>NC_133826.1:41569125-42194125 GCF_047830755.1 Zonotrichia albicollis
ATGATGGAGAGCAGCTTGGGGAGCTCATCCACAGCTCCCTCATCCCCCTGGGATAGATCCCATCCAATCCCATACACTTGTGAGCATCTGAGTAGCTCAGCAGGTCACCAACTGCTTCCTTCTGGATTACAGGGGCTGTTCTGCTCCCTGTGCCCATCTACTAGCTCAGAACAAGCTGTCCTGAGGACAAGCTGTCTTCTTGTTGAAAACTGAGACAAACAAGGTGTAAAGTAGCTTAGCCTTTTCCTTATCTTTAGTTACTTTAGTTCTCTGTGTAGGAGCTGAGCTTGTGACTCCTTTATCTTTAGTTATATTCTCCACTGCATCCAATAAAGAATAGAGATTTGCCTTTTCTTTGCTTTTGCTATAATGTTTTTATAAAAATATTTTCTTTTTTCTTTTACAAAAGCAGACAGGTTAAGCTCTAATTGAGCTTTCACCTCTCTAATTTTCTTTCTGCATAGCCTAACAATATTCTTAAACACTTCCTTAGCTGCTGGTCCTTTTTCCCTCTGAGTTCCCACAAAAGCTCCATGGGCAGCCAGGACAGTTATTTTCCTCACCTGCTCATCTTTTGCCACACTGGGGCAAGCACCTCCTTCCCCCTTAAGATTACTTTCTTGAAATGTGTCCATCCTTCCCAGACCCCTTTGTTTTTAAGAGCTGTTTCCCTTAAAAAGTCAGTACCTGATTCATTACTCCCCAGATCTGCATCCTAAATATGCCAAAGTCTGCCCTTCCTAATTCCAGTGCAGATATTTTGTTGCTGCCCCTCCTTCTTTCACAGAACATTGAAAACTTGATTATCTCATGGTCACTGTGCCCCAGGCAGCCTCCAAGCCCCACATATGCCACCAGCCCTTCTTTGTTTGTGAACAGCAGCAGACAGAGCTTTCCTTGGCAGTGGAAGTGTCACTAAAAATTTGGTAAAACAGAAAACTCCTTAACACCAATGTAGTATCAAGAAGCAGCATTCACTATTCAGCTGCATGAACGGGGGGAATATAGCTCCTCCCAAAACTGTGCATGCTGAGTACAGGAAAGTTTCTGTTTATTTTCTGTATTTTCCACACATATTCATTGATTGTCCTGGACTAAACACACATATAATAATCATTTCCCCAAAATCATTAACATATTTCCCCTCCCCTTTACCAATGCATTCTTCTGTCCTGGGGTCTCTCTGGTGGTCCCTGGTGCTCGTGGACCCCAATGTTCCAGTGGGCCTGGCTGAGCTGGCAGGACACTGAGGCTGCTGAACTTCCAGTTCCCCTTCTCACACAATGGGCATTGTGTGGTTTCCACAGGCCTGGGGTTGTGGAGAACAAGCTCCAGGTGTCAGCTCAGCTGGTGGAGACAATTTATCATCTGGTAACATGAGGTCACAGAGTGAGCTATGACATCACAGAGTGGGTTATGTGAGGTCATTGAGAAGCTATTACATCACAGACTGCCTCTGTGATATCACAGATCCAGCTGTGACATCACAGAGCAGACTATGACATCTCAGACTAGGCTGTGACATCAGAGACCACCAGTGTGACGTTACAGAATGGGCTGTGCCATTACAGAGCAGACTGTGACATCACAGAGTGTGCTGGGACATCAGAGACCAGCTGTGTGACATTGGAGAACGGGCTGTGACATCACAGAGCAGGCTGTGACATCCCAGAGGGGCTGTGTGACATCCCAGCAGGGCTGTCTCAGGTCACTGGCTTGGTCACTCTGCCCCAGCTTCCCCTCACAGTTTCTCCCAACAAGTCCAAAGCTGTTCATTCCCAGCAGGGTCCCTGTCCCCCGGGTTCCCCTCTGGCCCACCTGGAGCCACAGCCTCCACCAAAGGATGTTCCACAGGATCCACCCCAGAGCCTGACAGGGGACAAGGGGCCAGGGCTGTGTGACCAGGACAGCAAGGACGGGGATTATCCAGGTCACTGTGGCCTGGTTTGGGTTGCCCAGGGCAGGAAAGATGTCTGGCAGCTGGAGCAGGGTCTGAGAAGGGCCTCCAAGGTGGGGCTGGAGCCCTTGGGCTGTGAGCAGAGGCTGAGGGAGCTGGGCTGGTGCTGCCCAGAGCAGGGAAGGCTGAGGGGCTCCTCATCCCAGCCTGGCAGTGCCAGCCAGGAGGGGATGGAGAACACAGAGCCAGGATCTTCACAGGGGGGAGACAAAAGCCAATGGGTGGAAGGGGAAAGAGGGGAGATCAGGCTGGTTTCAGCATTTCCTCAGCACCAAACACAGCCTGACCTCCCTTCTCCATCCACCACTGACAGCTGCGCAAATGAGGAACTGTTGGAGCTGTTTTGCCCCCACTCCAGGACAAGAATCCTGATACAAGAACTTAATTGTGTTTGCATCTATCATAGAACTACATTTTTGTGAAATTAATTTTAGTATGCAAATCACTTGTGAATAGTGGACTCATCAGACACTGCTGGGACATTGCACATAGCTCAGGGAAGAGGTTGATTGTTATTAAATTGTGTCCTGTTCAACTACGGTCTGTTGGCCATGAAGAGAAACTTTCGGAGCCTCTGAATCTCACCAGTTTCTGACCTTCAAAGGACATAAACCTGATGAGTTGTGGTTCCCACTTCAGTGGTGGCACCGGCACCTCCCTCCATCCCTAGAGCAGACCTCCCTTGTCCCAAAAAGTCCCTGGCAATGCAGGGATGAAGGAAACATGACAGGCTGTGGGGATCAGGGGCAGGGCAGACCCAGGGAAGAGAATAACTTTTGCATTTGATGGAGTTGTGTCTTCCCTTGGCTTTGCTGGCTGACAATCAATGAACATCCCTCTGTGTCTCGGGCAGCTCCTTCTCCAAGGAAAGCAGGTGGGAGTTGGAGCCAAGGAGCTGAAAGCTGCATGTGCAGCCTGGGCTGGAGGGAGCTCAGATCTGCACAAGGCTGCTCTGAGTGCCAGGGCTTGGATGGGGAAAATGGTGGGGTGGGGATAGAGACAGAGTCTGATTGATTGTCAGTGATAAAGGGTCTTGATTTTCATATTTATTCAAATTGCATGAGGAGATTCTTGGATTCAGTGTCAATTGGAGACTGCACATATCAATAAATTAACAGGAAACTAAACTAAACTAAACTTGACCTAAAAACGTTTTTTCTGGCTGTCTTTTTAAATATCATGTATTCACTTTGAATACACTACTGAGAGCTACTTAACTACAAAATATTTTGTAACTTAAATCAAATTATTCCCAGAGCTTGGCTTGTTAAGGTGTTCTGAATGTTAATGAGCCCTGGGACACTGAATTCCTGCACTGAAGAGCTGAAGGCTGAACAAGTGATTTGGAAAATTAAATCAAATTATTCCCAGAGGCTTTGGTTGTTAAGGTGTTCTGAATGTTAATGAGCCCTGGGACACTGAATTCCTGCACTGAAGAGCTGA
Organism: Zonotrichia albicollis; assembly: GCF_047830755.1. NCBI lineage: Eukaryota > Metazoa > Chordata > Aves > Passeriformes > Passerellidae > Zonotrichia > Zonotrichia albicollis. Next base: position 41,572,526 of record NC_133826.1, read on the forward strand.
AGGCTGAACAAGTGCTTTGGAAAATTAAATCAAATTATTCCCAGAGGCTGTGGTTGTTAAGGTGTTCTGAATGTTAATGAGCCCTGGGCCACTGAATTCCTGCACTGAAGAGCTGAAGGCTGAACAAGCCTCTGGAGCAGGAAAATTCAGTAGCAGCCTCCAAGGTGCTGAGGATGTCAGCAGCCCCCACTGAGGCCATCCCTGCTCAGAGACCGTGGGGGAATGGGCAGACAAGGAGAGCGTCCCTGGGGCTGGGGCAGCACAACTCAGAGGCACCAGGGGCTCCAGCTGGGAAATGGAGTGTGGAATGTGGCTGGGAAAGCCCTGCCTGGGCTGGGCCAAGCAGGACACACAAGCCCTGACTGCCATCCCCCAAACAACTCTCCCAGTGAGACATTTCAATGGAATTACAATTGTTTGTGTCTTCTGAGTTGGACTCCCTGGAGAAATACTAACAAGAGATTCTCAGGAGCTCAAAAGAACCAAACAGCATTTACTGGTAATTTTAGAAAATTAGAGAAGCTTGGCAAAAGGTTTAATGCCACGTTCAATCAGCAGAAAACACTTCCCAAAGCATTACCTTGGCTCATTCATCTTCACAAACTCTTTGCTTATTCATTTTTAAGTAATCAAAATTTGCAAAAGGAGAGTATTAGAAGAAGACACACAGAGAGAGAAAGACAAAAAATATACAGAGAAGCACACACAGAGCTACAAACTCCTGGATTCCAGCACTGTTCGGATTGAAATTCCAAGAGGAGGTAGGGTCAGGATGTGTGCTTGCCTTGTGGTCAGCCTTCAATACCCCTTGTTCTCCCAGGGCCCTTCCCCCAGGTGGGACTTGGGCTCATTTGGTCCCTCAGGAGCTGGGCTGGGGCTGCAGAGATGGCTGTGGAGCATTGCCTGTGCTGTGCCAGGGACTGGCAGACACTGCTGGGCTGAGATAGAGGCTCTGGGGGGATTGGGGTTCCAGGGCACGGCAGGTGTTCTAGGGCAGGACAGGGCTGGACCTTCCCTGTCATCTCCCACACGTGAAATGTTTCAACAATCTCCTCCAGTCTGTCACAACAGGCAATGTTGGAGGTGAAATCGCAATTCAGGCCATGGGCACCTGGAGGAGGAGGACAGTTCTTTTCCGTAGTAATGACAGCATGGAGCCCCAGTGTTTCAGTAGCAGATAAGAAGAGACCTTCAACATGCCGAGGTCAGCTGGAGCAGTAAGGAGGCCCAGGAGGCCAAAGCAGCCAGACCTGTTCTGTGTTCCCTTAGTTTTATGCTGCCCTAAAATGTCACAATGACACCTTGGTTCCATCAGGCCTTGCAGTGTCACAATGGTCTCCGTGGTTCCCCAGGCCCCACAATGACATGTGATGCCTCTGTTCCATGAGCCCTGCAATGTCACCATGGACCTTTGGACCCTGGGGGTTTGCAGTGTCACAATGGTCTCCTTTGGCTCCACAGTGTCACAATGGACCATGGATGACATCAGGCCCTGCAATGTCACAATGGAGCCTTAATTCCATGCAGCCCTGCAGTGTCAAAAAGGCCTTTTGGTTTCAGAAGCCCCCACAGTGTCACAATGCCCCTCTTGGATCTGTTGGGATCCCCAGAGTCAGAAGGGTCTCACTGGTTCCATGAGGCCACACAGTGTCACAATGGCTTCCTTGGTGCCAGGGTGCCCCAAGGCATTACAAAGGTGCCTTGGTATCATGAGGCTGTGAAGTGTCCTAATGGTCTCTCCATGGTTCCATGAGGCCTTGTAATGTCACAATGGACCTCTGGCTCCATGGGGTCTTGCAGTGTGACAATGGTCCCTTGGTCCCATGAAACCTAAAGGTGTCACAATTGTCTCCATGGTTCCATGAGGCCCCGTGTTGCCACAATGGACCCTTGGTTTGATGGAGCCTCTCAGTGTCACAATGATCCCTACATTCCATGGAGCCACACAGCATCAGTATGGTCCCCTTGGTTCCATGAGGCCCAGAAATGTCACAGTGCTCTCCATGATTCCATGAGTCACATTGGTCCCATGGTCTCACAGGGCCCACCATGGTCCCTTGGTTCCATGGGCCCTGTGCTGCTCCATTCCCCCCTCCCCTTCTCAGCCCGCCCTGCCAGTTGAGAAATGCTCCTCGGGCCTCAGCCTTGGCCAACAGCCCCTGGGCTCAGCTCCTCTGCAGCTCATCACAAACACTGTCTGCTCCAGGCACTGCTGCTGCCCAACCAGCTCCTGGTTCCTTTAGCAGCAGCCCTGGGAACTGTTTCTGTTCCCTCCGTGGCACAACATCCCTGTTCTTACACTGCCAAAGAAAGCTGTTGGTGCCAAGTGTGGCCAGGATGAGCCATTGCTGGGACTGAAGCCCCTCTCTTGGGGCCCTGCAAACAGCGCTCCAAAAGGAGCCCTTGGAGCTCTCCTGGGCCAGCGACTCCCTCTGAGTGGGGCCTCTCCCAGCCGGGAACTCTCCCATTTGCTGCACTCAGGGATCCTGAACAACGACAGAGCCTGGGCCGATCCCCCCACTCCTCCAGGCTCAACCCTTTGCCCTTTGCTGGGGAGATGCCGAAGGATCCACAGGGAGCATTCCCTGCCCTAGGGGGAATTGCTCCCACGTGCCTTGCACTGACTCTTTGTGTCATTGTGCACACAGGAGTGCCTGTGCTAGGGAAATGTGGCAGAAATGCTGCTCTCTGAGGGGTTGGAGTGCCTGGGATAGCTGAGTCAGTCAGGCCTGTAAGTGAGGTTAAATCATAAAGTCTAAGTGAAGTTAATTGCTGCTAAGAGTTGTTCTTTTGCAAAGTTGTTTAATATAAGTTATATGCATGGTTAAATATTGTTAAGTGTTATTCCTCTGGTAAATTGCAAAGTCATGGGTTATAGGTTAGGATAAGCACTATTAAGTGCTTTTCTTTTGCTAAATTGTCAAGTTGAAGCTATCAGCCAAGGTTAAGTCCTATTAAGTTTGAGCTTTGTTAAGCTTTTAGGCCGTATTCCTTTTGTCATTACCCTCACTGTCCTTGTGTCACACACACACACACACACACACAGGGACAATTCTCTGTTCATTTCTGGTTTGATTGCCTGGATTTGGTTTGGTTTTGTTGTTGCTTTGTTTCCTTGGTGTGCCTGAGGTGTCCAGTCAGGAGCAGAGTGACTCTTGCCAATGAACTTTGTGGTGCTATCCCTTAATATTAAATCTGGTTTTTGCTGCTCCCTTGCTGGGGATTTTTTCAGCGCTCTCAAGGCCTCGTTGGTAGCAGGGTGAAGGAGCCCTGGCCCAGGCTCTGGCCCTGGGGGACACAGGGACGCTGCCAGGGGGTCCCTGTCCCCTGTGCCACCCCCAGGGCCCCGGGCCCCCGTCCCCGTGTCAGGCTCTGGGGTCAATCTCGTGGAACATCCTCTGGGGGAGGCTGCGGGGCCGGGGGCAGGGGGACCCGGGGGGACAGGGGACCCTGCTGTGCACGAGCAGGGTTGGACTGCTCTGGGGGGAACTGTGAGGGGGGCCAGGGCAGAGTGACCTCCCCAGTGATCTCACACAAGTCCCTATGATGTCACACAGCTCCCTGTGATGTCACACAGCCCCTGAGATGTCACACAGCCATCTCTGTGATGTGACACTGCCCCCTGTGATGTCACAGTGTCCCTGTTGTACCACACAGTCCCCTATGATGTCACACCGCCACCTGTGATATCACAGCCCACTCTGGGATGTCACACAGCACCTTTGTGATGCCACAGAACCAAATCTGGGATGTCACCATGGAATGTCATGCAGCTGCACTGTGATGTCACAGAAGATGCTGTGATGTCACAAAGCCACCATGTGATGTCACAGTCTTTTCTGTGATGTCAAAGCCTGCTCTGTGTTTTTACACAGCCACCAGTGATGTCAAAACCCACTCTCTGTTGTCACACAGCCACCCTCTGTGATGGCAGTCAACTCTATGATGTCACAACCCCCTCAGTGATGTCACAAAACCCTCTCTGTGATGTCATACTGCCACTCTGTAATGTCACAGCACACACTTTCACCTCACATGCTGGTCTATGTTGTAATACAGCAATTCCATGATGTCACAGACTGCTCTGTGATGTCACAGAATCCCCTCTATGATGCTGTAGCTGCTCAATGACCTTACACAAAAAACTCTGTGATGTCAGAGCCCAATCTGTGACCTCACTCAGCACACTCAGTGCTGTCACACAGCCCCTAGCTGACAACCCAGCTGATCTGTGCCTCTATGACACAGCCACAGAGGTGCTGCTGTGACACACCCCCTCTGGAACATCCCACAGCCCCTGCCAGTGCTGAGCCCCTGTGAGCTCTGTCTGTGCCCTGCTGGTGTCCCTGAGGGGCCCTGGCAGTGCCCCAGCCCTGCTGGGCTGTGCACAGGAGCTGCTCCTGGCCAGAGCTGTCTCTCTGCAGTGCTGCCCTTGCCAGGAGCTGCCTCTGGGCCAGGAGCCGGGCCCAGCTCAGCAGCACAGACACAGCACAGGGACTTTAATCACCCTCTGGGGCTTTGGTGCTCTTTGCATCAGACAGTCCCGCACAGTGTGCTCAAAACTTCTCAAAAACTCAAAAATAAATTGAAACACAGAAGTTTTCTTGAAGGGTTAATGGGTCCCATTGAAGGACAGGACCGAGAAAGTGTCTGCAGGTTCCAGGTAGAGCAGAACACTGGTGGCAGTGATGACAGGTAGGGACAAGCAAGGGAAAGGTGTCTCTGGTGCTGAGCAAACCTGAATCTCTGTCCCTGCGGGCTGTTGTCATCCCCTGGCTGCCCCACCTGGCTGGGCCCTTCCTTTGCTGACAGCTCTGCCTCCTGCCTGCCTCTGCCTGCCCACACAGAGCCTTGGGCTGCTCCAGGCTCCTGCTGGGATCGTGCTGCACCGCAGCCCTGCCCTGCCAGGAAAATTCCTTTCTCCTGGTGTTGAGTGTGGGCCTCTCCAGCTGCCCTTGGTGCCATTATTTCCTTCTCATGCTTATATCCTCCAGGAAGAAAAGCTCCAGCCTGACATCACCATTCAATCCCTTCCAGGCTATTCCCTTTCAGTCCTCAGTCTCTACTCCACTGACCACAGAGGCCGCAGACTCTCCCTGCTGATTTTGTGATGAGGCCTTCAAACCCCATTCTGGGAGATTTTTGAGTCCTATCCAAGGTCTGTCAAAAGGGAAAAATAGCATTCGAAGTTATTTTAAAATAAATCCTAGAGTGACAGAAAACAGGTCAGTATCTTTAAACTGAATGGGGAAAAATTAACATTTGTTAGAAAGAGGAATTATTTTACAATTATAAAAGTGGCAGGAAACTGCAGCTATTTTTCCAGAGAAGTGGATTACCCAGCCCTGGAATTGTCCAAGAGCAGGAGATTTGTGTAGCCTTGCCCATTGAAACCCTCTCATCCCCAATGACAGAATTCCTGTAGTGTGGGGTCTCTGCTGTGCTGGGTGCCCTCACAAGGCTTCTGGCCAGAATATCTTCTGAGGGCAGCCAGGCTGCTGCAGGGGCAGTGACCTCACAGCCATCACCATGGCAGCCCTGTCCCCTGGGCCTGGCTCTCCCCTTTCCTCTGCCCCTGCCTTGGCTCTGCTGCCATGAAGAGTTTTGCCATTAATACCTTGTCCCCAAGGTGCTGGGGCCAACGGCTTCCCAGTCAGGCTCCTGGAGCAGAAGTGGCTTTTCAGAGCCCAGCCAGGAATGAGCCCTGCGGCAGCAGCTCTGCAGGGGTGGCCACCAGGCCGGGCTGCCAAGGGAGGCTTCTGACCATGGCCTGCAAGCAGCTGCTGCTGCCAAGGTGCCTTTGGTGCCTCAGGCTCTCCCTGGCCCAGCTCCCAGCACGGCACTCTGCCCTTGTGCCCAAGCCCTTCCCTGTGCTGGGGCTGGCCTGGGGCTTTTCCTGCAGCGGGACCTGTCCGGCTGATGGCACAGGAAAGGCAGTTCCTGCTGGAGCAGGAGGCTCTGCCTGCAATGGGCTCCAACAACTCCGGCAAGGCCCTGTTTGCAAAGCCGCCAGTGGGAAATGAAGGAGGGGAGTCACACTGCTTTGGGGATGAATAATGCGGAAACCAGCCTGACACCTCCATCCCAAAGTTCAACATCCTCAGTGGGAGCTGAAGCTGTGGCAGAGCTGGAAAAATCCCCAGAGAAAGGAACAAGCAAGTGACACCACTGAGAGCTTCTGCAGAGTTGCTGAGCTGGCCCAGCCTGGGCACATCTGACTGACAGGGCAGCACCTCAGACTAGAAAAGCCCCATCCCAAATTTTAATGGCAGCATCTCCTGACATTTCCCTTATTGGGGGTGTGGGGATTCCTCCCTGCGGTGGGGACACCCTCAAGGTCACTGCTCCAGGCTGAGCCAAAGTGAATTGCCCATGGTCATTGGTCTGGGGGAGTGACATCAATCTCTGCTTAATTACAGGTTTTGCTTAGCACAGTTGCTGTGAAAAAATTTCCGAGTGCTCTGTATAATATATTTTACATCTCTTACATCCTGGCATAAATATTTCTGATTAAGGCAATTTTGTCTAATCATTACCATAATAGAGAATACATATTTATATAAATATATCTGCCCATGACAAGAAACTCTGTGAATGTCTGGGACATCCCAGCTCTTTGGCAGCCTGGGGACTCCTGGGATGTCACCGTGGAACCCCCGTGAGTGCCTGTGACAGATCGGTGCCTTTGCAGCACAAGGTCCCCTGGGATGTCACCATGGAATGGCTGAGACTGCCTCTGACCACAGGGCTCTTTACCATCCCCAGAAACCCCTGGGAGGTCTCCATGGAGCCCCTGTCTGTGCCTGTGACATTCCAGCTATGGAACAGCCTAGAGACTCTTGGAAAGTCCCCAAGGAACCCCTCTGATGGCCTGTGACAAATCTGATCCTTAGCAGGCAACCATCGCCAGCCCCCTGTTGCTGTGGTCAGTTACCATGGCAACCATCACCAGCCCCCTGTTGCTATGGTCAGTCCCTTGGCAGCTCCATGGAGACCCCATGCCAGGGGTGGTTGCCATGGACACCAGCTCAGACCTGCAGCCACAGCCTGTTGCCATGGCAACCATTGGCAGCCCCATCCCCAGGCTCATGGGATCCCAGAGCCACAGAATTGGCTGAGCTGGGAGGGACCCATCAGGATCCTCCAGTCCAACTGCTGGCCCTGCACAGGACACCTCAACAATGCCAGCCTGGGCCTGGCAGCGCTGTCCAAACGCTGCTGGAGCTCAGAGAGCCCTGGAGCTGGGACCCTTCCCTGGGGAGCCTGGGCAGGGCCCCAGCAGCCTCTGGGCAAAAACCTTTTCCTGACATCCAACCTGAGCCTGCCTCGACTCAGCTGCAGCCATTCCCTCCACTCCTGTTCCTGGGCACCAGAGGGAAGAGGTTCCCACAGCCCCAGCCAGGGACCCGCTCCCAAGGCTGTTGCCATGGCCACCAGGGCTGGCACTAGCTGGGATGCTCGGTTTCCACGGGCTGGGGTTCAGGAATGGGATTCCCCAATTTCCTGCTCCTGCTTAAACCGCGCTGCCCTTGCTGCCCTCCCGCTTCCCATGGAAAGCACAAATGGCAAAGATCCCAGGCTGGGATAAGAGCAATTTATTGGGAACAGGAACAAGATAAGGGACAAACAGAACTGAAACAATATTGATAACAGAAGGGATAAATGAAGAAGTTTACTGGGAAAACTAAAACACAACTCACTGGGTCTTCCTGGCCACAATTTCCCCTATCTGGAAAGGACACACTTCTTCTCAGGGAGAGAGAGAGTGTGTCCCTTTTCTGCACCTGAAAATTCTCTGACGTGGGAGTGAATGTAATGACACAGCCATGGCAAGACCCTCATGTTTTTCAATGCCACATCATGACACTGGTATGGGCAGGAAAAGGGGCAGGTGTCTTCCCAGCATAGACCACAGAGAAACTGGATCACCAGGGATCTTCCCAATGTGGGCCATCTAATGCGGGATGAAGCTGGAGTGGTGCATGAAGCTGTTCCTGCATTTGTGGCATTTGCAGGGCTTCCCTTACCGGTGCCTCCGTTGGTGTCTGGTCAAGTGAGAGCTGGTGGTGAAGCTTTTCCCACACTGGGGACACTCATAGGGCCTCTCTCCAGTGTGGATGCGCCGGTGGATGATGAGGGTGGAGTTGTGCTTGAAGCCCTTCCCGCAGTCGGGGCAGCTGAAGGGCCGCTCCTCGGTGTGAATCCGCTGGTGCTGGAGGAGATTGGAGCTGGTCTGAAACCTCTTCTGACACTGGGGACACTCGTAGGGCCTCTCCCCAGTGTGGATGCGTTGGTGGGTCACAAGGGCGGATCTGTAGCTGAAGCCCTTCCCACACTCCCCACACTTGTAGGGCCATTCCCCGGTGTGGATCATCTGGTGGCTGATCAGGTGGTGTCTCTGCCTGAAGCTCTTCCCACACTCCAAGCACTTGTGGGGCTTCTCTCCATCATGAAGCTGCTCATGGACCACCAGCTCTGAACTCTGGCTAAAGCTCTGTTCACCTTCCTAGCTAAGGGAGGGTCTTTCCTCCTCAGAGCACACTGGGCTGGGTTTGGAGCGCCTCTTCCTATGGAATCTCTGGGGATTTTCATCCCTGTTGGATTCCTGTGCCCTAAACTCACTCATAATGGCCTCTTCCACAAGGTTCTGCTGTGCGGATTTGTCCTCCATGGTTCCAATCCTCAGCTTATTGTCTGGGGGAGGAAAGACAAGGAGAGGATGGGATTTGCCTTCGTGTGGTGGTTTGACCAGGAAGAAGTGGGAATTCTGGGAAGCTGTGGTCAAACCAATGAAGGTTTTGGGTTTGAGACTGACACCTGGTGTAGCCAGTGGGGTTTGGACACACCTCCGAGAATACACAGGGGTTAAAAAGCAGGGCACTGCCCTTGGATCTCTCTCTTGGGACGTCGCAGCGCAGAGGTCGGATCTCTTCCCCCGTCCAGCCTCTGCTGCTGGGTGGGGGGAGGGGCAGCCATGCGGTAGGCCCGGGGCCTGGACAGAGATGGGGGTGAGAAAGCTCTCAAGGATGGAAGGGTGGCGGAGCCCCAAGAGACATCGGGCAGCCATTCCCCCCCCCCAGGAGGGAGAGAGAGGAGAGCCGGCGAATGTGATAGCAGCCAGCCCGGGAGGAGAAAGGGGAGGGAAGAGTGCAGCCTGGCCGGCGGAGCAGCAGCACCTGTGGGAGTACCAGCATTCTGAGATAGACAGAGACTGAAAACTTTTAACCCTTTCTTTCATGATTGGGGCCTTGCAAAAATGCTAATCCTCCTCGAAGCTGAATAAGAAGGGAGATAAGAGATGAGATGAGACAAGGACCTGGCCCGAAGAACGTGGAGATGATTGAATGGGGAGAGATGATTTGGAGTGGCCTTTTGGCTGGACTTTTCTTGTGGCCATGGACTCAGTTGTTCCTGTGACACAGACTGCATTTAGGGGGAGGCAGTGCCTCAAAACCAGGAGGGTTCATTCGTGAGGACCCCCCGGCCCCAGGGGGTTGGAAAAATATGGGGGGGACAGATGTCCCAAAGCAGAGACTGTGCCTTTTTGGAGTGAGACAAGGCATCCTTGAAAGACAACCCTAAAAGCAGCTCTGGCCATGCCTCAGTGGTGAGAGCACTGGGCATGGAAGGAAGATGTCACAAGCGGCAAAAGGACTTTTTCCGGGCGGTGCCGAAGTGACATGGAAGCACACGAGGTTTCAGTGTGTTTCCAGGAGAAGCCTATGGAACAAGAAGGACTCCTTTCCTCTTCATGAACTGCAGTTTGAGTATACTAAAGTGTGGGGCCAAGGCTGGGCAGTTGATGATTTGGGAGAATGTATCGGATTGGGAAAGTCAGGTAGTGGGGAGGAGGAAAATGGTTTTTGTAAGGTTTTCAATTTTTTTTTCTTTTCCTTATAGTCTTTCCCTATTTTCCTGTAGTTTAAGTAATAAAGTGTTCTTTATGTTTAAGTTGGAGCCTGTTTTGCTTATTCCTAGTCACATCTCACAGCAGACACCAGGGTGAAGGCATTTTCATGGGGGGCACTGGCTCTGTGCCAGGCTCAAACCATGACACTTCGTGCCACAGGAAAGGGGAAGGAGATCCCCCCAGTGCATCCCCAGCAGGACGGGGTTGGCAGCAGGGTTGTCCTGCAGCCAGGGGCTGTACTGGGCTGGGAGATGGAGCAGGAGAGAGGGGGAAAGGGGCACTGACTTCCTCCTCACTTGCCTGGGTGTCCCGGGGAACCTTCCTGTTCCTCACAGCCTCCTTTTCCATCTGGCAAAGGTTTGGGACTGGGAAATTCTGTTTTGGGAGGAAAACTGTGGTGGTTTGACCAGGAAGAAGTGGGAATTCTGGGATGCTGTGGTCAAACCAATGGATGTTCTGAGTTTGATACTGGCACCTGGTGTAGCCAGTGGGGTTTGGACACACCTCCGAAAATACACAAGGGTTAAAAAGCAGAGCTCTGGCCCTGGGAGGTCCTCTTGGGACGTCGGGGAGAAGAGGTCAGATCACCCTCCCCTGTCCAGCCGCTGCTGCTGGGCGGGGGAGGGGCTGCCATGCGGTAGGCCTGGGGCCTGGACAGAGATGGGGGGTGAGAAGGCCCTCGAGGATGGAAGGGTGGAAGAGCCCAGGGAGTCAGCCCTCGGGCAGCCATCCCCCCCCCAAGGAGGGAGAGAGGAGAGCTGGCGACACCGAATGTGATAGCAGCGGGCCCAGGAGGGGGGGGGGGGGGGGGGGGGGGGGCGAAGAGTGCCCGGCCGGAGCGGCAGCGTGTGTGGGAGTGCCGCAGCTCCGGGACAGACAGAGACTGAAAGTTTTAACCCCTTTCTTTCATGATTGGGGCCTTGCAAAAATGCTAATCCTCCTCGAAGCTGAATAAGAAGGGAGATAGGAGATGAGATGAGACAAGGACCTGGCCCGAAGAACGTGGAGATGATTGAATGGGGAGAGATGATTTGGAGTGGCCTTTTGGCTGGACTTTTCTTGTGGCCATGGACTCAGTTTGTTCCTGTGACACAGAGACTGCACTTGGGGGGAAGCAGTGGCTCAGAACCAGGAGGGTTCATTGTGAGGACCCCTCGGCCCCAGGGGGTTGGAAAAATATGGGGGGGACAGATGTCCCAAAGCAGAGACTGTGCCTTTTTGGAGTGAGACAAGGCATCCTTAAAAGACAACCCTAAAAGCAGCTCTGGCCATGCCTCAGTGGTGAGAGCACTGGGCATGGAAGGAAGATGTCACAAGCGGCAAAAGGACTTTTCCGGGCGGTGCCGAAGTGACATGGAAGCACACGAGGTTTCAGCGTGTTTCCAGGGGAAGCCTATGGAACAAGAAGGACTCCTCTCCTCTTCATGAACTGAAGTTTGAGTATACTAAAGTGTGGTGCCAGGCTGGGCAGTTGGTGATTTGGGAGAATGTATCGGATTGGGAAATTCAGGTAGTGGGGAGGAGGAAAGTGGTTTTTTGTAAGGTTTTCAATTTTTTTTTTTTTTCCTTTTCCTTATAGTTTTTCCCTATTTTCCTGTAGTTTAGGTAATAAAGTGTTCTTTATGTTTAAGCTGGAGCCTGTTTTGCTTATTCCTGGTCACATCTCACAGCAGACACCAGGGTGAGGGCATTTTCATGGGGGCACTGGCTCTGTGCCAGGCTCAAACCATGACACATCTATATTCTCATAAGGAGTAATTTTCATATCTTTCAACCAATTTATTAAGAAGTTTTTTCCATTGTAATTCCCATAAAAGATATTGTGAATTGGTTAAAATTAGGGACGTCACATTTCGACAATCAGCAGGGACTAGGTCATAAGAATAAAAATTACTTTTCAACACATTATTAAAATAAGGAGAAGAGAACCCACTTTCTTTCAAAGATTGACGGAGTTCTTTTGTATCATGGTAAGAATGACTTTCAAATCGTGGATTTACATCATTATGACCATATCTTACAGGTAATGCAAAGAGTTGTTTCTTTGAATCCAAATATTTTTCTAAATTTTGATTAATATTAGACCAATTAGGTAATTGCAACGGAGGGTTCACCTCTAATTTAGATTGTGATTTATTTTTCCCTCTCAGTACTCTTGTGTCTGATTCAGAAGAACAGGTAGGATTGTCACTGACACAGCTGTTCCGGGAACTCTGCCTATCTCATGGCTGCTGCTTAGCTCTAATCACAGTTCTGCTGTCTCTTCAGCTTGCATTTTGTAGCCTCCCCAAAACCCTCTAATTTTGTACATTCCCACAGTAAAAAACTGCACTTTCTTATTCCCTTCATAGAAACTGGAAGAAAACACACTATAAATATCAAGGAATGCAGTGCAAGGATGATGGGCATCCCTCAGTTATCCCAACAAATTGATGTCACTGGCAAAATTCCCTCTTTTCCAAAGGGTTTTCATTTGCTTTGGCTGCTCTTTGTATGGCTTCAGGTCATTTTTCCCTTGATTTAAGAAAATATCTTCGCCGTTCTTGAAGAATTTCCCCTTGGAGGAATTATTCAGTTCTGCAGTCTTCACTATACACCCTGTTTTAAAAGACTTTTATGCTATTTTTCTCCTCTCTGTGTTTGCACACTTGTTCAACAATGTTTTCTTTGTAAGAATATAATTCACAATATTCCAAAGGATTAAAAAAATGCTTCAGAATTTTTTCCCAAAGTATTTACAAAAGAACAATTAAAAAAAATCTGTATACATGCTGGATGGAAAATGCAAACAGAAATAAACTTGAGAGTTCTTCCAAAAACCCTTAAGAAAAAAACCCATGTATTCATCCACAGAATACAAAAATGGGCACGTTCTAGAAGAAAAAATTTGTGCAACGGTTCTGCACAGAATTCTATGCTTTCAAGCTCTTTGCCCTTCAGGAGTAGTGCCATTCTCTGAACTGTAACGCTCTGAGCATGTTCTGCTCACCATGGCAGCTTTCTGCTCTCCTCTGGTACAGATCATCCTCCCAGCAAAGGGGGAATGCAGCCACCACAACCCGCAGCACCTTCCCACACAGCAAGAACCTGAAGGGAGAGATGGCTTTCACCAGCTGCTGCGGGCTCTAACACTGCCACCTCTCAGCTGCTGAAAGCCTGAATTTCTGTGTTGCAGTGTGTTAGTTTATTGAGCCAAATGTTCTGTTAGCTTCTGGTATGTTCAAGTGTTCTCTGAGTTATTACAGTTAGTCTCTCCCCTATGTTACGCCCTCCTACCCAAGTGTCCCTCAAGGAATTCCCTCCTCACCAGATTTTTCCCTGTCTGTCAAGACAACCCAGCCCCTTTGCCCCATCCATCAGCCCAAACCCTACTCTTTGTTCCAGAAATTTCCCTGTCCCTCACCCTAAGATCCAATCCCTATCCCAACACTCTCTCTTCCCCTTGTTCTGATTTGTTGTAGCCCTCAAAACCCACCCCAAGAGTCGCTTATTGGTTACCATATGGTGTCCACCCCCTGTTTTGAAAGATTTTAAAAACCCGTGCATAGGGGTGCTGGGGGTTATTTCAACATCTGTTCCCTTTGGAATGCTCACCTGCAAACCTTCCCCTCAACTCTCCTGATGAATTTGCTGCACTTTACACCGCAGAAGAGCCTCCTCTGCTTCCTTCACTCAGCCCTCCAGGGTTCTCTACTGCTTATGTTGCCCGAATGATCAAGGACACAAAACTCGGATAAGTTTTGTGCGGCGCTTTATTGAAGGGCCCGGGGGCCTGCGGACTAGCGTCCCCAAAAACAGAACCCCAAAATTCACACATGGGTGTTTTCCTTTTATACACAAGCAATTCATAACAAAGTCTCCAAGAAACAGTGGCCCTTCGCAAAGTCTCCAAGAAACAGTGGCCCTTCGCCAAACTACGGACCCTTGTAATACATTCCCTAGTTCACGAGCAAAATCATAAATCTTCTACCTGTCCTATTGTATGCTATCCCCAAACCGGTTAGTCTTCTTACTCTCCTACCCTGGCTTAATGTTTATTAGGTTTCTAAAGCTACTTGCCAGGGTTACACAAAACTCAATCACATAATATCAACGGCTACAAAATTATTTTTACAAACCAATTCACACAAAACTCATAACTAAACTATAATAAAACATTTTGCTAAATTTCATTTCTTTTCCAACATTTCCCCCCTTTTGAGCATCCTTCAGTCCTGCTGCAAGGATGCTCAACCAACGGTATTGACAGTAACATCTTCATAGTAAGGTGGGGGATGTTCTTCGTTCTGCCGCCCACGGGTCATCACCTTCAGCAACCGGATAGATCGCTTCCTTTCCTTTTCAATCACACCTAAATAACATCTATATACAATCCATATAGTCACCAAAAATACCAAAAGCATTAGTACATACTGTATAACGGAAGTAATCCAGCCAGACAGGTGAAGTCCCAAAGAATCAAGTACTGCTCCTATCCAATTATGCTGTGCTTCCCTTTCAATTTCCTTGGTTTTTGTTTCCACTTCTGCCAATTGGGAAATATCTTTCTCCACTTCAAGTGTAACATTTGGAATGTGTACACAGCAATGATCTACTCTCCTACTCAGGTAACCACAAACTCCATGTTCTTTTAACAGTAGCAAATCCAATGCCATTCTGTTTTGTAAGGTCATTCTTGATGTAGCTTGCAATTGCAAATTTAGATCTTTAAATCCCTTCTTAGTAGCTGCTGCCAATCTTTCTGTCTGTCCTAACAAGTTGTTGAGCATTTCCCTATTTCGATATGTTGCTATCGGAGGGAATAATGACTCTAATATCCACCCAAATTGTACTCCTGTGCCAGGTTCATGCCACTGCTCCTCTAGGGATTCTTCCCTCTTTTTGAGTCCTTTCCTTTTGAATCAATCTATTCTGCTTCCAGTATGGACACAATGTGGGAACCCCTAGGGTAATTTGTGTTACTGATCCATCTAAAGATAAATGTGTGGTCCACTGTCCATGTCCCAACACCCAGACTAGATTTCCAGGACTGTGCACTGTAGTATATCTGCAATCTATAGGTCCATCCATGGAGTCTCTGCTAACCGTGTGATTATACCCCCTACACTCACATCCCCATTTTAATGCCATTTTCACCGGTACCAATCCAATTCGGTCTTCCGGTGTATCACATGTAAAAACCTCAGTACAATTCCAGTCCTCTTTCTGCGGTCTGAACTCTCGGGAAGATGTAGACGTGATGATGGCCCTATAATGTGACTGATTCTTTACCCCTGACCATTGGATGCACCATTGTACTTCCCCAAGGTAACTATAGTGTTCCAAAACACTGGGTCCCCACAATGTCTTCCAACTTTTCCAGGTATCAAAATTCTGTGTGATATTCTGACAACTCATCTCATTTCGTTGGGATTTTGTTCTTATTCGTACTGTATTGCATGGCTCATCTACTGGGGTTGCAATCAAACACCTCCTGGTATTTTGAATCCAACCAAAATGATTTGGTTTCATTTCACATTCCTCTTTAGTCATAGCCCGAATGGTCATGCACAAATCCCTCCATACCTCTACTTGTTTAGGAACTGACTGGCAGGACCATGAAACATTCTTGAATGATTCAGGCATTTTGGTTACCGGTATTATTCCCCAGGGAATTGGTTCACCTGCAGCCTGTGGTAATGGCAGACAAGCTGTTATTTTAGTCACGTTCTGCATGATCCCAAAATCTCTAATTAATCCTACCACTAGGTTTTCCTGCTCAGCATTTCGTTCTGTTGTATCATTAGCCTCCCGTCTTCTCCTTCCACCGTGTTCCTGTGAGGATGACATCATTCTGTCATGCCTCCACCATGCATTCCCTATTCTAGGATTAGTGACATTCAACCACCCACAACCTTTGCCTCCCTTCTCCCACCAGCTCGTCCCGTCCTCTACTCTGTCTCAGGTCAGTTCTCTATTTTGCTTCCTCCCAGCACGATCTCTTGTCCATGGCAAAACTCTCATACTCACTCTTTTGTAATCAAAACTATCCCGTATTTTGATCAAACATGTATATTCTCCCATATCGTTTGTGGTTACCTTAGTAAGATTCAGTACCGTGTTTCCTTGTTGTTTATCCTGATCCCAACCGACTTCTGTCTTGCCTCGGCTTCTTTCAGCCCCCCGTTGCCATATTGCAATAACTTCACTGGCCTCAACTTTCTGGCTGTGAAACATAACACAAGTTAATTAAACATCCATCCCTTCCATGGCTGTAACCTTTGTTTCTTTAGCCTGTACTAAAATAGACCCTTGAACGGGTACCAGTCTCATGATTACTAGCAGCAATATAATTAAGAAGGCGGCTTTGCGCGGAACATCATCCGGGTTGGAGACACTATCTGGGTTTCCCATTGGAACGGTGCCTTCTTTACCCTGGTGTAATGGATCCAAGCGTCCATCCCCTGGACCTTCACCGCCGTGTAGGTCGTCATCATCACCTGGTGGGGTCCGCTCCATGATTCCCGTAGCGGATCCGTAATCCACTTCTTGATGTACACTTGGTCCCCAGGCTGGATGTCGTGGACAGAGTTCTCCAGCGTGAGCGGTTTATTCCACTGTAACGTATTTCTTAAAGAATTCAAGATTTTATTAAGTGACATAACATATTCTGCAATTGCCTGATCCCCACTCACATGTACCTCCCCTTTTAATACAGTTGCATGATATGGTTTGCCATATAGTATCTCATATGGACTTACGCCTACCTTTTCCCTCGGTTTAATTCGAATCCTGAGTAGGGCCAAAGGCAAAGCCTGAGGCCAGTGCAGTTTAGCTTCCTGGCAAATCTTTTTGATTTGTCCTTTCAGAGTTTGATTCATTCTTTCCACCTGCCCACTAGACTGAGGTCTCCAGGGAGTATGCAAATTCCAGGTCTAACATCCGTGCTAATTCCTGCACTACCCCGGCTATAAAATGTGGACCCCTATCTGACGACAATCCTAAGGGTACTCCAAATCTTGGTATTATTTCTTTTAACAAGGTTTTTACCACCTCCTTAGCCTGATTAGTTCTACACGGAAAAGCTTCTGGCCACCCTGAAAACGTACATACGTACACTAACAAGTATCTGTATCCCTGTGCCCTAGGCAATTCAGAAAAATCAACTTGCCAATAATCTCCTGGTTGTGGCCCAATTTGCAACTTTCCCATTTGTATTTGTCTCCTAACTACTGGATTATTTTTCAAACATACTGGGCACATTGCATTAACTCTTTTTGCCATTGTTAACATCTGATTAGAGATTATCTCATTCTTTAAAAATTTTACCAATGCTTCTGCCCCCCAATGGCATTTATTATGTTCTGATTCCAAAACAAATTTCATTATGCGAGTAGGTACCACTATTTGTCCCATCGGCGTAACATACCACCCGAGCTGATTCCTCTGTGCCCCTAGCAAGTTTATTAGTTTTCCATCTTCTATTGAATATTTGGGCTCCTGATTCAGGTATGGGGTAGCCGGATTTGTTCTTACTGGTACCAATGCCATTTGAGTCCATACTTCCCGTGCCACTTGCCGTGCTGTAACATCAGCAAATCGATTTCCTCTGTAAACTTCTCCTTCTGCATTCTGATGTCCTCTAACATGCATTACTGCAACTGCTTTGGGACTATGTACCGCATCCAGTAGCTGTAGCACTTCCTCCCGGTGCTTGATATTGGTTCCCTGTGAATTCAAAAGCCCCCTTTCTTTCCATAATGCCCCATGCACATGAACCACACCAAAGGCATATTTAGAATCTGTCCAGATATTAACCCTTTTGTCCTTGCTCAAGTACAGAGCTCTGGTGAGTCCAATCACCTCTGCCTTCTGGGCTGAAGTTCCAGGTAACAAAGCCTTTGCTTCTATTACCTGATCCGATGTTACCACTGCATACCCAGCATAGCGAGTCCCATTCTCAACAAAACTGGATCCATCAGTGTATAGTTCCCATTCAGGGTCTTCCAATGGTTCATCCTTTAGGTAGGGTCTGCTGGCATACACTTGTTCAATTACCTCCACGCAATCGTGCACCAGTCCCCCAGCCTCCTGGTCACTGCGTAAAAACTCTGCTGGATTAACATGGTTAGTAGTCTTTATTTCAATATCATCCTGTTCTCTCAGAATAGCCTGGTATTGCAACATTCGACTTGATGATAGCCAGTGACCCCCCTTTTGCTCCAAAACAGCCATGACCATATGGGGAACAAACACTTTCATTTTTGCCCCCAAAGTCAATTTCCGGGCCTCCTGAATAAGGATTATTGTTGCTGCCACGGCTCGTAAACACGAGGGCCACCCGGAACTTACCAAATCCAGTTGTTTAGAGAAGTATCCTACTGGCCTCTTCCATGATCCCACCTTCTGGGTGAGGACCCCCAATGCCAGTTTTTGCCTCTCATTTACATATAACTGGAATTCCTTGGTCAGGTCAGGGAGTCCTAGGGCTGGGGCCTCCTTTAGTGCCTGCTTCAATTCCTGGAAGGCCTTCTTTTGTTGTGTCGTCCATTCCAACCGATGCTGCTTCAAGGCCTCATACAGTGGCTTGGCTAGGAGACCAAAGTTCATGATCCACAGTCGACACCATCCCACCATTCCTAGAAAAGATCTCAATTCCTGATGGTTACGAGGCAAAGGAATAGCACATATTGCCTCTATTCGGTTAACTCCCAAACGTCTCTGCCCTTGTGTGATCTCACAACCGAGATAAATAACACTAATTTTGATCAATTGAGCTTTTTCCTTAGAGACCTTATACCCTGCTTGGCCAAGCATATTAAGTAATTTAATTGTTAATTCCACACACATGTCCCTTTCCTTAGAGGCCAGAAAAATGTCGTCCACGTACTGCAGGACTACATACAAGGATGGAGATATTGTTACCTGGGTTATCTTCCATTCCTCCAGCTCCTTGGCCAGTTGATTTCCAAAAATAGTGGGGCTGAGCTTAAACCCTTGTGGCAGTCTGGTCCACGTAAGCTGCCTCTTTCTCCCAGAATCAGGACTCTCCCACTCGAAGGCAAAATATTTCCTACTCTCTACTGCCAGTGGGATGCAGAAGAAAGCATCTTTAAGATCAATCACAGAGAACCATTTAAACTCTTCCGATACAGATGTTAACAATGTATAAGGATTAGCAACAACTGGATGTATGTTCTTTACTATTTCATTAATCGCTCTCAAGTCCTGTACCAAACGATATTTACCATTAGGCTTTTTCACTGGAAAAATTGGAGTATTATACTCCGATTCACATTCCTGTAATATTCCTTGAACCAAAAATTGTTTAATTAACGGGGCTACTCCTCTCTTTGCCTCAAGCTTCAAGGGGTATTGCTTTACCTTCACTGGTCGGGCCCCTTCCTTAAGTTCCACTTTTACTGGCTGGGCAGCTTTAGATTTCCCGGGGACTCCCGACTCCCACACCCAGGGTACTACAGCCTGCTCAATTTCTTCTGGAATAGGAGAGGCATCTACTTCTTTAATCACAAAAATGCTTGCTATTTGTTCCTCAGGTATCTCCAATTTCACCCTTCCCCCTTCAAATATTATTTTCACATTAAGTCGGGACAATAGGTCTCTGCCAAGAAGGGGTGTGGGGCAATTTGGCATATACAAAAATTGATGATCCAATTCTTTCCCCCCGAACCTAAGATTTAAAGGTTGTAAAAATGGTTGTTCCTCTAGCTTCCCTGTTGCCCCCACCACCTGTACAGTTGTGTCACTCAAAGGTCCTAATAATCTATTAAGTACAGAATATGTAGCTCCAGTGTCTACCATAAATTCCTGACCCTTCTCATCTATCTCTAAAACTACCCTCAGGTCTTTGTCTAGTCAGCTTTGATTCCGATAATTTCCCAAAACTAGTGCTTGAGCTGCCTCTGTTGGTCCTCCCGTAAATCCTCCCACATGAGTATTCCCAACAAACCCCATATTCCCCCCTCTAACCGGGCATTCATTTTTCCAGTGCCCCAATTGTCGGCAAAATGCACACTGGTTTGGATCCAACCTCCCTGTGTTAGGTGCAAACCCAAATCCTCCCCGACCTCTCATCATCCCCCTCTGTCCACGATTAGCTCCTCCCCGACCTCGTCCCCTAATGAATTTTCCTCCTGCCCCTGTCTGTTGCATTACAGCCAAAATACTAGCTTGTTGTCTTTTTGCAGTTTCTTTTTCCCTGTTGTTGTATACCTTCCATGCTACCTCCAACATTTTATCCAAATTCTGAGTATCCTCCCCTTCCAGCTTTTGTAACTTTTTCCTAATATCCTCTTGTGATTGCCCTAAAAACAATAATGCCAATTGAAGTTTCCCTGATTGATCTTCTACATCTAAATTAGTAAACTTCCGAGCCGTGTCTTTTAACCGTTCCAAAAAGGCAGACGGAGACTCATTCTTGTCCTGCTTGACCGAATACAGCTTAGACCAATTCATAGTCTTAGGTATTCCTGTTCTAATTCCTTCCACCAACAATTCCTGATATCGTTTTACAGCCCTTATTCCTCCCGTAGAGTTTGGATCCCACCTGGGTTCCTCACTTGGCACCAATTCATCAACTGTTTCATTTAGTTGTCGCAACCTAATCTCCTCACGAGCCTTTTCTCTCATAGCTTTAATAACCATCTCCTTTTCTGTAGAATCCATTATAGTATCCAATAATACCTGTAAATCATTCCAGTCCGGATTCTGAGTTTTTATCACCATTTTAACCACCCTTGCTACCCTTTCGGGGTCCTCCCGGTAACTTCCAGCCGATTGTTTCCATATTACCAAGTCCCCTGGAGAGAAAGGCACCTTTATAAGTATCCTTTCTCCCTGTGGTCCCACAGCTTCCCTTAACAGCGCAATTAACTGTGGCCCCTTCTGCCCCTTCCTTCCTTGGCGAGTCCGCTCTGCTAACGGAGTCCTTTTAATACTTTCACTCTTTTCACTGTCACTGTCACTCTCACTAGATGCCCTTTTTATAGTTATGTCAGCAGGAGGAGCAAAAGGTACATCAGGAACAACCGGACCCCTCGGAGGTGCTACACAATAGGACAAATCTTCTTCAATCGGGGGATACAAATCACGCTCCTTTCTTTCTCTACATCCAACACACCCGCTCTCATCATTCATCTGTAAAACCAAAATACCACACTCCTTTTGCCATTCTTCTTTCCGATATAAAACGAAAAACAAATCTAAATATGCTATTTCATCCCATTTCTCATTCCTCCTTAAAAAGTGCATCAAAGATTCCATTATCCCCAATTCCAGTGTACCATTCACTGGCCATCCCGCTTCCCCAATCTCATATTCAGGCCACCAACGGTTACAATAATCTATCATTTTGCTCTTATCTAACTCTTGAGAAAAGCCTTCGCCTTTCCACCTTTTCAATATACAACCTAATGGCGTATTTCCAGGTATTTTTCCATTGGCCTGCACCAAAGTTTTAAAAGTTTTAAAAGACATCATATTACAGCCTTTAATTTTTCTTTTTTTTTTTTTTTTTTTTTTTTTTTTTTTCTTTTCTATTCCACCTTTAATCCCAATAAACCAATATACCTTTTCGCCGTCCTTCCCCAAGAAAAAAAAACAATAGGAGGCGAATTCCGGACCTGCGTACCCTAGACGTCTTACGGCCGGAGCCTAGGCTTTTTCCATTAACCACCAAACCAAATCCAATTATCACCTTTTTCCAATATAAAGCGCCTTCGGGCTTACCTTCTGCAGTCGTCCGACAGGCGCGGGGGGTCGGGCACGACCCGATGACTCCTCCGAGAAGTGCTCGGCGCCAGCTTGGAGTGGATCGAGACGCGAACCGCCCCAGCAACCCTCGGAGTCCTGCCGCGGTCGCCAGAAAACTGTTGCCCGAATGATCAAGGACACAAAACTCGGATAAGTTTTGTGCGGCGCTTTATTGAAGGGCCCGGGGGCCTGCGGACTAGCGTCCCCAAAAACAGAACCCCAAAATTCACACATGGGTGTTTTCCTTTTATACACAAGCAATTCATAACAAAGTCTCCAAGAAACAGTGGCCCTTCGCAAAGTCTCCAAGAAACAGTGGCCCTTCGCCAAACTACGGACCCTTGTAATACATTCCCTAGTTCACGAGCAAAATCATAAATCTTCTACCTGTCCTATTGTATGCTATCCCCAAACCGGTTAGTCTTCTTACTCTCCTACCCTGGCTTAATGTTTATTAGGTTTCTAAAGCTACTTGCCAGGGTTACACAAAACTCAATCACATAATATCAACGGCTACAAAATTATTTTTACAAACCAATTCACACAAAACTCATAACTAAACTATAATAAAACATTTTGCTAAATTTCATTTCTTTTCCAACACTTAGCGTTTGGGCTAGAGGTCCTGGCTCAGGCAAAACCCCAACCTAGCCAGTTCCCCACTCTTGCCATTGTCCCTGGAGCATCACAGAGCTAGCCAGGGCTGCAGAGGGCAGTGACAGTGATCCATGCCCTGGCATGTTCCAGCCCCCAGAGCCACACCTGCCAGGCCACAAGCCCCAGCCCTGGTCCCCACTGCGGCCTCAGGGGCTCCTGGGCATCCTCCTGGCAACCCTGAGTGCAAAGGCAGCCTCAGGAGCCCCCAGGGCACTCTGGGTTCACGTTGCAGACCCCATAAAGCCAGCACTGAAAGGGACATGGATGGGGACTGCAGCTGGATCTTCCAGTGCTCAGCACTCCTGACTACTCTCTAAGTGAACCCAAACCTCCTTTGTAGCACGTTGAGCACACTGACCCTGCTCACCCCTCCTGGAATGTGGTGTTCTCACATCCTACACCAGCCCTTTGCAGGGAGTGACCAGCTCCCAGCTGCTCTGCTACCCTGGCCTTACCTTCTCTTTGCCAGCAATGAACTTAACAGATACACTCCTAAGAAACATAGCACAACATTTGCATCTCAGGAGCTCTTTGGCAAAAAAACTCCACTATTCCCTAGTTTTTGCACAGAGAAGGAGGTCCTGACAAAGCATAAGGCACAGGCAGGGCTCTGGCATACGAATTCCTGAGCCACCGGATTCTACCCATTGTTGTTCCCAGCTACTTTGCTGATATTTTAGAGCCAGTTCTGGACAGGGGCTGCTGCTGACAGGATAGGAAAATTTGGAGAAAAAAAGGTGAAGGAGACAACCAAAAAAAACCAAGGGGGGAAACCCTTAGAAATACAGAGCACAACAGAAGTGCTTTGAGATGGTTCAATAAAAAATGCCACCAGCAGCAAGCAGAGCCCGAGGTTGCTCACTGCCACCCCAGGGGCTCCTCAGTCCCCTGCTGGTTTGTGTCTGATGCAGCCCTGCCTGGAAAGGGCTCCAAGCTCTGGTGCATTCTTAGCAGCACTGAAAGAAGAGGTGAAACAAAGAGCCATTTTCTGTCCTGCCTGCAAATTCTTCTGCTTCAGTGCCACTGCCAGAGATCATCCCTCTGTCAGCTTGGCACTGTGCTTGCTGCATCCTTGTCCCTGTCCCTTGCATCAGCTCCTGCACATCATCAGCACTCGCTGTCTCGCATCATGAACAGAGAGAGCTGTGTCAGAAGAGCAAGGAGTGTATTTTCTTGGCCTTTCTAACAGACACAAGAAGCATGAGTCCAAATAACTTTGATGTTTGTTCCTGCCCTCCTTTTCGATAAGTCTTTTCTGCGTTAATGCAAAAGCCTCTTTTCCTACGTGAATGGAATGATCTGGAATTGGCAGTTGCCTCAGGCTGTCAGGCACCATTGGAGTTCTCTCTTGTCTCGGATGAGGATTTGGTGAATTTTCCATTGGTCCCTTGGTGGTGTCAGCATGGGCTGAGCTCAGCGGCCGACTCCGCTGTCCCCAGGGGATGCATTGGGACGCCAAGCCCCTCAGGGCTGGTATTCGGGGTTGGGCGGGCTCGGAGCGCCCGGAGCCTGGGCCCGTGAGGAGCTGCTGCTGGCGCTGGCTGTGCTCAGCCCGCTGTGCCGAGCAGCCGCGGCCATGGAGACACAGGCGGGAGCTGTGGCCGAGGCCTGCAGGCGGCCCGGGCCGGCTCGCAGCTGCGAGGCCGCCGGCAGCCTGTGCCCTGCGGCCGGGGCCGTGGCGGGCGATTTGCGGGCAGGCCTTTTCCGAGCCGGCCGCAATGTGCTGCCTCCCGTGTGGGCCCGGCTGCGGCAGAGGCCGGCGGGAGCGCGGCGGGGCCGGCAGCGGCGGGCAGAGGCCGCAGAGAGCAGCAGCCCGGCCGGGCCCGCTGCGGAGCGGCATGGAGCTGCCGGGCAGCCCTCGGCCGTGTCTGTGCGCACAGGGCAGGAGCAGAGCCCGGAGCAGAGGCAGGAGCCGCGGCAGGAGCCGGCCGTAGCGGCAGCTCGCCGTGCCCGGGCCCCCAGCCGCAGCTCTCCCCTGCCGGCCACAGCAGCCGCTCGCCTCCGAGGCTCCGGCGCTTCCCGAAGACGAGGGGCCCGGCCCCCAGCGCGCCCTGGAGCCCCGCAGCGAGAGGAGCCGCCGGCGCCGCAAAGGGCAGCGCAGAGGGGCGCAGGGTGAGGAGGAGAACATGAGGCTCGCTCTGGCCGCGCTGGGGCAGCTCTGCCCTGTCAGCCTTCACTTCTTTTCCATGAGCCCTGATCGCCGTCCTTGGTCCAGGGCCCCCACAGCCCTTTCCAGGGCTGCAGGAAAAGCTGCCTCAGTCACAGAATCACAGAATCACTGGCTTGGAAGACACTTGCAAGATGGTCGAGTCCAACCTATGGCCCAATACCTCAACTAATGCAGGGCACTGAGTGCCACATCCAATCTCTCAAAGGCTTGCAGGGATGGTGAGTCCACCGGCTCCCTGCAGGGGTCTGTCCCAGGAAAAACCAAGATAACACTGGGGCCTTCTGCCCCCCGACGCTTGGAGCTCTGGAAGTTTGTCTTTCTGCTTAGGCAAAGGCCATGGAAAAGGACTGGGAAAAGTAATCACAAATCGAGTCGCCTATAGAGCTCTAATTTGATATGTAGTGAATACAGAAAAGATAGAAAAGAAAAAAAGGCAAAACCCAAATGGCATCAGCAAAGTCTTGGGCATGAACACATAGCTGCAAAGGGTCTTCTCAGCCCTATTTCTTTGTATTTCTGGGAACCAGAGGAATCGTGCTTGAGCCTCTGGGGAGATGGGTTTGGGAGGTAGAAGTTCATGTCTTTTTTTCTCCTTGGGGCAGCTCCTGGTGCTAGCATCAGCTGAGCCTCTCTCCAGACTGATGCCTGTTCTGATTGTTGCAGCAAAACAACTGATGGCAGACAGAAGACACTGATGCTTGCAGAGACGTGACTTTTTCCAGTGCCAGCTGGGAGTGGGAGTCAGAAGAAAAACTCCGAAATGCACAACTCCATTGGAAGATTGCCTTCCTTTTCATTCCATAAAGAAGCTCTAGATCCACTTGAGAATTGTCAGTTGTTTGTTAAGGATGGGAAGTTCTCTTTCATGATTTTTTTCATGTGGTTTGGAAGTGGATGAGGCTCTTGTTCATTCACAAACTCCAGACCAAAGTGCTTTTGGAAGATGCCCCACGTGGCAGTTTTTGCCCAGCCATGGTACTTGTGGATATAAGAAAGCAAGGGCAATGGTATTTGCAGCCAAAATCCGGCAAAGCTTGACTCAGCCAAAACATCCTGGGGAGTTAGAGGCCTCTAGCTGTTCCTAGAAATCAGCAGAGTTCCAGCCAAATGGTTGTGTAGCACTAAGTGCAGTCTCTTTACCTGGATCAGAGCCTTGCTCAGCTGAAGAAGCAAAAAGATCAGCAAGGAGCTCCCAAAGGCCCATCACATCATTTTGATTTTGCTCATCTTGTGTAAGTTTGCAACTAAACATCTGTTTACAGTTGAGCTAATGAGAGAAACACATAAGTAAATAGAGGCTTTATGGTGGGGCCATGACATTCCACAAGAGGAAGCACTGGTGTGCATTTCATTGGACCTCTCTAAATCCTATAAGAGTATTGTAGCCCTGATTTAAAATAGGTCGATATGAACCAAAAATGGCTTTTGGGGTTTTTTTTTAAGAGTGAGAAAAACAACCCAAAAAGGGTTGTTTTGTGACATTTTAGAATATACTACCTGAAAATTACCAACTGCAATAAATCAAGAGTTTAAAACGGCGTGTTTAGGTATATGAATAATTAAAACCACAAAAATGTGCAGATATGAATGCATGTTTTCATAAAAATCATGAAATTATAGACAAAAAACCACATGCCCTGAACTACAATGCAAAGGCAGGTAGAACTGTACTTAAATGATCTCTTTTTAGATTGCTGGAGTTGTTCCTTGTGAAGAGGAGCGAGGTTATTGCTGAAGAAAAGTGGCACCAGCGGGACGGGGCAGCGAGCCGTGCTCCGTGCAGAGGCTGCCAGGGGCTGCCCAAAGAGCGCCCTGCTGCAGCCAGAGCCCTCCTGGCCTGGGGCCCGGGAGCAAAGGGCCAGGGCAGCCACCTCCTGCTCGTCCTGACCCTGCCACCGCTCCCTGCTGCTGCTGCTGCTGCTGCTGCTGCTGCTGCTGCTGCTGCTGCTGCTGAGGGAAAGAGACTCTCCTAAGGCCCCATGAACAAATGCACTTACATAGCCCTGGGGATGCCAGTGAAGGAAACCATGGGTCACATAATGCATGTGTGACCAGAGTCACCAAACACCACCTAAACATGGAATTGTTGCACCTCTCTAGGACAGGCAGAAATTTAAAGAATTAACTGGGGACTTGAGGGCAGAAGAGGCCAGAAGAGGAAAACAACTCTGAGGGAAAAAAAAACCCACAATATCTGGAGGGGAAAACATCTCCAGCTGCTCAGAATTTGTCAAGGGAACATGTCTCTAATCCTCTCCTGAAAGGGATGCTTTTGATGAGCCTTGGACGAGAATCAGGAAGATGCAATTATGTAAGTGTTAGATAGATAGATAGATAGATAGATAGATAGATAGATAGATAGACAGATCTCATTACTGAAATCTCTCTTTACTGTCCTGTCTGCTGCTGCACACATCAGAACTTGGTAGCCAGTGCCCTGCTCAACTACAATCCTGAGATTGCTCTCCTGTTGCCTCAAAAAGACACACTCTTGCGGAATCTGGAGCATGTAGGTCCTTATGGAATGCAATCAGACCCAGAGCATTTCTGGGAGCTGCACTCTTTGTGCATCTGTGTTCGGGCAAGTTCTTCTCTTGGACTTGACCACACTGATGGTGCTGAAGTGGCTGGAGTCAGAAATGCAGCCCAGCCCCTTCCAGCTCCTGTGATATCTGAGCACCAGCTGGAATGCAAGGGCATTGATTTCCTGCTCAGTTCCCAAACACAACACAAACTGATTCCCTGGGCTGCAAAAAGGCGCGAGCACTACTAAGCTCAGAGTGATCTGTAAGGCCATACTGGCTGGCCTGGAATCACAACAGCTCCTTCTGCACCAAGGTCCCTGCACAGAATGATGTGTTCTCATGCAAAAGCTGTATTCTCCGGAAGTGACACCTTGGAAATTAAAATTCTAGCAGACCCAGTCCCAGTGCTATAAAAGGGCAGAAAATAATGATGAAAAGAGCCTTAGCTGGGAGAAAAAGTAAATGAATAAGCCTCTTCCTCCAACCAAACAAAAAAAACTCAAGGAAAATAGGGGGTAAAGTCGTTTCCAAAAGTGGCTCAAATATTTGGATGCACTGAGGAGATGCTGAAGGTCCCTCACAAGGCTTCTGTTGTCCAGGCTAAATCTCCCTCAGCACGTCCTCCCTGGCCTTGTGCTGCACCCCTTGCCCAGCTCCCCTGTCCTTCTGTGCCCACGCTGCAGCCCCTCCATGACTTTCTGCTTCCCAGGGCCCACAGCTGCACACAGCACTCCAGCTGTGGCCCCAGCGCTGCCCAGCACAGGCCACGCTCACTGCCCTGCTCCTGCTGCCCCACTGCTGCTGGCACAGCCACCGTGCCCTTGGCCTGCTTGGCCCCCTGGCCCCACGCTGCCTCATCTTCAGCTGCTCACGGCTGCCAGCCCTGCGTCCTTTTGGCCCACGCAGCTCCCCAGCCACAAAGGTGCCCATTGCACTTCAGATCCAGCAGGCAGCATTGCAAGATGGCCTTCCTCTTCCAAGCAACACAAGACAGCAGTCAAGGACTTGCAGCTTCACCCCCAGTCTGTCCTCCAATGCACTTGCCAAAGCTGCAGACTTCAGCACAAAACGGATCAGCAGAAACTTGCCCCTTTATGCTGTTTGCAGCTTCTCAAAAGCCCAGAGGCAGTTGGATCAACAGTGACTCTACTAGTGAAGAACGACTCAAGAAAACTGCAGAACACTTCCACAAGCCAAAGACACCTTTCCAAAAAGGGAAAAGAAACCAACAAAGCTTTTTTACCCTCCAGCACTACTACGCGTGCCCTTGGCCGTAACACTGCAGAAGCCCAGAGATGGAGCTTCCTTGAGCCAACCAGCCACAAGCTGAGCTGGAGCCCCCAGCTCTGCACTGCCCCAATAGGACAGGTCAAAGGCCAATTTCTAGCTGTCACTGCCTGCCTCCTACATCCTGCCGGACTCCAGCACTCAGCATACTTGGCCAGACACAGCAAGTGCTGGCTGCTCAGAAAACTTGCACCTCTGCCTTGCACTAAAGTCAGCATCCCCCACAACGGGCACTTACTCTCTTGGAATGATGAGCAGGCCGTGGTGCAACCATGGCTGGACAAAGGCGGTGGTCGTCTTTCTCGTTTTCCTCCTCTTTGGCTTCTTCTGCAATAGTAGAGAGAGCCAGGGGAAAGACGGCTCTTGCTCTCGTCACCTGTGGCAAGAGAGAGTCATAGGGGACAGGCAGTTTCCTGGTGCTTATAACCCCATTTCTTCTCGCATCTACAGCCATATCTTCTAAGGAGCGTTCATCTACATTGTTAACAATGGCATTCTATGTCACTCCAATCTCTTCCTATGTGCAAAAAGAGTCAAATAGTAGATTGAGAAGGAAACACCATATACAGCAAAAAGCGCAGGAGCAAGATGGTGAATCATTATAGCGCTGCTCTGCAAGTTTGCAGGATGTGCTGCAACACCAGAAGAAACAAGGCTTTTGTAAGTGTGCAAGTACCCACTGAAAAATGCCTCAAGCTCAAGGATGCTCCTGCACTGAGCAAGGCCTAGGGCTGTTCTGACACTCAGGCCTTCCATGCACCAAGGCAACCTTCTGATGTCACTACGACAGGGTGGCAACCATGCCCTGACATCACAAAGCAAATGTTCCATGTTGGTCTGTGAATTTATGCATAGCAATAACCAGCCTTTCCTACAGCAAACACAAAAGAGCCTGGGAAGTTCTTCTGTGTCACAAAGCAGAAAAAATTCCCCTCATGGGCCAAACCCTGTTCTTCAAGGGATCCAAGAGTAATTCCAAGAGTGCCTCAAGCACCTACCCCAGATGGGACAAAAGCAAAGGAAACCAGACCAAGAAAATGGCCAAAAGCATTGCCCACCTGAGAAATGACCCACCCTTTAACATTTTAAAGATTTAGTAAACCCTTAGAAAGGACTGAATAAGGAAAGATTGCAACACTGGGAGTCTCTGTGACTAGCAGCCACATGCTCATCTACAAAAGGGATGCTCTGCCTTTTATACCCTTAGCCCCTCCGAATGTTTTGTCAGTCAACTCTTTCTCTGCTGTCCATTGGTGGAGATTACTTTCTTGCATCCTGACTGGAGGTCAGGTGTTGTTACACCCTGCCTGCTGGTCACAAGCCAGCCCTCCCAAAATGCCCTGACTTCCAAGGCTATTACAAGGGGGACAGGAAAGAGGACTATGGGAGGACATATTACAATAACAGCACTTTACATTTGAACATAGTCTCTATCCACATAATAGCTATCTCTTAATTGTGAGAGCCAGCTATTACATTACTCACCTATAATGCACAGAACCAAGAGAGAAGGCTCTGTTGGCATAACAGCTGAAATCCTTCCTAACAAATCTCCCCACATATTTGCACATTTATTGGACATGGCCAGGACTCCTGTGGATGTACATCTCTGCCTTTCTTTCACTTTGGAAGAAGTCAAACTGGCAACTTGTGGGGAAACCAAGGGCTTTGTGGGAGCTGCATTGCTCTGCACACACCCAGGCCACCCGTGGCACCGAGCTTTGGTGACTAAAAGGATAAACTAGCTGGAAAAGGTTTTATTTTGACTTTCTTACCTGCTAACAGAAGTTGCCAAAATGAAAGTTTCCAAGCAGGGCCTGATCCCTGCTGCCAGCTCTGGGTTAGAAAGGAGGCATTACTTTATTTCAGTGCTGGGTGCACAGGGAGTAACTTCCCTAAGCCCTGCACACCCAGCAATCCCACCTACCAGTTTTTATCCAGGGAACTAAGACATATTCAATACTTTGCTGAAACTCATAGGCTAAACATTACCTCAAATTTATTGACATATTTCAATCACTTCTCAGAATTTGCTGACATCAGAATAGGAGTGTCCTGTAGGTCCCTGCTGGTCGTTGACACAGGTTCAGGAGGAGATCCATGCACAAAAGGACCTAAGACACAACTGAGCTTGCAAATTTATGCCATTAGTTGCAGTAGCAAATAATACATACCAACCCCTGGATTCCCAAAAAACCGCTGAGCAGGAGAAGGAGTTGGAGCGTGGCGCTCGGCAGCAGGGGCAGGTAGCAGGTAGGCAGTGCACTTCCAGGACCTCCCCTGGATCAAAACACTGTGCATCTCATCCTTCTCACCCTTCCAGCTCAGAACCAGGCCTTGTATCTCCTGCTCAGGAGTGGAATTTTCCCAGTTACAGCATTGGCTCACACATGCCTGGCGTGTGAGATGATGGCTCAGGATGACTCCATGACTCTCTGCCACCAAGGGCTCCATTATGCATTGTTCCCCTTTCAGAGCTTGATTGCCCACCGATTGACCAAAACATTGTTTCTCTTTCTAGGGTCAAGGTCCCACCTGTTAAACAAGACATTTTTCTTCACTGTCTTGTCAACCTGCTCAAACATGGATCAAATACGGCAGGGCTTCGGGCACGATTCTGGTTCCTGACACAGTCATTTGGGAAATAGTCCCATTCCTCAAATTCTCCTTTGGTGGTCAAGAGCCTCATAAAACACTTTCTTCCCTTTGAATGCATTCCAGCTACCTTTTAGCAGGAGCACTCTCCTTATTCTCAAGGCCAAGATAGCCACTTGCACACAGTAAGCACTGCAGTGGGGGAATACAGGCTTCAGCACTCCTGTTAAAGCTAAAGGAATTCAAAAGACTATGTGTTGGAGATTTTTTCAGAAATGGCTTAGAAGGCAGCTGTGAGTAGTAAAATTCTCACAGCCGGTTTCTGTAAACAGCAGAAGTTCTCAGGTTGTTTTTAATTACAAGTAGAAGTGACAAACATGAAGACCTTGAGAACCTTGCCTATCAGAGTTCTCAGGCAGTTTTCTCATAACAAGTAGATATTCTATCTTTGGCTGTTTTGGGAAAGCAAAAATAATTTTGAGAACCCAAATCTTAGTATTGGAAACATAAGGAGGAGTTGGTGTGTTACCTCTGACCTATTGTGAGCTCGGGTTTGCAATATGCAGGAACTTAATTAACACGGTTATAAAAAGTGATTGATTGAGTGAATAAACGGAGTCGATGCTGATCAACAAGGATGGGTCTTTTCCCTCCATCTTCAATAACTATGCCCTGTTTGTTAGACTTAATGCCTCTCCTTCCTATTCTGAGAATCAAACACAAGTGTTTCATCAATACACCCTGCAAGTGCTTTTGCTGAGTGAAGCCACATTGCT
Organism: Zonotrichia albicollis; assembly: GCF_047830755.1. Lineage (NCBI taxonomy): Eukaryota > Metazoa > Chordata > Aves > Passeriformes > Passerellidae > Zonotrichia > Zonotrichia albicollis. The sequence goes on from NC_133826.1 coordinate 41,604,197, forward strand.
GTGTCAATAAAGCAGCTGGGACTCAGTTTCTTCATGCAGGGAAAGCCAATTCTTTATTCACATAACTCATTTTTATACTGTTTTCACAGACTCGTGTTCAACTTCAACTGGCTGGTAGTTTCCTTGCCACACAATTTATTGCTTAGAAGGTGTATTAGTGTGTACATGTTAAGACTCTCTCTTTTTAAGACTCACTCTTACTCGGGTGATTACATTTTTCTTTCATGGATGCTCATGGGACTGATTTCTTTTTTATTAGAGATGCAAACAGTTTTCTTAGCACAACAGCTTGTTGTGCTAACTAAACCCATGGGAAGTTAGCTGGCTGCACGTAGAAGACGTAACAGGCTAGCTGGGAATTTACTATAGCAAAGCCTGATTTTATAAGGCCTTTCTTTTCTAATAACCCTACCTGTGTGCAACACATTATGACTTTCTTTCAGAAGTTAATGAAGAAAACACAAATTGCCTACTGAAACCCTTCTGCCCCCTTCCAAATCAGTTCACCCCTCAAGCACAAGCCTCAGGCACATCCCTAATGTGCCTCTCTCCCAGCAGCTCAGAGTTGCATTGTACAGTGCTTGCTGTGCACCAGAGAGCACAAAGCAGGCTAACCTGGTGGGCCTGAATATTTCTGCCAAACACTCTGCATCTCACACCTTTGCTCTGGCTCAGTGCAGACCTGCAGGATTGCAGGCGCTTCCTCCCAGAGCTGCGTGAGGCGCTGGCTCCTGCAGATGGGCCCTGCCAAGCTGTCCCTGCCTCACGCTGGCCTCGCTTCGCTGGCACAAGTGCCGGGCCTGAAGGAGCTGCCCTGTGCTCCAGCCTGCCGAGCAGCCCAGCTCCCTGCCCCGGTGCCCAGAGTGCTGCACACACTGCTGGCCTTTGCCAGGAGCTGCAGGGCAGCCGGCAGAAGAGGAGGAATCCTCAGCCAGCCCAGCGGCCCGCTGCTGCCCTTGGCCTTTCTCTGCTCCTGGGCACACTCCAGACAGCCAATGTCTCCAGGCCGGGCTGTGCCCAGCACGGCTGCGCTTCCCCTCGGCAGCAGCCAGCTGCCACCTGGGCTCTGAGAGCGCAGGATTCGCCCGCTCCCGGGAAGAGGCAGCCAGGGCCCGGCTGCTGCCTCTTGCAGCTCCAAGGGCCTCCTTCCAGCCTGCCTCTGCTGGAGCTCAGCCTGCTCCGGGCTCAGCCGGGGCTCTGCTGGGGCTCCAGCCCGGGCAAGGCCGGTCCCGCTCTCACCTCACAGGCGCTGACAGCTCTGCACCACAGGAGACCTTCCCGAGCACCCTCTCTGATCTTTCTGCTTTCTCACTTGAGCAAGGCTCTCCTCTAGCCAAAGAGATTATTGCATTTAGGGGTACAAATCCAAGTGGCAGGAACCCCAATGCTCTCCAGTCACAGCTGAAGGCCTGCATCTGCACAAGATGTTTGGGCTGCCTCATTCTTCCTTTGGTTTTGCCTTCAAATGCCATTGCCCTTACTGCCTCAACTAGAAATACTGCAGCTGTGCCATAACCAGCCAGTGGCTCATATTCCAAAGGCAGTGTGGTCTGGAGAGGATGAATGATATGAAGTCCCCTCCTCACTTATAAAACCATACAAAAGAAGCCACATGTGTGACTTAGCACCAATAAAAAACAATTGGTAATTCAGAAGGAAATGTTGAATTTTCTGAAGGGGTCAGAAGGAGGAGAATCTTCCAAGTGAGTTGATGTTTCAGAAACTTTATTAATTACAACTCTAATCTATAATTCTATGCTACAAATCTCTTTAGCAACCCTACTCTACAATCCTACTCTAAATTGGTAACAGAGATAACATCTTGACATGATTGCTTTGTTCTCGTCTCCCAGGGTTAGGGTTAGGGTTAGGGTTAGGGTTACGCTTAGGCTTCGACTTAGGCTTATGCATAGGTTTAGGTTTAGGTTTGGGTTTAGGCTTAGGCTTAGGCTTAGGTTTGGGTTTAGGCTTAGGCTTAGGCTTAGGTTTAGGCTTAGGTTTAGGCTTAGGGTTGGGTTTAGGGTAAGGGTTAGAGATAGGGATAGGGTTAGGGTTTGGGTTTGGGTTAGCATTTAAGGTTAGGGTTAGGGTTTAGGTTTAGGATTAGGGCTATTCGTCTTCTTCACAGAGTTGATGAGTTGTGCCAGGATGAATGGTGGCTTGGCTGAAGTTACAAATGGATGCTGTCCACCGGAAAAAAAAATACAACAAAGAACAGTGAACCATTACTTTCCAAGCTCATTGCTTCAGGGACTCAATCAGGATACATCAAGTTCTTGGAAAGACCCAGAAAGAGGAGCAATGCGACCATCTGCTCCCCAGTCATCCCCAGTGTGCAAGACATTGCCATCACAGGCAAACCTGGCCCAGAATCCCACTCATCTTTTATTGTGATTTCTTCATCATGCTGGGATTTTTTCCCTGCCAATGCTCTAGAAATGGTGCTTTCTGTCCCTGGGTTTTCTTCCTTTCAGGAAACTCCAATGACTCGCACAGGCCCCTGCCTTTGAAAGATGGGCACTGTGCTAATTCCCACAGGGACAGAAAGCAGTGTCTGCCTTTCCATGCCCTGCCCCTCGTGTGCTGGATGGCACCTTCCTTCCCAGCAGGGCCAGCCCAGTGGCACTGGGCCCTGCAGTTCCCTCTCTGCCACACAGCCTGGCAGTAACCCTGGCACAGTTCCCGTCTGCTTGAGCGTGCCAGGCAGCAGATGGGGCTGGGACAAGTCCCTCCCAGCTGTCCCTGTTTGTGTGGCAGAAACCTCTAAGGGTGGGCTGGGGGGCACAAACCAGGGCCCCTCAGAGTGAGCCCCCCATAGCCCCTCCTGCCCACAGCCAAATCTCTGACCCCTAGGCTGGGACTGGCTTCCTTGGGTTCCTCCACCACCATTTAATGTCCCTGTACCCTGCATTGCTCTACTTCAATTCTTTTGCCTTTAGATAAAACTGAACACTCCACCAAATCACAAAAGAGGGCAACAGAAATAGTCAGAGGACAGAGCACCTCTCCTGTCAGGAAATGCAGAGGGAGGTGGAGTTATTCAGTTTTGTGAAGAACAGGCCCCAGGGAGACTTTATTGCCACTTTCCAAGACTTCAGAGTGGCTTTGAAGAAAGTGGGGGACATCTTTTTTAACAGGGCCAGTTGCAATAGGATATGGACAAATATTTTTAAACACCAAAGGCATCTAATCAGAGGTCTAAGGAAGAACTTGTTTACTCGGAGCATGGTGCAACCCTGGCACAGCTTGCCCCAAGAGCTTGTAGGAGCCCCATCCCTGCAACCATTCCAGCTTTGGTGGCAAAGGGCTCCGAGCAACCTGATCTGTTTTAAGTAGTCCCTGCTCATTGCAGGACACTTGCACCAGAGGACATTTACAGGGCCCTGCCAGCCCAGCCCAGTCTAGGATTCCTCACTGTTTTCATTTGAAGAGCACCAAGAGTGGAGGTGAGGAGGAAGGGGGCTCATCTGCTGCCTTGGACTTGAGTGGAGGAGGAGCCCATCCCTCAGAGCCTGTTTCCCCTGCAGCCCCTTCCCATTTTACCTGCAGGAGCTCCTTGGCAGACCAGCGCCGCTCCTCGTCTCTCTGCAGGCAGCAGCTCAGGAAGTCACGCAGCAAAGCCGAGAGGAGCTTGGGCTGCCGCAGCTGTGGTGTCCCTACTGTGGCTATCAGGTGTGTAGCCTGGAGAAAAAGGAGACACCAGGCTCCACCTCCTGCTTTCACATCTCTAAGGCTCTCCCAGATCCCTGTGTTTAACCTCTGTTCTTCAGTGGCAGTTTCTGCCCTGGCAGAGACCCAGAGATGACTTTCCTTTACCAACCAAAAACCCAAACCCCGATGCAGCCACAGCTCTTCCACCATCCCGCAGATCTTGCCTTGGCAGCTGATTTCATTGCCTGACGTAGTTAGTCAGAACTACATCAGCAAAAGGACATTTGCATCTCTGAGGATTCATGCCAGCTTGAGAGGCTTTTTGGAAGAGGGACTTTGCTATACTAATTTCAAGGGTTAGTACATGAAAGGCATCTCTGCAGTGCTTGTTGGTCCTTTAAGCGCATGTGCCCTAGAACAAAACTCATCAAGCTTTTTGTGCTGTTCTTGAAAACAATGGTAATTGGAAGAAAAGAAAGGAAATCCATCAGTTAATACCCAGGTAGGGAAACAAACATTTACAATCTCCTTTCAACACAGACACATTAAGATGCCTGCACAAATGTATTGGGATGAAAATGCCTGGTTGGGTACACAGAAGCCACCTGCAGCTCTGTCTCTCAGCAGTCTGAAAATTTCAGCTTCCCATTTTTGCAGCAAAAGAAAAATTGTCTAGGCCAGAAGAAGGAGAGGTTCCATCCCTATGGTCACCCTCCAGTCATTTGGCTACTCAAGACAATGCATAAATGGTAGGCTCATCCCAGAAAGCGCCAGGAAACAAAAAGGAGGTTTTGGCAGGCTCTCTGCATCACCAGGCTCTGGCTTGGTGACGTGCAGAATGTTGCTTGGGTTAGGAGAGAAACAGGGTCTCTGAGTGTCCTGGGGTGACGTTATGATGCTTGTATATCCCCATTCATCTGTTCTGTGCCTTTAAGACCAGCTCTGAAGAGTGGAAGTTTTGTTTGGGTTTCTCTTATCAGGCACACAGAGGAAAGCGGTACATAAGGCTGGTTTTTTTCTTCCAGCTTCAGCTTGCTGCTTTTGCTTGCTCTCTTTTTCTGCTCTTGCTTCTGCTCTGCTTTCTGCCTCTGCTTTTTAGCTAGTTCTAGCTAAACAGTCCACATTGCTTCCTGGACTGTTTCTCCTCTCCTGTTCCTGTGACCATCTTGAACCTGCTCCGGACTGGGACCCGGGAACACCGAAGGTTTGGCTGCAGCAGCTGGCCCAGAGCCCGAGGGACTGAGAACAGAGCAACCACCCCCCGAAAGAGACTTTCTGATTTTGTCATCTTTCTCAGAGCGGTGTCATCGGGTATTGTTCATTTTGTGTGCTGGGGGGTGCGGGGACAGTCAAATAAACAGGTTCTTTCCACCTTTCTCTGAGGAATTTTTTCCCGAACCGGTTGGGGGGAGGGGCCGTGTGGGTTTCGCTTTCTGGAGGGGCCCTCCTTTGCAGATTCTTTAACAAATTTGCCCTAAACTTGTACACTGAGTGTTTCAGTAGCACTGCACAAGAAGCAGAAGACACTCTGTGCATTACACCCTCATGCCCATGTTTCCCAGTGAGAAGAAACTGCACACAGGGTTAGGTTCCTCTCTAAAGACCACGGGTTTAGAAACTTTGTTGGGTTTGGGTTTCCTTCCTTCATTTCTGGACAGATAACAACACTTTTAAGATGCTTTTTTCCTGTTATTAAGGCCATCTACACAGACAAAAGAACTGGAACCACTAACCCAAAGGAAAGTGTTGCCTGAGAATAGAGTTTGTTTGGAGTTTGTTTGCATGTGGTAAGGCTTGATTTCCCCCACTGATGCAACCAAAACTACAGCAGATGCTGATGTGTTGCAGGGACATTTGTAGGAGGGGACCTTGGTGGAAGTAGTTCCAGCAGATGGCAATGGGATTTTGTCCAGTGGCACACAGGACATGGGACAGGTGAGAAAGACAGTGGGATCAATGAGTATTTGCTCCTTACCGTGCCAGAACTTTCACTCAAGTAAGGAGGTTCTTGTTCTATCATTTCAATTCCCACAATTCCAAAAGACCATATGTCCACTTTGGGGCCATATGGTTGACCTGTCACCACTTCAGGCGCCATCCACCAAGGAGTTCCGACTACCAAGCATGGTCTGCTCTGCTCAGGGCTGAGCTGAGTAGCGAGGCCAAAATCAGCTAAAGAGAAAACAAAATAGTGGTTTTATCTGAATTCTGTGCAATTAGGAAAGCAAGCAAAAGAATTCCCCAGTAGAAGTTTGAAAACGTGCTGTTGAATCTCCTGGCATTGGTGACTTTAAAAATCCCCCCATTTTTTACACTGCCTCCAGCAGTGGCTTTTGTTCTTTGGAAACTTTAGACTTGTAACTCCCTCCCTCTGGAAGGGACACACACAGAGCAAGGCCACTCTTGACTGCTTGTGGCTCTTTCTACCTCTGTGCACGTTGCAACTGTGCCCTCAGCTCGCAGCAGGGGTCCCTGCACTACCACCAGCACCATTTTTGGGGAGCTGGCAGTCACTCCAAGCAGCCCCACAACCACATCCCTGGAATGCTGCACCTGACCAAGAATATACTGACCCAGCTTGACAGAGCCGTCAGTTTTGAGAAGGATGTTGTCACTCTTCACGTCTCGATGGATCACATCGTTTGAATGAAGAAAATCCAGTCCTTGCAGGCACTGAGGGAGAAAACAGAAACAGGAGGCCAAAAATGAGTGATGTGATTTCATCACACAAGAAAGGAAACAAAGAATCTAAAAGATTCCCTCTCCAGGGGAATGGGAAGTAATGGCAGAACGGTAATGGCCACTGAGAAGAAGAGCTTGCTGCTGCAACACCTGCAGAGCAGGACCTTTCTGAGGAAAGGCATGTCAGCTTTTGAAAGAGCAACAGCACCTGCTGTTGTAGGCTGTCCCCTGCCAACCAGCCAGGATGAGTCCTGCTGCAGTGCATGTGCTCAGAAGCAAAGAGCATTCTGGCTGCACTCCTATCCTTTTTAGCTGAGGACTGAGAGAAACGAGTCTCTCTCTTTTTTCTTTGCTGTTTGTTTCAAATCCTGCCACCAGCACCTTTGCTTTAACGGCAAGGAATGCAGTGAAGACAGACTCCAGGCAAACGTTTAGAGAGGCAAGGTGGAGAACAGCAAACACAAATACAAGAGACAGAGCAAGAATACAACAGCAGGAGATACGAGTACTGGCACTGAGTACAGGGAGTGCAGGGGCACTGGCAGGCCTTTCACTTGAGATGCTTTTACTTGCCCATAGAATAGCAGCAACACAGAAACAAAGCTGGGCACAGGAAACCTCTCCTGTTCTGAGCCCCTGTTTCCCAGACAATGCTGCCCAAGCCCTTGGAAACACAGATGGGATTGCTGACCTCCCGACTGATGGCTGCCATCTCATCTTCAGACAGGCAGGTCTGGCTGATGATATCGGTCAGGACACCTCCATCCATGTACTCTATAACCAGCAAGAGTTCCTCGCCCAGAAGGTAGCTGAAAGAAGGAAACAAGGGGGTAGAGATGAACATGCATGGCTATGTTGAGTTTTTGCTTCCAGGTTTCTTATTTCCAGATGCCTTTGTGACAAGGACAGAATCAAAGGAATAGATATTCCCTCTTGGCTGTGCATTGTTTGCAATCTGTGCAGTCTCAAAGAGAAAGACTCATCGGTGAAAAAGGAGATGTCTTAGATAGGCAGCAAATGAAAAGTGCAGTTTAGAAACAGCCCAGATGAAAAACATTTCAGGCATGGTGTTTCTGGAAATAAGCACCTAGTCTTCCTGGCATGCATAGCAATGGCAGGGAGGGACAACAATCCAACGGAAATCCACTTTAGGATGGTTCATCTGCACTTAAGAAACTTTAAAAAATCAATCCCAAATAAATGTGGAGGTAGTGAACTTTGAGGCTATTGACTTAGGAAGATACAGCTGATCCAGGTTTTGAGTAATTTTGGAGTAAATATCAAACTAGGTGTGCCAGGGAAGACTCATGCAGACAAAATGCACTCTCTTCTCATCCATTGGAGATGAGTAGAGAAATATGAATAAATAAAAATTAATAGCTTTGCTTGCTGCCACTGACCAAAGTGGGTTTTTAACCTCTCATGTTTGCAATATGTAAACACACATCCATGGGATAAGACCATGACCTCTCACCTGTCCAAATAATTCACAACATTGGGACTCCTATATCTCTTCATGATCATTATTTCATTAAAGGTTAGCTCCTTCCTCCTCACTCCTTGAAGATTTATTTTTTTTATTGCCACCTAAAATGACATTGAAAATCAGTAACTTGGGAGGTTGGTGGCATGAGACCACAAGGCACGTGGAGTGAGTGATTTTGCAATGATGCAGATGAGCTGTGCCAAACTGCCTTGTGATTAGGCACTGCAGTAATTAGGAACTGACATTCCAACAGCCCATTTCTCTGCTCCCTTGGGTACCAGTTACAGGACACGTGGGGGCACTGACATTTTGCCTTGACCATTTGGTAACAGCGGTGTCTCAGCTATCACCCACAAACCTCTGTCCACACTCTCTGCTGCTTTGTTTGGGACTCAGAAGAAGGAATCCATGCCTTAATACTCTGTGGATACATCTTGGGCTATGGGCAGGGCTTAGGGCTTTCAGGGCCGCCTTGCAGATCTCTCCCTATGTGCAGTTCCCAAGTGCAGCACTGCAGGTGGCTAAGGAACTACCAGTAACTTTCAGATGCATTTGCTGGCAGCCAGAAATGAGAATCCAGGATTCTGAAGCTGTAGCCCCAAAGAGCAGTGAGGTGCTTGCAGGCACCACCTTTGTTTTAGCAATGGAGAGCGAGTGAGCGCGTCCTTCTCTGAAAGGAACCGCTGCCCTCCGTGCCTTCCTTCCGGCAGCTGAGGAGGACAAAGTCCCAAATGTGTTTTATGGGCTGGCACCAGTCTGTGCTTCTTGTGCCTTTTCAGTACAGCTCTGCCCAGAGCTCCAGCCACAGCTCACACCAGAGGGGAAAGCCCTCGAGTGCAGCAGAGCCTGCAGGGGCTGTTGACGTTTACCTCTCCTCCTGTGGCAGTGTCGAGTGCTCTATAAACATCTCCATAACCCCTAGAAACAAAGCAGAAACAGAGAAAGGAGAAGCTGTTTAGATCTTGCAGTGAAAGCCAGCCCACACAGGAGATCTCTGCTGGAAGTGTCAAAACCTGCGGGATGCAGGAGGACTCTGCCAGAAGGCAGATGATGCATTTTTCTCTCAAGTGCATGGGCACTGGGCCTGTTCCTGAAGCACTGGGGTTCAATTTCTAAAGGGAGGTTAGTCTTTCCTCTTGGGTTTCACTGTCTGAACGGTGTGGTTCCTATCCTGACCACAGAGTGTTTCTTTCTTCAAACCAGGGGAAAGAATTGTTCCTGGGAACTGTTATCTCACAACTTTGATAGGGCGTAGGTTGCTCTTTCAGGCAAGCAAGTTCCTTCTCTTTTCATTAGTGTGCCAGTATGATTTTGAGACATACAAAAAATGCTAAAGAAATTAACACAGAGCTGTCCCACACTTGAGAGACAAGGAGACCTTCCAGGTCCTGTTCCTTGATGTAGGCAAGACCTTGGTAGCAAGGCATCTCTGACAATGCCTTCTGAGCCCACTCACAAATTCTGAGCAGCATTGAGAGATGGGACAATCTATCCCCAGTGTGTGATCATCTTTGCAGCTGGCCTGACTTCACGCTGGATAGACATTCCACCCCAAAAACACCTGGCCCATGGTTGTGCAGGAGTAACTGCTGTTGGACTCACCCGCTGCCAATATATTTCAGATGGATGTACTTCATCAGGGGATTTTCAGTGGGGTTCACCACTCTCCCTGAGGGAAACAAAATGCAAGATGCTGACTTTAAAGCAGAGATCCCAGCTTCCAGAAGATACAAAAGGCAGCCCCAGCGCCTGGAGCTCTGAGCCCTTTGTGGTCAGCTGGGTAACAATGACCACAACCAGGCAGACAGCTCTGCAGCACAGGTGGCCAGCACAGAGACTGATTTGTACAGTCTTTTGAAGAGTTCTCTTGACAGGAAACAAAGCACAGGGACGTGCAATCCCAGGAGAGGAAGACATCTTCCCCACCTTTCAGCAATTTGCAAAAGGAATGCCTTCCCATTTGTACACCAGAGCAGCTCAAGCTGTAACTTATCCTGGCGGGGCTTTCAGCATCAGGACCCTGACCTGTTTATGAGCAGGCTGAGCTCAAAGATGCCCCTCTCCCAGCTAAGGAAGGCTCCAGCCTCTGCAGTCCCTCCGGCCCTCAGGGACAGGGCAGCTGGCACAACAAGGCTGGCAAAGCCCAGGCATGAGCACTGACAGGCACTGATGGGAAGAAGTGAGCCTGGGCCCCGGACAAGCTGTTGCCCCCATTCACGACACAACAGGATGGGCTTTGAGATCAGCCACACCGAGGCACAGATCAGTGCCCTTTTTGTCCCAACAGGTGATGGTAGACACAGAATCCACTGGGCTCTGGTCTCAGCCCCACCAGGTCTTATCTGAGAGCACAGCACTGGCAGCTCCTACGGGCAAGAAGCAGATTCATTGGGTTGTGCTGCAGAATCACAAAGGGCTTGATGTGTTTTCCTAGAGACTGATCTGAGCAGGGCTTGGGCCAATGGGTAGGATTCTAACAGTCATGGGAAAGAGTGGGAATCAGGTATGGAAAAGTGCCATGGATCCGAGGGATATACCATGGCTGGGCTGAGAAATGCCTGCAGTACAGTTTTATCTGATCACGCCACTTGGATGTGTCTCCTGGACACATCTTGATAAGCATAAAACTAGAAGATTAAATGAAGGTTATTCTCAAAGTCTCTGGTTTTTCTTTGGGGGCACATGGAAAACACCTTGTGCTCCCTATTTGTCCTGTAACCTGATGTTCTTTCAAAGTAGTTCTTATTGACAAAAAGATAGCATTCTCTTATTGACAAAAATATAGCATTCTCATGAAAATAAACTGCAGATGTAGAAGTGGTAACAGTAACAGTCATAAAAAGTGACATCAGTAAGACGTGGGGTAGAAGGGCTCCTTCAGGATGGAGAAAAACACAACAAAAAACCCCCACCAAAAATGAACAACACAAAAGCAATGCCACCCCCCAAAAAAAAAAAAAAAAACCCAACCCAAAAGACAAAACTCCAAAGCCAGTCCATTTCTGGGAAGTTTTTTTGCTCTAATGACTGGTTGGAAGTCAGGAGTCTAAGGAGAATTTAGTCTAAGGAGAATTTAGGAAGCTAAAAATTCTGTTCAGTTTGGCCACTAGCACACAGGACTTGCCTAGATCATTTGCTAGGTCACAGCCTTCTGCAGATCCAAGAACAATCCCTGCTTCAGCCTTTAGCAGAGAGGGAAGCTCAGCAAAGCCAAGCCAGTCCCAGGTGCCCTCAGATGCAGCAGGAAAACCCAGAGCTCTCTCGCTGCCTCGGAGCACAGCACTGCCTCTGGGGAGTCCTAAATGGCCCTGTGACACCAAGCTCAGGAGGAGCACTTGGTACAGCTCTGCTGACACCTGCCCACAACACACTGTCCCTCAGATAAGAAACACCCCAGACATACCCAGCAGCTCCAGGTACTCCTCCTCAGTCTCCTGTTCCCAGGATCTGCCCGAGCCTGAGTTCCCAGGTTTCACAGAAGGGCTTCCTCGAGGTGATGCTGCTGCGGCAGCAGGTTCAGAGCCCATGATGTGCTGGACCTGGAGCATTTCTGGTGGGCACTGCTCCTGTGCCTCACTCCTAACTTGGGGTCCTTCATTGCCAGACATTGGCTGGAAGTCTTCGCAGGCTGCCCGGTGAGATGTCAACACTTGCACCTCAAGTCAAACAGAACAAAGCAGTCACACACTACAGCTTGTCCCTGTCAGCCAGGAGTCATTGACTGTGAGGAAAGGCAAAGAACAGATTGACAGGGGATACAACAGCTTGTTTCAATCCTCCATCTGGGTCACCAAGTTCCACTGTAAAAACCCCTCAAGAAAAAAGGAGAGCAGGAACAGGCCAGCAGGAATCAATTTGGATGACTGCTGGCCAAAAGGCCAAAGGACAAGTTTCACTGTCCAGGGCAGCAGTTGAGATTCAGCAGACCAGGAAATGTCCTTCAGAGTGACTGTGATACACACACTACAGCAGCATGGCACTCAGAGGCATCACCCCACACCCTGCTGCTCTGCACTGGAAAGGCAAGAAGGGCAGAAACCACCAGATTGGTGACTGCAGTGGCTGCATCCCTCTTTCACTCACTTGGTTTTGCAGAGACTGACGGAAGCGATTAAGTTTCTCTCTGAAGATTTTCATTTCTTCCTCCAGCCGCTTATGCCTTGCCTTGATCATACTGTGAGCTGTCTGAAGCTCTGCATCCAGCTGTTCCTTCACGTTCTCTAACAAACAAAAGAGAGGACATTTCATGAGTGGAGTGGCTGCCACTCTTTCATTCACCTGGTTTTGTTGATCACCCCTCTGCTGATGGAGATTCTCCTCTTGAATTCTTCCCATGTCTTCCTTGTTCTTTCTCTTCACTGCCATGATGTCACTCTGAGCTTTGGGCAGCTCTGCTTGTGGCTCTGCCTTGATGTTCTGTACACACAAAAGCAGAGTAAGTGACTGGGAGCTGTCATCAGGCTCAGCTTTTTCCTCTTGCAGCCTCCAAATCACATTTATTCAGCCACTTCTTTCTGCTTCCCTCCCCACATCAGCCTCCTATTGCAAACCTCCTGTCCCAGGGCTGATCTCTGCAGATTGCAAGGCTCTGTGCTTCCAGTGCCTGTGGGACTCCTGGCCTCCTCCGTCCCAGGAGCTCTGGTTTATGCCCCTCTTCCTGCCCTTCCCTCTGTGCCCTGGCCAGACGGGCTCACCTGGCCATTCTCCTGTGGCTCTTCCACCTGCTGCCTGAGCTGCTCTTCCTGCCCTCGGGCAGGGAACAGCTCTCCCTGAGTCTGGCATGGCAGCTCAGATGAGGCAGTGTGCTCCTGCTCTTTCTCTAGAAGCACCTGCACAGAAAGCAAGAGAAGATGGGTTTCAACTTCCCATACGCCCTTTGTGGGCCAAGACTCAAAGGCTGCTGGGCTCACACGCTCCCAAAGCACTGTGCTGCTGCTCTCCTGGGTCGTTCTCTGCCCGAGGGGAGGCACAGATTCCAAAGTGCCCCTGGCCCTACAATCAGGGGCCATCTGGGACTGAAGCTCCAACAGCCTCTCAGGCAGCTGACAGGGAAGGGGTGGCATTTCTCAAGGGTCTGGTGAGAGCCTCCCTCTGCTTCTGCCATGTCCTGTTTGTCTTTCAGCAGTGACTGACACCCCGCCCTGTCCCACAGCTCCATCCTGGCTCTGCAGGGGCTTCCTGGGTGAGCTCACTCCTTGTGAGAGACACTTCTGGAGTTCACCTTCTCTTCAGGCCTGCACCAGCATTCCTCCTTCCTGACATCCACACTCTTGTTAGAAAACCGGGTCATTCAGGAGATGAGGATGCATGCAAAGATCTCTGATGGAGGTCACAGAACCTCTGTGGCCACCTCAGTATATGGAGGAGGACCAAGGTGTTTCTTCTCCCTCTTTTGTCAACTGAGAATTCTGACCAGCAGTAACAGAGTTTCTCATAAGGCCCCATTAACGAATGCACTTACACAGCCCTGGGGATGCCTGTGAAGGAAACCATGTGTCATGTATGGCATGGCATGTATGACCAGAGTCACCAAACACCACCTAAACATGGAATTGTTCCACCTCTCTAGGAGAGGCAGAAGTTTAAAGAATTAATTGACTGGAAACTTTAGGGCACAAGAGGCTGGAGGAGGAAAACAGCACTGAGGGGAAAAAAACACCATCTCTGGAGGGGGAAACGTCTCTGCCTACTCAGAATGGGTCAAGGGAACATGTCTCCAATCCTCTCCAGAAAGGGATGATTTAGGTGACTTTTGCGCCTCCAACTGCCTTGGACCAGAGCCAGGAACATTCAATTATGTAAATGTCACATAATTAGACAGATAGATAGATAGACAGATCGATAGATAGACAGACAGATCTTATTACTTGAAATCTCCCTTTACGGTCCTCTCTGTTGCTGCACACATGAAAATTTGGTAGCCAGTGCCCCAGTCAGCTACAATCCTGAACTTGCTCTCCTGTTGCTTCAGTAACCCACACTCTTGGGGAATCTGGAGCGTGTAGGTCCTTATGGAATGCAATCAGACCCAGAGCATTTCTGGGAACTGCACTCTTTGTGCATCTGTGCTTGGGCAAGTTCTTCTCTTGGACTCGACCACACTGATGGTGCTGAAGTGGCTGGAATCAGAAATGCAGCCCAGCCCCTCCCAGCTCCTCTAATCTCTGAACACCAGCTGGAATGCAAGGGCATTGATTTCCTGCTCAATTCCTAAACACAACACACACTGATTCCCTGGGCTGCCAAAAGACACGGGAGCCGTTAACCTGAAAGTGATGTGTTTCTGCCAGTGATGGAAAAGGGCAGGAAAGATTGAGAAAAAGCTCCCTGGAGAAGAAAAAGTTACACAAGGCTTCTCCTTCTAGCAAACAAACAAACAAACAAATAAACAAACAAAATATGAAAGTGTCTAAAGCACTTGGATGCAGTGAGGGGTTGTTTGGCAGGGAAACAGCCCCTGTGCTGAGCATTGGCTCTATGGATCTCTGGCATGGATCTATGGAAGTCTGCCTGAAGGTCCCTCATGAGCCCCCATCGTCCAGGCTAAAGCTCCCTCAGCACCTCCTCCCTGGCCTTGTGCTGCACCCCTTGCCCAGCTCCCCTGTCCTTCTGTGCCCACGCTGCAGCCCCTCCATGACTTTCTGCTTCCCAGGGCCCACAGCTGCACACAGCACTCCAGCTGTGGCCGCAGCGCTGCCCAGCACAGGCCACGCTCACTGCCCTGCTCCTGCTGCCCCACTGCTGCTGGCACAGCCACCGTGCCCTTGGCCTGCTTGGCCCCCTGGCCCCACACTGCCTCATCTTCAGCTGCTCACAGCCGCCAGCCCTGCGTCCTTTGGGCCCACGCAGCTCCCCAGCCACAAAGGTGCCCATTGCACTTCAGATACTGCATGTGCTGTTTCAAGATGGCCTTCCTGTTCTACCACCTCATGTTCCAAGTAGATATCATCAGTTTTGATAGGAATAGGATTCTAAGTCCCTCTGTTTAAATTAAAATGATCCAATTCAACTGTACAGCAAATTGCTCTTAATAAAATTTTCCCTTTCTGCTGTCAGCAAGCATTGTTGTCTTTTCAAAATTAGGTTTTTAGTTCTTCAAATTCTGAGAAGGAAATTTAAAAATATCTATCGCTGCCTTTGTTACTTTTGTCTCAGGCATGGAAATGGATTTTCTTTCGGCCTTCCTAGCTGGCCCTCTGAAGTCTACTGCTACTGGCCAAGCTCTCAGCTTGCTCTATAATTCTTAAACACCAGTAACATGAGATGTTCCTTTATCACTCACCTCAGGATCTTCAGCACTGCAGAATACATGCTTCAGGTGACCTGTAGTGGGAAGGGAAAATGAACCAGATGCTGTCAGAATACTGCCTGGGCTGCTGAATCCCACAGAACAAGTCAACCCAAACAGAGATGATTTCCTGTTTCACAACATCCCTCCAGGAGACACGTTTCATTCACACAGCCAGCAAGAGATCAGGACAATATTCTTGCTTGTGCCTACACTGCAGCCAGTTTAGCAAGTAAATGAATACAAATATGATCAAGCAAATGCAAAGTGTTTTTCTTTAACACTCAATGCTCCTGCTCTACCAAACACATAAGACAGCTTCTGAAATCCTCTCCTTCAGGTACTTTTTTTTTTTTTTTTTATCACTCAGTGTCATGCACTAATTCTGATTAACTTGCAGGAAACAGTTGCCCAGAAAAGCTTCCCCACAATCCCCCTGCAGGTGGTGCAGTTCTATTGTGGAAGAGCACAGCAGCATTTCCCTACAAAGGGAACAACTATTTTAGCATTCAGTAAAAGGCCAAGTTAGTCAAATCCTTTCATGACAAAATTTAAAAAGAAAGAAGCTTTCTCTGAATACTGGGAATGCAGGGTTTTTGGAAGGCCTTAAAGAAGGTCTACCAGTCTACATTTTCAAAGGTGTCTTGCTTGTCCCAGCAAACTGAGGAAATGACAGACTCTGCTGCCACAGACTCTCCTGTGCAGGGAATGGAAGCCCTGCAGGTTCCCCTGCAAATGCTGCCTCTGTGGCTACAGATACCCCCTTTTTAGCTGGACCTCTTGGCAGGAGCTTTACCAAACCAGAGGCATCCTAATGATCTTTCTCTTTCAAAATCAGAAACTCAGCCACCAAGAAAGAGCAGGAAGACCTACAAAAGCCAGGTTAGGATACATCCTAACCGAAGCAGAAGAGAAGCCTCTACTTACGTGCGAAATTCATAAAATAATAAATGGAATAAGTAATGCCATATGCAGCAAAAGCTGCAGTGGCCAGATGGTTAATTATTGGCATTTCTGCAATTTTACTAAACGCTGAAAAAACAAGCCTCTTGTCAGTGGGCAGCTGCCTACTGACAGACGCTTTGACCAGGAAGGTTCTGATCTGAGCAGGCCTAGGGCTGCTCTGACACTCAGGCCTTCTGTGCATCAAGGCAACCTTCTGATGCCACTATGACGACGTGGCAACCATGCCCTGACATCACAAAGGGACAGCTCTGTGTTGGTCTGTGAATTTATGCAAAGCAATAACCAACCTTCCCTACATCAAACACAAAAGAGCCTGGGAAGTTCTCATCTGTCACGAAGCAGCAAAAATTCCCCTCATGGGCCAAACCCTGTTGTTCAGGGATCCAAGAGGAACTCCAAGGGTGCTCTAGGCACCTACAGCCTGTACCCCAGCTGAGCACTCATATGGGACACAAGCAAAGGAAACCAGACCAAGACAATGGCCCACAGCATTGCACATGTGAGAAATTACTTTCATTTTTAACATTTTAAAAGGTATATTAAACATTAACAAAGGAATGAATAAGTAAAAATTGCGGCACTGGGAGTCTCTGTGATTAGCAGCCGTGTGCTCATCTACAAAAAGGACGCTCTGCCTTTTATACTCTCAGCTCCTCCAAAAGTTTTGTCAGTCAACTCTTTCTCTGCTGTCCATTGGTGGACATTATTTTCTTGCATGCTGAGTGGAGGTCAGGTGTTGTTACACCCTGCCTGCTGGTCACAAGCCAGGCCTCCTCAAATGCCCTGACTACCAAGGCTATTACAAGGGGGACAGGAAAGAGGACTATGGGAGGGTATATTACAATACCAGCACTACATATTTGAACATCCACATAACATCTACTTCTTAATTGTCAGAACCAGCCATTGGAACACACAGAACCAGGAGAGAGGCCACTGTTGGCATCACAGCTGAAATGCTTCCTAACAAATCTCCCCACATATTTGCACCTTTATTGGACATGCCCAGGGCTCTGGTGCGGGTACATCTCTGCCTTTCTTCCCCTTTGGCAGCAGTCGAACTGGCAGCATCTGCCCGCCAGCAGCAGCTGCTCCAAGCTGGGAACGCCGCGGGCGGTGCTGATTTCCAGAGGCTTCTGTGTGCCAGGGGAAGCCAAGGCAGGAGTGGGTTGAACGGTGCTGGCGCTGCTGCTGCTCTGTGCCAGAGAGCCCTGGCTGTGCCAGAGAACCCCGGGCTGGGCAGGGCATGGTGCCCATTGCGCTGCGGGCTCCTTCTCCTGCCACAGCTGGGTACACCTGGCAACAAGGCATGACAACTTGTGGGCAAGCCAAGGGGTTTCTGGGGCTGCACTGCTCTGCACACACCCAGCACACCTGCACCACAGAATTTTAACCCTCAAACAGGTAAACCAAAGAGAAACAGCTGGAAAAGATTTCATTTCAACCATTCTTTATGCTTCAATAGGAATGACCAAAATGAAAGTTACCAAGCAGGCCCGATCCACACTGCCAGCTCAGTGTGAGAAAAGAGGCATTACTTTATTTCAGTGCTGGGTGTGTGAGGAATCACTGCCCTGAAACATGCACATCCACGTGTGAGTATCCATGGAACTAAGACATTACTTTCATTACTTTTATTCATTACTTTGCTCAAACTCACAGGCTAAACATTCTCACAAAATATTTGACATGTTTAAATCCCTTCCCCAAAATTACTGACATTTAGAGTAGGGGTCTCTTGAGGGTCTCTGCTGGTCATGTGGTGAACATCCCATTCCTCAAATTCTCCTCCCACAGTTAAGAGCCTTCTTCTCCTTGAATGCATTGCAGCTACCTCCTCAGTAGGCCCACTGTCTTTATTCTCAAGGCTAAGACATCCACGTGCACACATTAACCACTGGTGTGAGGGAAGGTACGACTAAGCACTGCCTCTTAAATCTTAACAAATTCACAATTTGCTGCAGGTCAACACTTCCCCAACATCTCTCGTTCCTTCTCTGGGAACCAAACACAAGCATTTTGTGATCACTGAGCCCAAGGCCGCCTCCAGCCCTCCTGTCACCCAGCAGCCCTTCTCTCCTCACAAACAGCAGGTCCAGCAGTGCCTTCCCTCACTGGCTCAGTCCCAGCTGTGTCAGGAGTTCTCTGTCACACACTCCAGGACCATCCTGGACTGTTTGCTCTCCGCTGCACTCTGTTGCCAGCAGACATCCCCACCCTGTTCCGTGCCCCTTGCAGAACCCTGCACCTGCTGTCCATGGGCACCTGGAAGGGGAGGCAC
Source organism: Zonotrichia albicollis (assembly GCF_047830755.1). Taxonomy (NCBI): domain Eukaryota; kingdom Metazoa; phylum Chordata; class Aves; order Passeriformes; family Passerellidae; genus Zonotrichia; species Zonotrichia albicollis. Next base: position 41,622,551 of record NC_133826.1, read on the forward strand.
TCACGGCAGAGATGCACCAGCTGCCCTGGGCAGGAACCAAAACCCTCTGGCAGCACAGCTGCTGGCCTGGGTCTGGCACAGCTCTGCACGCCCCACTCCTCACGGGCTTTGGGCTGGAAATGCAATTGCACTTTCTGCCTCATGGAGAAACACCAGGGCTGCACAAACAACAGCCAGCAGGCCACATCTCAAAGGCACTGCAGCATGGAGCTGAGAAGGAAGAAGACCCTTCCCCAAATCCTAATCATACCAAATCCACCATAATGGGGACTTTTAATCTTCTGAATGTAGAGTTGATTCACAGGGTGACAAGGAAATCTTCCAATGGAGTTGAAATTTGGTAGAGTTTTTATTCTGAGTCCTACTCAGACTGTTGATTTGAAAATTTATTTGAAAATATTTTTTAAAAGGCTGTGCAGTCATAGGGTTTTGTTCTAATACCAAAATGTCTAGATGAAATGTACTGGCATTTTAATTGCATCCAAACTGATTAGTCTGTAAAAGCTTTCCTGCAGAATAGCCACTAAACAAGAAATGAAAATCTGTTGACTGTTGACTTTGAAAATTTCTACTAAACTTATCAAACAATGAGGCATTTTTAGTTAGGTCACAGAGAAAATTAATTCCTATGGATAACTTGATTTGGATAAACTTGTTGATTTCAAATTAAAACTGCCTGTCCATACTAAGTGGAAATCTGAATACTCACTTCTATGAGCTCTGAATTATTAGATAGTCATTGTTTGCCATATTAACAAAAATTAACATTCTGGCTATTTTGTTTACTTACAGTCAGCTCTTCAACGCTCCTTGTAACATCAGAAAGAGAGTTTGTAGCAATGTGAACCATGGGTTGGTGGAGCATTGCAGAAGGCTCCTATGCCAGCACTAAATGTTCACATTTACCATGGCATCACTCCTCGCCTTTAATTCCAAGCTACAGCTCAGTTCCTGCAGTACAGATTCACACTTGTAGTCTGTATTTGCAGCTGGTTCTTACTTCCCTGTCCAGAAAAAAATCATGCTGAGATCTCAAATCAAAATAAAACGAGGAGAGAGTCAGGTTCTGGATAGGTATAGCAAGAACTAAGAGATATTTTTGCAAATATGTTGAAAAGTTTTTTGTCCATGCTGCAATAATGGCAGATTAAAGACTTGCACTCCAACTTGTAAGCTGAGCTTTGCCTGTTCTTTCTGGACTGATTGCTTGAGGCCAGACACTGAACCCAATCAGTAAGAAAATCAAAACCACAGGAGTAGTTTGGGGAATATTGTAAATTATTCTGTCATGATGCTTTTCGCCTAAAAGTTCTGGCCATCGTCCCATTGGAGTAATTAGAGGAGATCGAAGCCATCACACTGTGCCTGTGCACACAATTCCTTCCCAGGAGTAATCCATGAAGCAACGCTGACAAATCCACACCAGCAGCTGCTGCCACACAGCCATGAAGCAGAGAATATGTATTTCTGCTACACTTGGACAGCTGAAGATGCCTCTGCTGAGCTAATTTTAGTGACTGCCCACAACAGATGAGACCTTGTGGTCAGTCTCCAATGAGTCAGGGCAGTTAATATTCTGCCTAAATGAAGTAAGTCTAGCAATACATAGATCATGGAGCCTGAGGAAAGCCAGCAGCTGTGGGAGATTTAATTTGTTTCCATATCTTTCTTTTTACTAATTTATTGCAGTCAGTTATTTAAAGCATGGAAACTTTTGGCATACCATTGGCTGGAATGCTGGTCAGTCTTCCATTCTTGACTCCTCTGAAAGCATCACCCCAGTGATTTTATCAGTAGCTCATCCATCATCATGGCTCACACAGCATTTCCTGCAGCTCTTCCTGGAGCCAGGGAAAGGCACCAGGAGGAGGGGGAGAAAGCTGTGTACAGAGACTGTGTCAGCTACAGAGACATTTGTTTCCTCTGATTTGACTGAATGGCTGCAGGAACCTTGCTGGCCCTGCTGGCGGGGTGGCCTTTTGCAGGGCTGGGCAGAGTTTGGGGCCCAGGATCCGTCCTCTCGGTGGGACACCAGGGTGAGCAGCCCCTGTCCCAGGCAGGAGCAGAGGTTCTGTGGCTCTGCCCTGGGCACAGGGACCTGCCACTGCCATGAGCTCCGGCCGCAGCTCCTCTGGGGCAGCTCCTGCTCTGCAGTGATGATGGGCGCAGCTGGGGGTGGCTGCAATGGAGGGGGGCTTCCAGTGGGCTCTGTTGGTCTGCCACACTGGAGCCAGCAGAGCTTCTGGAAGGAGTCTCCTCTTGTGAGCTGCTGGAGCTGGAGCTGGCACTGGCCAGAGCCGCTGTGTTCATCCCTGACAGGAGCAGAGCACAGCAGCCTCTGGGCCTCCTTGCTGCACGATGGCAGTGAGGAGGCCATGGACCAGAGGTTCAGTAGGTGTGACTCAGCTTCCTGATAAACTGTGCTAAGAAAACCCTGCATCCCTCCTGCCAGATCTAAGACACTCCAAGAAATCTGTTGGCACATTGGGAACTCAGAATTGTTTCTATTTTGAACAATTTTCTTAAAAGTGCTTTTGATTGTTTTTGTCATTTTGGGTGGAGAGCCTGGTTCAAGCATGGCTTAAAGAAAGAGGCCATGAAGGGATTCAGCTAAGGGAAAAAGCAGCCTTTCCTAGGCTTGATTCTGTAAATAATTAAGGTTCTCAGCCACCTTTTATAAACAACAAGATTCTCAGACTGTTCTGTCCTTGGCTGCTACTGGGAACAGATGGCCGGTCTGGGAACAGATATGAAGGTTTTGAGAACTTTTCGTATCATGGTGACAACACTGATCTTGGTTTCAGTAAACTAACTTCAGGTATTGTAAACAAAAGGAGGAGCTGAAGTTTTCTCTACAGCCTATCAGGAGCTTGGGTTTTGCAATATGCATGAAGTGAATTAGCACTATTATAAAAAGGTGTCGAATTTGATCAATAAACTGGAGTCGATGCTGATCAAGGAAGATGGGTCTTCTCCCTCCACTTCAATAATTTTGTTTTGATTCAACTGATCCTTCAGAGAAGCTTTCCAAATAATATAAAACACGGGGAATTGTGGAGACCCTGGTGAGGCTTTCCCTGGTCTAGGGAGACACAAGAAGCTTCCCCCAAAAAGCTGTTAGACTCCATTGGCTCCTTCCCCTGTTCCTGTGTCTGTTCCTGTGTTCCTGAGCCACACCTTCCCCATTCCCTGATTGCCTCCTTATCTTTGCACTGCCCCGAGATCAGGGTCATCCCCCAGGCCCCTGTGGAGACAAAGTGAGACCCTCTGTGTGTGGGTGCTGGGACCTGAACATCTCCCTGCACGGCTGAATAAAACATCTGTGGAGATTATGCAAAGGTCCTTTTTGCTTCTTTACCCTGGACTATGCTAGCAGCAATTCAGACTGCTACAGAGGAGAAGCTGCAGTACTGGCACCAAGAGTTTGGCAACTTGACCATAGGCACAGAGGGCGTGCAGGATGCTGCTCTATGAATTCCTTAACCAGCCATCTCTGGTGCTGGCATATTCCCTCCAGCTTCTGCTGCAGCCAGGGCCACCTTTGGTCCAGTAGATGACATTGTTATTTGAAAAATTCGGCCCACACCTTGGGCAGGAGGCCATGCACAGGCTCTGGTCCTGCAGCCCCCTGCTCAGCTGGGGACAGTGTTCCCTGTGGGGAAGATGGAGCAGCCATCACAGGGTCTGGGGGGCTGCTTTCAGCAAGGTGGCCAGGCTCTCTCCCTGCTGGACTCCAGCAATTGTTTGGGGGAGCTGATGGCAAATTGTATGTAGTCCTGTTCATCCTACTCAGAAAACCTGACAGCTTCTATCATTCTTCTGCGGAGTGGGAGCGCTGGATTTCTCTTTGCCCACTGCAGGATGCAGCCCAGGCAGAACTGGTGGTGACAGGGCAGAGAAAAACTCACAACCTTCTAAGTGACCTGGCAGATGGGGCAGCTCCATTCTGTCCCTATGGCCATGTCTGTCTGTCACAGCAGCAGGGAAGACCTGAGGACCATGAGCTGCTCTCATCAGCAGTCCTGCTTGGCCAGAGCCCAAGCTCCAGCCAGAGTGGTCCAGGCTCTGTCAGTGCCCAACTACAAGCAGGAAGGGATGTTGTATCACAATCCATTCCTTGGTGAAGGAGGTCCATAGCAGCCTCAAGAGGCACCTCAGACACTCAGCAGTCAAGGCAGTAACATATGGACAGGACACAGATGGCAGTTCATGGCTGGGAGAGCATTCCTAGACATATCCAAGGACAAATTTCCCAGGAACTCTCCACAGCTCTGGGATCTGCCCATCAGCTCTGTCAGAAGCTTCAGCAGAACAACCAAAGTCCTAAAAAGCAGCTTCCAGACACTTTTCCTATCATCCTTCCTGAGTAGTCGGGTTGCTTGCTGCAAAACACTCTTTCTCCTCTTCCCTAGTGCCCTGTGGACACTTGCAGCCAAAATTAAAAGCTCCTGGCCCTCTGTGTGATGTGATAATGCAGTTTTTATATTTCCATGCTCGGATGAAAGAAAGCTGTGCTGTGGGTCAGGAGAGGCCAGGACCCACTTGGCCTTCCTGCAGGCTGAGGTGGTGCCAGCAGACATCCTGCTGCATTTTTGGGAATGTGTGAGGGGGATTTGAGGGGGAGACAGAGAGACTGAGATCATAGAGTGGAAACTCAGCTCCAGAGTGGCAGCGCAGACTCTCCCTGCTGAATGCCTGCTGGGGCTGGCAAAGAAGGAAAATGCCCCAATAACAGCCCGGTGGCACTGTGTCTCAGGGACAGGTACAGGGAGGTGACAACAAACAGCAGCATGGCCTGGTCTCACAGCTTCTAGGAAGCAGTGACAGAGGGGCCTCATGTGCCAGAGATTTCAGAAAGGCTGTCCTCTCAAATGGCCACTCTGAAACCCCTCTCTTTGCCTCTTGGGATTGTGAATGCTTTTGACAGCCACAGCATCCTGGGGCAATGCGTTCCACGATTTCATTAAGCACTCCTTGAAAAGCTCCTCCCATTGTTCAACTGAGCTGCCAGCCTGGTCATTTCAGAGGGTGCTGCCTTGCTGGAGAGAAAAATCAATCTTCTGCCTTTCAAGGAGCTGAAGAAGAAGTGACTCTTCACCATCCAACACCTGGCTGGGTCACTTTCAGAGGTCCTGCTTTGTAGACTTGGTGAGGTTTGCTTGGCAGTTACCAGTGAGGGGAGAACATTGTTCTGAATTGTCCCCCATACTTCATACACGGCGTGTAGAGTAGGTATGTGCTTGCTCATCTCCATGTGTGCTCAGGGTCTGCCTTCATTTCTGGTTTAGACTTGATATTTCCAATGTCTTGTCAGCTGTCTGTAGGATCTGTGGGCACATGCAGCTGTATTTACTGGCTGGTCGGGTATCTGACACTCATCTTTGAGTGTGGAGCCTTTGTAATGCAATGTGCAAATGCAGAAACTGAGACACTAATGATGTTATTTGCCAGAGTCCCAATCTCTGCCCAACCTGTATTTAAATGCTGCAAATTATTCTGTAGACCTGGGCCTGTGTTTTCTGTTTCCTGGCTGAATGCTTCAGCTGCTGGTGTTGCTTTTTTGAACAGGAGCACCTGACTCTTTTATCTTTATGACTTCTGCCTTTATGATTTGAAAGTAGCCCTTGATTTAATTTTTTAGTAAAAGGGCCTAAAATCAAAGCTGTGGACATTTTAGAAGGGTTAAGTAGAACACTTAATGAAATTTTTATTTTAGGCCTGCAGTGAGCAGGTCTGAGGCCAGAAATTGGTGCCAGAGTAAGTGCCTTTCTGTGCTTGTGCTCTCCTGCTCTTTTTGTACTTGTATGTTCCCCTGGACACAGTGGGATGAGTTGTCATTTTCTGGGACTTCTGTTGAAGGCAACTGGTTTTCTTTTCAAGGTGATTCTTATGTTTCCCCTCATGGCTTCCCCAGGTGACCAACCTCCGTTCCAAGGTGTCCTACTATGCCATTGTCACTCTGGGAGAGCTCTCTGTGACCTTGAAGAAGGACATGGACTCTGAGGTGGATGAGGTTGCTCGGGTCCTTCTCCAGATGGTGTCCAACTCCCCAGAATTTGTTCAGAAAGCAGCCAGTCAGACCCTGGGGATCATGGTGGAGAATATGACTCCTGCATGAGCAATGACTGCTCTCATGGACATGGGAGTCAAGTAGGTTCTTCTTCTTTTAGTGATATTCTTCATCTTCGTGTGTGTGGGAGGGAGAAGGGATGAGACAGAGAATGGGAATGCTGGGAGAGAAGGGTCTTGTATCCTGCATCTTCTGTGAACTCAGTGATGTGATTCTCCAACCAACCTCACTTCTTTCCTCTTGTCACCTATTTCTGCCCTCCTGCAGCCCATTAGTTCTCAGAATCACAGAAGTGTAGAATATGGGGAGTTGGATGGGTCCATCAGGACCATCGAGTCCAGCTCCTGGCCTTGCCCAGAACAGCCCAAGGGTCACACCAAGTGCCTGAGATTTTCTCCAAATGCTCCTTCAACCCTGTCAGGCTTGGTGCTGTGACCACTGCCCTGGGGAGTCTGTTCCAGTGCCCAACCACCCTCTGGGTGAAAAACCCTTTTTCCTGATATCCAAACTAAAGCTCCTCTGACTCAGCTTCCTGCTGCTTCCTGGAGTTCTCACAGTCTGTCAGATTTTCCTAGATGTGGTGATCAGTGGGGAAGGGAAAGTGCCTGCAAAGGCCAAGGATAGAGCCTTGTGCTTTTGTGGGCAGAGGGACAAATGCAATTGCAGCTGTGAGCAGTGTTTGGTATTTCACAGCTCTAACCACAGAGGCCCTGGGAAAACCATGTCTCCTCATGATGCCATTAACTTGAGAAATGAGGAGTGTCCTTGCTGGGGCATGGAGCACATGGGGGACAATCTGCTGGGTGTGGCACAGCCTGCACTGCAGGTGCAGCTCCTACCAAAGGAGCCTTGTATGACTGTCCTGGCCTCAGAACTCTACTTTCTATTCAAACTGATGTTTCATGTTAGCCTTGAGATGATGAATCACTTTACAGGCACCTTCATAGGCTGACTGCCATGGGACAGTTGAAGCAAATGTTGCCTTAAATGTTGGTGCTGGGCCTGATAGTTCCCAGAGACACTCTGTAGAACAGGACAGCCTGGCTAAAATGCCTGCCACCCTTAACTCAGCTTTGCAATAGGGTAAAACATTCAGATGTATCCATTGCCAAGCCCCACAGAAGAAACAGGCTGCATTGCTGGATATTCTGCAACTTCACAGCCTACAACGTGTTTTCCCTGCATTTGTTGTTTTCCAAAGTTCTGCAGATTTGGGGATAAATGGGTGGAAAGAGCCTCAATCGTGCTGCAGCTCTGTGTAGTGAATGTCCTCTGATGGGTCAGCCTCAATTGTCCTTAATTTCTAAATTATTCATACGTCATCTATTTCTTTAATCTTTCTCAGAGTAAATACTGTGAAAGAAACTGAGTATCAGACAGTCCAGGGAGACTGAATTCTCCCTGTTCCATGCAGGCAGGCCTTGTGTGCAATGCTAACTTTGTGTTTAGCTGAGGCCAGAACCTTCTGCAGGTGTCTGAAGGCGCAGGGAGAGCCCAGGCTCCTTCCCCCAGCAAGGGCAGGGAGCAGCTCTGGCCAAGGCCGGCGCTGCTGCTGCTCCTTGTCCCTGTGCCCAGGGTTTGCTCTCTCCTCCCCAGCAGCCGCCCCGCCCCGTGCGCGAGTGTGCGGCCCAACTGCTCCTGTCCCTGATGGAGAGAATTGGAGTCACCCAGCTCGCAGGCACCCCCAGGGCTGAGAGGCTGCAACACATGGCAGGGAAGCTTGCTCAGGACTGCCACAAGGACACAAGGTAATGATCTTCATTTCATCTCCCAAAACAGGAAAACCGTTTTGTGTCTGGCTATAAAGGTGAAACCACACAAGAGTGGAAACTAAAGGGAATATGAAATTACCTCACGATGTGAATAAGGGTCATAGAATCATGGAATATGGTGAGTTGGAAGGGACCCATCAGGGTCATCGAGTCCATCTCCTGGCCATGTGCAGGACACCCCAGGAGTCACTCCATGTGCTTGAGAGCATTGTCCAAACTCCTCTTGAGCTCTGTCAGCCTTGGCACTGTGACCACTGCTCTGGGCTGCCTGGGCAAATGGCTGTACTGGGAAACCTGAGGTTGGCCAGCAAAAAGGAACATTGCCAACTTTTTCCTGTGGCTTGAAGGATTCTTTACTGAGATCAAAAGAGCTCAGATCAGCCAGTCCAACTGTTTTGTTTGGCCTTAGGTGCACAACACAAAGCCAAAGTGTTGGCTAATGTTCATCACTGAAGGATCCCAAACATCCATTTCTCATTAACTTCAGACTATCCTAGAAATATTTCAGGGGTCTTTAACCAACATATTCAGTCTTTCTAAACTTGTTCTGAAGATTTCTAGAACGCTGTTGTCTGTGGCTCAGTGAGTTCCAAACTTCTTCTTGAAGAAAACTGTGGTTTCCTAGTGGCAAAATCAACCCTAACCACCAAAATCCCCTTCCTTTGATGATTAAATTCCCATTAATAGCTGCCAAGAACACCAGAGCCACTAGCTGTCCCTGTGCATACACATAGTATAAAATAATCAAGAGGGTGCATGAGGTGTTTTGTCCTGGCTTCCCTGCCAGGTAAAGAAAGGCAAATTATTGTGCAATGGCAGCAAGATACTGCTAATAGGCTCTGACAACAAAGCAGATGTGTTTTGCTTGTTCCCTGGGATCCTTTGATGCCACAGAAGCACACCCATTCAGGGTGAAATGGTATTTTTCTCTTGCTCCACATTCTCCTCTTGCCTCTTGTGTTCAGCTGACAGCACTGTGCAGTGTCAAGTGAGGTAAATCTCCCTCTTTGCTGAGTAGGTAATGCCTTCTCGTGTAAGGATTGCACCTGATGAGTTTAAGGTACCAGCCTCTTCTGTTAACACTCTTCCTTTGTTTGTTCACTTTTCTTTCCCTCCCTCCCTTCCTTCCTTCCTTCCTTCCTTCCTTCCTTCCTTCCTTCCTTCCTTCCTTCCTTCCTTCCTTCCTTCCTTCCTTCCTTCCTTCCTTCCTTCCTGCCTTCCTTCCTGCCTTCCTTCCTGCCTTCGTTCCTTCCTTCCTTAGGCATTATGGACAGGAGATGGTGAAGACGTTGCTCAATCATCAACAATTTAAAACAGTTTTGGAACAATCTCTTTTCCCCCGTGACCTGGCAGACATTCTGACAAGAATTAAGAAGAAAGTAAGTGCTTGGCAGGAGAAATGTCTCCCTTGTGCAAGGATTGCCACTGCTAATATGAGATTAAACATACCCAATCTGTCTTTAGCTCATTCCTCTTCTGCTGAATCATTTTGCTCCTGGGAATGAGCTGTTAATCCTCAGCCTGTTCATCTGCAGACCACAAAGGAACTGATATTATAAGGGAAAAGTGGGGTTTTGAATATTTTCAATATCAGTCACAAAGAGGAAAGGGAAAGAGGAGAAAATGGGTTTACATTTAAGCATAAACCCCCACCATGCTCTCCCTACCCTGCCCCCTGTAAAGCAATTAAGTGAGAATTGTGCTTCTGAAGATAACAGAGTCTTTGCAAAGGACACTGGAAGTAGTAGTGCCAAGAAAATTCCCAAATTTACAAAAGATGTCCAAGTCAATCCTAGTTACTATAGTGACTGTCTGTCTTTTGGGAATACTGCCCTGCTGTCAAGCCCTGTGGAGCTGGAAGAAGCTTGGTGAATTCAGCAGCATCCAGTGGATAATCCTTTGTTTGTTTGAGGGAGGAAATTTTATTTTTTTATTGACATTACAGAAGGGAGCCTGCCTTTGTGCAGGCACAGGGAGAGTGAGTGTTGAACCAAATCGACTTCCAACACAATGGGCCAACCCCCAAAGAGTCCAGTTTGTTCTGCTGCTTCCTTCACGAACACTCGTTGCCTGTGTTTGCATTATTTCCACTTATGCTCAAGACTAAGGAATTTGGGATTTTAGACTGCTGCTCAGTCTGGTAGCACCCATAACCTGTCTTGGGCTGTTGAAAACAAAGAGTTGGCATCACTGAATCTCTGTTCTGTTTCCATCTGTAAGTTAGGAAATGTTTGCTGTCAATGATGCCTTGTTCCACATGTTGTTTTGCATGGGGCAAGATGGCCACAGCAATTAACTTTTTATTAACTAATTAACACAGAAATTAATACATAGGCAAGGGCTGCTGTAAATTCCTTTGCCACACAGATTTAAGTCATCTCTGAGAATGCTGCACTGGGGGAATATGCTTGAAAAAAGGAGTGTTGAAGAGGCAGGTCTTCAGGGGGAGTTTCCACTTTCTCCTCCCCAGCTGCTCTGTGAGCTCAGGAACTGCCTGACTCAGTGCCTTTCTGTGACCCAAGTATGGGGCTCTTCCTTTTTGCTCTGGGATGCAACACCTTTTCCCTGCTTCCATGTGACTGAACTCTCAAGGTCCCTGGTGTGAAATGTTTTAACACAGCTCCTGCTGCAGCAGAAAAGTTTGGATTTCCAAATGTAAAAGAAGAGCTTTTCTTTTGGAATTTAAAACCCTGCCAAGCAGGCTGGAAGGAAAGAAGAAAAGGATTCAAAATCTGCAGAAATGTACTTTATTTTATAAAATGGGGTTGGCCCTGCCCTTTCCCTCCCCACTGTACTTTTTCCTGTGACCTGAGCAAAGTGAGCAGAATCGTGTGTTTCCCTTGTAGATAAAGTGTCCCTGCTGAAAGAGTTCAGCTACCAATGGAATCAGCTGAGTGGCCAAGCCCTGCTGGATGTCACCAAGCGTATCACAGGTATGGCCTCCCCTTCTGAGCCAAGAGCTCTTCCCAGGGAGCATTTACAGGGAATGCCTGTGAGCAGACAGCAGAGCAGCTCCTCCAAACCAGGAGGTGCTGAGCTTGTCCCTGCTGCCCCATAGCCAAGGCAGGTGGGTTTGCCAGGTTTTCCCTGGCTGCTGCAGAGCTGGGCAGCATCTGAGATGGGGGCAGCGCTGGGCCTGGGGCTGAGCTCTCACTGGGGCATCTCAGAACCACCTCCAGCAAAGGGAGGGCTAAAAATGCCCCAGCTGGCTCCTCTCTGGGGAGCTCAGGGACATCTGTGGTCTTTGAGGGGAAATGGTGGCAAATGCTGTTTCAGGGCATCAGTTTGTTTTGTCCTCACAGAATTCTTGTTTTTCCCTTGGAAAGTTTTGAGGCTGAACCGTGCAGAGCCTGGGGGTCACAGCTTAGGCCAGAACTCAACAGAGGTATCAGAGGCACGGGTTTAGTGCAAGGCAGCCTCTGGGGCACAGGGACAGAAGCAGAGTGCTGAGGCTCCCTGCCTGTGCTGTCAGAGTGGCCTTGGACTGAGCCTTTCAGGGTGTGCAAACTGTGTCTGCCTGTGTCAGCGCTGTCCAAAATGCTACAAATGCAGCTGATAATTGATTCCTCAGAGGAGCTTGCTGTGTCAGCAAGAGCCAAGGAATGGAAAAAGGATAATCTCAATATATAGTAGAGAAGGTGATTGATAGCCTTGCTTCAACTGGAGCTAAATCCACTGCTAATTATGCCAACATCTTTGAATGCAAGGTTTAATATACTTTGTGTCTTCATTAGGAATCTCAAAAGGGCATGTTCAGCAATTGGGAATGTCAAAGGCCCTTTAAAGAGCATTTGAATAAAGTAGATCTCCAGTAACAGGGAATTTAGTTTAACAGTTCTTTTGATCTCTTTTTCAAATAAAGGAATTAACCATAAATTAGGACTACTTTAGAAAAAGCAGATGTTCTCTCTGAGATTTAGTAGGAACAGACAGCTGTTCCTCACGTTCAGTAGTCACCGATGTCTTTAATTGCATTTAAACTCAAATGAATTCCCATTTTAAAATGGGTATCATAACCCTTTCCTGCTTAGCAGAATTGGTTTTGGGTACTTGCAGGAGCTCTTTCATTGTTGCTGACTGCTGGTAGATTAACAGCATAGAGAAAATGAAGTCTCTTTCGCCACAGAATATTAAATGGCTGCTATATAACATTTTGTCTGATCAGAAAATAAGAATGGTCTCCAGAGCATTTCAGGTTATGATCTCTCAGCCAAATCTGCCATGCAAGAATCCTGTTGGTAGTAAATATTTGTCTGTGTTTGTTTCAGTTCAGAAAATGGACAGAGAGATTCAAGGGACAATATGAGAAAACACTCGTATTTTGGTTACATTTCAGTCCCCTGTGTAGAATTTGTCTTTCTCTATTCCCCTATTCAAGTGGACATTATAAGAAAAAATGTCATTAACATTGGGAGGGTAAATGGCATTAAAATGTGGAGATGCCCAAATGCCACAGCAATGGGGTCTGGGTAATTATCTAAGACACCCTGAGGTTTGAAACAGCTCTTTGTTGGAAGCCCCAAAAGCATTCTGCCAAAGACACCAGCTGTTCACTGATGTTTCTCATCCAGCTCTCAGCCAGCAGCCATCTCTGGTGGGCTGGAGTTTTGAGGTGTGTTCTAATCCTGCCCTTTGCTGTGTGCCCCTGAGCACAGGGAAGAGACAGATTAGACATTTGGCACTTGACATCAAAGTTAAAAAAATGGAATCATTCCTTTTATTAGAAATCTCTCCGTTTCCTCTCTATGGTGCATTTCCAAATCTTCAGTGCGGGTTTAAACAATTTCTTAATGGAAATAAAGGCAATTGGACATTTCATTCATTGTTCATGCAGAAAGAGATTGTGAAACAATTTAGTAAAGGTAGGAAGTCTGCCACAGGGACAAGGCTCTGGTTGGAGCAATTATTCCTGAGGGGTTGGTGGTTCTGTTTCCAGGATGCTCAGCTGCTTTGCCCGTTTCTGGACCAAGGGGCTCTGGGTGCTATTTTGCTGCTCTTGGCCAGAAAGGCTGGCAAGAAGCAGAAGCAGAGGCAGATCCTTGTTTGCAGTGAGGCTGGTGGGTAAGGAGCTGTGTCTCTGTCCCGGCAGTGCTTGTGCAGGGGGTTCATGCCAGGAGCCCTGAAGTCGCCCAGCGGGACGCCCTGCCCGTGCTCTGGTCCTGCCTGGGGAACAAGGCGCTGCCTGTGCCGAGCGCCAACGTCCGCACCATGGCCACCAAGCTCGCCTCTGCCCTCTGCAAGGTGATAGGCACCCAGCTGAAGGAATGTGCTGCCAGCAAGCCTCCACATGTGCGGGAAAACCTTTCCAAAATGTTGGCCTGGTGAAGGCGAGATGTTCTCCAGAAAGCTGAGGAAGCGCTGAGTTGGACACCTCTGGATTTGCCTTTTGAGCTGTGCCAAAAATTATGAAATCCTAAGGAAGGGTATGCATCTGCCCCCACTCTCTCCATCACATTTCCTACTCATGGCATGGGGGGCCTGAAGCAGCTCCAGATGGATGACAAGGTGAAGGCAATCATGGCTCAGCCTCACACAGAGGTGAGGGGGGAGCTGGGCCAATCTCTGCTGGGAGGAAGGGTCTTGTGGCAGCCCAGAGAGGCTGTGCACATTGCCAGGGAACAGCTGTGCCCTGCACGTGCCCCTGCAATGAGCTGTGCTGCTGCCAGTGCCCCTGGAGCTGTGGGGCTGCTGAGCTGAGGGGCAGGCAGAGGAGCAGGAGGGTGCATGAGCAGCTGAGCCATTCCTGGAGAGCACAGGGCTCTGGGCTCCCTGCTGTCCCAGGGCAGCCCAGAGGCCAGGCTGTGCCTGTGCTAGCTCTGGGCAAGTGGCTCAGGGTTTGCCCTGGCCTGCCTCAAGTGTCTGCCAGCAGGAGCATGTTTCCCTGTGCAGCTGTTTAGAAGTTTGCAGGAAATGTGTCCCATGAAATATGGAGCTTCAGCTGTTTTAGGTTTGCATGGTGACCTCTGTTCTATTCTGTGTCTCCACTTTGCAGGCCTGACTGGCTACCCTCTTGCCAAGAGGTTTTCCCTGGCAAGTCCCTCCATGCTCCTTCCCTTCAAGCCGTTGCCTCCCATCCAGAAGAGCTCTCATCCTACCAAGTCAAGCCCAACATGCAGCAGAGAGCAGGAGAATGGGAAAAATGGCACCGGCTGGGATGAGGAGAGGAGAAAAAAACAGGAGGTGAGTTCAGAGGGAAAAGGATGTAAGGTAAGGAGACCAAGCTAAGTGCAGTGTGGTAAATGTTCACTTTATGTTCTGTTGGCAGAGCTCGGAGAACTTTTCCCTGACAGGAACTGACCCCCTCACTGAAGTTTGAACAGGTCCTGGTTTGGTTCTTTAGCTGCGCCAGCAATGATGGGATATGAAGGAAGGGTGTGCACCTGCCCCTGCTGCCTCCAGCCCCGTTCCTGGCCATGGCATGGGGGCCCTGCAGCAACTTGGGCAGGCAGAGACCTTGCAGAGAGCAGGAGGGCAGGAAGCTCTGCTGAACTTGCTCAGTGCCAGGGAGCCTGAGATGATGGATGTGTGGGAGCTGGAGAGCAGCCAGCATGCTGAGAGCTCAGCAGCACCTGGGCTCAAAGACTGCTGGGGAAGTGTAGGAGGGAAGGGCAGCAGCAGAAGAAATGAGGGGCTTGAGAAAAGCAGGTTTTGACATCCTGCAGAATGGTTTTGTGGGGCCTTGGCTGGAGATCAGCTCTGGCTGTGAGACACCTTAGGGGCAGGGAGAGAACAGTGATCTAAAGCCACTGCCATACCATCCAAAAGGGCAGTGGAGGCAGTGGCACACCAGAACATCTTGATGACAAACATGTGAATGCCAGCTGGGAATGCAGCCACACTTGCAGAGGAGTGAACACGAGGGCAGAGGTGGCAAATGTGGGACATGAGCTGTCCCTCACCACTTCCCTTTCCATTCCCCATCCTGGGCCAAGTTGGATGATCAGTTTGGCTTTTCCTGGCAGGTCCCAGTTAAATGCATATTTAAATGTCTTGAGACATGAATGGGGGCAAGGCTGGATGCTTGATCTGAGCACTGTGTTCTTTCTCTTTCCAGACCTCCTTGCTGTATTCCATTGGTGGGGATATGAAGAAGGGGTCACTGGGACCACCTTTGATTCCCCCCATACGCAGGGCAGTGAGTCCCCCTGTGGGCAGTGCTGCAGGGTCCCTGCCAAGCTCTCCCCAGCTGGAATTCCAGAAGTCCCAGGAGATCAGGTAAGCCAAGGTGTCTGTTACTCCAGTGTGCTGTTCAGCTCTCTCTTCCCATCTCATGTGGTTATTTTGCACAGTCAGGTGTCCCATGTATTTAGGCAAACTTTTTTGTATTCACCATTTTGGCTATCTATGATGATCCAGCACAATTTCAAAGGCAACACCAATGCCCCAAGAGCAGAGGTGGTGGTGGGGAAGAGGAGGCTGGGCTTCAAACCATCTCAAGATGGGTCCTCTGCTTGACTTGGGTACTGAATCCCTCTGCAATTGTTGTGGTGACATTTGGCAACTGTACTTCATGGGATAGGGTCCTTCAGGTCTTTGAATGCTGTGATCCTTGACTGTCAAATTCTGCAACCACAAGAATATGCTTGGGCAAATATTGGCTACTGGAGAGGTGTCTGCTAATTCAGATACTGCTTCTGTAAACATCAGGTATAACTTCACTGTGCCTGGGCCTCCACTGTGAAATGAGATGCCAGACAAATCTTGTAATATAGATGTAAAATCTGATGTATAATCCATTTGATGTTTAATATTTTGATCTGGTCAAAGAGGGCAAGGTGCTAGAGAAGAGGCATACGACTGCACCTGATGGAAAAATATTGTCTTGGATATGCAAGAGAAAAGGTAGCTATTACCCTTATGCAAGTGCTAACAATAAAGAGGGAGTCATAGAAGTATCATGCCAATTGCGAATCTTCAGTAGGGCTTTTAAGGTGTGATCTGAACATCCTTTCCTAGTGTCTGAGTTGGAAACAGCCTTTGATTTTTTGAAAGAGCCAGCAGGTGTAATATTATTTTCAGGAGACAGCAGTGCTCTTAGCCCATGCAGCACGAGGCTGTCACCAGGGTAAGGCACAAGCAGGCAAAGTCAAGCTTTGGCAGCTGTACAAAAGTAGCTGCCCTCCATTCAGAGTCATGCTTCATCTCAGCAGCTCTTGCTGCTTCAGAGAGGCTTTAGGAGCCACTTGGCTCCAAAAGGAAAGACAGCAGAACTGGGGAGTTCTGATGCAGGTTGAAGAATTACTGTTGTGTTTTAGCTGGAGCTTGGCCACCTCTGAGTGACTCCAGCAACTGAAAGCTTAAGGACAATGAATCAGCTTTGCATCTTGCTGGGTTTGTGTATTTCATTTCCCCCTTCATCACAGTGACCATGTTTAAAAGTTTTGCCTCCTTTCATGGTACACCCGTTCCCTCCCTTCTCTTTCTACCCCCTCACATGTTCTTTTGTCCTCCATTTTCTCCAGGCCAGGATCCAGCTGCAGAAGGAAAGAGAATTCTGAAGATGCAGGTAGGTACAGGGCATGTCTGTCCTAAAATGACCATTGTGTTCTTGACTGAGGTGATATTTGCAAAGCTGGTTAAAACCCATTCTTTTTAAAATTTCTTTAAATTAATTACAATTTTTTTGGTGGGCTCAGTGGACTCTCTGAGAGCCCAGTCCCTGGGAGTGTTCTCTGATGGCACAGTGAAAATTCCTCCAGTGTGAAGTGTTGAGTGGTACCTGGGGGCCCCTGAAATGCAGTGCAGGGCAAGGATACCTTCCTCTCCATCCTGTTCATTCTTTTTATCTCCCTGCTGCCCTTTTAGTATCACAACTAGTAGAGGAAAAAGAAGGCATTTAGCATGAAATGAGAGATGTTCTCACTCCTTCCTCCTGCTTTTGAAGGAGAAAGCCTTTCCTTGGGGCTGTTTCTGAGCTGAACCTTTTGAGATGTGAAGGAGATTCATCGACATTGCCTGGTTTTGCACTGGCAGAAATAGGGAAACCTCCTATGATAGAAAGTCCTTTTGAATTTTCCAGTGAAGGAGAAGGAGAAGAAGGCATCCAAATGGATACATCCTATGCAGGGTGTGAGTTTGTCATCCTGTGACAGCACAAGCCCAAAGCCACCTATGGCAGGTTCACAATGAAAAAATCTCTTGCCAGCTCTCTCTGCCTGTGTCAGTGCTGCAGGCTGAGGCTGGGGCAGGCAATGCCTTCTGCCTTGTCCCTGGCCCTGCTTTGCCTGATCCCTGACAAGTGGAATTGTGCCAGACAAAATGCAGTCTCTGGTGCATCTGGGTCAGGCAATGCTTTCCAGTTGAAAGCCTCAATGACACTGTTGTTGTTCCTTTGCCATCTCTGGGTGTGTAATGATAGGAGAGATGAGACTTGAAGAAATAATTCTGCTGATGCAGCAAAAGTGATCAGAACCCCTGATCCCTTTGCTCAGGGAATAAACCCCTGGAACAAGTAAGTAGAGCAAAAGTGGAGCTTTAGGATGAGCACTTTGTTCCCTACAAAGACAGGCTCACAGACTACTGGGCACATCTAATGGAGAGAGCAAAGCTTCTTTTGCATCTAAAACGTGGTGCCATTGTTTGTGTCCCAGCACTTCTTTTATTGTAAAGAGTAATATAAAATCCCAAAAATGCAAAATCCGACCTGGAATTGAGTAGGACGTACAGAAACAAAGGCCTAGAAAATTACTTTTCAAAACAATTACTTCCTTTCCAGTATCAGATTCTAGAGAGTTCCCAACTGTTTGGAAGGAAAGGGGTCCTGTAGTAGTGGGGAGGCAATGGGCACCACATGAGCTAGTAGAGCCCTTCTGTCTTGGCTTGCCAGCTCCATATTATTCAGAGAAATTAAACTGATGCTAGTTTCATGAAAAATAAAAAAACAAACAATCTTTTCAGTAACTAAAATATGCTTTGAATTTCTCACCCATTAGATGGGTTGATTGTAAAGGCATGAGTTCAATTAACTCACTGTCCTGGTTTAGGGCAAATTTGTTAAAGAATCTGCAAAGGAGGGCCCCTCCAGAAAGCGAAACCCACACGGCCCCTCCGACCCCTCCCCCCCAGCTGGTTCAGAAGAATTCCTCAGAGAGAAGTGGAAAGAACCTGTTTATTTGACAGACACAGCACCCCCAGCACACAAAATGAACAATACCAGGTGACACCACTCTGAGAAAGATGACAAAATCAGAAAGTCTCTTTTGGGGGTGGTTGCTCTGTTCTCAGTCCCTCTGGCGCAGGGGCAGCTGCTGCAGGCCAAAACGATGCAAACCCTCGGTGTTCCCAGGTCCCAGTCCGGAGCAGGTTCGAGATGGTCACAGAACGTATGAATGGGGATACAAGCATCATAACGTCACCCCAGGACATTCCACCTCTTATCTCCATATCATCAACATACTACAACACATCATGCATTATTCATGCAAAATTTCCATCTGTTTCCCCAAAATTTACAAGCAATGCCCATCATGTCTTCATCACATCCCCACACTGGGCCACTGAATCCAGGCCCTATATTACAGAGCTGCAGGATTCCCCCTTTTCACTTTAGTCACCTAAAGTTCCATCTATCACTTGCTCAGACCTTCGACACTTGCACATTTCCTTCTCCATCTTCCACTTGCCCAGACCTTCAACACTTACACATTTCCTTCTATCTCATGTCTGTATGGTTTAATGTACAGACAATGGCAGTAACATCCAATGAACAGTGATATTGCATATCATTCTTACCCCACAATCAGATCTCCCTGAGGTACACATCGTGTTGTTCCATCTCTTTGCATTATCCACCACGTGCAACCTTGTCCCTGAGCAAAGACAACCCCAAAAATGGGTTTGTCTGCACTCGAGGCAGAATTGATCCACACAGTCTTCCCTAACAAACCTCTGATATGTACCACTGGGACTTTGTCCCCATCTATTACATTCAGGGACTCAGACTGGGCAGGACCCGCTTTTCAAGGCCCAGGATGGTGTTCCGGGCTGTAGCATGAGACACAGGGTAGGTTTCCAACCATCCAGTGGTGGCCTCCACCATGGTCAGCAAGTAGCGTTTGCCCTGGCATGTTTGGGCAAACCATGTAGGTGATGTAGTCAATCTGCCAGGCCTCCCCATACTTGTACTTGGACCACTGCCCACCGTACCACAGGGGGTACACTCGCTTGGCCTGCTTGATGGCAGCACACATCTCACAGTCATGGATAACCTGAGAAATACTGTCCATGGTTAGATCCACACCTCGGTCTCATGCCCACTTAGAGGTGGCATCTCTGCCCTGGTGGCCTGAGGCATCATGGGCTCATCTAGCTAGGAATAACTCTCCCTTATGTTCCCAATCTAGGTCTATTTTGGACACCCCTATCTTTGCAGCTTGGTCTACCTGCTCATTGCTTTGGTGCTCCTCATTGGCCCTACTCTTGGGTACATGGGCATCTACATGGGGACTTTCACAGGTAGCCTCCCTACCCTGGTAGCAATATCTTTCCACTCATCAGCAGCCCAAAAACCCTCTACGTTGCCAGTTGGCCTTTTTCCACCTCTCCAGCCATCCCCACAGAGCATTGGCTACCATCCATGAATCAGTGTAGAGGTAGAGCTTTGGCCACTTCTCTCTCTCAGCAATGTCTAGAGCCAGTTGAACAGCTTTGAGTTCAGCAAGTTGGCTCGATCCACCTTCTCCTTTGGTAGCTTGTGCAACCTGTCGTGTGGGGCTCCATACGGCTGCTTTCCACTTGTGGTTCATCCCTACGTTGCGACAGGAACTGTCAGTGAAAAGAGCGTAGCGTGTTTCCTCTGGTGGCAGTTGGTTATAGGAAGGAGCCTCTTCAGCACGTGTCATTGGTTCTTGTTCCTCTTCATCTGTGACACCAAAATTCTCACCTTCGGACCAATTTGTAATGACCTTTAAAATCCCAGGGCGATTCAGTTTACCTATACAGGTGTTGCTGAAGGACACGAGAGAACACAAGCACACCACCACTCTCAAGGTGAAGGGAAAAAAAGGAAGTTTTATTCTCTGACTCCAATATTTATAGTTTTACAAAAGTGACAGTGGATTGGAAGGTGACATTGATACCTCTGCAATGACACTGGTCAAACCAACAGTCCATCAACTCTCTCCTCCTCCATAAAGGAATGAAAAACAATGAGTTATTTACAGAAAGTGTGTGAGAAAGTTCACTACAAGAATGTCAACATCAGAAGGCTGAGAAAATCTTAAAAAACCAGGGTGACATCTCACCCTTTTCCGTTTAAAAAAGAAAAAGGAAAAGAAATGAATCATGTGAAAAGGAAAATATGAACAACGTTCAATGTCCACTTGCAGAGGAGTCATCGGAGTGATCACTCTCAACGTCCGCATCCGAATCATCACTCAATGATTCCCCCGCTTGATGCCTTTCAGGTTGGTCACGGTTTCCATCTTGCCTGTCAGCTGGATTCTGTCTCTGCGGTCGCAGGTCAGGGCGAACACATTTTGAAGGTACCCGGCGTACCCCAGTATCTGTGGATACACAAGCATACCCGTGCTCCGAAGCAATAAGGTCATAGGGACCTTCCCACTGTTTGGTGACTAAATTCCGCACCCGAACTTTCGCTCGAGGCTGAGGTGCCTCGTCCGCAGCCTATAATGAGAGATGGTGATTCAAAATGACAGGGTTATTTGAGTTCTGCGGCACAGTGAGATGACTGATTGTGCACAAAGCTTTTGCCAACCGACTGTGCGGGGTTTCACCCTGCATTCCCCATTTTTGTTTTTGAAGAACCTGCTTCAGAGTACCATGAGCACGTTCTACAATAGGTTGACCAGTCAGAGAATGAGGGATACCAAACTTGTGCGAGACACCCCACAACTGCAGGAACTGCCGCACCTTTTGCGATGCGTAAGCAGGCCCATTGTCAGTTTTCACAGCCGAAGGTATGCCCAGAACGGCAAAGGCCTGCCTCCAGTGGGCAAGGACATCACGGGCCTTCTCCCCAGTGTGAGCCAAAGCCCACATCGCAGAGGAGAACGTGTCCACAGTGACATGCACATACATGAGCTGGCCAAACTCGGCAACCTGGGTGACATCGGTCTGCCAAAGCTCCAAGGCCCTAAGGCCTCTGGGATTTACCCCTGCTGGCAGAGGCGGAGCAAGTGCATGGCAGTCATCACATGACTCAACAATGTCACGAGCCTCAGTTGGCATCAGCTGAAACTGCTTCTGCAGGGTATGTGTGTTCTGGTGGAAAAACCCATGCGATGCCTTGGCCTGTGCGAGTGTATCAGGCTGAGGCGCTACCCACGCTGGGTTAGCCAGCTTGTCAGCCCTCGCATTGCCTTCCACTATAAAGCCTGGCAAATCGGTGTGACTCCTCACATGCAGAACATAAAATGGATGAACTCGGGCCTGAATGGCACACCACAAGGTCTTCAGTAAATGAATCAAGGCACGATTACTGACCTCCTTCAAAACCGAATGACCCAACCACTGTGTGATGTCAGCCACGTAGGCAGAATCTGTGACCAAGTTGAAAGGTTCCTGGGAAAATTTCTCAAATGCCATGATAGCAGCCCTCAGTTCAACCAATTGGGCTGACCCATTCTCATGGCCTTCCAGAACCTGCCACTCAGATCCATCCCTCCAGTTAACAATGGCCTTTCCCGTTCTCCCTGAACCGTCAGTGAAGACGGTGGGTCCTTGCACGGGTTCCTGACTATTCTTGGGCCACAAAGAAATTTGTGTGGATTTCGCCATATGCAACAGCCTATGGCTGGGCAGATGATAAGTGATCTGCCCTGAAAAATTTTCCAGAGCACTCTGCAGGGACACACTGTTTGCAAAGCTCCAGTCAAAATCCTCCCATTGCACCAGGAGTATGATCTCTGCAGGATCCGCACCCATCAATTGCAAACACCATTGTCCGCATTTGATTATCAAGCGAGCAATCAGCTCAAACAATGCAGTTGCCGTCTTCAGCGGTTGATGGGGCAGAAATACCCATTCCAAAATGTGCAAAGAATCGAACCATTTGCTACTCCAGTGGCCAATGATGCCCGTGGGAGGCGAATCTAGAGTGGTGATGAACACAGTGACATCAACGGAGAGATCAATGCAATGAACTTGGCAAGCCGAAACAGCTTGCTGAACCACCTCCAAGGCCTTACAAATCATACAGAGGAGACAGCTGTGCGTCAGTTAGTCCCAAGTACAGACGTAACCAAGTGATGACACCTACCAATTTCTGAGCATCATTCAGTGTCTTCACAGAATGCACAAATTGCACCTCCTGGTGACGGATCGTCTGTTCCAGAATTTTGACCCCCAAGTACTTCCAAAGCGGTTGTTGTTGAACCTTTTCTGGAGCCACCTGCAGTCCATGAGCATGCAAAGCATTGAGCAACTGAGGCTGAATCCTCAGCAGCTCATCCTCGGTGGACACAGCCACCAAAATGTCATCCATATGATACAGACGAGCATCAGGAAACTGCTTGTGAACTCCAGACAAGGCAGGAGAATTCTGCATGTCCTGGGGCAACGTCCCCCATTGATATCTCTGTGCAGGCTCAGCCTTGTTAATCGCTGGCACTGAGAAGGCAAACTTTGGTCTGTCATCGGGTTGCAAAGGAATCGTAAAGAAACAATCCTTCAGATCCACAATGAGGACGGCCAGTCTGCGGGAAGCATGGTAGGCGATGGCATGCCCGCCTGCAATGTTCCCATGCTTTCCATCATGGCATTAACCTTTCAGAGGTCTTGCAACAACCTCCATTTCCCAGATTTCTTTTTGATGCAGAAGACAGGAGTGTTCCAGAGACTGGTAGAAGGCTCCAGATGACTTTCGTGATTTGGGAATCCACAAAATTAGAGGATTTTGGGAAAACTGCAAGATGCAGGCCTCAGAGACAGCACAACTGTGAGCAGAGCTATGCAGCAGCCATGAGATAGGTCAGCAGAAAAATTATTTAAACTGTAGAAAAGCAAGGGCAAATAGAGCAATGGTCTCTGTATTAACACTTATCTCGAATAGCTCTCTAAACTAATGAAAGTTTATCTAGCAAGATATTAGGAAGATTAATGCTTAATAATGGAGCTCTGTGCATTGTATTTTAAGGCTTACAAGTAGGTATTGTATTCAAAATAAGAAAGCATTGTTTTAACCAAAGGTACGTGTGCTTATGGTGATTGGATAGAACTACTGTCAATGTGCTTTTGCTTTGTGTGATTGGTCAAGAAACTTATAAAGTAAGTTGTAACATTAAGTTCCTGGTCTGCTGCCTGGAATGTGACCTGCTGGCATCTTCCCATTGTCATAATCACGTAATGAGACTGATGCTGAAAATTAAAGCAGCTCGAGGCACGTTCTACAACAGCCCTGTCTGGTTTGTGGTTTGTACAAAGTCCCCCTGCCAGCTTCACCCTGGTCCAATTGCTCCTGCACCAGATTCTGAATGGTGACCAATTTATCTTGAGGGAGGGGCCACTGCTTCTCCCAGACAGGTTTGTCCAGCCACCATATAGGAGGAGTAGGACACTCTGCGTCCTTCATCACAGTGGCCCCCATCAAAAATCTGTCCCGATGCGCACCCCGGAGACAGACAGAACATCCCTCCTCCAGAGGTTGGGAGGAGTTGAAGTAACATGAGGCCTAACCCAGGCCATCTGTCCCTCTGGGTTTGCAACCAGCATGGGCAGCTGGCTCATTGTGCCGTCCCTCCCAGGCCTGCGACAGATGTTTCCACCGGATCCAGGGGCCACTCCAAGGGCCAGGCAGCAAGGGAGAGAACCGTGACATCAGCACCACTGTCGAGAAGCCCACGGAGGTGGATTTCCAATGGCGTCGCACCAGGAACAGAATGGGTACACAGCATCTCAGGATGGTCCTTGGTCAGGACAGCAGTCCAGCGAACTTTAGGCAGCCCAGTGGATCCAAAGCCACCAGCTCCATGCGACTGGTCAGCTGTCCTGCAAACAGAGGACTTAAAAGGCACAAGTTGAGGAAGTTGTGTCCCTTTCAGGATCGTGACGGGAGGGGGTGGGTGTGGAGACCATTTCACAAATCTGCCCTGTGAAATCTGCATCGATGAGCCCCAGGTGCACAATGATGCCCTGAAGGGTGGCACTAGACCTCCCCATAAGGAGAGCACTCATGCCCCTGCCCAAGGAATCAAAGGCATCCAGGGGAATCTTGTGTATTTTACAAGATTCTAAGACAACTCTTGCTGCGGTGCAGACATCCACACCTGCTGATCCACGGGTGCTGGCTGCAAGCCAGCAAAGGAGACCTCCATCGGTTCCTGGGTCTGGAGAGAAGCTTGTGTCTGGGGACGTCCCTGCTGCGTGCTCCGCTTCACTTTTCCCGAGCCCAGTAAAGCCTGGCCATTAACATGAATAGTCACCTTGCAGATATTGGACATGTGATTCGGCCTACCACACTGACCGCACAAGAACATGGGAAATCTGAACTTCTGTGCTTTCTTCCCCCATTTCTTGCCAGCCTGTGCAGTCCCCTGCTGTGGCTGCCTGCCCTGCGGCGCCACCCAGACTGGTTTCACAGTGGCAACCACGGCAGCCAACTTCTGACTCGAGGGGATGATGTCCGCACAGGCCTCTGCCATCTGGGAGACAGTAGGAAAACCAGGCAGAGCCACTATAACCCTCCTACAAGCATCATTGCAATTACACCTCGCAATGTTTCCAATCACAATCCTCTTTGCCACAGGATCAG
Organism: Zonotrichia albicollis; assembly: GCF_047830755.1. NCBI lineage: Eukaryota > Metazoa > Chordata > Aves > Passeriformes > Passerellidae > Zonotrichia > Zonotrichia albicollis. The sequence goes on from NC_133826.1 coordinate 41,647,101, forward strand.
GCACCTGCCTCTCCACAGATGCAGTCAGCCCTGCCGCAAATGCCATGAAAGACTCATCAAATCAACCCTCTGGACAATGGTCGCAGATGGCTGCCTCGGATCAGCCATTTCCAGGGTCTGAACAATCGTTGCCATGCCCAGTGTGTCGCACTGGTCAAGCACAATGGGATCGAATCCACTCTGCCCCTGGGTATTTTCATAAAGCCCAGTGCCCAACAGCATGTCAGCCACATCCACACGCCTGGGGTCCTATGGCCTCAGTGCAGCCTTCTGCACCACTGCGTCAGCTGCCAAATGAGCCCACTTGGTCTCAAAAACATCACCTTGCACAGGGTCAAAAAGACAGCGCGCCACATGACGGAGGTCAAGAGGCGTCAGCACATCCATAACAACCCTCCAGAGAGTCTGCATAACCTCATCAGACCCCAAACCATGCTGAGCAACCGCATCATGGACTTCCCTCTCCAGCTTATAAAAAAGTGGTTAATGGGTGTTATGAGTAACACCCCTGAGCATAGGGAAAGCCTGGGAATCCCCTGGCAAAGCCACAATACCTGCTGTGTCCTGGTCCTTGGGCCCCACAGGGACAAGAGTAGATGATTTCCTGGGAGCCAGATCAACACCACTCACCGCTGCACCCCCTGCAGCACCGGCAGAGCCAGAGGACCGCACTCCGTGACCCAAGGAGGCAGGCTCAGACATCTCATTAAACCTAGTTTTGATTTCCCACCAGAAATGCACCAGGTCCCTCAGTGTGGAAGTCCGTCCAAAAATCCTTCATTTTGGCCTCACAATTGTCATGAGGAATAGACCACCGAAATGTTAAAAAAATGTTGAGTCGGTTGGGAAAGAAAGTCTCATGCTTATTCAGTGTGTTCACAGGTGGTGTTTGCAGAACATGCCATGCTGAACTCAAAGAGGCATGCTGCCCTTTTCTGAACAATGGCTCTCTACCTCCTGACTTGGCTGGACTGAGCTCTGGGGTGGCTCCCCCCTCCAAGAGAAGACCCCTCTTGTCTGCCTTCAACCACCATGACAGACAAACAGAGACAAACGCAAATACCCTCATCAAGGAACCAAGACCAGACAAGGAACCCCCCTGGCACCCTATTGGCACCCCCCTAGTACCCCCTTGGCAGCCTCCTTCCAGAGACTGGGACTGTACCCCCTCCCAACTCAGGGAGGGGGGAAAAACTGCCCAGAGTAAACATACCTGCAAACATTCGGGCATGAAAACAATGAAATAACCTCTCCCCCTCCTCCTGTTCCTATTCTTTTCCCCTCCACGGAAACCTAATTTCGGCCACCCTTCCCCCAACCAAGAACAGTATATTTTGGGGTTCAGTTTCGATTGTCCTCCGAGATCTCCCCAAAGTGTGCACCAGCGAGTTTCAGTGGCGGGACCCCCGAAGACATCACGTTTCAGTAGCTATAAACCCCTCCCTAACCTTCTTTCCTCTCCTTTTCCCCTGTCTTACCCTTCTTTTCCCTAGATTCCCTAACCAACCGCATATTCAGCTGTGGTTATCATCAATAAAATTGCATCTTGTTGATTTGTTACTGCAAAACCCCTGTGCCTTTGTTGGTTATTTTGCACCAAAACATCATTCATCACCCGTTCATTTCGGGCGGACCCTCACACTCAGACACACAGTCACCTGGCACGAGGAAAATGTCCACAAATTCGACGAGGAAGCGCCACAGCCCCTGGAACCCACCAGCCTCCCACCGGCTGTGTCGGCATTCACGCTAAAGGTAAATACCTCAGCGCCTTGTCATGCCGCAGCCCTAGCAGGGGGTGCCTTGGCAGGTGCAGGTGCCAGCACAGCCTGCAAACCCGGTGTGAACTGGAACGATGTGACAGTGGTCACAGGGGTTTTCAGGATGAGAGAGAGATGAGAATGTTGACTCCATGATCAGAAGGCTTGATTTATTATTTTATTTTATATATACTACATTATAACTATACTAAAAAGAAATAGAAAGGAAAAGGTTTCTCAGAAGGCTAAGCTAAGAATGGAATTGAAAAGAATGAATAATAAAGATCTGTGTCTCGGCAAGAGAGCAAGACCCAGCTCTGCCGTGAGTGGTCAGTAAATCCAAACATCCACAGGAGACCAATCATGGATCCACCTGTTGCATTCCACAGCAGCAGATAGCCATTGTTTACACTTTGTTGTTGCAACTTCTCAGCTTTAGCAGGAAAAATCCTAATGAAAGGATTTTAATGAAAAGATGTCTGCAACAGGACGAGACCAGTGTGGGGCCCCCATCCCCGACACGGAGGAGGGGAGGGGTGCCCAGAGAGGTGCAGCCCGTGGAGCCATGTCACTGCTGAGTGGCGTAAGGGAGCCTGGCACAGCCAAATCCACTCCAGGGGAACAATCGCTATCCTCCAGTTGGACCCGTCCCCCAGCACACTGTCCCACGGTGGGGAAGAGAGGTCCACATTGCACAGAAACTCAAACTCTCCCTCATCCATATCTGAGACAGAAGGGCTTCCTTGGGAATTCCGAGAGGTACAAGAACCAGACCCCTGCCAAAACTCCTCACACTTTTTCCACTGCACCAGCAGCAATCCCACATCTGTGCTACAATTATCAAAGAGTGCCTCCATGAGGCGGATCCCCATGAGAGACTACTCCTCCTTGGAGAACACCTTTGCAGAGTCCAAAAAGAGCTGTTGCTCTCAGGCCCACAGAAACAATCTCTCAAAATCATCCAGGGAAATAGAAACCTGTTTCCACTCCAGGATCCCCTTCAGAGATCCAAAATGAGGGAATCCTCCTTGAAACCCACAGTGGTTGCCATTACCCCAAGAACAGCAGGAAAAGCACCAAAGAGAGGGGCAGTATAAAACCTCACCGGCAACCTGGACTCTGTGTCTCAGCCTAGGCTGCAGTACATGCCGGCAGTCACCAGATGTCACTAGAGGACACAAAAGAACAGAAGCGCACATTGTTGTTCTCAAGGTGAAGGATAGAAGGGAAGTTTATTTTCTGACTTCAGCATTTATAGTTTTCCAAAACTGACAGCAGATTGGAGGGTGACAGTGCCACCTCTCCAATGACACTGATCAAAGCAACAGGCCTTCAACTCTCTCCTCCTCCATAAAGGAATGCAAAACAATGAGTTATTTACAGAGAGTGTGTGAGAAAGTTCACTACAAAAATGTCAACATCAGAAGGCTTAAAAAATCTTAAAAAAACAGGGTGACACAAGTCTGGCTAGACTTGGCCTCTGGTGACTGCCTCTTGTTTCCTTCCTATGGAGACCATTGTGACAGTGCGGAGTATTGTGGAACCAATGGGCCATGGTGACACTGCAGACCCTTGTGGAACCTGTTCCACTGTAGGCCCTTAAGGAACCAAGAGGAACATTGCGACCCAGCAGGGTACCATGGATTCCAGGGGCCAATGAGACACTGTGGAGCTTTGTGGAACCAAGGACATCATTGTGGCTCTGTTGGGCCACATGGTCCCAAGGGGCCAGTGGGAAGCAGCAGGGCTTTGTGGAACCAAGTGGCCATTGCTGCATTTCAGGGCCTCGTGGAGCCAAAGGGCCATTGTGATCCTGTAGGGCACTGTGGATCCATGGAGAGCATTGTGGCATTGCAAGGCCCCATGGGATCATGGAGACCGTTGTAACCCTGCAGGAACTCATGGAGGGAAGGGGTCATTGTGACACTATGTGAAGTTGTGGAAACAAGGAAATCATTGTTGCACTACCGTGCCCCAAAGGAACCAAGGGGCCATTGGACACCCAAAGTCCATTATGGCACTGTGGGACCCTGTGCTTGTAGAACCATGGAGACCATTAAGATCCTTAAGGACTTGTGTAGCCAAGGGGCCATTATGACACCTTACGGCATCATGGAAGCAAGCAGCCATTGTGACACTGCAGGGCCCTGTGGAAGCAAGGGAACACAAAATAGGTATGGCTGCCTTGGTCTCCCAGGGGTCACCTGACAGGTCTGGCTGACCTTTGAATGTGGAAGGCCACTCCCATCTGCCCCTGAAACACCGGGGTTCTGGGCTTTCCTTTGTATAGAAAAGAACTGTCCATTTTTTCCAGGCATCCATGGCCAAAATTTGGATTCCACCTCCAAATTTCTGTGTATCCAAGCACTGCTGCCAGAAAAAAGGTGCCAGGACAGACAGGTCTGGCTGGTCTTTAACACCTGAGTGCCAGAACGCACCTGTTTACCAAACACTGGAAAGGGCTCTGTACTTTGCTTTATATAGAAAAAATCGTCCTTCTCCAGTCACAAATGTCTGAAATTAGGAAACCAGATTAATAACTTCAAATATCCAAGGGTTGCTCCAAGCAAACCTGCCAGGACAGAGAAGTCAGGCTTACCTTACTCTCAGGAGGCTGCCGTCCATCAGCTCCTGAAACATGAGGGCTCTGTGGTTTCCATCCAATGTGACATTTGGGAGCCTTGTCAAATGGAGGGGCCATTGTGACACTGCAGAGCACCATGGATCCAAGGGACCATTATCACACTGTAGAGCCTTGTGGAACCAAGGACATCTTTGTGGCTCTGTCGGGCTGCATGGTCCCAAGGGACCAGTGCAAATCAGTGGCATGGGATTTAGCCCAGCTGTAACTCATAGTCAGCCACATTTTACCCCAAAAAGATTGGGCGTGAGGTTTCAAGCTCTGGAATCATTTGTTTAACTTAGGGTGAGTTTGAGAGTTCCCCTAAATAAGCATTTAGTGTTGCTATGCTAACTATTCTATGTGCTACTCCTCTATTGGTTATTTGTTTCCCCTATATGGTTATCGTTCTAGAGTGTTCTATCCCCAAGTGTCTATGTTATTGCTTCCCCTTTGTCTTTGGATCCTGCCCCTCTTACTGTGCTCGACTTCTCCATGTTTATTGTTTTTCGCCCTGTTGTTAAAGTTCCTTTTAAACAACTCCATTCATCCTGCTCCTTTTCATTTTCGCCACCCTTGCCCTGAAGTCAGGGAACCAGAGACGTTTGTTGCAGCCACTCCCATTGTGAAATTTGGTGCCCGAACAGGGACCATGACATTCAGGGCTCCCTGTTTCAGTCATGTCAGCTGGGGTTAGCTGATGGATAGGCCAGTGATTCCCAGGATTTTGGATTGTGCCGGACTCGGCGGATTCATTGTTGCTTCAAGGGACCTTGCCCGGGATCAGCAGGGACAACAACAGTTTCACCTGCATAGGATTGCAGCTTGGTTTGGGGAAATGCAAGACATTTATTGCCCATCTTGCTACTTTGTTTTTACAATATGCACCCAAGTCCCATAATTGATTTGTTGTGCTCTAGTGGCTGTTCCCCCTAAGGTGGAGAAAGACAAAAATGGGCAGCCAGATGTCCAAAGTAGAAAGGAGCATATATGAATGCTTTAAGTTAATTCTCACTGATCATGGCAAAACATTTTCAAAGAACGAATTAAAATCAATAATGAGGTGGATTATTAAAAATTTTCCAGATGCCTCTCCTGATGAATTCCATACCACTGAATTTTCAGGATTCAGCAGGAGTTAAATGTGTAACCTTTTGATCAAAGCATCGCACATGTTCCCCATCTTTCACACCATCATTGAGACCCTTCACCAGAAAGCAGCATGTTGAAAACTCAATCCATAGGTCACTCCTAACTCAGGACCTCCCCACAAACCTGCCTTTATCAGACCTTCCACGATGGTCCAAGATGGCAATGGCCATGCTGTCTTGGAGTATCATGCCCTGGATAGTTAAGATGGAAGGAGCCCAAATGTGGCTCAAGAGCCTGACCATCCTCCTCCATCTTGGCCCCTCTACTTCCTGGTACTACAACCTTCTCTTCCCCCCTGAATTAACCTCCAGACTCCACCCCCACAATTGAAGGTCACTGTCCATCATTCCACCCACTGTCAATCATTCCACCTCCACCCTGGGCCATGCCTCCAGAACTCCAGCCTGGAAGTCTGCCATCCTAAATCAAGGCCCTTCCTCCCCAACACCTGACAAAATGGCAGAGCCCTTTGCCTCGCCCTCCGTCAATAATATAAGCCCCATGGTCAAAGATACTAAGCCCAACTGTCACACTATTTCTCACCCAAATGTTTCTGCTCCAAGTTATTCTTCCTCCCCAGAAGACAGTTTGGACTCCTCAGAGCCACCTCACCCCTCAACCCCAGAAGATCCCTGGGAAAAGAAGAAGATAGGGAAATAGTCTCGAAATTCCTCATTGCCCCTGTATGTTATGAAAGAAGGGGGCAGAATCCCAGGTATCAGCCACTGGTTTACAGGGAAATCAAGGATCTGTGTAGGGCAGCTAAAGACCATAGGCAGAACTTACCTTATTTTAATGGCCTAATGAGGGCCATGTTTACAGCACATGTCTTAACCCCCCTATGATTTAAAATACATTATGACCATGTTGCTGTCACTGACAGTATGCACCCTGTGGGAAGGGGGATGGAAGTCTTTATTAAATCAATTGATAGCGGGCTATGCTAATAATGAGGCAAGGGAGGAATTGACAATCAACCATCTAGCTGGAGAAGGACAACACAGCCGACCAGATGATCAAGCAGCAGGTATCCCCAGAGAAGTATTGGATGATATCAAAGAGATGGCTTTGAAAGCTTTAATCCAGGTATTGGATGGTAGCACCCCCAATGTGAACTACCTTGGGTGGCTGCAGCTAAAGCTTTAGGACAATTTAGACCATCTTGGGTGCCTGTTAAGTAAGCAAACCAATGCTACCTCCCTCACATTGAGTGGCCTGCTCTCAGACATAGAGACCATCAGACATGCCACCTTGCAGAACAGTGATAGAATTTCTATTCTGGGCACATGGGCATGGCAGTGTAGACTCTGAGTGTTGCAAGAATCTCTCCAGCCAAAGTGAGTCAATCCACAAGAGCATTCAGGTACTGAAGGAAGGGTTCAAGAAGCTTCAAGTGGAAAACAAAGACTCGGACAAAAAATTCTTCCAATCCAAGGGACTAAAGGGTTGGATGATGTCGAGCTAAAACAGGACTATTAATTCTCTTAGTGGTTCTTGCTGTTGTATTGTTAATTGTCCCATGTTTATTTGGATGCTTTTAGAAAGTCTTATAAAATTCTTTCAGTTCCATCTTTGTTGTAGAACAGAAAGGGGGAAGATACCCAGCACAGGCTCCTCATGGATGCCTTGAAGGAGAGAACTGGCAGCCAGGATGGCACAAAAACCTCTCAGAGACTCAGTGCGGGAAAGAAAATCCTTAAAACTACCTAAAAGTATTCTTAAACCCATAAAGCTCCTTAAAAACCTTGAGTATCTCAAGGCGTTAATGAGCCCCACTGAGTGTCAGTGCAAAGCTCTCCAGGGACTCGTTAAAGCAGATAACTGGGGCCATGATTGCACAAACCTCTCACAGAGTCTTTATCAAAATGGGAACACCAAGTACCTTAAAATAACTGAAGTACCCTGAAGTATTAATAACCCCCACTGAGTGTTGTTACTGACAAAGCCTCTCGAGGGACTAATTACAGCAGATAATTGGAGGCCATGATTGCAGAAAGCTCTCAGAGACTCCAAGGCAAAAGCCAAACCCAAAGTCCTTTGAAAAACCTGCAGTCTCTGCAGGGAGCATGAAGGAGCCCCCAGGGCCATTCCTGAGCAAGGCTCCCCAGGGACTCCTTCCAGCAGATCCTTGAGGCCACTGGGATGTGGGCTAGGGGGGGATGCTGAGGGCAGGACAAGGGGCTGACAGTGCCCAGCCTGGCTGGGGCCGTGCCAGGAGGCCCCAGGGCCTCAGGACAAGGTGTCTCCTCACAGCCCTTGGTGGCACAGACCCTGCTGCTGTGCCCCAGGGCACCAAGACTTGGCTTCTCTTTGTCCCCACCTGTCATCACTGCCTCCAGTTCTCTGCTCTGCCTGGGGCCTGGGGACACTTTCTCGGTTGTGAACCTCGGTGGGACCCATTAAAAGTCCAAGAAACTTTGGAGTTGGTTTCTGACTTAGAGTTCTGGAGAGGTTTCTTCAGCTCCCTCTCAGGGACTGATGTTCAGGGCCTAAGCACAAAGCCCCAGAGGCTCATCAAAGTCCTTGTGCTGTGTCTGTGCTGCTGAGCTGAGCTGGGCTGGGTTCCTTCCTGAAGAGCCAAGAAGAGCTTCAAAAGTACATTTCTCTTGATGAGCAGCTCTTCTGCCAGCCCAGCAGGGCTGGGGCACTGCCTGCAGCCACCCCGGGCACAGCACAGAGGCACAGAGAGCTTCAATCAGTCAGGGCTGGGAAGATGCTGAGAAGTGCCTGGGGCACAGTCACTGCCAGCCCTTGGCACAGGAACCTCTAGCTGCAGGACAATGCAGCTTCAGCTCCTGGAGCCATCTCCTAAAGCTGGAACATTCCAATGCCTACAGACTCTGTGAGTACAACTCTGGATATTTCTGGTGCAGGGGAGGTGAAGCTCTGACATGCTGAGGGCTTCTGATCAGTCACAGAATATTTCCAAGTCAAGGATTTTGATAAAAACGAGGAAACTTTCTAAGACCATGTAGTCAGTTTCCTACTATTACAGAATGAAAGGTAGTGGGGATGAATATTAAAGGTTGATTATGCAGTATTTAATATGAATTTTGACAAGTGCCTAAGACATCTGAACTGTTACTTTTTGTGATCAGTAGGTTCACAAGAGCTTCCTAATGTGCTTTCAATAGGTTAACAGGAGATCCCTAATGTCCTTTCAGCCACTGTGCCCAAGGACAGCAGCAGCATCACCTTTGCTCTTAACCTTCAGGCTCAGTCTGGGCTGTCCTTTCTCCAACCTGCAAACAGAACCTGCCCTAGCCAGTGCCCTGCAGACAGGCAGGGTTCTGTCAGACCAAGGAGTGTGCGCAGAGATTTGGGGTCCTTGCGTGCTGGCACAGAGAGATCAGGTACAGGGAAACATCTGCAGCAGGGAAATCTCCAGGAAGCAGAGAGAAAATCAGGCAATAAGAGAAAACAAAACCCAGAAATGCTGTGGCAGGGAGAGTTTAGAGATGTCCACAGGGTCCTCTCCAGTGCAGCACTACCCTCTGAACAAGCCCCCTCCCTCCTGTCCCCCAGCCAAGCCTCTGCCCTCAGGGCCGGGGATCCAAGGCGTGCAGCCCCTCCTGTCCAGGCAGAGCTGCAGCAGAGCCGTGGGGCAGCTCTGCAGCCCCGGGCCCAGTTCCCTCTGCAGAGCACAGGGCTGGGAGCAGCTGCCCGGCACTGGGGGCTCTGGCAGGGGGCACAGCTGGCTCAGGGTGACGCTGTCCCCAGTGCCCGGCTCTGGGCAATGCTGTCAGTGCAGCCAGAGAAGGAGCTGCATCTCTCTCAATCCAGTGCCATCATAAGGACACTTGGAAGTCTCCCTGAGATTTCAGTCTAAGCTGGGAGCTTCAATCCAGGATGCAAACCTGTCCTAGAAAAACTTTGAGTTACAGGATTCATGGGGAAAGGCAGAGGTGTTGTGACACAGAAAATGTTGCTGGGTTGGTGAAATGAGCAACAGGAGTCCTTGGCTGCAAATGTGGAGCTGGGCTGTAGTGGATCCATCTACTCTCAGCAGTACCTGGGGGTTGGTAATAGAAACTTGGGAGTGTGAACATTCTCCATTTAAGAAATTAAAAGCCCAGAGAAACTCAAAACAGAATAAAGTGACAGATCATCTGCTCCCAGTCTGCACTCACCATCTGGCTGCAGGGAACTGACTTTGTTCTACCAGAGGGAAGCAGAAATGCTGAGTGTATCTGATATTGAAGAAGAGCAGGACAGACATGGGGGGAGTTCAAAAAGAAAACCTCACAACTCTTAAACACAAAACAGTGTCTGTGTATGTTACAGTGGAGAGTGTATGTGAAATGGCTTTGATTTTGTTTACAGATATCTCCTCTGACTCTTCACTGTCCCTTTCTCCATGAACAGGTCCCCAAGTCCAGGCACAACAAATGTCCAACAGCAGCTCCATCAGGCATTTCCTCCTGCTGGCATTGGCCGACACGCGGCAGCTGCAGCTCCTGCACTTCTGCCTCTTGCTGGGCATCTCCCTGGCTGCCCTCCTGGGCAACGGCCTCATCATCAGCACTGTAGCCTGCGGCCATCACCTGCACACGCCCATGTTCTTCTTCCTGCTCAACCTGGCCCTCAGCGACCTGGGCACCATCTGCACCACTGTCCCCAAAGCCATGCACAATTCCTTCTGGGACACCAGGAACATCTCCTACACAGGATGTGCTGCTCAGCTCTTTTTCTTTCTGTTCTTCATGGGAGCAGAGTATTCCTTCCTGACCATCATGTGCTACGACCGCTATGTGTCCATCTGCAAACCCCTGCACTACGGGACCCTCCTGGGCAACAAAGCTTGTGCCCACATGGCAGCAGCTGCCTGGGCCAGTGCCTTTCTCTATTCACTGCTCCACACAGCCAATACATTTTCCCTGCCCCTGTGCCATGGCAATGCCTTGGATCAATTCTTCTGTGAAATCCCACAGATCCTCAAGCTCTCCTGCTCACTCTCCAATTTCAGGGAACTTGAGCTTATTGCTATTAGTGCTTGTTTAGCATTAGGCTGCTTTGTGTTCATTGTTTTCTCCTATGTGCAGATCTTCAGGGCTGTGCTGAGGATCCCCTCTGAGCAGGGACGGCACAAAGCCTTTTCCACCTGCCTCCCTCACCTGGCTGTGGTCTCTCTGTTTTTCAGCACTATTATGTTTGCTCACCTGAAGCCCCCTTCCATGTCCTCCCCATCCCTGGATGTGGCCCTGTCAGTTCTGTACTCAGTGGTGCCTCCAGCCCTGAATCCCCTCATCTACAGCCTGAGGAACCAGGAGCTCAAGGCTGCAGTGTGGGCACTGATGACTTGATGGTTTCAAGAACATTAAACTGCTGGCCAATTTCTGCTAATCACTTGTAATAAAAGTAATCTTTCATACTTCTTGTTAGTTTGGTTGTGTTGTTTTTTTCTTCGATTTAATTTTTTCATGCTGACCACAAAACATGTCATGGTTTGCGCCATTTCTCATTTTGTTTCTCTCCACCTTCCCTATGGCCACAGACTGTGTCAGTGAGAGGCTGCACTCTTGATGGCTTTAAACAAACTAAAGGTTGTTTAAAGCAAAGTTTTCTGCAGACATGCCCTTTTGTTGCCTTCTCTGGAGCTGCAGCAGCAATGTCTGTGTGCAGAGCTGGGGGCAGCTCAGTGTTAGTACAGCATCTCTGGTCCTGCTGGCCACACCATTCCTGATCCAGGCCAGGAGCCATTGGCCTTCTTGGCCACCTGGGCACACTGCTGGCTCATGTCCAGCCTGCTGTCCCTCTGTCCCTGTAGGTTCCTTTCTTCCTGGCTGTTGTCCAGCCACTCTTTCCCCAGCGTGTAGTGCTGCAGGGGTTGTTGTGGCCAAAGTGCAGGACCCGCCACTTGGTCTTGTTAAATCTGACTTGTTGAATTTGGCCCCTGGATTCAGCCTGTCCAGGGCCCTGTGCATAGCCCTCCCATGCTCCCCAGATCAGCACTCATACGCAGCTTGGTGTCATCTGCAAAGATGTCCTTGGTTCCATGGGGCCCCTCAGTGCCACAATGGCCTCTTGGTTGCACTAGGCCCTGCACTGTCACACGGGTCTTCTTGGTTCCATGGGGCCCCAAAATTTGACAATTTGTCTTCTTAATTTCATGGGGCTTCACAGGGTAACAGTGTTCTCATTGGTGCTGCAGTTTCACAGTGGCCCCTTGGTTCCATGGGGCCCCAGAGTGTCACAATGGCCCAATGGTGACATGACCTCCCACACTGTCACAATGGTCTCTGTGGTCTCTGTGACAAGTCCCCTCAGTGTCACAATGGACTCCTTGTTTCCATGTGGCCACACAGTGTCACAGCATTCTTCCAGATTCCTTCAGGCCCCATCCTGTCACAGGGGTCTCTTGGTTACACAGGATCCTGCAGTGTCACAGTGTCCCATTGGTTCCAGGAGGCCCTGAACTGTAACAATGGCCCCTTGGTTCCACTGGGCCCTGGAGTCTCCCAATGGTCTCCTTGGTTTTGCAGCACCAAAATGGTGAAACCCCTTGGTTACACAAGGCCCTGCAGTGTCACAATGGCCTCTGTGGTTCCACGAGGACCCAGAGTGTCACACTGCACTCCCTGGTTCCATTTGGCCCCACAGCACAACAATAGACCCCTGGTTCTGTGGGGCTACATGGTGTCACCATGGTTCCCTTAGTTCCACAAGGCCCTGCAGTGTCACAAAGGCCCCCAGAGTGTCCCATTCATCACAGAATGACAGAATCAAATAGGCTGGAAAAGACCTTTGGGATCATCAAGTCCAACCAATGCCCTAATACTGCCTTGTCACCCAGATCATGCCACTAAGTGCCACTGGAGAGGGACAGTGACTCTGCCACCTCCCCCCTGGCCAGCCCATTCCAATGCCCACTCATCCTTTTTGTGAAGAACTTCTTCCTATTGTCCAGCCTGAACCTCCCCTGGTGCAGTTTAAGGCTGTGTCTTCTTGTCCTGCCCTCCAGCAGATCCACACTCACACCTGGATTGGTGCCACCTGCAATTTGTGAATAGTGGACTCAATCCCCTCAGCCAGATCATCAGTGAAGATATTAAACAGGACTGGGCCCAGCACAGGCCCCTGGGGGACACCACCAGTGCCTGGACACCAGCTGAGTGCAGCACCATCCCCACCACTCTCTGAGCCCAGCCTCCAGCCAGCTCTTAAATCTCCCAGCGAGGAGGGAACCTGCCCAAGCCATGGGCTGCAGCTTTTCCAGGGAATGCTGACAGAGACAGTGTCAAAGGCTTTGCTGGAGTCCAGATAGAGACATCCACCGCATTTCCCACATCCACAGGTGGGTCACCAGGTCATAAAAGGAGACCAGGTTGGTCAGGCAGGACCTGCCACCCCTAAATCCACGCGGGCTGGCTCTGATCCCTCAGCCATCCTGTGGGTGCCCTGGGATGGCACTCAGGGTGATCGTTTCCATAACCTTGCCGGGCACCCAGGTCAGGCTGACAGGCCTGGAGTTCCTCAGCTCCTCCTTCCAGCCCTTCTTGGGGATGGGCTCACACTGGCACCTCCAGTCCTCTGGGCCCTCCTCTGTGAACCAGGACTGATGGTGAATGATGGAAAGCAGCTTGGGGAGCTCATTCACAGCTCCCTCATCCCCCTAGGATGGATCCCATCCGATCCCACACACCTGTGAGCGCCTGAGTGGCCCAGCAGGTCCCCAGCTGCTTCCTCCTGGATTCCAGGGGGATGTTCTGCTCCCTGCTCCCTGTGCCCGTCCACCAGCTCAAGAGAACACTTGTCCTGAGAACAGCCTGTCCTAATATTTAAAACTGAGAAAAATAAGGTGTTAAGTAGCTCAGCCTTTTCCTTATCTTTAGTTTCTATATTCTCCACTGCCTCCAATAAAGAGTAGAGGTTCTCCTTCTCCCTCCTTTTGCTAAAAATATTTTATACAAACTTTTTTTTTACAGGATGGGCCAGATTAATTTCTGATTGAGCTTTCACCTCTCCGATTTTCTTTCTGATAACCTAAGGACATCCTTAAACACTTCCTGAATTGCCAGTCCTTTTTTCCCCTGAGCTTCCACAAAAGCTCCATGGACAGCCAAGACAGTAATTTTCCTGACTAGATCATCTTTGGCCACACTGGGAAAGGCTGCTCCTTCGCCTTTAAGATTACTTTCTTGAAATGTGCCCATCTTTCCTGGACCCCTTTGTTTTTAAGGGCTGTTTCCCTTAAAATAATCAGGACCTGATTTGGTACTCCCCAAATCTGCATCCTAAACAGGCCAAAGTCTGCCCTTCCTAATTCCAGTGTAGAAGTTTTGTTGATGCCCCTCCTTCTCTCACAGAACATTGAAAACTTGATTATTTCATGGTCACTGTGCCCCAGGCAGCCTCTGACCCCCACATCTGCCACCAGCCCTTCTCTGTTTGTGAACAGCAGCAGACAGAGCTTTCCTTGGCAGTGGGAGTGTTACCAAAAGTTCAGTAAAACAGAAAACTCCTTAACTCCAGTGTAGCATTAAGAAGCAGCTTTCTTTATTCAGCTGGATGCATGGGAGATAGCTCCTCCCAAAGCTGTGCATGCTGAGTACAGGAAAGTTTCTGTTCATATTCTGTATTTTGCACACATATTCATTGACTGTCCTAGACTAGACATACATATGAATATCATTTCCCCAAAATCATTAACACATTTCCCCTCCCCTTTACACATGTGTTCTTCTGTCCTGGGGGTCTCTCTTGTGGTCCCTGGTGGTCGTGGATCCCAATGTTCCAGTGGGCCTGGCTCAGCCGGCAGGACACTGAGGCCACAGCTTCCACCAAAGGATGTTCCACAGGATTCACCCCAGAGCCTGACATGGGGACAAGGGGCCAGGATATGTGACCAGGACATCAAGGACGGGGATTATCCAGGTCACTGTGGCCTGGTTTGGGTTGCCCAGGGCAGGAAAGATGTCTGGCAGCTGGAGCAGGGTCTGGGAAGGGCCCCAAGGTGGGGCTGGAGCCCTTGGGCTGTGAGCAGAGGCTGAGGGAGCTGGGCTGGTCCAGCCCGGAGCAGGGAAGGCTGAGGGGCTCCTCATCCCAGCCTGGCAGTGCCAGGCAGGAGGGGATGGAGAACACAGAACCAGGCTCTTCACAGGGGGCTGGGGGGAGACAAAAGCCAATGGGTGGAAGGCAAAAGAGGGGATATCAGCCAGGACATGAGGAGATGAAATGATTCAGGTTGCTTTCAGCATTTCTTTAACACCAAAAGCACCCTCACCTCCCATCTCCATCCACCACTGACAGCTTTGCAAATCAGGAATTGTTTGAGCTGTTTTGTCCACACTCCAGGATGAGCATACTTTTATATAAGACTTTAATTGTGTTTATATCTATCACAGAACCACATTGGTCTGAAATTTTTTTTTAGTCTGGAAATCATTTGTGGATTGTGGACTCATCAGACACTGCTGGGATGTAGCACATTGCTCATGGAAGAGCGAGATTGTTATTAAATTGTGTCCTGTTCAACTGTGGTCTGTTCACCATGAAGAGAAACTTTCTGTGCCTCTTAGTGTCACCAGTTCCTGACCCCCAAAGGACACAAAAGTCATGAGTTGTGGTTCCTACTCCAGTGGTAGCACCTGGACCTCCCTCCATAGCCAGGGCAGAGCTCCCATGTCCCATAGAGTCCGTGGCAATGCAGGGATGAAGGAAACAGGACAGGCTGTGGGGATCAGGGGCAGGGCACAACCAGGGATTTGGGGTGGTTGTGAGCCCAGGAAAGGACCTGGCCCTTGGCCTTGTGAACCTCATCCAACTGTCCTGGGCCCACAGCTCCAGCCTGTCCAGATCCCTCTGCAGAGCTTCCTGCCCTCCAGCACAGCCACACTGCCACCCAGCTTGGGCTCACCTGGGATCTGACTGAGGGTGCCCTCGATGGCCTCATCCAGATCAGCAATAAAGAGATTTCACTGACCTGTCCAAACTCCTGAGCCCTGGGGACACCCCTGGATGTGCCTCCATTCCTCAGCTGCTCTGACTGCCAGGGGTTGGATGAGGGAAATGGTGGGGAGGAGGTAGAGACAAAGTGTGATTAATAGTCAGCCATGAAGGGTCTTGATTTTCATATCTGTTCAAACTGCATGAGGAGGTGCTGGGGGTCAATATCAATTGCACATTGCTGATATTAATCTATGAACAGGAAAAGAAAAGAGGGAAAAACAATTCTCTCTGCAGTGTTTTAAATACAGTATATTCACTTTAAATATGCTTCTGAAATCGGTCAAATTAGGCAAAGAACACTTGAAAACTTAGATTATTCCCAAGGGCTTTTCTTGTTCAGGTGTGTTTGGAAAAAATGTTTATTAGCCTTTAACACTGAATTTCTGAACGGAAGAGCTCCAGAAAAAAGAGGCCTCTGGAGGAGTAAAATTCATCAGCAGCCTCCAACTGGCTGAGGATCCATCCTCATAAGAGCAGAAATGAACAGAAATGGGCACAGCTTTGTGGCTGCCCACACTTTGGGATGGGCCCTGGGCCTGGAGCAGGAGCAGTTCTTGAGGGCCCCAAGGCCAGGCTCTTGTGCTGCCCTGGGCAGATGGGATGGCAGCAGGGGCTGCAGAGCTCTCAGCACCTCAGCCCAAGGGGAGCAGGGCACCCAGGGAGCCTCCTTTGGCGTTGGCCCAGCACCTTCCCCCATGGCTGGGGCTGAGTCCTGTGGCAGCTGCAGCTGCTGCTGTGCCCTTGCCAGGGGCTGAGGCCGTGGGACAGTGCCCAGAGCAGCCTGGCCTGAGCAGAGCTGTGGGGCCAGAGCCGGCTGGGCTGGGCTGGGGAGAGGCCCATGATGCTTTCCAGAGCTCAGGGCAGTTGGCAGAGCTTGCAGGGAGCTGGGCTGGGCTCCGAGAGCCTGGCCCAGAAACCATCAGTGTCCATCTCAGCCTGGCTGAGCGTGCAGGGGCAGGACTCAGGCCAGGCCTTGTGGGGCAGGGCAGCGCCTGTGCAAGGCATTGCAAACAGGCAAGTGGCCCAGAGAGGAGGCTGCTCTATGCCCTTGGTGGCATGGACAGAACAGGGAGTAGGCCCAGGACATTTGTCAGCACCAGACTCTGTCCCCATGTGTTGGCAGCCCTGTGGCTGCTGAGCCCAGGTTTGGCCTGGGATGAGTTTGGCTGTGGCCCAGCTCCATCCTCCTGCGGCGCTCAGGGCCTGTTCCCAGCTATGGCCAGCCCGGGCTGCCTCTCTGCTGGCCCAGAGGCCGGCAGAGCCCGGAGTAGGGCTGTCTGTGCAGCCCCACAGGTGCCACGGGCTCTGCAGGAGCTGGCAGAGGCTGCCCAGCAGGGAGGCCATGGGGCACAGAGCCCCAAGGCTGCTGTGGGCACCACGGCACAGGGGCCGTTCCCAGCCGCAATGCTCCTGGCCTGAGCTGGGCCTGCACAGGGGCTGGGCCACCATGGCTGGGCCAGCACAGGGGCACAAAGGGGGCAAGCAGCCGCTGCCTGGGCTGACAGCAAGGCCAGGCACACACAAGCAATTGCTGAGCATGGCCTGTGCTGGCCAGGCCTGACTGTGCCAAAGGCAGAGCTCAGCTGCTCTTGGGGGCTGCAGGAACAGTCCAGAGCCCAAAGAGCCTCCATGGCTGTGCTGGAGACCAAGGCTGCAGCAGGAAAATGCAGGGCTGCTGTGGAATGGGGAGGGCATTGAATTCCAGCACACACCTCAGCTCTCTGATGATCCCGGCACCATGCTGGGGCCTGTTTCAGACTGGAGCAGAGCAGATGTTGATGGGACAGGAGCCCTGCAGGGCTGGCAGGGACCTGCAGCTCTAAAGGTGCTCTGCTCTCCCTCAGGTGCTCTCGAAGAGATCCAATCCCAGCTGGGCACCTCAGGGCACAACTGGCACAACCTGTTCACGGGCACACAGCTGATGTATGCCTGGAAAGTGGCACAGGTGTTAATACCTGTTAGTTTCACAGAATCACAGAATCACAGAATTTCTAGGTTGGAAGAGACCTTTAAGATCATGGAGTCCAACCCATGTTCTAACACCTCAACTAGATCATGACACCAAGTGCCACATCCAGTCTTCCCTTAAACACATCGAGGGATGGTGACTCCATCACCTCCCTGAGTAGATGATTCCAGTATTTGACCACTCTTTCTGTGAAAAACTTCCTAATTCTAGCCTATATCTCCCTTGGCGCAGCTTGAGACTGTGTGCTCTTGTTCTGTCTGTTGTTGCCTGGAGAAAGAGACCGACCCCCAGCTCACCACAGCCATCCTTCAGGAAGTTGAAGAGGGTGATAAGGTCACCTCTGAATCTCCTTTTCTCCAGGCTGAACAAACCCGGCTCCCTCAGTCGTTCTTCATACGGCTTGTGCTCCAAGCCCCTCACCAGCCTCGTTGCTCTCCTTTGGACACGCTCAAGCATCTCAACGTCCCTCCTAAACTGAGGGGCCCAGAACTGGATGCAATACTCAAGGTGTGGCCTCACCAGTGCTGAGTACAGGGGAAGAATGACCTCTCTGCTACTGCTGGCCACACTATTCCTGATGCTGGCCAGGATGCCATTGGCCTTCCTGGCCACCTGTGCACACTGCTGGCGCATGTTCAGCCGACAGTCAACCAGCACCCCCAGGTCCCTTCCCACCTGAGCACTGTCCAGCCACACCGGCCTCAGCCTATAATGTTGCAGGGGGTTATTGTGGCCAAAGTGCAGGACTTGGCACTTGGACTTATTGAACCTCATCCCATTAGATCCTGCCCATCCATCCAACCATTCTAAGTCCCTCTGCAAAGCCCTCCGTCCCTCTAACAGATCGACATATGCTCCCAGCTTAGTATCATCTTCAAATTTGCTAATGAAAGACTCTAATTTCATGACATACAAACAAATCTTTATTATCTGGGTCATTTGAGTACTTTTAAGAATTGGCAGAGTTTTCCCACCAGGAACAGGAATTTCCTCAAGGTGTACTGATGGCAGGAGGAAAAATACTGATCTTCCCTTCTCCGGGTGTCCCCAATATTCTGTTTATTACTTCGTCTCCCTTTTCCTTCAGGTGTTTTCAGCTCTTCTGTTGAAATGGCCATGTCTAAGGACATCTCTTCTTTTACAGCAGGTGGATCTATGTACTTCTATTGCTCTCTGATTTCATCCTCTAGATGCTCTCTGGTCATTCAAGGGCCTCTCAACTGACTGGCTTCATGCTTTGAGCTGGAAGAAATTGCCCAATATTTCTGAAGTTGAAATAAATATATAATAAATATCATTTTAATTGTGTTTTTATCTATCACAGAATTACCTTATGCAGTGTTTAAAACTGTTGCTGTACAGAAATCCCTTGGGGATGGGGGACATGTCAGAGGCTGCAGGGACATCACAGAGAGCTGTGATGGTTATTTAACTGTTCAAATGTCCAACTTGTGTTTGTTGGCAAGAAACCTTTCTGAGTGCCTCTGAGTGTCACCAGCCCCTGACCCTAAAGGACACAAACCTGATGAGTTGTGGTTCCCACTGCTAGGGCTGCACTTGGACCTTGGCTCTGCACAGGAGAGCTCTTCATCCTCTTTCTCTCTTTTCCTCCCTCTGGGCATGGAGGGAGCTCCTGACTTCAGTGTGTGACTCGTGTGTGCAAAGAGCAAATCTGGGCAGAATCAAGGCAGGAAGGGTTTGGGGGACCTTGGGATCTGTGCTGGGCACAGAAGGTGTTTTCCATTGCTCTGAGACTGTGTGCTGTGGAAAGTGGATTTAATATCCAGCAGAGGAGTGACTTTTGCCTTTGATGGTGCTGAGCCTACCCTTGGCTTTGTTGGCTGACAAGAAATGAGCTTACCTCTGTGTCTTGGGCAGCTCCTTCTCCAAGGAAAGCAGGTGGGAGTTGGAGCCAGGGAGCTGAAAGCTGCAGGTGCAGCCTGGGATGGAGGGAGCTCAGATTTTCACAAGGCTGCTCTGAGTGCCAGGGCTTGGATGGGGGAAATGGTGGGCTGGGGGTAAGGACAGAGTCTGATTGATTGTCAGCCATGAAGGGTCTTGATTTCCATATCTATTCCAACTGCATGAGGAGGTACTTGGATTCAGTGTCAATTGGAGATTGCTATTTACACAGGAAACAAGAAAAACCTAAACAGGACCTAAAAAATCTTTTCTCACTGTCTTTTAAAATAGATCATATTCAGTTGAATGCACTTCTGAAATCTCTCTTATTAACCACACAAGATTTAGAAACTGAAGTCAAATTATCCCCAGAGGCTTGGCTTGTTAAGCTGTTCTGAATGTTAATGAGCCCTGGGACACTGAATTCCTGCACTGAAGAGCTGAAGGCTGAACAAGCCTCTGGAGCAGGAAAATTCAGCAGCAGCCTCCAAGGTGCTGAGGATGTCAGCAGCCCCCACTGAGGCCATCCCTGCCCAGACCATGGGGGAATGGGCAGACAAGGAGAGCGTCCCTGGGGCTGGGGCAGCACAACTCAGAGGCACCAGCGGCTCCAGCTGGGAAATGGAGTGTGGAATGTGGCTGGGAAAGCCCTGCCTGGGCTGTGCCAAGCAGGACAGACAAGCCCTGACCCCCATCCCTGAAACAGTTCTCTCAAACAAAGCACCCTTGATGCCTCAGGCTCTTCCTGACACAGCTCCCAGCACAGCACTCTGCCCTTGTGCCCGAGCCCTTCCCTGTGCTGGGGCTGGCCTGGGGCTTTTCCTGCAGCGGGTCCTGCCCTGCTCATGGCACAGGAAAGGCAGTTCCTGCTGGAGCAGGAGGCTCTGCCTGCAATGGGCTCCAACAACTCCAGACAGGCCCTGTTTAAAAAGCCCCCAGTGGGAAATGAAGGAGGGAGGTCACTCTGGTTTTGGGGTGAATCATGCTGAAACCAGCCTGACTCCTCCATCCCAAATTTCAGTTTCCTCAGAGGGAATTGAAGCTGTGGCAGAGCTGGAAAAATCCCCAGAGAAAGGAACAACCAAGTGACACCACTGAGAGCTTCTGCAGAGCTGCTGAGCTGGCCCAGCCTGGGCACATCTGACTGACAGGGCAGCACCTCAGACTAGAAAAGCCCCATCCCAAATTTTAACGGCAGCGTCTCCTGACATTTCCCTTCCTGGGGGAGGTGGGGATTCCTCCCTGCAGTGGAGACACCCCTCAAGGTCACTGCTTCTGGCTGAGCCAAAGGGACTTGCCCACATTCAATGGTCTGCAGGAGTGACATCAATCTCTGATTAATTACAGATTTTGCTTTAATACAGTTGCTTTGAAAAAATTTCTTAGTGCTCTATATAATATATTATACATCTCTTAAATCATGGTTAAATATTTCTGATTTAGACAATTTTCTCTAATAATTACCATAATAGATTGTCGGATCTCAAGATCTCAGTCCTGAGATGCTGAGCCTCCGAGACCAGCTTGGGGGTCTCGGGACTCCTGGAATGTTGCCAGAAGTGTCTGGTAGCTGGACTTTAACCCTACACAGGAGACGACAAGGATGAGGGCTTCACCGGGTGAATGGTGAAGGGATTAGTTAATTAGAGAGTGAGACACAAGGTTTAGGATTTATGTACAGGGGGGTTTGGAGGAGTAAGATGGAGGAATTGGGGTGTGTCCTGTCCTCCTTCTGTTCCTCTTCTCCTCCATCTTCTTTTGCCACGGTGGCACCTTTGGATTGGTTATTACTAAGAGTACACCGAGTTATAAGAATAGATGGTATTGGGGAAAAATGATAAATATTGTATACGTCACAATGGGTATAAAGATACGTGGCTGCCCGGGAGGGCAGAGACAGTGTGCCCATGGCTGACTGCTGAGCGGATCTTTGTTAGGCTGAAAGAACATCTTTTAGATAAACAATTAATAAACATAAAACCAGAAAGAAGAACTGAAGCCTCTTCTCGTCCTTCGATACGCGGGCTGCCGAAGGCCACCCCCGGGCCTTCTAGGCCCCTCAAACAGCCGAGATAAACCGGACAATAGATAATACATATTTACATAAATATATCTGGTTTGCCATCCCTAATCCTGTGGGACAAATTCTACAAAGGTTGATTTCCCACTTTATAATTCTTTACACACAAACTCTTGAAAAGTCTGCAGCTGGGATTGGAAACAGCTGCTCCAATGTGGCTCTCCCAGAAGGAGTTTAGAAAGCCTGGACATCCTTGGGGGTATTTGGGGATCTGTGGGGGCTATTGGGGCTCCTTTCTGCACCTCGTGACCCAACAGGAACTTCTGTAATAAACTTTGACTGCAGCTACCACTGTGCCCATGACAGAAACCCCTGTGAGTGTCTGGGACATCCCAGCTCTTTGGCAGCCTGGAGACTCCTGGGATGTCACCATGGAATGGCTGTGACTGCCTCTGACCACAGGGCTCTTTAACATCCCCAGAAAGCCCTGTGAGGTCTCCATGGGGAACCTGTCTGTGCCTGTGACATTCCAGCTCTGGAACAGCCTGGAGACTCCTGGAAAGTTCCCATGGAACCTCTCTGAGGGCCTGTGACAAATCTGATCCTTAGCAGGCAACCATCACCAGCCTCCTGTTGTTCTGTTCAATTTCCATGGCAACAATCACCAGCCCCCTGTTGCTATGGTCAGTTTCCATGGCAACCATCACCAGCCTACTGTTTTTCTGTTCAGTTTCCACGGCAACCATTATCAGGACCCTGTTGATATGGTCAGTTTCCATAGCAACCATCCCCAGTTCCCTGTTGCTATGCTCTGTCCCTTGGCAGCTCCATGGAGACCCCATGCCAGGGGTGGTTGCCATGGACACCAGCTCAGGCCTGCAGCCACAGCCCGTTGCCAAGGCAATCACTGGCAGCCCCATCCCCAGGCTCATGGGATCCCAGAATCACAGAATTGACTGAGCTGGGAGGGATCCATCAGGATCCTCCAGTCCAACTGCTGGCCCTGCACAGGACACCCCAACAATGCCAGCCTGGGCCTGGCAGCGCTGTCCAAACACTGCTGAAGCTCAGAGAGCTCTGGAGCTGGGACCCTTCCCTGGGGAGCCTGGGCAGGGCCCCAGCAGCCTCTGGGCAAAAACCTTTTCCTGACATCCAACCTGAGCCTGCCCCGACTCAGCTGCAGCCGTTCCCTCCACTCCTCTCCCTGGGCACCAGAGGGAAGAGGTTCCCACAGCCCCAGCCAGGGACCCACTCCCAAGGCTGTTGCCATGGCCACCAGGGCTGGGACCAGCTGGGATGCTCGGTTTCCACGGGCTGGGGTTCAGGAATGGGATTCCCCAATTTCCTGCTCCTTCTAAAACCGCGCTGCCCCCACTGCCCTCCGGCCTCCCATGGAAAGCACAAAAGGCAAAAATCCTGGGCTGGGATAAGAACAATTTATTGGGAACAGCAATGAGATAAGGAAGAAACGAAAACAGAAATAATATTGATAACAGAAGGGATAAGAAAAACTGTTTACAGGGAAAACTAATACATCAACAACAGGGTCTTCCTGGCCATGCATTTCCCCTGCCTGGAAAGGACACCCTTCTCCTCAGAGGGAGAGAGAGAGAGTCCCTGTCCTGCCCCTGGCAATGACCTGAGGTGGGAGTAAATGTAATGACACGGCCATGGCCAGAACCTCATGTTCTTCCATCCCACATCATGTCTTTGGCAAGGGCAGGAAAAGGGACAGGTATCTTCCCAGATGGATCACAGGGAAAATGGATCCCCATGGCTCTTCCCAATGTGGGCCCTCCAATGGGGGATGAAGCTGGAGTGGTGCATGAACCTGTTCCTGCATTAGTGGCATTTGCAGGGCTTCCCTTACCGGTGCCTCTGTTGGTGTTGGGTCAAGGCAGAGCTCTGGGTGAAGCTCTTCCCACACTGGGGATACTCATAGGGCCTCTCCCCAGTGTGGATGCGCCGGTGGGTGATGAATTGGGACTTTTTCTTGAAGCCCATCCCGCATTCAGGGCAGCGAAAGAGCCTCTCCACTGTGTGAATCCGCTCATGCAGACGGAGATTTGAGCTGGTCTGAAACCTCTTCCTACATATGGGGCACTGGTAGGGCCTCTCCCCAGTGTGGATGCGTTGGTGCCTGACGAGGGTGGAGTGGCAGCTGAAGCCCTTCCCACATTCCCCACACTCGTAGGGCCATTCCCCAGTGTGGATGCGTTGGTGGGTGATGAGGGCGGACTTTTGCTTGAAGCCCATCCCGCATTCAGGGCAGCGGAAGGGCCTCTCCTCTGTGTGAATCTGCTCATGCAGACGGAGATTGGAGCTGGTCAAAAATTTCTTCCCACAAGTGGGGCACTGGTAGGGCCTCTCCCCAGTGTGGATGCGTTGGTGCCTGGTGAGTTCTGACCTGTAGCTGAAGCCCTTCCCACATTCCCCACATTTGTAGGGCCATTTCCCAGTATGGATGCGTTGGTGGCTGATCAGGGTGCTGCTCTGCCTGAAGCTCTTCCCACACTGCAAGCACTTGTGGGGCTTCTCCCAATCAGGAAGCTGCTCATGGGCCACCAGCGCAGAACTCTGGCTGAAGGCCTGCCCACCGTCCTGGCTCAGGGTGAGTCTTTCCTCCTCAGTGCACCCTGAGCTGGGTTTGGAGCCCCTCCTCATGTGGGATGTCTGAGGTTTTTCTTCCCTGTTGGATTCCTGTGCACTAGATTCACTCAAAACGGCCTCTTTCACAAGGTTCTGCCATGCAGATTTTTTCTCCCTGATCTCCACCCTCAGTTCTTTCCCTGGGGAAGGAAGGACAAGGAAAGGATGGGATTTGCCTCCATGCCACAGGAAAGGGGAAGGAGATCCCACCAGTGCATCCCCGATAGGATGGTGTTGGCAGCGGGGTTGTCCTGCAGCTGGGGGCTGTGCTGGGCTGGGAGACAGAGCAGGAAAGACGGGGAAATAGGCACTGACTTCCTCCTCACCTGCCTGGGTGTCCTGGGGATCCATCCTCTTCCTCACAGCCTCCTTTTCCATCTGGCAATGGTTTGGGGATGGAAAATCCTGTTTTGGCAGAATAACAAGGGATGAGCACATTGAGATTTGTACTGGTTTAAATGCAAACATGGGGAACATCTAAACCAGAATTGCAATTAAATAACAAAATTAAGATCAAGGCAATGATACAGAAACCCTGCCTTAAACTGACAGAGTCAGGATATAACCTGACACCCTGTTGGTCAGGGTGGTGGCTGCAATCCCAATAAAAGGTGGCTGTAGTCCTGTTGGAGTGATCAACGTGATTCTGTCAAAGCAGTGATCCTGTAGAAGGGTCTGGTCTTCCTCTGAAGGTCCAGTGATGGTTATGGAGCTCTTGTCCTCTGTTAATCCAGTAGGCAAGCTGCTCCTGGTGTTGCAAGGCTCAGCTTATATCCAGGCAGGAATGCTTGGATCCTCCCCCTGGGCGGAGCATCCCACAATGGGATGATGGAATTTTATCAGTCCTGCAGTGACACTCAATGGCCCATTAGCAGAAGATATCTCCCCTGGAGGGCGTTATCAGGGCTGAGTCAAAGAAGAGATAAAGAACACTGCCCCACCTGTTTATAGCAGTTGCTGAAGTTTGGGATTGAAAACATGCATTTGGTTACATCTTGCATACCAACCTGGAACAGTGGGGTAATCCCTGCTCAGGGGGTGAACACCACCCCCCTTACCCAAACTGGCTCAGGTGTAAAACCCCCACCCTGGGAATGCCACACACACAGGGACAATGTCACACTTGCTCTGCTCCAGGGGAGGTCTCTGTCCCTGTCACTCATCTTTTCTCTTTCTTTCCATCTCTCTCTCTACCTCAGATTTACTGTTCAATAAAATCCATTTTGGATTTGCTCGCGTTAGCACCTTAATTGGGGCAGAGGCATCTCTCTGACAATTTTCCTAACCATATTGCCATATTATTTTGGCGCAGTGAGTTCAGGGCACTGTTCTCTGACCCCAAGTGCCTTTGACAACAGCATGGTTCCCTCCACTGACGAGGTTGTGGTTCTTGCTGGAAGAACTCTTGGAAACTTGGACACAGTCGCTCCTTCCTCCTGGGGAACTTATGGGAGAAATGATGAGGAAAATGGCTTTTATGGGTGGCCAGTGTAAAGAAAATAATTTGTTGTGTTTCCGTATAAAATTGTTAAAATCACTGGAGGAGAGGGAGCAAATGTTACCAGCGAGACTGACAAGGTTCATTCACCCCACGGTGAGGAACACAAGGCGGCTAAAAGTCCCACAAGAAGCCCAGCTCAAGTAGATAAATTTCCAAATAAGTCCTGAATTCCCAGGCTTGGGGGCTTTACCAAATATGAGAATCATTTTTCGCTTTATCCCTGTCACCTTTGTGAGTGCTACACAGGGCTTTCCATTCCTTTTAATAATCTGTATTGGGCCAAATTTCCACTTTCCTGTTATTGGAACTGGCCAGCAGCTGAGCTGGAGCTGTGCAGGAAGCAATGAATATTGGAATTGCCACATCACTGCTTGGAATGTCGGTTTATTCATATTTGAGATTTGTTTGCGCTTTCATCCCAAGTTACTTGTGGGAAGAGCATATATTCTTCAAAGTGATTTTGCAGAGTCAAGTTTGATTTCTATCAAGTTTATTTTGTCCAGTGCAAAGAGGATGCTTAAGGGGTCCCTGTGCCTCTCGCACTGGGGGATGCTTGGGAGGGGTTTGGGGGGGGTTTTCCCGTCCCTGTCACCCCAGGCTGTTCCCCAGGGGTTGTCCCTGTCCCTGTTACCCCAAGGCATTTCCCAGGGGTGTCCCTGTCCCTGTCACCCCAGGGCATTCCCCAGGGGTGTCCCTGTCCCTGTCACCCCAGGCCATTCCCCAGGGGGTCTCCATCATTTTCACCCAGGAAATGCCTGGGGGTTCTCCCTCCCTCTCATCCCTGTGCCAGGGGGTGCTCGGGGCAGTCTCTGTCCCTCTCAGCCCTGCTGTGACCCCACCCAACATCATCGGGGTCAGAGGGACAGAGACACCCCCAAACCCCCAGAAGGGCTGAACCTGGGATTTGGTTTGGGGCTGAGGATTTAGGAAAGGGCTGGAATTGGGGCTGCGTTGGAGTTGGGGCTGAGATTTGAATTAGAGCTGGGATTGGGGTTAGGGCTAGACATGGGATTGGCTTTAGGGCTGGGGTTGGGATAGATGAGTTTGGGACTGGGATGAGATTAAATACAGAGCTGTGAGTGTGTCTAAACATGGAGTGAGACTGAGACCAGGATTGGGGTCGGGTTTGGGATTGAGCTCACCCAGAGTGTGACAGGGGGGATGTCACGGTGGGAAGGTTTGGGAAAAATCCTGGTTTGGAGAAAAACAAGATGTGAATGCCTTGGGTTGCGGACTCCTCCAACCCATGTCCATTTCTAGAAGTCACCTGATGTCCAAAAATCAAGAGTGAATAAAAAAAAGCCACCAGGAGTTTTCTATTTCCAGTCTCATCCCTCTTGGGTTATGGTTGGTGCCCCATCTCAGGGATGGTGGGGATCCCATGTGTCCTGGGGATCCCTCCTCTCCAGGGTCCTGCTTTTGGATTCTGGGAGGTTCTGGGTCCCAAGGTCCCCCTCTCCAGCCTCCCCTCAATCCAGTAACTTGAGGTTGGTTCCCCCTTCTTTCCACCACCCTGTCCTGGTTAAGGGCAAATTTGGTTGAAACCCTCCAAAAGGAGTTTCCTCTAGAATGCCGATTCAGCAGCCCCACCCCCAGCCAATTTGGGAAAATATTTCCGGGGAGAAAAGTCTAAAAAAACTTTATTTTACGGGCAAATCATTCACCAGCACAAAATTTGAACAATATTAAGCAATAAAACGTCCTGCTGCTCCAAAATAGATGACAAACTCCGAAAGTCCCTTCTTTGGTTGTAGCTCAGGGCACTCAGCGTCTTATCAGTGCCTTATCAGTGGCTTATCAGTCTCTTATCAGTCTATTTTCAGTCTCTTATCAGTCCGTCCAGCGCTGGAAATGCCTGGGCCCAGGCTCATCCCAGTGGGCCTCAGGTGGGAGCTGCTGGTGGTATTCTGGTTGTTCAGTCCAGAGCAGGTTTAAACAGCTCCAAAGAAAAAGAAAAATCAATGTCCAGGGAGCTTCTCTGCCTCAGAGACCTAAAAACTGTTTAAAAGCAAAGGAGAGCTCTGTCCTGCTTTCTGTCCATCCAGGAGCCGGAATGTGGAGAAGTGAGTGCAGTTTCTGAAAACAAACTGCAGCTTCTTCCTCCTTTGCTTCGCTCTCAGAACCAGCCTTAAATGTGCAGAAATCATTTCTGGGCTAAACAGACTGATGGGGGTACAAGCATCATTTAGTCACCCCAGGACACCCCTGTCAGGGTCAGAGGGTCCCGTCCCCGCCTCATCTCCGGGCTGCCGGGGGTCCCCCAGCTCCGGTATCGCCCCTTCCCCTCTCCCCGCCCCGGGGGTCCCCCGTTCCACAGCCCCGGCTCTCACAGGGATCCCCAAAACCAATGTCCCGCCCCGTCGGTACCGGGCCATCCCCACGTGGACCCCCCGGGACCCTCCCGAGGGGCGATCGCGGCGCCTCTTCCCCCGAAAAAGCTCCTCTTGGAGGGCTCGGAGATATCCGGGGCTCGAGTCCGGGATCTGCCGGCTCCGAACACTCTCCAAAATATCCTCCCGGAGACCCCTGGCTGGAGCCGGGGCGAGCTCGGCCTCCGCCCTCCCCTGCGGCTCGGGGCTGGGGGCGATGCTCCCGGGGCAGGGGGTGCTGCAGGCTCAGCGTGCGGGCGCTGCGAGCGCGATTCTCCCGCTCCCGCTCCTGCTCCTCCTCTTCCTCCCGCACTTCCTCCGCTCCCAGCCCGGACCCCCCTTTCCCACCGCTCTGCCCCGCGGCCCCGCAGCACCGGCTGCTGGGTGGGGGAGCCCCCGATCGGCCCCAGGGCTGGGCAGGGGGCTCGGGGACCCCCCCGGGGCGGATCCGTCCCCCGGCCCGAACCCCAAATTCCGCTCCGGGGCCGCCGGGCTCTGCGGACCCGCCTGGCAACCGGTGAGTCATTAGCGGGAAAAGATCTGGTTGGCTGGAAATTGGTTAGCGCCTCTTCTGATTGGCTGGAATTGTAAAAGGCGCTTCGCCCTGCCGGTGTCCCTGGGAGCTGCGGAGTCCAGGCGGGAGCCTTTTCCAGTTTCTTTCTGTTCTGTGAGTCCTCTTCCCGATTTCTTTCTCTCCCTTTCTCCTCCCTATTTCTTGTTCCGTTCAGTCCACGTTCAATAATCGTCGGTTGCGTTCCCACGCCCTCATTCGCTCCATCACTGGGGAAGAGGCGTCTCTCCCTCGCGGGGTCGTAATCCATGGGCAGGGTCCCTTCCCACCCCAGTCCTTCCAGGACTCGCTTCTATTTCCTCCCTCCCTCTGCTTCCAGAGGGGAAGGTGCTGGAAAATGTCCATCAAAGCCACCTTTGCTGTGTGCTCTGGGAGCCCACAGAGCTGCTGGATCTTCTCCCCTTGGGAGAGAAGCTCCTTGGGAGGCACGGCAGGAGCAGCACCCTGGGAGCCTCGGGAATGCCCCTCTCGGATCCACGGCAGACAGTGCCAGGGTCTGGAATTCCAGTTCTCAGCTATTAAAAGATGTTCCTGCCCTTGAGGGCAAAGCTGTCAAGAAGGAGCCAAAAGCCAAGTGGAGCAAGATCTTACAGTGGCATTTCACTGCCAGCCTTCCTAACTTCACCCATGGCTGCTGTAGCTCCTGAATTGGGAATTAAATCCGGGCACGGTCTTTGGTGTGAGCTGCCCTGGGTCAAGGGAGACCCTGAGAGAGAAACAGAGCAGGGGAAGAGAGGCAGGAGAGAAAGGAGGGCACAAACACAATCAGCTGAGAAGGTGGCACTCTGAAAACAGACCAGAACTGACTGAAAAGCAATATAACAGAAAGGAATAATTTTGCATATTTTAGTTACTATCAAAATACAATTTCTTCCCCTTCTCACAAATCTCATCCCAGTGTCATTCAGCAGGGCTGTCAAAAAGTCCTTAACTCTGGGTGGATGTTCCAGGCTGCAGCCACAAGGAAAGAGGGAATGGGGATTTTCCTGCTCCTGGGGAGTTTGACATCCTCAGCTGAGGAGAGGAGGAGGCACCAGAAGAAAAGGGCAGCCAGGGGTCACCCTTCCTCCAGAAAGAGGGTGGAAATCTCTCGTCCTGTCTGCAGCTGCTCCCACTGCAGGGATATGAGGGCTGATTCCAGAGCCCCAAAGGTCACAGTCAGGGCTGCCCTCAGGGAATGCTCGCCTGGTATGGAGGGGCAGTGTGGGAGCACCTGGATCTTGGAGCACCCAGCTGCCCCCATGTTTGGAGGTGCCTGAGGAGGGCTGGGATGATGCCAGGGACATCCTGCAGTGACATCACCTCTGTCCCGCTCTGGGTGAGCTCAGTCCCAAACCTGACCCTGACCCTGGTCTCAGTCTCACTCCATGTTTAGACACACTCACAGTTCTGTTTTCACTATTCTTATCTCAGTGCCTGACTCGTCTAGCCCCAGACAGAATCCCAACAGCAGCCCAAAAGCCAATCCCATGTCTCGCCTTAACCTCAATCCCAGCTCTAATCCAAATCTCAGCCCCAACTCCAAGCCCAGCCCCAATTCCAGCCCTTTCCTAAATCCTCAGCCCCAAACCAAATCCCAGGTTCAGCCCTTCTGGGGGTTTGGGGGTGTCTCTGTCCCTCTGACCCCGATGATGTTTGGGTGGGGTCACAGCAGGGCTGAGAGGGACAGAGACCCCCCCGGCCTCCGCAGGTGTGAGAAGGTCAGAGAGCCCCCCCAGCCCCGAGCACCCTCAGCGGTGAGAGGGACACAGAGCCCCTGGTCTCCAGCCCTTCACAGGCATTGCCTGAGGCCAGAGGGATGGAGACCCCCCGAGCATCCCCCAGGGTGAGAGGGACAGAGACCCCTGAGCATGCCCTGGGCTGAGAGGGACAGAGACTGCCCCGAGCACCTCCTGGGCTGAGAGGGACAGAGAGCCCTGGGCACCCCCTGGCACAGGGGTGAGGGGGAGGGAGACCCCCCAGGCATTCCCTGGGGTGAGAATGATGGAGACCCCCTGGGGAATGCCCTGGGGTGACAGGGACAGGGACAATCGCAACAAATTCCTCCTGAGCGTCCTCCAGGGTGCGAGGCACAGAGACTCCTTGAGCATCCCCAGGGCACTGGACAAAATAAACTAGGCAGAAATCAAACTTAATCCTACATAAAATACTTTGATGAATATTTGATTTTCCCGAGAGTCACATGTGATGGAAATGCAAACAAATCCCAAACAGGAATTAACTGACAATAGAAGAAATTCTGTGGCAATTCTACGTTTCATTGGTTCCTGCACAGCTCCAGCTCAGCTGCTGGCAGGTTCCAATAAAAGAAAAGCGGAAATTAGGCCCAATACAGATTATTAAAAGGAAGGGGAAACTCTGTGTAGCTATCACAATGGTGACAGGGATGTAGAGGAATAATGATTCTCACATTTGGCAAAGAACGCAAGCCTGTGAATTCCAGAGTTATTTGCGAATTTAGCTACTTGAGCTGGGCTTTTTGTGGGATTTATAGCAGCCTTGTGTTCCTCACCATGGGGTGAATGAACCTTGTCAGTCTCACTGGCATCATTTCCTCCCTTTCCTCCAGTGATTTTAACAAACTTTTCAAGGAAGGACAACAAAATATTTTCTTTTTCACTGGCCACCTACAACAGCCAATTTCCTCATCAGTTCTCCCATAAGTTGTTCAGAGGAAGCTGTGTCCAAGTTTCCAAGAGTTCCTCCAGAAACAACCACAACCTCCTCCTTGGAGGGAACCATCCTGTTGTCAAAGGCACTTGGGGTCAGACAACAGTGCCCTGAACCCACTATGGAAAAATAATGTCGCAATCTGGTTAAGAAAATTGTTGGAGAGATTCCTCTGCCTCAATTAAGATGCTAAAAAGACCAAATCCAAGGTGGATTTTATTGAACAGTAAATGTGAGGTAGAGAGAGAGATGGAAAGAAAGAGAAAAGGGGGGAGAGTAAGGGAGTGAGAGGGACAGAGACCTCCCCTGGAGCAGGGCAAGTGTGACATTGTTCCCTGTGTGTATGGCCTTCCTGGGGTGGGGGTTTTACACCTGAGCCAGTTTGGGTAAGGGAGGTGGTGTACACCCCCTGAGCAGGGATTACCCCACTGTTTCAGGCTGCCATGCAAGATGTAACCAAATGCATGTTTTCAATCCCAAACTTCAGCAACTGCTATAAACAGGTGGGGCAGTGTTCTTTACCTCTTCCATGACTCAGCCCTGATAACGCCCTCCAGGGGAGATATCTTCTGTGAATGGGCCATTGAGTGTCACTGCAGGACTGATAAAATTCCATCATCCCATTGTGGGATGCTCCGCCCAGGGGGAGGAACCAAGCATTCCTACCTGGATATAAGCTGAGCCTTGCTACAACCAGGAGCAGCTTGCCTACTGGATTCCCAGAGGACCAGAGCTCCATAACCTCCACTGGACCTTCAGAGGAAGACCAGACCCTTCTACAGGATCACAGCTTTGACAGAATCACGTTCATCACTCCAACAGGACTGCAGCCACCATTTAATGGGACGGCTGCCACCACCCTGACCAACAGGGTGTCAGGTTATATCCTGACTATGTGAGTTTAAGGCAGTGTT
This sequence comes from Zonotrichia albicollis, assembly GCF_047830755.1. Taxonomy (NCBI): domain Eukaryota; kingdom Metazoa; phylum Chordata; class Aves; order Passeriformes; family Passerellidae; genus Zonotrichia; species Zonotrichia albicollis. Next base: position 41,679,146 of record NC_133826.1, read on the forward strand.
TCTGTATCATTGCCCTGATCCTAATTTTGTTTTTGAATTGGAATTCTGACTTAGACTCTCCCCTCTTTTGCCTTCAATCCGGTGCAAAATTTAGTGTGCTCATTTCTTGTTTTCCTCCCAAAACAGAATTTCCCGTTCCTAAAACTTAGCCAGATGGAGGGAGAGACTGCGAGGAAGAGGAAGATGCCCCAGGACACCCAGGCAGGTGAGGAGGAAGTCAGTGCCCCTTTCCCCCTCTGTTCTGCTCCGTCTCCCAGCCCAGCACAGCCCCCGGCTGCAGGACAACCCTGCTGCCAACACCATCCTACCGGGGATTCACTGGGGGGATCTCCTTCCCCTTCCCTGTGGCACGGAGGCAAATCCCATCCTTTCCTTGTCTTTCCTCCCCCAGAGAAGAAGCTGAGGATTGGGACCAGGGAGGACAAATCCCCACAGCAGAACCTCAAGGAAGAGGCCGTTATGAGTGACTCCAGGTCACAGGAATCCAACAGGGAGGAAAATCCCCACAGATTCCATAGGAAGAGGGGCTCCAAACCCAGTCTGGGGTGCTCTGAGGAGGAAAGACCCACCCTGAGCCAGGAAGGTGGACAGAGATTCATCCAGAGCTCAGAGCTGGTGGTCCATGAGCAGCTTCATGATGGAGAGAAGCGCTACAAGTGCTTGCAGTGTGGGAAGAACTTCAGACAGAGCAGCACCCTGATCCGCCACCAACGCATCCACACTGGGGAATGGCCCTACGAATGTGGGGAGTGTGGGAAGGGCTGCAGCTGCAGGTCAGAACTCATCAGGCACCAACGCATCCACACTGGGGAGAGGCCCTACGAGTGTCCCCAGTGTCAGAAGAGGTTTCGGACCAGCTCCAATCTCCTCCAGCACCAGCAGTTTCTCACAGAGGAGAGGCCCTTCCGCTGCCCTGAGTGTGGGAAGGGCTTCAAGCAAAACTCCAACCTCATCAGGCACCAGCGCATCCACACTGGGGAGAGGCCCTACAAGTGCCCAACCTGTGGGAAGAGGTTTCAGAGCAGCTCCAATCTCCTCCTGCATGAGTGGATTCACACGGATGAGAGGCCCTTCCGCTGCCCTGAGTGTGGGAAGGGCTTCAAGCACAACTCCCACCTCATCACCCACCAACGCATCCACACTGGGGAGAGGCCCTATGAGTGTCCCCAGTGTGGGAAGAGCTTCACCGATAGCTCTAACATGACAAAACACCAACGGAGGTGCCAGTAAGGGAAGCCCTGCGAGTGCTCCAGCTGCAGGAGGAGCTTTGTGAACTGGTCCAGCTTCATCCCAAATGGAGGTCTAACGTTGGGAAGAGTGCGGGTGATCCATGTTCCCTATGATCCATGCTGGGAAGACAACTGCCCCAATACCTTCCCCTGTCAATGACATGGTATAGACCTGAAGAACATGAGGGTCTTTCCATGGCCCTGTCATTACATTCACTCTCACCTCAGGTTATTGCCAGGGGCAGGAAAGGGACTCTCTCTCTCCCTGAGAAGAAGGGTGTCCTTTCCAAGTGGGGGGAGGCCAGGTGGGTCTCTGTCCCTCTCAGCCCTGCTGTGACCCCACCCAAACATCATCGGGGTCAGAGGGACAGAGACACCCCCAAACCCCCAGAAGGGCTGAACCTGGGATTTGGTTTGGGGCTGAGGATTTAGGAAGCGGCTGGAATTGGGGCTGCGTTGGAGTTGGGGCTGAGATTTGGATTAGAGCTGGGATTGAGGTTAAGGCTAGACATGGGATTAACTTTAGGGCTGGGGTTGGGATAGATGAGTATGGGACTGGGATGAGATAAAATACAGAACTGTGAGTGTGTCTAAATGTGGAGTGAGACTGAGACCAGGATCAGGGTCAGGTTTGGGACTGAGCTCACCCAGAGCGGGGCAGGGAGGATGTCCTGGTGGGAAGGTTTGGGGAAAATCCTTTTTTGGAGAAAATCAAGGTGTGAATGCCTTGGGTTGTTGACTCCTCCAACCCACGTCCATTTCTAGAAGTCACCAGATGTCCAAGAATCAAGAGTGAATCAAAAAAAGCCACCAGGAGTTTCCCATTTCCAGTCTCATCCCTCTTGGGTTATGGTTGGTCCCCCATCTCCGGGCTGGTGGGGATCCCATGGGTCCTAGAGATCCCTCCTCTCCAGGGTCCTGCTTTTGGATTCTGGGAGGTTCTGGGGTCCCAAGGTCCCCCTCTCCAGCCTCCCCTCAATCCAGTAACTTGAGGTTGGTTCCCCCTTCTTTCCACCACCCTGTCCTGGTTAAGGGCAAATTTGGTTGAAACCCTCCAAAAGGAGTTTCCTCTAGAATGCCGATTCAGCAGCCCCACCCTCAGCCAGTCCGGGAAAATATTTCCGGGGAGAAAAGTCTAAAAAAACTTTATTTTACAGGCAAAGCATTCACCAGCACAAAAATTGAACAATATTAAGCAATAAAACGTCCTGCTGCTCCAAAATAGATGACAAACTCCGAAAGTCCCATCTTTGGTTGTAGCTCAGGGCACTCAGTGTCTTATCAGTGCCTTATCAGTGACTTATCAGTCTCTTATCAGTCTATTTTCAGTCTCTTATCAGTCCGTCCAGCGCTGGAAATGCCTGGGCCCAGGCTCATCCCAGTGGGCCTCAGGTGGGAGCTGCTGGTGGTATTCTGGTTTTTCAGTCCAGAGCAGGTTTAAACAGCTCCAAAGAAAAAGAAAAATCAAAGTCCAGGGAACTTCTGCCTCAGAGACCTAAAAACTGACTGAAAGCAAAGGAGAGCTCTGTCCTGCTGTCTGTCCATCCAGCAGCTGGAATGTAGAGGAGTGAGTGCAGTTTCTGAAAACAAACTGCAGCTTCTTCCTCCTCCCTTCGCTCTCAGAACCAGCCTTAAAGGTGCAGAACTCATTTCTGGGCTAAACAGACCCATGAGGGTACGAGCATCATGAAGTCACCCCAGGACACCCCTGTCAGGGTCAGGGGGTCCTGTCCCCGCCTCATCTCCGGGCTGCCCGGAGTCCCCCAGCTCCGGTATCGCCCCTTCCCCTCTCCCCGCCCCGGGAGTACCCCGTTCCACAGCCCCGGCTCTCACGGGGATCCCCAAAACCAATGTCCCGCCCCGTCGGTACCGGGCCATCCCCACATGGACCCTCCCGGGACCCTCCCGAGGGGCGATCGCGGCTCCTCTCCCCCCGAAAAAGCTCCTCTTGGGGAGCCCGGAGATATCCGGGGCTCGAGTCCGGGATCTGCCGGCTCCGAACACTCTCCAAAAAATCCTCCCAGAGACCCCTGGTTGGAGTTATTTGGGAATTTAGCTACTTGAGCTGGGCTTCTTCTGGGACTTTTAGCAGCCTTGTGTTTTTCATGTTGGAGTGAACGAACCTTTTGAATCTCGCCGGTATAATTTGCTCCCTCTCCTCCAGTGATTTTTACAAACTTTTCAAGGAAGGACAACAAAATATTTTCTTTACAATCCAGACCAACAACAGCCATTTTCCTCATCAGTTCTTCCATAAGTGACTCAGAGGAAGCTCCGTCCAAGTTCCAAGAGTTCTTCCAGAGAGAACCACACCCTCCTCAGAGGAGGGAACTGTGCTGTTGTCAAAGGCACTTGGGGTCAGGGAACAGTGCCCTGAAATCACAGCGCGAAAATAATGTCTCAATCTGGTTAAAAAACTTACTAGAGAGATGCCTCTGCCCCAATTAAGGTGCTAATTAGACCAAATCTAATGTGGATTTTATTGAACAGTAAATGTGAGGTAGAGAGAGTTAAAAGAAAGAAGAAAGCGGGGCATGGCACGGGAGTGACAAGGGACAGAGACCTCCCCTGGAGGGGGCCAAGTGTGACATTGTCCCCTGTGTGTGTGTGCCCTTCCCAGGGTGGGGGTTTTACAGCTGAGCTGGTTTGGGTAAGGGGGGTGGTGTACACCCCCTGAGCAGGGATTACCCCACTGTTTCAGGCTGCAATGCAAGATGTAACCAAATGCATGTTTTCAATCCCCATCTTCATCAACTGCTGTAAACAGGTGGGGCAGGGTTCTTTATCTCTTCCATGACTCAGCCCTGATAACGCCCTCCAGGGGAGATATCTTCTGCTAATGGGCCATTGAGTGTCTCTGCAGGACTGATAGAATTCCATCATCCCATTGTGGGATGCTCCACCCAGGGGGAGGATCCAGACATTCCTACCTGGATATAAGCTGAGCCTTGCTACAGCAGGAGCAGCTTGCCTACTGGGTTCCCAGAGGATAAGAGCTCCATAACCTCCACTGGACATTCAGAGGAAGACCAGACCTTTCTGCAGGATCACTGCTCTGACAGAACTACGTTCACCTCTCCCACAGGACTGCAGCCACCATTTATTGGGACGGCTGCCACAACCCTGACCAACAGGGTGTCAGGTTATATCCTGACTCTGTCAGCTTAAGGCAGTGTTTCTGTATCATTGCCTTGATCTTCATTTTGGTTTAGAATTGCAATTTTGGTTTAGACCCTTTCCCAGGTTTGCCTTCAAACCAGTACAAAACTCAATGTGGTCATCCCTTGTTATTCTCCCAAATCAGGATTTCCCATTTCCAAACATTTGCCAGATGGAAAAGGAGGCTGTGAGGAACAGGCAGGATCCCCAGGACACCCGGGCAGGTGAGGAGGAAGTCAGTGCCCATTTCCCCCTCTCTCTGCTCCATCTCCCAGCCCAACATGGCCCCCAGCTGCAGGACAATCTAGGTGCCAATGCCGTCCTACCGGGGATGCACTGGGGGGATCTCCTTCCCCTTCCCTGTGGCACGGAGGCAAATCCCATCCTCTCCTTGTCTTTTTTCCTCCAGACAAGAAGCAGAGGATGGAGACAAGGGAGGAAAAATCCCTGCGGAAGAACCTGTAGGAAGAGGCTGTTATGAGTGACTCCAGAGCACAGGAATCCAACGGGGAGGAAAATCCCCAGAGATTCCACAGGAAGAGGGGCTGCAAACCCAGCCCAGTGTGCTCTGAGGAGGAAAGACCCTCCCTGAGCCAGGAAGATGGACAGAGCTTCAGACAGAGCTCAGAGCTGGTGGTCCATGGGCAGCTTCATGATGGGGAGAAGCCCCACAAGTGCCTGGAGTGTGGGAAGAGCTTCAGGCAAAGGAGCATCCTGATCCAGCACCAGATTATCCACACCGAGGAATGGGCCTACGAGTGTGGGGAGTGTGGGAAGGGCTTCAGCTACAGGTCAGAACTCATCAGGCACCAACGCATCCACACTGGGGAGAGGCCCTACAAGTGTCCCCAGTGACAGAAGAGGTTTCAGACCAGCTCCAGTCTCCTCAAGCACCAGCAGATTCACACAGAGGAGAGGCCCTTACACTGCCCTGAGTGTGGGAAGGGCTTCAAGCACAAGTCCACCCTCATCATTCACCAAGGCATCCACACCGGGGAGAGGCCCTACGAGTGTCACCAGTGTGGGAAGAGCTTCACCCAGAACTCTGCCTTCACCAGTAACCAATGGAAGCACTGGTAAGGGAAGGCCTCCAATGCCCCAAGTGCAGGAGGATTTTGTGCACTGCCCCAACTCCAATCATTGGAGTATCCACATTGTGAAAGAGCCCTGATGATCCATGTTCCCATGATCCATGCTGGCAGGACACCGTTACCTTTTCCTGTCCCTGCCAATGACATGATGTGGGATAGAAAAACATGAAGGTCCGGCCATGGTCCTGTCATTACATTCACTCCCACATCAGGTCATTGCCAGGGGCAGGAAATGGACTCTCTCTCTCCCTGAGGAGAAGGATGAAATTTCCAGGAAGGGGAAATTGTGGCCAGGAAGACCCAGAAAGTTGTGTGGTAGTTTTTCCTGTAAACAGTCCCTTCTGTTATCAATATTGTTTCTGTTTTTGTTTGTTCCTTATCTCGTTGCTGTTCTCAGTAAATTGTTCATTTCTCAGCCCGGAATCTTTGACTTTTGTGCTTTTCATGGGAGGCAGGAGGGCAGTACGGTTTTAGAAGGAGCAGGAAATTGGGGAATCCCATTCCTGAACCCCGGCCCATGAAAACCGAGCATCCCAGCTGGTCCCAGCCCTGGTGGCCATGGCAACAGCCTTGGGAGTGGGTCCCTGGCTGGGGCTGTGGGAACCTCTTCCCTCTGTTGCCCAGGGACAGGAGTGGAGGGAACGGCTGCAGCTGAGTCGGGGCAGGCTCAGGTTGGATGTCAGGAAAAGGTTTTTGCCCAGAGGCTGCTGGGGCCCTGCCCAGGCTCCCCAGGGAAGGGTCCCAGCTCCAGGGCTCTCTGAGCTCCAGCAGCGTTTGGACAGCGCTGCCAGGCCCAGGCTGGCATTGTTGGGGTGTCCTGTGCAGGGCCAGCAGTTGGACTGGAGGATCCTGATGGGTCCCTCCCAGCTCAGCCAATTCTGTGGTTCTGGGATCCCATGAGCCTGGAGATGGGGCTGCCAATGGTTGCCATGGCAATGGGCTGTGGCTGCAGGCCTGAGCTGGTGTCCATGGCAACCACCCATGGCATGGGGTCTCGATGGAGCTGCCAAAGGACTGAGCATAGCAACAGGAGGCTGGTGATGGTTGCCATGGAAACTGACCATAGCAACAGGGGGCTGGTAATGGTTGCCTGCTAAGGATCAGATTTGTCACAGGCCCTCAGAGGGGGTTCCATGGGGACTTTCCAAGAGTCTCCAGGCTGTTCTAGAGCTGGAATGTCACAGGCAAGAGACAGGGGCTCCATGGAGGCCTTCTAGGTGTTTCTGGGATGGTAAAGAGCCCTGTGGTCCGAGGCAGTCACAGCCATTCCATGTTGACATCCCAGGGGACCGTGGGCTGCAAAGGCACCGATCTGTCACAGGCACTCACTGGGGCTCAACGGTGACATCCCAGGAGTCCCCGGGTTGCCAAAGAGCCAGGATGTCCCAGACACTCACAGGGGTTCCTGTCATGGGCACAGAGGGAGTTTCAGGCAAAAGCTTTATTTCTTTATTGGAGAAATTCCTGCTGAGACATGAGGTGGAGAAATGACACCCAACAGCCTCCATGTATCCTCAAACCTTTGCAGGACCCCTAGACTTCTAAAATTTCTTCAAAGAGAGGAGACTGGGAGTGGCTGGATCCAATCCCAGCTCCAGAATTTGTCAAAGGTGTAAAAGATTGAACAGGTGGTATTCGACTAACAGAATTTGTCCTGTAGGATTCATGATAGAATACCAGATTAATTTATATAAATATGTTTCTGGCTTATTCTGATCATGATCAGATGGAAAGATCACTAGCACAGTTATTTACTCCACAGATCAGGAGCTATGACAATTATTAGAATATAGTGCTCTAGGCAGCAATTTTGAAGTCAACAGGGCCTTCCTGGAGCTGTTGGAGCCCATGGCAGGCAGAGCCTCCTGCTCCAGCAGGAACTGCCTTTCCTGTGCCATCAGCAGGACAGGTCCCGCTGCAGGAAAAGCCCCAGGCCAGCCCCAGCACAGGGCAGGGCTCGGGCACAAGGGCAGAGTGCCGTGCTGGGAGCTGGGCCAGGGAGAGCCTGAGGCACCAAAGGCACCTGGGCAGCAGCAGCTGCTTGCAGGCCATGGCCAGAGTCTCCCTTGGCAGCCCGACCTGGTGGCCACCACTGCAGAGCTGCTGCCTCAGGGCTCATTTCTGGCTGGGCTCTGAAAAGCCACTTCTGCTCCCGGAGCAGAAGCCATTGGGAAGCCATTGGCCCCAGCACCTTCACAACAAGATATTAATGACAAAACTCTTCATGGCAGCAGAGCCAAGGCAGGGGCAGAGGAAAGGGCAGAGCCAGGCCCAGGGGACAGGGCTGCCATGGTGATGGCTGTGAGGTCACTGCCCCTGCAGCAGCCTGGGGCCCTCAGCAACATTCTGGCCAGAAGCGTTGTGGGGGCACCCAGGACATCAGAGAACCACAAAACAGGAATTCTGTCCAAGGGGATGAGAGGGTTCCCTTGGGTCAGGTTGCACAAATCTCCTGCTCTTGGACAATTCCTGTGATGGGGCTTCCAATTCTCTGGAAAAATGGTTGCCATTTTGTGCCACTCTCATTAATGTAAAAAATTTCCTCTTTCTAACAAATGTAAATCCACCCTCATTCAATTTAGAGATATTGAGCCTGTCACTGCAAGATTTGCAAGTAAAATGCCTTTGACTACATTTTTCCATTTTCACAGACTTTGGAGAGGACCCAAAAATCTCCCAAGATGGGATTTGGAGGCCTCATCACATAACCAGCTGGGATGGGCTGATGGCTCTGGGGTTGTTCCAGATTGCAAGGCAAGATGTATTCTATTACCATCTGTATGGGGGTTGTCTTGTCAAGTGGGCAATTTTCCTTATCTCTCTCTCTGACTGATCACAATCACTCCTCCTTTGGGAGGGGACATCTATTGATAATGGGCTATTGAATTTCACTGCATGACTGATAAGAACTATACCATCCCATTGTGAGATGCTCCGCCCAGAGGGTGGAGCCAAGGATTGCTACCCAGATATAATCTGGAGATTCTGGAATACCAGAACAGCTTTCTCCACTGGATTCCCCAGAGGAACAGCAGCTGTCTCTTCTCCCACTGGATCTTCAGAGGAATACATCCTTTTCTACAGGACCTCCTGCTCCAACAGAACCACACCTGACACTTCAGGAGGACTGCAGCCACATTTCTATTTGGACTGCTACCAACACCCTGACCCACAGGGTGTCAGGTTGAGTTGTGACTCTGTCAATATTGTTCTAATGTACTGCATTGTTTATTTGTTTAATTTTCTTCCCTATTAAAGAATTTTATTTCCTGCTCCCATATCTGTGCCTGAGAGCCCCCTCAATTTAAAAAATTATAACAATTTGGAGGGAGGGGGGTTTACATTTTCCATTTCAGGGGTGGCTCCTGCCTTGATTAGCTGACACCTGTCTTTTGAAACATTAACAAGGGGAAAGATTCAAAGCCTCAAAAGTTATAAAGCAAACAAAGTTTGGAGGAACAAATAAAATACGAATTGGGGATGTTCTATTAGTTCCAGAAGCAGGGTGAAATTTATTAGGAAAGGATTTACAAGTGCATTTTGACATTCTCTGAAGTGCTCCCAGAGAAAGGGAAAATGGTACTTAAGCTTCTCCAATGAAGGGAAGAAAATGAGGAGAAAATTGAAGAGATGATTTGGGCAAAACCAAAAAACTGAGTTAAATTGAACATGAAACCTATAGTAATAAAAATAACTAATGAGAACCATCCAGTTCAGCTATGACAATATCCACTCTCCCTGGAGGGGAGACGAGGATTACAGCCGCTGATCCAGGACCTACTTGAGGACAGCACCTTAGAATCATGTATGTCCCCCCATAATACACCCATATTACCAGTGAAGAAGTCAAATGGGACTTACAGGCTTGTCCAAGATTTGAGAGAAGTGAACAAAAGAACAGTGAATCCGTACCCAGTAATGCCTAATCCCTATACATTCCTAAGTAACATCCCAGTTGTTTAGCATGATAGACCTAAAAGATGCTTTTTGGGCATACCCACTGGCAGAGGAAAGTGGGTTATCTTTGCTTTTGAATGGGAGGACCCCAATTCTGGAAGGAAGCAAGAGCTTCAGTGGACTGGGTTACCCCAAGGGTTTTCTGCATCCCCAAACCTGTTTGGTCAAGCCCTAGGAGAAGTAACAAAATTCTTCTCCATTAAACCTGAGCTAAAGCTCATCCAATATGTAAATTATTTGCTTTTCTCAGGACAGGAAGAAAAAGAAATTTGGGGATCCACCATAGTGTTGTTAAATTTTCTGGGGGGCCAAGGACTTCAGGTATCAAAAGGGAAACTCGAATTTGTAGAAAAGGAAGTAATATACCCAGGATCTGTGATTTGTCAAGGGAGCTGGCGGCTGAACCCTGAGAGAATTGCAGGGATAGTCTCACTCGCACCAAAAACTAAGAGCGAAGTCAGAAGGTTTTTAGGCCTATTGGGATATTGTAGGCTATGTATTGAAAGATACATGCAGGCCATCTGGTTCTTGTATGAAAAGTTATTTGAAGAGATTAGGTGGGAAAAAGATGTCATGGTTAGAGCCTGGCACAAAGCCGGTGCCCACATGAAAACACCCTCTCCCTGGGGTCTGCTGTGAGATGTGACCAGGAATAAGCAAAACAGGCTCCAGCTTAAACATAAAGAACACTTTATTACCTAAACTACAGGAAAATAGGAAAAAACTATAAGGAAAAGGAAAAAAAAATTGAAAACCTTACAAAAAATACTTTCCTCCTCCCCAACACCAGAATTTCCCAATCACATACATTCTCCCAAATCACCAACTGCCCAGCCTGGCACCACACTTTAGTATACTCAAACTTCAGTTCATGAAGAGGAGAGGAGTCCTTCTTGTTCCATAGGCTTCCCCTGGAAACACGCTGAAACCTCGTGTGCTTCCAATGTCACTCGGCACTGCCCGGAAAGTCCTTTTGCCGCTTGTGACATCTTCCTTCCATGCTCAGTGCTCTCACCACTGGGCATGGACCAGAGCTGCTTCTAGGGCTGTCTTTTAAGGATGCCTTGTCTCACTCCAAAAAGGCACAAGTCTCTGCTTTGGGACATCTGTCCCCCCCATATTTTTCCAACCCCCTGGGGCCAAGGGGTCCCCACGATGAACCCTCCTGGTTCTGAGGCACTGCTTCCCCCCCAAGTGCAGTCTCTGTGTCACAGGAACAAACTGAGTCCATGGCCACAAGAAAAGTCCAGCCAAAAGGCCACTCCAATCATCTCTCTCCACTCAATCATCTCCACATCTTTCGGGCCAGGTCCTTGTCTCATCTCATCTCCTATTTCCCTTCTTATTCAGCTCTGAGGAGGATCAGCATTTTTGCAAGGCCCCAATCATGAAAGAAAGGGGTTAAAACTTCAGTCTCTGCCTGTCCCGCAGCACTCCAGCACTCCCACGCACACTGCTGCTGCTCCAGCCAGCACTTCCCCCCCCCTTCTCCTCCTGGGCCGGCTGCTATCACATTCAGACGCCGACTCTCCCTCTCTCTCCCTCCTGGGGGGGGGAAATGTCTGCCCGATGTCTCTTGGGGCTGCTCCTCCACCCTTCCATCCTCGAGGGCTTTCTCACCCCCATCTCTGTCCAGGCCCCGGGCCTACCGAATGGCTGCCCCTCCCCCGCCCAGCAGCAGCGGCTGGACAGGGGAGGGAGATCTGACCTCTTCGCCTTGACGTCCCAAGAGAACCTCCCAGGGCCGAAGCTCTGCTTTTAACCCCTGTGTATTCTCGGAGGTGTGTCCAAACCGCACTGGTCACACCAGGTGCCAATATCAAACTCCAAGCATCCATTGGTTTGACCACAGCCTCCCAGAATTCCCACTTCTTCCGGGTCAAACCACCACAATTGGTTTGGTGGAAGGAATAACAAAGAACCTGAACTCAAAGGATCACAGGGTTCGAGGGGCAGATGTGAAAGCACTGGAAGAATCCATTGCTCATTTGGGTAAGGCTGAGCCCTGGCAGGGACTCTCCTCAACTTCGTCTCTGTCTCTCCTTCACAAGAGAGCGCTGAGTGCCTTGACAACTGCTCTTGTCTGTGGAACACTGCAGCTGACACCCACCAGAGGCTGTGCAGGTGCAGTCCTTGAGGACCATCCCCAACAGGCTGGAATGGGATCAGCATTTCCCAACAGTGCCAGGAGCCCTTGGCTCTGTGCTGCTTGTGTGAAGAGCAAGTCCTGGGCTACAGCTCTGCTACAGTTCAGAGGCAAAGGGGTTTTGGAGTTTGCTTGGGCCCTGTCTGACTTCCCAAATGAACAGCTTTGCTGTTGGCATGAAGGGACACTGACCCATCAGAGCTTCTGCAGGGCAGCCACCTGGGAGGCTCTACATTAGAGGCATTAGCTGCCTATTTTCCACTTTTCTTCTTTGTCTTCTGTTTTCAAAGGGGAACTGATGATTCACCAAGTTAATTTCTTTATATCAAACAGGTATAAACCCAGCTACCAATGATGCCTTGTTCCACATGTTGTTTTGCATGGGCCAATATGGCCACAGCAATTAGCTACATAGGCAAGGACTGCTCTTAATTCCTTTGCCACACAGATTTATGTTAGCTCTGAGAATGCTGCACTGGGGAAATATGCCTGAAAAACGAGTGTTGAAGAGGCAGGTCTTCAAGGGGAGTTTCCACTTTCTCCTCCCCAGCTCCTCTGTGAACTCAGGAACTGCCTGACTCAGTGCCTTTCTGTGACCCAAATATGGGGCTCTTCCTTTGTGCTCTGGGATGCAAAACCTTTTCCCTGCTTCCATGTGACTGAACTCCTGAGGTCCCTGATGTGAAATGTTTTAACACAGCTCCTGCTGCGGCAGACAAGTTTGGATTTGCAAATGTGAAAGGAGAGCTTTTCTCTTGGAATTTAAAATCCTGCCAAGGAGGCTGAAAGGAAAGAAGAAAAGGATTCAGACATCTGCAGAAATGTGCTTGATTTTATAAAATGGGGCTCGCCCTGCCCTTTCCCTCCCCACTGTCCTTTCTCCTATGACCTGAGAAAAGTGAGCAGAAACGTGTGTTTCCCTTGTAGATAAAGTGTCACTGGTGAAAGAGTTCAGCTACCAATGGAATCACCTGAGTGGCCAAGCCCTGCTGGATGTCACCGAGCGTGTCACAGGTATGGCCTCCCCTTCTGAGCCAAGAGCTCTTCCCAGAGAGCATTTACAGGGAATGCCTGTGAGCAGACAGCAGAGCAGCTCCTCCAAACCAGGAGGTGCTGAGCTTGTCCCTGCTGCCCAATAACCAAGGCAGGTGGGTTTGGCAGGTTTTCCCTGGCTGCTGCAGAGCTGGGCAGCATCTGAGATGGGGGCAGCGCTGGGCCTGGGGCTGAGCTCTCACTGGGGCATCTCGGAACCACCTCCAGCAAAGGGAGGGCTAAAAATGCCCCAGCTGGCTCCTCTCTGGGGAGCTCAGGGACATCTGTGATCTTTGAGGGGAAATGGTGGCAAATGCTGTTTCAGTGCATCAGTTTGTTTTGTCCTTATGTTGGAAAAGAAATGAAATTTAGCAAAATGTTTTATTATAGTTTAGTTAGGAGTTGTGTGTGTGTGAATTGGTTTGTTAAAAATAGTTTTGTAGCCGTTGATATTATGTGTGGGTAACTTGGCAGGTAGCCTTAGGAACTTAGATAAACATTTAAACCAGGGTAGGAGAGTTAAAGAAGACTAACCGGCTTGGGGGCAGCATACAATAGGACAAGCAGAAGATTTATGATTTTGCTCGTGAACTAAGGAATGTATTATAAGGGTATGTCGCTTGGCAAAAGGGGCACTGTTTCTTGGAGACCCTGTTATGAATTGCATGTATATAAAAGGAAAACATCCTTGTGTGAATTTCGGGGCTCTGATTTTGGGGATGCTAGTCCGCAGGCCCCCGGGCCCTTCAATAAAGCGCCGCACAAAACTTATCCGAGTTTTGTGTCCTTTATCAATCGGGCAACAGTTTTCTGGTGACCGCAGCAGGACTCCGAAAGGTTGCTGGGGCGGCTCACATCTCGATCTACTCCAAGCCGGCACCGAGCATTTTCTCGGAAGAGTCATCGGGTCGTGCCCGACCCCCCCGCGCCTGTCGGACGACTGCATAAGGTAAGCCCGAAGGTGCTTTATATTGGAAAAAGGTGATAATTAGATTTGGTTTGGTGGTTAATGAAAAAAAGCCTAGGCTCCGGCCATAAGACGTCTAAAGTATGCAGGTCCGGAACTCGCCTCCTATTATTTTGTTTTTTTTTTTTTTTTGCGGAAGGACGGCGAGAAGGTATATTGGTTTATTGGAACTAAAGGTGGAATTAAAAATTAAAGGCTGTAATATGGTGTCTTTTAAAACTTTTAAAACCTTAGTGCAGGCCAATGGAAAAATACCTGGAAATACGCCATAAGGTTGTATATTGAAACGGTGGAAAGGTGAAGGATATTCTCAAGAATTAGATAAGAGCAAAATGATAGATTACTGTAATCGTTGGTGGCCTGAATATGAGATTGGGGAAGCGGGATGGCCGGTGAATGGTACACTGGAATTGGGGATAACGGAATCTTTGATGCAATTTCTAAGGAGGAATGAGAAATGGGATGAAATACCATATTTAAATTTGTTTTTCGTTTTATATCAGAAAGAAGAATGGCAAAAGGAGTGTGGTATTTTGGTTTTAGAGATGAATGATGAGAGCGGGTGTGTTGGATGTAAAGAAAGAAAGGAGCGTGATTTGTATCCCCCGACTGAGGAAGATTTGTCCTATTGTGTAGCACATCCGAGGGTTCCAGTTGTTCCTAATGTACCTCTTGCTCCCCCTGCTGACATAACAATAAAAATGGCATCTAGTGAGAATGAAAGTGATGGTGAAAAGAGTAAAAGTGTTAAAAGGACTCCGTTAGCAGAGCGGACTAGCCAAGGAGGGAAGGAGCTGGAGGAAGGGAAGACAACCCAGGTAACAAGATCTCCATCCTTATGTAATCCTGCAGTACGTGGACGACATTTTTCTGGCCACTAAGGAAAGGGACATGTGTGTGGAATTAACAATTAAATTACTCAATATGCTTGGCCAAGCAGGGTATAGGGTCTCTGAGAAAAAGGCTCAATTGATCAAAAATAGCGTTATTTATCTCGGTTGTGAGATCACACAAGGGCAGAGACGTTTGGGAGTAAACTGAATAGAGGCAATATGTGCTATTCCTTTGCCTTGTAACCATCAGGAATTGAGATCTTTTCTAGGAATGGTGGGATGGTGTCGACTGTGGATCATGAATTTCGGTCTCCTAGCCAAGCCACTGTATGAGGCCTTGAAGCAGCATCAGGTGGAATGGACGACACAACAAAAGAAGGCCTTCCAGGAATTGAAGCAGGCACTAAAAGAGGCCCCAGCCCTAGGACTCCCTGACCTGACCAAGGAATTCCAGTTGTATGTGAATGAGAGACAAAAACTGGCATTGGGGGTCCTCACCCAGAAGGTGGGATCATGGAAGAGGCCAGTAGGATACTGCTCTAAACAACTGGATTCGGTAAGTTCTGGGTGACCCTCGTGTTTACGAGCCGTGGCGGCAACAATAATGCTTATTCAGGAGGCCTGGAAATTGACTTTGGGGGCAAAAATGAAAGTGTTTGTTCCCCATATGGTCATGGCTGTTTTGGAGCAAAAGGGGGGTCACTGGCTATCATCAAGTCGAATGTTGCAATACCAGGCTATCCTGAGAGAACAGGATGATATTGAAATAAAGACTACTAACCATGTTAATTCAGCAGAGTTTTTACGCAGTGACCAGGAGGCTGGGGGACTGGTGCACTATTGCGTGGAGGTAATTGAACAAGTGTATGCCAGCAGACCCGACCTAAAGGATGAACCATTGGAAGACCCTGAATGGGAACTATACACTGATGGATCCAGTTTTGTTGAGAATGGGACTCGCTATGCTGGGTATGCAGTGGTAACATCGGATCAGGTAATAGAAGCAAAGGCTTTGTTACCTGGAACTTCGGCCCAGAAGGCAGAGGTGATTGGACTCACCAGAGCTCTGTACTTGAGCAAGGACAAAAGGGTTAATATCTGGACAGATTCCAAATATGCCTTTGGTGTGGTTCATGTACATGGGGCGTTATGGAAAGAAAGGGGGCTTTTGAATTCACAGGGAACCAACATCAAGCACCGGGAGGAAGTGCTACAGCTACTGGATGTGGTACATAGTCCCAAAGCAGTTGCAGTAATGCATGTTAAAGGACATCAGAATGCAGAAGGAGAAGTTTACAGAGGAAATCGATTTGCTGATGTTACAGCACGGCAAGTGGCACGGGAAGTATGGGCTCAAATGGCATTGGTACCGGTAAGAACAAATCCGGCTACCCCATACCTGAATCAGGAGCCCAAATATTCAATAGAAGATGGAAAACTAATAAACTTACTAGGGGCACAGAGGAATCAGCTCGGGTGGTATGTTACACCAATGGGACAAATAGTGGTACCTACTCGCATAATGAAATTTATTTTGGAATCAGAACATAATAAATGCCATTGGGGGGCAGAAGCATTGGTAAAATTTTTAAAGAATGAGATGATCTCTAATCAGATGTTAACAATGGCAAAAAGAGTTAATGCAATGTGCCCAGTATGTTTGAAAAATAATCCAGTAGTTAGGAGACAAATACAAATGGGAAAGTTGCAAATCGGGCCACAACCGGGAGATTACTGGCAAGTTGATTTTTCTGAATTGCCTAGGGCACAGGGATACAGATACTTTGTTAGTGTACGTATGTACGTTTTCAGGGTGGCCAGAAGCTTTTCTGTGTAGGACTAATCAGGCTAAGGAGGTGGTAAAAACCTTGTTAAAAGAAATAATACCAAGATTTGGAGTACCCTTAGGATTGTCATCAGATAGGGGTCCACATTTTATAGCCGGGGTAGTGCAGGAATTAGCACGGATGTTAGATATAACCTGGAATTTGCATACTCCCTGGAGACCTCAGTCTAGTGGGCAGGTGGAAAGAATGAATCAAACTCTGAAAGGACAAATCAAAAAGATTTGCCAGGGAGCTAAACTGCACTGGCCTCAGGCTTTGCCTTTAACCCTACTCAGGATTCGAATTAAACCAAGGGAAAAGGTAGGTGTAAGTCCATATGAGATACTATATGGCAAACCATATCATGCAACTGTATTAAAAGGGGAGGTACATGTGAGTGGGGATCAGGCAATTGCAGAGTATGTTATGTAACTTAATAAGATTTTGAATTCTTTAAGAAATATGTTACAGTGGAATAAACCGCTCACGCTGGAGAACTCTGTCCACAACATCCAGCCTGGGGACCAAGTGTACATCAAGAAGTGGATTACGGATCCGCTACGGGAATCATGGAGCGGACCCCAACAGGTGATGATGACGACCTACACGGCGGTGAAGGTCCAGGGGATGGACGCTTGGATCCATTACACCAGGGTAAAGAAGGCACCGTTCCAATGGGAAACCCAGATAGTGTCTCCAACCCGGATGATCTTCCGCGCAAAGCCGCCTTCTTAACTATATTGCTGCTAGTAATCATGAGACTGGTACCCGTTCAAGGGTCTATTTTAGTACAGGCTAAAGAAACAAAGGTTACAGCCATGGAAGGGATGGATGTTCAATTAACTTGTGTTATGTTTCACAGCCAGAAAGTTGAGGCCGGTGAAGTTATTGCAATATGGCAACGGGGGGCTGAAAGAAGCCGAGGCAAGACAGAAGTCGGTTGGGATCAGGATAAACAACAAGGAAACACGGTACTGAATCTTACTAAGGTAACCACAGACGATACGGGAGACTATACATATTTGGTCAAAATACGGGATAGTTTTGATTACAAAAGAGTGAGTATGAGTGTTTTGCCATGGACAAGGGATCGTGCTGGGAGGAAGCAAAATAGGGAACTGACCTGGGACAGAGTAGAGGACGGGACGAGCTGGTGGGAGAAGGGAGGCAAAGGTTGTGGGTGGTTGAATGTCACTAATCCTAGAATAGGGAATGCATGGTGGAGGCATGACAGAATGATGTCATCCTCACAGGGACACGGTGGAAGGAGAAGACGGGAGGCTAATGATACAATAGAACGAAATGCTGAGCAAGAAAACCTAGTGGTAGGATTAATTAGAAATTTTGGGATCATGCAGAACGTGACTAAAATAACAGCTTGTTTGCCATTACCACAGGCTGCAGGTGAACCAATTCCCTGGGGAATAATACCGGTAACCAAAATGCCTGAATCATTCAAGAATGTTTCATGGTCCTGCCAGTCAGTTCCTAAACAAGTAGAGGTATGGAGGGATTTGTGCATGACCATTCGGGCTATGACTAAAGAGGAATGTGAAATGAAACCAAATCATTTTGGTTGGATTCAAAATACCAGGAGGTGTTTGATTGCAACCCCAGTAGATGAGCCATGCAATACAGTACGAATAAGAACAAAATCCCAACGAAATGAGATGAGTTGTCAGAATATCACACAGAATTTTGATACCTGGAAAAGTTGGAAGACATTGTGGGGACCCAGTGTTTTGGAACACTATAGTTACCTTGGGGAAGTACAATGGTGCATCCAATGGTCAGGGGTAAAGAATCAGTCACATTATAGGGCCATCATCACGTCTACATCTTCCCGAGAGTTCAGACCGCAGAAAGAGGATTGGAATTGTACTGAGGTTTTTACATGTGATACACCGGAAGACCGAATTGGATTGGTACCGGTGAAAATGGCATTAAAATGGGGATGCGAGTGTAGGGGGTATAATCACACGGTTAGCAGAGACTCCATGGATGGACCTATAGATTGCAGATATACTACAGTGCACAGTCCTGGAAATCTAGTCTGGGTGTTGGGACACGGACAGTGGACCACACATTTATCTTTAGATGGATCAGTAACACAAATTACCCTAGGGGTTCCCACATTGTGTCCATACTGGAAGCAGAATAGATTGATTCAAAGGAAAGGACTCAAAAAGAGGGAAGAATCCCTAGAGGAGCAGTGGCATGAACCTGGCACAGGAGTACAATTTGGGTGGATATTAGAGTCATTATTCCCTCCGATAGCAACATATCGAAATAGGGAAATGCTCAACAACTTGTTAGGACAGACAGAAAGATTGGCAGCAGCTACTAAGAAGGGATTTAAAGATCTAAATTTGCAATTGCAAGCTACATCAAGAATGACCTTACAAAACAGAATGGCATTGGATTTGCTACTGTTAAAAGAACATGGAGTTTGTGGTTACCTGAGTAGGAGAGTAGATCATTGCTGTGTACACATTCCAAATGTTACACTTGAAGTGGAGAAAGATATTTCCCAATTGGCAGAAGTGGAAACAAAAACCAAGGAAATTGAAAGGGAAGCACAGGATAATTGGATAGGAGCAGTATTTGATTCTTTGGGGCTTCACCTGTCTGGCTGGATTACTTCCGTTATACAGTATGTACTAATGCTTTTGGTATTTTTGGTGACTATATGGATTGTATATAGATGTCTTTTAGGTGTGATTGAAAAGGAAAGGAAGCGATCTATCCAGTTGCTGAAGGTGATGACCCGTGGGCGGCAGAACGAAGAACATCCCCCACCTTGCTATGAAGATGTTACTGTCAATACCGTTGGTTGAGCATCCTTGCAGCAGGACTTAAGGATGCTCAAAAGGGGGGAAATGTTGGAAAAGAAATGAAATTTAGCAAAATGTTTTATTGTAGTTTAGTTATGAGTTTTGTGTGAATTGGTTTGTAAAAATAATTTTGTAGCCGTTGATATTATGTGATTGAGTTTTGTGTAACCCTGGCAAGTAGCTTTAGAAACCTAATAAACATTAAGCCAGGGTAGGAGAGTAAGAAGACTAACTGGTTTGGGGATAGCATACAATAGGACAGGTAGAAGATTTCTGATTTTGCTCGTGAACTAGGGAATGTATTACAAGGGTCCGTAGTTTGGCGAAGGGCCACTGTTTCTTGGAGACTTTGCGAAGGGCCACTGTTTCTTGGAGACTTTGTTATGAATTGCTTGTGTATAAAAGGAAAACACCCATGTGTGAATTTTGGGGTTCTGTTTTTGGGGACGCTAGTCCGCAGGCCCCCGGGCCCTTCAATAAAGCGCCACACAAAACTTATCCGAGTTTTGTGTCCTTTATCATTCGGGCAACAATATAAAAGATTTGTTTGTTTTGAAAGAGATGATAATAAAAAGGATCCAAGTATTAACATGGGAAATCGGACACTAAAAGAAAAATTGAAAAAAAAAACCCAAAGGGGAATAGAGGAAAGAAGAGGAAAAAAAGAGTCAACAAAATTGGCTAAATTGTATAAACAGCTAAAACAATACTACAAGGATTGGGATTTGCCAGCCTCAAATAAGAATCTGTTTGTGAGATTGATGCAAGAAATTGCTATGGAATTGGGACTATCCAAATGTTGGATTTGTGGAGGTCTAAAAATGGCTAAAAGATGGCTGTGGAAAGGTGAGAGCTTAGCTCCAGAGCAATTTTTAAAGTGGAACCACACGCAAATTTCTGGAACATTGAAGAAACCTGAAGGATGGATTTTAAGACATCAAGTAATTGAAATTATTTGTATAACTCAAAAAGAAAAAAAATTTAATAAAATAGTAGGGCATACTCCTTGTAAATCCACATTGGTGGTTAATATGGATGATTGTTCAAAAATATGGCAACCTAAAAACCCCGTTGAATATTGGGGACCAATAAAAAAAAAAATGTAAATGGGATAAACAGATTAATTTATGCTGGTACAAAAGTCCTGGAGCTAACCCCTACCAATTCATCAACAGCCTAAGGTCTTACTGAAAACAATTGGAAAAAACTGATAAAAAATGGAAAGCCTCAGATGGGATATGATTCTTATTCCAATAGGGATATATTAAATTTGTGGGCAACAATAAGAAAGCTATCACAGAACTTGCAGAAAAAACTAAAAGGGTGGCTCATGTGCCAGTACAAAAGTGAAATTCAATTTTGAAAACAAATTGGTGGAGTAACCTCTTCGGAAGTGTTTGGAAGAAAAAGTTGGGGTTCATGTTGTTGTGTTCAGTTCTGGGACCTCTGTTTCTGCCTTGTATGATTCCAAGTTTTATTAGGTTAATTCATTTAGTGATTCAGGGGATGCAGATTACAACTATGATTCAAGATGCAGAACCTCCCCCCCCCAAAAAAACCCCAAAATCTATAATGATATTAAAAGCTAAATCGACCCCTGTTAAAAAACAAAAACCTAAAAAGATTGAAATAGACCAGGAAATGTTAACTAAACTCAAAAGAGAGTATAAAAGACTAGAAGCAGTAATAGAAATGCTAAAAAAGTTTAAAGCCAAAAAGAGACAACGAGAAAACCAAAATTTTGAAAAATATAAAAAATATCAAAGCACAGCTTTTTAAATACAGCACAAATCATAATGATCAAAAAGAGAAATGGGGGAGTTGTAATAAATAGATATGATTCATGCTGATAAAAATTGGAACAGTAATCAACATTGATACAGTAATTAATATTTGAGAATAATAAAATAGTTAATAGTTAAAAGTTGTAATGCCAAAGAAGAGAGGGAAAGGAGGGGCTCCACCTACCCCCCCTTCCCAGCAGATGTTCTCAAGGACCACAGGAAAGAA
Organism: Zonotrichia albicollis; assembly: GCF_047830755.1. Classification (NCBI taxonomy): domain Eukaryota; kingdom Metazoa; phylum Chordata; class Aves; order Passeriformes; family Passerellidae; genus Zonotrichia; species Zonotrichia albicollis. The sequence continues at coordinate 41,700,230 of NC_133826.1, forward strand.
GCTGAAGATACAGTTGCTAAAAATGACCAAAGAACCTGGTTCAGTCCCATAAAATGCTAATAATAAGGGACTTATTGCCTTGATATGTAGATGCAGTGATACTTGGCTTACATTGTCCTGGCTTGGTGCACATGTGTAACCCAAAGGTGAATTAAAGGACAGCGAAGAAGACTACAGGGCCTTCATCAGTGACGACCCCCAAAGACTTGTGCGACCACCAAACCGAGTGGTGGCGCATGCGTGGTAAAGGTGATAATGGAGGCGGAGACAGAAAAGTGACGAACTGAAAATAGGAGGAGATGGCATTGACACATGGCATATAGGGGGTGACTTTCACTTGGCAAGCTTGTACGTGAAGTGACAAGGGTCATTGAACCCTGCACTGCGTACCCCGCGGTATCTCTTGCTTATGTGCTATTATTTGAACCAAATTATCCCTTATTTTAATCAAATTATATTGTATCCAATTTTATATTTTTCACTTTAAGTATTCAATTAAAATTGTTACTACTTTTAATTTTTTTTTTTATGATGGGATAATCGGGAAAATATAACACTGGGAAAAGGGCTCAGAAATGGTCATCCTGGCCACAGGCTCAGGCACTTGTGCTCCAGCAAACCTTCAGTCAGGGCTGGGTCGGGGTACAGAGACAGCAATGCTAAAGGGACAGATGTGGAAGGAGTTGGAAAGATGGTGCATCCCCTCAGGGCTGGGGCTGCCTCCTTCACCACCAGCAAATGACAGCAAACACAGGAGAATGGGCTGAAAACACAATGTCTGCAAGATATCTATAGGTCAGGGTTTAATTTACGAAATTACAGAATAAAATTGACAAATTTAGGAAAAAAAAATCTCTTCAGAAATGCCTGACTGTTGGAGACTTTTTCAGAAATGGCTTAGAAGGCAGCTGTGAGGAGTAAAATTCTCACAGCTGGTTTCTGTAAACAGTAGAAGTTCTCAGGTTGTTTTTAATTACAAGTAAAAGTGACAAACATGAAGACCTTGAGAACCTTGCATACCAGAGTTCTCAGGCAGCTTTCTCATAACAAGTAGATATTCTATCTTTGGCTGTTTTGGGAAAGCAAAAATAATTTTGAGAACCCAAATCTTGGTATTGGAAACATAAGGAGGAGTTGGTGTGTTATCTCTGACCTATTGTGAGCTCGGGTTTGCAATATGCATGAACTTAATTAACACGGTTATAAAACGTGATTGATTGAGTGAATAAAGGGGAGTCAGATGCTGAACAATGAAGTTGGGTCTCTCCCTCCATCTGCAATATATGGTGACCTCCTCGACGTGATATTGCGACACCATGAGAAGTGGAGTATGGGTCGGGTTCCGTGTCCGAAGCAGCAGCCGGGACAAGAGCAGCCGGAACAGCAGAAGCCTGGAGAGAAAAAAAAAAAAAACGGAAGAAAAGATGCCAAGACATGCCATGCTCCAGGACCGTAACAGACGAGCCTGGCTGAAACGTGCGGCCGCGACCTTGAAGAGCTGCAGAAAAGCGCGCTTTCGATTTAGAGGTAATGGAAAGGCAAGCCACATATGATCTTTTTATTGCTTTTTTATAGACAAGACAGATTAAAGGGATGAATTTGCAAAAGGATTTAACAGGACTTTGGACTGACAGCTATGCTAAAAGGGTTTTCCTTGGCCTCCATGCGGTTTACGAGTTAACGGGATGGCGTGAATTCGATGATTTATTATGGGAGAGTGATAAACCTGTCAAGATGCTGAGCAAGCTATGGGAGGAGAGCCGGCGCCGCGGGGAAAGCTGCACCGCACCACAGAAGCCGAGCCGCCGCCGCAGGGAAAGCCGCGCCTCGCCCCGCAGCCAGAGCCAGGTGGCCACCACCAGCGCCGCAGCCATGCCGAGTCGAGCCAAGCCGCCGCCGCGCCGCGGGACCGGAAGTTTTTTCGCCCGCTCCGACACCGCAGGGAGCTGCCGCGGGGACAGCGGAGCCGCCGCGGGAGGAGTAACTGCGTTGCCGTGGCTGCAGTGCGGACGGAGCGTGCGCAGTGAGTCAGCCTCGCGTCTTGCAAAAACAAGAAGCCCAGCGTGGGGGGGCTGCCCCGATGCGATGCGGACGGTGGTGTGAGACTGGAGCGTTTTTTCCCAGTGCGAATGCTTCTTCCCTCCGCCTGCAGCCGGCAAGGCTTTAGTTTAGACCCGGCAACCTTTATTAGACTGTACCTTAACAGACTGCCGGCTGGTGCTTGGCAGCGGGGACAGCCTTTCCAGCACACTAAGCAATTAATAGCAAGATTTATAGTATTCTTTCCAGCACACTGAGCAATTAATAGCAAGATTTATAGCATCAGGACACTTAGTTTGAGCAAAAGTTGATGGTACAACACTATACTTTGACTTGAAAAATTATTTGCTTCATAACAACGTAACCAGAAGATTATGAACTGATTGCTTCAAGTTCCTTGACTGCTGCTTTTGATTGGGACTGTTGGGGTGTTCAGCAAAGACTAGAGCCAGCAGTGTTTGGAACGAACATGAAGTGTAACAGAAGAATTTCAGGCATGTTGGGGGAGTGCTGCACATGTTTCAACATACAGACTATACAATTAACTTTCTTTCTCAGACTGAAATTGTGTTTGAAAAATTTAAGGGTGTTGGAAATATGTTAAAAAGATTGTATAAGTAAGATGAAGTGAGTGTAGTTTTTTGTATTTTTTAAGCTTTGTTTAGATGTGATAAATATAAAAGCAAGCAATTATTGAATTTAAAATAATTTTTTCCACTTATCTTGAATAAAGTTCTTAGGTTTAAAAGTATTCAAAGATAAAAATGCTGCAGCAAAAATGTGGGGAAAGTTGTTTTAGTTTAGTATTTTAGAATCAGGCCTATAAGTAAGTTATAATAAATGCCATATTTTATTTTTATAGTAAGTTTTGTTTATTACTAAGTGACTTGAATTGAATTGCCTATTAAGTATTTAGGTTATATTGAGTTTAGGTTATGTAGAATTTAAAATCAGCTGATTTTTTAAGTTTAAGTAATGTTAAATTCTGTTAAATGTTGAATGCTCTCAAGGTTTTAATTTCTGTTAAGTTTAGATATTTTAAGTGTTTTAAATGCATGCTAATTTTTCACTACTCCAAATCAACCAAGGACTGAGAAATAAACCAGCTGATGCCATTTTAGCCAAATGACTAAAGGATTACAGTCTGTAAAACTGATTTTGAACTTTTCTGAGAAACCCAAGAAAAGGGTGGATGTGAAAACTTCAAGGACACAAAGGATCATTTTTCAGACTCGCCATTCGACTCCTCCCCAGGTGCACATGAGGGAGGACAGCTGACAGCCTTTTAACCCTTTGGGGTAAAAGCCATTGCTCGGACCATGGCTGGGGGACCTTATGGAGATACTGAGTGTACCGTTGAATGCTTTTGTTTGTTTTGCCTTGTATTCTTGGTGGTATTCAAGATATGGTCAGTGGAATGATAGAAAAACCCAGCATACCAACCTCCTTGCGCAAAAAAGAAAAAACCGGGAATTGTTGGAGATTTTTTCAGAAATGGCTTAGAAGGCAGCTGTGGGGGACAGGTTCTCACAGCCTGTTTCTGTAAACAGTAGAAGTTCTCAGGTTGTTTTTAATTACAAGTACAAGTGACAAACATGAAGGCCTTGAGAACCTTGCATACCAGAGGTCTCAGGCAGCTTTCTCATAACAAGTAGATATTCTATCTTTGGCTGTTTTGAGAAAGTAAAAGTAAGTTTGAGAACACAAATCTTGGTATTGGAAACATAAGGAGGGCTTGGTGTGTTATCTCTGACCTATTGTGAGCTCGGGTTTGCAATATGCATGAACTTAATTAACACGGTTATAAAAAGTGACTGATTGAGTTAATAAACGGAGTCGATGCTGATCAAGAAAGGTGGGTCTTCTCCCTCCACTTCAATACCAAAGGTCTGCAGATTTGGGGATAAATGGGTGGAAAGAGCCTCAGTCCTGCTGCAGCTCTGTGTACTGGGTACCTTCTGATGGGTCAGCATGAATGGTCCTTAATTTCTAAATTATTCATATGTCATCTATTTCTTTAATCTTTCTCAGAGTAAATACTGTGAAAGAAATTGAGTATCAGACAGTGCAGGGAGACTGAATTCTCCCTCTTCCGTGCAGGCAGGCCTTGTGTGCAATGCTAACTTTGCGTTTCCCTGAGGCCAGAACCTTCTGCAGGTGTCTGAAGGTGCAGGGAGAGCCCAGGCTCCTTCCCCCAGCAAGGGCAGGGAGCAGCTCTGGCCCAGGCCGGCGCTGCTGCTGCTCCTTGTCCCTGTGCCCAGGGTTTGCTCTCTCCTCCCCAGCAGCTGCCCCGCCCCGTGCGCGAGTGTGCGGCCCAACTGCTCCTGTCCCTGATGGAGAGAATTGGAGTCACCCAGCTCGCAGGCACCCCCAGGGCTGAGAGGCTGCCACACGTGGCAGGGAAGCTTGCTCAGGACTGTCACAAGGACACAAGGTAATGATCTTCATTTCACCTCCCAAAACAGGAAAACCGTTTTGTGTCTGGCTATAAAGGCGAAACCACACAAGAGTGGAAACTAAAGGGAAAATGAAGTTACCTCACGGTGTGAATAAGGGTCATAGAATCATGAAATATGCTGAGTTGGAAGGGCCCATCAGGGTCATCGAGTCCATCTCCTGGCCATGTGCAGTGACCCCAAGAGTCACTCCATGTGCTTGAGAGCCTTGTCCAAACTCCTCTTGAGCTCTGTCAGCCTTGACACTGTGACCACTGCTCTGGGCTGCCAGGGCAAATGGCTGTACTGGGAAACCTGAGGTTGGCCAGCAAAAAGGAACATTGCCAACTTTTTCCTGTGGCTTGAAGGATTCTTTACTGAGATCAAAAGAGCTCAGATCAGCCAGTCCAACTGTTTTGTTTGGCCTTAGGTGCACAACACAAAGCCAAAGTGGTGGCTAATGTTCATCACTGAAGGATCCCAAACATCCATTTCTCATTAACTTCACACTATCCTAGAAATATTTCATGGGTCTTTAGCCAATCTCTTCAGACTTTCTAAACTTGTTCTGAAGATTTCTAGAATGCTGTTATCTGTGGCTCAGTGAGCTCCATATTTCTTCTTGAAGAAAACTGTGGTTTCCTACTGGGAAAATCAACCCGAACCACCAAAATCCCCTTCCTTGATGGTGAAATTGCCATTAATAGCTGCCAAGAACACCAGAGCAACTAGCTGTCCCTGTGCATACACATAGTATAGAATAATCAAGAGGATGCATGAGGTGTTTTGTCCTGGCTTCCCTGCCAGTTAAAGAAAGGCAAATTATTGTGCAATGGCAGCAAGACACTGCTAACAGGCTCTGACAACAAAGCAGATGTGTTTAGCTTGTTCCCTGGGATCCTTTGATGCCACAGAAGCACACCCCCAGTTTCAGAGTGAAATGGTATTTTTCTCTTGCCCCACATTGTCCTCTTGCCTCTTGTGTTCAGCTGACAGCACTGTGCAGTGTCAAGTGAGGTAAATCTCCCTCTTTGCTGAGTAGGTAATGCCTTCTCGTGCAAGGATTGCCCCTGATGAGTTTAAGGTATCAGTCTCTTCTGTTAACACTCTTCCTGTGTTTGCTCACTTTTGTTTTGTTTCCTTCCTTCCTTCCTTCCTTCCTTCCTTAGGCATTATGCACAGGAGATGGTGAAGATGTTGCTCAATCATCAACAATTTAAAATGCTTTTGAAACGATCTCTTCCCACCCATGACCTGGAAGATATTTTGACAAGAATTAAGAAGAAAGTAAGTGCTGGCAGGAGAAATGTCTCTTTTGTGCAAGTATTGCCACTGCTAATATGAGAGCAAACGCACCCAATCTGTCTTCAGCTCATTCCTCTTCTGCTGAATCATTTTGCTCCTGGGAATGAGCTGTTAATCCTCAGTCTGTTCATCTGCAGACCACAAAGGAACTGATATTATTAGGGAAAAAGTGGGGTTTAGAATATTTTCAATATCGGTCACAAAGAGGAAAGGCAAAGAGGAGAAAATGGTTTTACATTTAAGCGTAAGCCACCACCATGCTCTCCCTTCTCTGCCCCCTGTAAAGCAATTAAGTGAGAATTGTGCTTCTGAAGATAACATAGTCTTTGCAAAGGACACTGGAAGTAGTAGTGCCAAGAAAATTCCCAAATTTGCAAAAGATGTCCAGGTCAATCCTAGTTACTACAATGACTGTCTGTCTTTTGGGACTACTGCCCTGCTGTCCAGCCATGTGGAGCTGGAAGAAGCTTGGTGAATTCAGCAGCATCCAGTGGAAAATCCTTTGTTTGTTTGAGGGGGAGGATTTTATATTTTTAATCGACATTTTAGAAGGGAGCTTGCCTTTGTGCAGACACAGGGAGAGTGAGTGTTGAACCAAATCAACTTCCAACACAATGGGCCAACCCCCAAAGAGTCCAGTTTGTTCTGCTGCTTCCTTCACAAACTCTCGTTGCCTGCCAGTTTGCATTATTCCCATTTCTGCTCATGACTAAGGAGTTTGGGATTTTAGACTGCTGCTCAGTCTGGTAGCACCCATAACCTGCCTTGCACTACTGAAAACAAAGAGTTGGCATCACTGAATCTCTGGTCTGTTTCCATCTGTAGTTAGGAAATGTTTCCCTAAGCCTTGGTAGCAGCGATCCTGGTTCTAACTTGTGTTTTCAACAGGGAATTTCCTGTTTTATACTCTAAAGATTGATGGGGTTTCTCTGTGTCTTTGTAGGGGATGGAAAACCAGAAGGCTGAAGGCCCATCTGTCAAGGAGCCGGTGAAGGAGAGGAACGATGGCTCAAAGGAGCCCCAGGCCACATTGTCTGCTAGCAAACAGCACTGAGCACTTTTCTTAGATGTGACAAAGCACATGACAAGCTTTACATGCCTCTACCTCAGGAAAAACTGTCTGGCAGAGATGACCAATGCCACACATTGTTTCCTTTCCCTACAAATACTCTAGGTTAAAAAATGTCTACTTCTGCATTGTGCTGAACACAACTTCTCTGGAAGGGTTTCCACAAAAATGGAGAGACAAACAGACACCCATTGGCTGCCGCTCAGACGATCCAGTGCAGTGGTAAGGGCAGTGTTGTGGAGGCTGGGAGAGGGCCAAGGTTCTGCTGCCTGACTTGGGACAAGTAAATTCAAACAGGGCTTTTCTTTCTTCTGAGTGGAGTCATTTTCAGATTGGTGTTTTGATGAGAAATCTCAGTCTGGAAGCAAGATGCCATTCCACAAAGATGCAGTTCTCATCCATGTGCTTTGGCCTGGTTGAATCATGGTTTTCTTACCCTCAAACAGTACCAAGTTTGAGTAGTAAGTAGCAAGGAAATTCCTGAACAACTTCAGTCAACAGGTGTCTCAATGTGGACTTTTTGTCTTGATATTCTTGTCCTCCATGTAATTTGCTTGACGGACAGCATGTTTGGTTTATTGCCCCCTGTGCTGCAATCAGCATTTAAGACAGGAATTTGCTCCTTGCTGTCTCTTCATGGCAGTTGCAGAGCTGCTTGTACGTATTCTCCTCTGATAGCAGAGGGGATTTATTTAACTCTGTCCTGCTCAGCAGTGGCAGGAAAGTGACCACATGCCTCAGTAGCACAGCTGGCATCTTCCCGTGTTCATGGAAGAGACAGGTTGATCCAGGAGAATTGTTCCCAGTGGGTTTGTTACACTGTGGATCTAGTCTCTAGGGAAGCAAATGAAATGTGAGCGTAGTTCTGGGATGTCTGGATTCTGTTTTTATCTCTCTTACTGATTTTCTGAATCCTTCAAATATGGCTCTGTTTATCTGTTCAGATGCATCTGAGCTACTTTTCCAGATTGTCATGGCTGGTTGCAGAGACACTTCTCCAGAGTGATGAGTTTCGTTATTCTAAGACACACACGTCCCTTATGAGGAGGCATTTAAGCTTGGAAGTAGTGTCTCTCTTTCTCCACAAAGCAATGTGACCTGTGTGCCCTGGCAGCCATCTGAAGATAGATCAGATGCATCTCATCCTTGGCTTTCCTGAGTGAGCAGTGGTGAGAATGTCACTTGCAGATTGTCTCCTGTAATGATTGTCATGAGGTCCACGTTGTTCTTCAGACCCTCATGACTTTCCAGCTTGAAATCACATAATTAGGAAAGCTGCTCAAGATGTTTTGCTCACAATTAACTGAAGGTATTGTCTGTGGCTGCAGCTCTCTCCACAGAGAACAGCAGGCACAACTTTGCCAGGCATTGTCCTGGGGAAGGTTGTGAGAAGATCAAAGAATGAGAAACAACACTTACCTTCACTTGCTGTGCCTGTTATTGTGAACATGTGGAATGTGTTATGGAGATTTGTTTACCAAAGGGTAATTTCTTAATTGGCCACTGGTGATGGTGTTTTGTATTCAATTGACCAATCTGGTCTGTCTGTATCAGGCTGTCTGTAAGGACAATGAGTTTCAGTATAGTATAGTGTAGTGTAGTGTAGTGTAGTGTAGTGTAGTGTAGTGCAGTGCAGGGTAGTGTAGTGTAGTGTAGTGTAGTATAGTATAGTATAGTATAGTATAGTATAATAAAGTGATTGATCAGCCTTCTGGAATCATGGAGTCAATGCTAATTATTTCCTCCACAGGGATGCCATGCAGCCATAATTATCACCAACAGGTCCTCATTTGGTTTTATTTTCCAGGGTGAAATCTCCCTCTGATGACACCTCCTACACTGTGCAAAAGCCCAGGTCACGTCACCTCCAGCTGTGGAAGAAACGGAGCTGCTCCAGAAGCTTTACCATCTCCTGGAAGCCAAGGGGTTTCAGACACAGATGGAAGGAGTGGAACTCCTCCTAGACCTGTGCAAAACCAGCCCCCAGCTCATCTCTACTAACATCGCCCAAGTATGGAGGGTATCTTCACTGCTCCTTTCCTTTAGCTCCTTTCCTAAGCCTGTAGCAGCAAAGTTAATTCAGTGTGTCTTGGCACTCCGTCCTGGCATTTTGGGACACGTGGTCCCTCTTACCCAGACAAATGTAATTCAGGTCCAGGCTTCAGGACAAGTTATTTCAGTCCAGCTGTATTTGTCTGGCAGGTGCCTATTGCTGCTGTTCATCAGATGATGGCAGAATTTTCTGCTGGTGTAACTGCTGCTCTCTCCTACTCCCAGCTGGGTGAAGTGAAGGGAATCCAGCCCCTGAAAGCATGGCAATTGTTCTCTAGACCAAAAATGGGTTTGCATGGGGAAGAGAATGATCAGGCTGGGTTGGTTTAAACCCAGTTGTTTTTTTTAAGAATACTTCTATATACTCCATTTGTCTGAAACAGGCACAGCTCTGGCTATTCATTTCCATCTTTGTTTCTATTCCTCTTGGTAAAGACAGTGCTCACCCTTCTTGGGGGTCTGTTTTTCTCTTTGGAAAAGGAGGAAAACAGCTAAGGACTCATCTCTGCCTTCTCCTCCCAGTAGCTGCTTTTTCCCTTTTTCCACGGAAAGCTGCCTGATAATGTGGCTGTCAAGGGACTGAACCTGCTCTAATGAGAGCTGTACAGCACATTACATTTCAGAAGTCTACTTGTTAGTTAGAGAAATGGTCTGGATCCTGGAAGAGTTGATCAGAGCCCTGCACTTCTCCAGACACAGGTTCTGAGACAAACAAAAGAAAACTTAGATCTCCTCCAGCCATAGTTTTGGCAAAATCACAATTGCCCTCAGTACTTGAGGCAACTGTATAGAAAACCAGGCATTGTAAACATCTGCTTCCATTCAAAGCAAAGGTAGTCTTTAGCAATAATAAATGGAATTGATTTACTGATTTATAGATGGAGAGAAATACCATAGGAACTATTCAGTCCCCGGCCAAACCTCTTAAAAACAGAGGAAAATCTTTCAACCAGCATGAGGTTGTGCCACCATTCCAGTGAGTGGTCCACAGGAAAACAGTGAAATTGTGCAAGCGAGTGCTCACCTGACAGAAAGGATCACTTTCATCTTTGACATTGCTGACTGCTACAGCCACTCTTCAAACAAGGACATTTGAATCCAGCTTTCACGATGCTTGTTCTCTTCACAGATTTTTGATTATTTTGTCCTGAGAATATCTGACAGCCACAAGAAAGTGAAGCAGAGGGCGCTGGACGTACTGGCTGAAATCACAAGAGCCCTGAAAGATACCTTGAACCCCGTGATCATTGGTTTGGTGGAAGGAATAACAAAGAACCTGAACTCAAAGGATCCCAGGGTTCATCGGGCAGCTGTGAAAGCACTGGAAGAATCCTTTGCTCATTTGGGTAAGGCTGAGCCCTGGCAGGGACTCTCCTCAGCTTCGTCTCTGTCTCTCCTGCACAAGAGAGCGCTGAGTGCCTTGACAGCTGCTCTTGTCTGTGGAACACTGCAGCTGACACCCACCAGAGGCTGTGCAGGTGCAGTCCTTATGCACCATCCCCAACAGGCTGGAATGGGATCAGCATTTCCCAACAGTGCCAGGAGCCCTTGGCTCTGTGCTGCTTGTCTGAAGAGCAAGTCCTGGACTGCAGCTTTGGTACAGTTCAAAGGCAAAGGGAGTTGTGGAGTTTGCTTGGGCCCCGTCTGACTTCCCAAATGAACAGCTTTGCTGTTGGCATGAAGGGACACTGACCCATCAGAGCTTCTGCAGGGCAGCCACCTGGGAGGCTCTACATTAGAGGCATTAGCTGCCTATTTTCCACTTCTCTTCTTTGTCTTCTATTTTCAAAGGGGAACTTGTGATTCACCAAGTTCATTTCTTTAGAACAAAGAGGTATAAACCCAGCTGTTAATGATGCCTTGTTCCACTTGTTGTTTTGCATGGGGCAAGATGGCCACAGCAATTAACTACATAGGCAAGGGATGTTCTAAATTCCTTTGCCACACACATTTATGTCAGCTCTGAAAATTCTGTACTGGGGGAATATGCCTGAAAAAAGGAGTGTTGAAGAGGCAGGTCTTCAAGGGGAGTTTCCACTTTCTCCTCCCCAGCTGCTCTGTGATCTCAGGAACTGCCTGACTCAGTGCCTTTCTGTGACCCAAGTGTGGGGCTCTTCCTTTTTGCTCTGGGATGCAGAACCTTTTCACTGCTTCCATGTGACTGAACTCTTGAGGTCCCTGATGTGAAATGTTTTAACACAGCTCCTGCTACAGCAGAAAAGTTTGGATTTACAACTGTGAGAGGAGAGCTTTTCTTTCTGAATTTAAAACCCTAGAAAGCAGGCTATAAGGAAAGAAGAAAAGGATTCAAAAATCCACAGAAATGTACTTGATTTTTTAAAATGGGGTTGGCCCTGCCCTTTCCCTCCCCACTGTCCTTACTCCTATGACCTGAGAAAAGTGAGCAGAAACGTGTGTTTCCCTTGTAGATAAAGTGTCACTGCTGAAAGAGTTCAGCTACCAATGGAATCAGCTGAGTGGCCAAGCCCTGCTGGATGTCACCGAGCGTATCACAGGTATGGCCTCCCCTTCTGAGCCCAGAGCTCTTCCCAGGGAGCATTTACAGGGAATGCCTGTGAGCAGACAGCAGAGCAGCTCCTCCAAACCAGGAGGTGCTGAGCTTGTCCCTGCTGCCCCATGGCCAAGGCAGGTGGGTTTGGCAGGTTTTCCCTGGCTGCTGCAGAGCTGGGCAGCATCTGAGATGGGGGCAGCGCTGGGCCTGGGGCTGAGCTCTCACTGGGGCATCTCGGAACCACCTCCAGCAAAGGGAGGGCTAAAAATGCCCCAGCTGGCTCCTCTCTGGGAAGCTCAGGGACATCTGTGGTCTTTGAGGGGAAATGGTGGCAAATGCTGTTTCAGGGCATCAGTTTGTTTTGTCCTCACAGAATTCTTGTTTTTGTCTTGGAAAGTTTTGAGGCTGAACCAGGCAGGGCCTGGGGGTCACAGCTTAGGCCAGAACTCAACAGAGGTATCAGAGGCACGGGTTTAGTGCAAGGCAGCCTCTGGGGCACAGGGACAGAAGCAGAGTGCTGAGGCTCCCTGCCTGTGCTGTCAGAGTGGCCTTGGACTGAGCCTTTCAGGGTGTGCAAACAGTGTCTGCCTGTGTCAGCGCTGTCCAAAATGCTACAAATGCAGCTGATAATTGATTCCTCAGAGGAGCTTGCTATGTCAGCAATAGCCAAGGAATGGAAACATTATAATCCCAATATATAGCAGAGAAGATGATTGATAGCCTTGCTTTAACTGGGGCTAAATCCACTGCTAATTATGCCAACATCTTTGAATGCAAGGTTTAATATACTTTGTGTCTTCATTAGGAATCTCAAAAGGGCATGTTCAGCAATTGGGAATGTCAAAGGCCCTTAAAGAGCATTTGAATAAAGTAGATCTCCAGCAATAGGGAATTAAGTTTAGCAGTTCTTTTGATCTCTTTTTCAAATAAAGGAATTACCAATAAATTAGGGATACTTTAGAAAAAGCGGATGTTCTCTCTTAGATTTAGTAGGAACAGACAGCTGTTCCTCACGTTCAGTAGTCACTGATGTCTTTAATTGCATTTAAACTCAAATGAATTCCCATTTTAAAATGGGTACCATAACCCTTTCCTGCTTAGCAGAATTGGTTTTCGGTACTTGCAGGAGCTCTTTCAATGTTGATGACTGCTGGTGGATTAACAGCATAGAGAAAATGAAGTCTCTTCCACCACAGAATATTAAATGGCTGCTAGATAACATTTTGTCTGATTGGAAAATAAGTATGGTCTGCAGAGCATTTCAGGTTTTTTTCTCTCAGCCAAATCTGCCAAGCAAAAAGCTGTTGGTAGTAACTTTTTGTCTGTGTTTGATACAGTTCAGTTCAGAAAATGGGCAGAGATATTTCAGGAGCAATGTGAGAAAACACTCGTATTTTGGTTACATTTCAGTCTCCTGTATAGCATTTTTCTTTCTCTATGTCCTATTTCAGTGAACATTATAAGAAAAAATGCCATTACCATTGGGAGGGGAAGTGACATTAAAATATGAAGATGCCCAAATGCAAAGGCAATGGGGTCTGGGTAATTATCTAAGACGCCCTGAGGTTTGAAGCAGCTCTTTGTTGGAAGCCCCAAAAGCATTCTGCCAAAGACACCAGCTGGTCACTGATGTTTCTCATCCAGCTGTCAGGCAGCAGCCATCTCTGGTGGGCTGGAGTTTTGAGGTGTGTTCTAACCCTGCCCTTTGCTGTGTGCCACTGAGCACAGGGAAGAGCCAGATTAGACATTTGGCACTTGGCATCAAAGTTACAAAAATGGAATCATCTCTTTTATTAGAAATCTCTCCATTTCCTCTCTATGGTGCATTTCCAAATCTTCAGTGTGGGTTTAGACAACTTCTTAATGGAAATCAAAGGCAATTGGACATTTCATTCATTGTTCATGCAGAAAGAGATTGTGAAATAATTTAGTAAAGGTAGGAAGTCTGCCCCAGGGACAAGGCTCTGGTTGGAGCAATTAGTGCTGAGGGGTTGGTGGTTCTGTTTCCAGGATGCTCAGCTGCTTTGCCCGTTTCTGGACCAAGGGGCTCTGGGTGCTATTTTGCTGCTCTTGGCCAGAGAGGCTGGCAAGAAGCAGAAGCAGAGGCAGATCCTTGTTTGCAGTGAGGCTGGTGGGTAAGGAGCTGTGTCTCTGTCCCAGCAGTGCCTGTGCAGGGGGTTCATGCCAGCAGCCCTGAAGTCGCCCAGCGCGACGCCCTGCCCGTGCTCTGGTCCTGCCTGGGGAACAAGGCGCTGCCTGTGCGGAGCGCCAACATCCGCACCGTGGCCACCAAGCTCACCTCTGCCCTCTGCAAGGTGATGGGCACCCAGCTGAAGAAATGTGCTGCCAGCAAGCCTCCACATGTGCGGGAAAAGCTCTCCAAAATGTTGGGCTGGTGAAGGCGAGATGTTCTCCAGAAAGCTGAGGAAGTGCTGAATTGGACACCTCTGGATTTGCCTTTTGAGCTGTGCCAAAAATGACAAAATCCTAAGGAAGGGTGTGCATCTGCCCCCACTCTCTCCATCACATTTCCTTGTCATGGCATGGGGGGCCTGGAGCAGCTCCAGATGGAGTACAAGGTGAAGGCAATCATGGCTCAGCCTCACACAGAGGTGAGGGGGAGCTGGGCCAATCTCTGCTGGCAGGAAGGGTCTTGTGGCAGCCCAGAGAGGCTGTGCACATTGCGAGGGAACAGCTGTGCCCTGCATGTGCCCCTGCAATGAGCTGTGCTGCTGCCAGTGCCCCTGGAGCTGTGGGGCTGCTGAGCTGTGGGGCAGGCAGAGGAGCAGGAGGGTGCATGTGCAGCTGAGCCATTCCTGGGGAGCACAGGGCTCTGGGCTCCCTGCTGTCCCAGGGCAGCCCAGAGGCCAGGCTGTGCCTGTGCCAGCTCTGGGCAAGTGGCTCAGGGTTTGCCCTGGCCTGCCTCAGTGTCTGCCAGCAGGAGCATGTTTCCCTGTGCAGCTGTTTAGAAGTTTTCAGGAAAGGTGTCCCATGAAATATGGAGCTTCAGCTGCTTTAGGTTTGCATGGTGGCCTCTGTTAAACTTTGTGTCTCCATTTTGCAGATCTGACTGGTTACAGGCTTACCGAGAAGTTTTCTCTGGACACTTCCGATGTACCCTCACCCACAAAGTCCTCGCCTCCCATCCAGAAGAGCTCTCTTTCCTCCAAGCTCAGGAAGAAGCTGCCGCCTGTATGAAGAGTGTTTGAAGAATAGGATTGATGCATTAGGCTTCATAGTTACAGATGTACATATGTTCTGATCTTTAGATGTAGTTTTGAATTAATGTCTTTTGATTCTGTCTTTAAGTTTTGATGATATATTTTTAATCGTATATATTTTATTTTGATGATGAAAAATAAATAAATAAATAAACCAAGAGGAGAATGTGAGACCAGGACCTGCTAGCCTAGAGATTATGGGAGTGCAGCTCACTCAATGTGCCAGTGTCACCACATCCTTTCTTCATTGGGCCTCTCCTCTTCCTCTTTGGCCATCTTTTTTTTGTGTCATTTGTGCTGCTGTTTTCAATTTGTCATTGTAACAGGGCCACCGTTGACCTGTTTGGGGGACAATGGATCCAAAAGATCCTGTATAGTCAAAGGTTTTCTACCTAGGTGTGTTCTGTGCTCACCAAAGGCATGAGCAAAGAAACCAAGAGAAGTGTGCCCAAATCCCAAAGCTTTGCTCCTTTGCAATCTCCCACAGATCTGGCTCACAGGTGTCTTCAATCACAATTCCATAGGTAAGAAGAGGTCATGTATTTCACTGGGAAATGATGTACTGCTTTGGCAAAGTCACCTGTATGTATATTTACCTGGGACAGCAGTGCAGCTGTGTTGTTTGCACCTTGTTTGCAGAAGGATGAGTGCACTGGGAGGCCAATAACAAGTGACAAGGTTTCCTCAAATCTGCACTGCAGCCTGGGTGCCATTCAGCCCAGAGCTAGGGGATCATTTGTTCCCATGGACCAGTGCTTGCCAGTGGAATGAATTCCTGCACAGCTGGAAGAAGCAATTCTTGATTCAGCTCCAGCTGTTGGTAGGCTGCATGATCATTGACAATGCTGCCCTTCCAGAAATTATTCTGCAGTTTCCTTTCATAGTCATTTGAAGATTTTAAACTTCACATTTCAATTTGCTTTGCCTTAGGGAAAAACACTTCTGGGCCCAGTGCAAACTGTAACCTTTTGGCAGCAAAGTCCTCATGGTTGCCAGCTTCTGATGTTACAGAATGTCACCTGGCTGCCTGTGTTTGCTTAGCTCTGGGTCTAGTCCCAGCCTAGTAAAGCCCAGGCAGGGTGGCACATTGCAGGGAAAACTGGTCCATGAGCTTATGGGGTTGCCATCACCACAGAGTGAATGTGCCCTTTGGGGATTCCTCTGGAGACAAATTTAGGGACCTGCTCCATGCCACAATATTCTCTTAGATTATTCTAAAATATCCTAGAAAAGGCTGTGAAACTTCACATCTCCTTGCACACTCAGTGTTTGAAGAGGGGCATTTTTGTCCCTCCTCAAAGTCATTGTTCTTGCACACCAGAAACATGAACATCCACCTACAGGAATGATGCATGGTCCTGCTGCTGCTGCTGCTCCAGAGCACTGGGCAGCACAGACCTGGGTGTTACCAATATGAGCACTTAATCAGCATTTCATGCTCCTTCAAGCTGTCCAGATCTCAGGGCTTTTTGTTTCAAAGCAGCCACTGCACCATCTCTAGAGAAGAACAGGAAATGGGAAACAGCGACTGCCAGCCTTGCAGGGGTGTGGGGGAAAACTTGAGGTGTCTGCATCAAAAGATGAATGGAAAGAATGTAATTGCCAAAGCAAATGCTTCCTTAGGATAGCAGGAGCAGTTCTTTACTGCATGCTTGCATGAAGATCATTTGGGATCTCCTTTTTGTGTCTCATGCAGAAAAGGAGCTCTTAATAATACCACACTACTTAAACCAGATTGGGATGTAGCTCTGTAGTGGTTCACAATGAAGCAGACTGCCTGCTGTGTCACTGCCAGCCCTGATAAGCCTGCGAGGGACTGTAGTGTATCCCATGCCTGTTTTGCCTCCAAGCAAAGCTTGGTTTTCCTTATTAGTGTGGAGTAAATACAAGAGTAATAAAATGGACAATTAAACTGGCCACTTTGGAGGATATGCTCATGCTTTTGCATGTCAGTCCTGTACCTCATGCTCCCAAGGCTTGTTACTCATCATGAAATATTTTAACAAAAAAACCTCAGCTCTCATGTTACATCTGAATAAAACTGCATCAGATCATCAAGAATTCTGCTGTCAGGAACAAGACAAGAGCCTTCCGACACTCGCTTGCAGCTGTCCTGGATTTCTGCAGCCCTTTGTGTAAAGCTGCTGCAGACAGAGTGTTTGGAGTTGGTTTGGGCCTGTATGAAAGATCTGTGGAGCAGTGTGCAGGGCTCTCCTGGCAGGAAACTGTTTGTCCAAGCCCAGGGACATGGTGCCGGCAGGAGCGGAGTGGCCCCGCTCCCAGCCCGAGAGTCTGTGAGCTGAGCCACACCGGGGAGAAAAGGCAGCGAGGGGCTCCAGCCCAGCTGCTTCACTGCCCTGCCCGCTCCATGGAGCTCTGCCATGGGAGAAAGCCGACGCCGGACGAGCCCCCGAGCTTCCATCAGCTGCTGGAACTGCTCCGTGACAGCTCCTGTTCTTCCGAGAGAGACCCCGGCGCCTTCTTGGAATGCGTGTCATGGGGGGATTCTGTTTGTTAAAAAACTGTTAGGGGTTTTCTACTTTGATCTATCAGTAATAATTTCCTATTGCTGGAAAGGGACTGTTGGAACACTTTAGAGGAGACGACTTATTGCACAATATCCTGTTTGAAGTTGTCTCAAACTGTGTGAGAGAGATGGCGTCATACAGGAGCATCCCCAAGGCTGCTGAGGGGAAGGCACAGAGGAAGACAAACCCAGTATTTCTGAGAGAACTCCTTGACACCAAACCAACCTGAGTTGTCAAACAGCAGACCTGATGTTTCGAGACATGGGCCAAAGGGGAAACCTTTCAGTGTGTTTGGTCCAGGCTGGGTTATGCTCGAGGCAAAGCTGTGTCAGTGTGTTGGATAATACTCTTTTCTCGACCTAGAGATGGGGCAACTGAGAGGTGTTTTAAAAACTTGTATTCCTTTTCAGTCTCAGGAGAAGGGTGAGACAATACAGATGTTATAATTCATGCCATCACAATCAGAAGCTAACTACTTCATAATTATAATTCACTATAAGCATTTCTTGGTATATCAGCCTTTTGCCATGCCATGTTGTAGATGCCTTAAAGCCAATTATTTAAAACTACCCCTTGATGGTCCAACTACAATGCATCTTTCATAGCTCTGTTTTTCCAAAGTCTTATTTGCAAGACCATCTTTTGAAACTTTTTTCCAGCTCCATTTCTCTTTCAACAATATCTGTCCTATTCCATGGAAATTTTTAAGGTAGCATTTCTTGTCTCAAAATTTATATACAGATTCATACTTTGTGGGCCTTCTATTAGGCTCTAAAAACTTTCTACAAACCCATTTCCCACATCAGTGCACTGGGCTCCTTCTCTCCTCATTGTGCCTGGCAAGCACAGAAGCCCAGAGCTCCTGCAGAACCCATCACAGCACTCAGTGGGAGCAAACTTGTGTCCAGTCCTCACCTGGAGCTGTGGTGCCCAGCATTCCACCACACTGGAATGAGGAACTGTTCTGCTCTTTCAGAAGGAGCTAAGGAGGTTTGGCCTTCAGATCAATTGTCTGCAGGCTCCTGCAGTGCCTCCTGCTGCTCCCTTGCCAGAGGCACCCCAGGCCAGGGGGGCACATCTGGGCTGCTGTGTCTGGCTCTGGGGCTCCCTGTTCTGGGCAGTGAGGAGGAGCTGCAGAGGCTCTGCAGGACTGACAGGATGGGCTTTGGGGCTGGCAGGAGAAGCTGAGGGACCTGGGCTGCTGGAGCTGCTGAAGAGGAGGCCCAGAGCTCATCCTGCAACTGCTCCAAGGGTGGTTCCAGAGAATCCCAGAATCAGCAAGGGTGGAACAGGCCATGGAGATCATCAAGTCCAACCTGTGCCCTGACACCAACTTGTCTCCCTTAGGTCCTCTTCTCCAGCTGAGGTGTCCACAACCCCAGCTCCCTCAGCCACTCCTCACAGGACTTGTGTTCCAGACCCCTCCCCATCCTTGTTGCCCTTCTCTGGACACGCTCCAGCTCCTCCATGTTCTTCCTAAATTGGGGGCCCCAGAACTGCAAACAGCACTCGAGGTGCTGCCCAAGCAGTGCTGAGCACAGGGGAAGAATCCCTGTCCTGCTCCTGCTGGCCACACCATTCCTGATCCAGGCCAGGAGCCATTGGCCTTCTTGGCCACCTGGGCACACTGCTGGCTCATGTCCAGCCTGCTGTCCATCAGTCCCTGCAGGTCCCTTTCCGCCTGGCTGCTCTCCAGCCCCTCTGGCACCTTGTGGAGGGAGGGAGGCAGGGAGGGAATGGGTCCAGATCCAATCCTTCCTGAAATGTGGTGTTTGCTGGCACTGCCAGTTCCCAGATCTTGATATTTCCCTATTCTGGCACAGCCCAAGTCCAGCAATTTGCTGGCACAGAAAGCCAAAACCCGTCAATTTCCTGATGCCAATAGAGGTACCCAGACCTGGTGTTTGCTGCCACTGCCAGTGCTCACATCTGGATATTTCCCTCTTCTGGCAGAGCCAAGTCCAGCAATTTTCTGGTAAAGAAAGCCACAATCTGGCGATTCCCTGCTACCGTCATTGGCAATGCCAAGATCTGGTGTTTGCTGGCACCACCAGTGCCCAGATGCGGGAATTTCCCCGTGCCAGCACAGCCCAAGTCCAGTACTTTCTGACAAAGAAAACCAAAACCTTGCAAATACCTGGTACCTACAGCAACCCAATCTTGTGTTTGCTGACACCACAAGTGCCCAGATCCAGAATTTTTCAGGTTCCTACACAGCATAATTCCAGCAATATGCTGGCACTGAAAGTTAACATTTGGCAATTTCCTGGTGCTGGCACATTCCCCACCCAGATCTGTGTGTGCTGGCACTGCCAGTGCCCACATCTGGCAATTTCCCTCTTCTGGCACCACCCATGTCCAGAATTTGCTGGCAAAGAAAGCTAAAACCTGGCAATTTCCCCTTGCCAGCACCACCCAATCTGGAGTTTGCTGGCAGTAGGATCCAAAGAAAGAAGGAAGGAAAGAAGGAAAGAAAAGAAGAAGGCGTCCAGATCCAGTCCTTCCTGGAGCCTGGAACCTGAAATGGGCTGTTTGCTGGCACTGCCAGTGCCCAGATCTGGAAATTTCCCTATTCTGGCACAGCCCAAGTGCAGCAATTTGCTGGCACAGAAATCCAAAACCTGGCAGCTTCCTGCTACTGGCTCTGGCACCGCCCCCACAACTTGTGTTTCCTGCACCAGAACCCAGATTTGGAAATTTCCCAGTGCCAGCAGAGCCCAAATCTGGCAGATTTCTGTCGCTGGCAATGACACCACCCAGATCTGGTGTTTGATGGCGGTGCCAGTGCCCAGATCTGAAAACTTCCTGGTGCTGGCACAGCCCAAGTCCAGTGATTTGCTGACAGAGGATGACAACATTTGGAAAATTGCAGGTTCTGGCTCCAGCGCCATCCAGATCTGGTGTTTGCTGGGACGGCCAGTGCCCAGATTTGGAAATTTCCTGATGCCTTCACAGCCCAGGTCTAGCAATTTTTTTTTAGCTAGCTGGGGCAGAGAAGTTCCTCGGACTGTGACTTTCCTTTTTCTTGGAACTGTTTAAACCCACTCTGGACTGAAAACCCAGAAAAACACCGGCAGCTCACCCCTGTGGCCCACCGAGCTCTGGGACGCTGCATTCCAGCACCAGAGGGACTTAGAAGAGACCGAGTGAGCCAACTACAACCCACAAAAAGGACTTTCTGAATTTGCCATCTCTTCAGCACTGTCAGAGGTTTTATTTAATATTATTCATTTTTCATGCTTGTG
This sequence comes from Zonotrichia albicollis, assembly GCF_047830755.1. Taxonomy (NCBI): domain Eukaryota; kingdom Metazoa; phylum Chordata; class Aves; order Passeriformes; family Passerellidae; genus Zonotrichia; species Zonotrichia albicollis. The sequence goes on from NC_133826.1 coordinate 41,720,637, forward strand.
AATACTTTACCTGTTAAATAAACGGGGTTTTTTTCACTTTTCTTGAGGGAAATCTTTTCCTGAACTAGTAGGGGGAGGGGCCTGCTTGAACTTGCTTTCTAGACAGACCACTTTAGGAGGTTTCCTCACAAAATCTGCCCTAAGCCAGCACAAACAGTCATAATGAAAATTTCACCAGTGGCATAATTTCCTGGTGGCAAATCTCGTGACAGGAAATTGACCTCATTCTCCATGAGAGATTCTTGGAAAGAGCAGACAGGAGAAGATTCCTGGAAAACTGAAACAGCTTTCCAGAAGTGAAATGAAAATGAAAGAAACAATCCAAGATGCTTTCCTCTATTTATTTCTATGCTCCCCTTTTCCATGTTGCACTACTTCTCTTCCCCTTTTCCATGTTGCACTACTTCTCTATCCCAGTGATTTTTAGACACTCTAAAATACCATGAGTTTTCCTTCCCCTGTTTTTACAGGAAAGCAACACTGGAGGTGTAAGTGCAGTGCTGGGCTGAGGTAGGAATCCCAACCCAAGGGAAGGTGGCCCGACAGTGTTTGACCCTCAGCAAGGTCGCTGTGCCAGTGTGCAGGAGTCGGGGCTCTGCATGTGGGCTCAAGGCTGCAAAGTTCCCGTGTTTGGGCAGACGGAGGGGCTGTCCCCGGGGTGCGCGGGGCTCGAACGTGGGGCTCGTGGGGCGAGCGGGGAACGGACACGGGGACGAACGGCCCCGGTGCTTCAGTTGCAGCGGCGGCAGCGGCGGCAGCAGCGGCGGCGGCGGCAGCAGCAGCGGCAGCAGCAGCGGCGACAGCAGCAGCAAAAGCAGATACCCTAGAACACTCTCTTTCTCTCTTTCTTTCGCTTTTCCTTTCTCTCCTTCTCCCTTCCCGCTGTCGGACACACTTCTCTCGCGGCCCCTTGCCCGGCGTCCCTCTCCTCTCCCCGCCTCCCTCTCCCCTGCCGGGCCGGGCCATGCCCCCGGCCCGCCCCCGGCCCCGGGCGGGGCTGCCCCGTGCCCGGCCCCGGCCGTCCCGCCGCGGTCTCGCCTCCGCCCGGCTCTGGCTGTACTGGCGGTGGCGCTGCTGGGCGGGCATCAGTGCCTGGGGCGGGGGCGGCATCGCCGCCCTTTTCCTCCGCCTGGCCCGAGCCCGGCCCCGGCCCCGAGGCAGGCTCCAGTCCCGGCCCCGGCCACAGCCCCAGCCCCGACCCCAGCCCCAGCCCCGGCCCCGGCCCCGACCCCGGCCCTTGCCCCTTCTCCTCCCGGGGCCCGCGGAGCACACAAGCGGCGCAGCCGCTCCCGCCGCCTCCGCTGCGGCTTCCCCGGCCCGAACTCCGCCGCTCGGCAGCGCGGCCGCCGGCCCCGAGCCTCCCGTGCCGCGTTCCCGGGAGCGAACGCCTGGGCATGGCCGGCCCGGAGCGGGTGAGGGGCGCTCGGGGGCCGTTGCTGGCCCCGGGCCGAGCGCTGACCGCCGCTTCCCGCCCGCAGGGAAGGCGCAGGAGGCCCTGCAGGAGCGGTACCGGCTGGGATCGCTGCTGGGGCGCGGCGGCTTCGGCAGAGTCTTCGCGGCCACGCGGCTCTCGGACGGCGCCCCGGTGAGCAGCGGGGCCGGCGGCGGGCGCAGGAGGAGGGGATGGAGGAGGAGGAGGGCAGAGGGCGGAGGATGGGGCTCGCAGTGCGGGCGGCGAGCTCACCCCGCTGCTGGCCTTGGCTTGCAGGTGGCCATCAAAAGGGTGCCACGGAACCGCGTCCGGCACTGCGGCGAGCTGGTGAGTGAGCGGGGCCAGCAGCCGGGGCTGCCGGCCAGGGATGAGCCGGGGCCCGGCACGGTGGGAGCCGCCAGGACGCCCCGAGGGAGAGCGGGCGTGGGGCCAGCGCAGGGCGCAGAGCATCCCGGCCTGGCTGAGGGCTTCCCCAGGCCTGGCACGGCATCGGCCCCACTGACGGCATCGTGCTCCTCCCGCAGCCCGACGGCGCCAGCGCACCCCTGGAGATCGTGCTGCTGGCCAAGGTGTCCACTGGCTTCCCCGGTGTGGTCCAGCTGCTGGAGTGGCTCGAGCTCCCCAACTGCATCGTGATGGTGCTGGAGCGGCCAGAGCAGTGTCAGGACCTGCAGCGTTTCATTGGGGCACGGCGGTTCCTGCCCGAGGAGGAGGCGCGGGAGCTGTTCCGCCAGGTGCTGGAGGCCGTGCGGCACTGCACCAGCTGCGGGGTCCTGCACAGGGACATCAAGCCAGAGAACATCCTGGTTGACCTGGACACCGGGCAGGCCAAGCTGATTGACTTTGGCTGTGGCACCTACCTGCAGGACACAGTCTACACACACTTTGCAGGTGAGCCTACCCAGGGCTGTGCTCCCACTGCTGACGTCTCATGGCCCAACATCTCCCAGGCAAGCTGGCTGTGGCAGCGGGAGTTCTCCCTTTTGCTGCCAGTCAGGGCACTGAGTCCTCAGCTGAGTTGCTTTAGAGCAGGGCTGGGTGGGCAGCCATCTTCCAGCCCTGCTGGCAGCCTTTGCTCTGCCCAGGACTGGGGCTGGGCTGAGGCAGCCAGCCCGACCAAAACCCCCGTGGGTGGGGGTAGCAGAGAGAGAGGGCAGAACCTGTGCCCCAGCCACTTTGGTGTGCAGATGAGAGGAAGGGCTTGCACTACCCCACTCACCCTGTTTCCCTTGGCTTCATAATATTTTTGGGGAAATGCAGGCAGGGAGGATAAGGGCATGTTTTTTCCCCAGCATGGAGTGGGTTTTTCCTTTGCATGTCATGGTCGGGCCTAGCCAGGGCTGCCCTCTTCCAGCACCAGAGGCTTCTTTTCCAACCCTAACTTTGTGCACAAGTCCCAGATGCTGGCGAGAGGGCAGTGGTCACCCTGTGTGCCCCTGATGCAGCCCCCGCGGGCCCAGGGATGCTGGGGCCAGGCTCTGGGAGCAGCAGCATCCCCCTGATGAACTCCATCTGTATTCCATAGGAACACTGTCCTACAGCCCCCCAGAATGGAACGACTTTGGCTGGTACCATGGCGAGGCAGCAACAGTCTGGTCCCTGGGCATCCTGCTGCACCAGATGGTCTGCGGGGAGCACCCTTTCAGGAGGGGCCGGAACCTCAGCTGGGGCCAGCTCCCGCTGCCACAAAGGCTCTCTCAAGGTGGATCCTCTTCTCTGGGCACGGGGGGAATCCCAGTGCTGGGAGCCAGCAGCGGGCTCATGGGCATCCCGCTCTGGCAGCTGCTGAGGAGGTGGCACATGTCCTGCTCTCCTCCAAAACAGGGAATTGGTGGGAAAGTTTAGGCCCAGCTCAGAGCGCATCCAGCATGGCCTGGGCATGGGAACAGTGGGGTAAAGCAGACAGGAGCCTTCTCTGGCTGACCGTCAGTTTCTGCTTTCTCTCCCCAGAGTGCAAAGACCTGATCTGGTGGTGTTTATCCGTGAACTCCTTGGACAGACCCACACTGGAAGACCTGTTCTGTGTTCCTTGGATGCAGAATATTCCTCTGCCATAGAAGAAGGGAGAGAGCCACAGGCACACTTTGATCCAGGGCCCTGGTAAGTTCCTGCTCCACATATGCCTTGGCAATGAGAAGCAAAGGAACCCAACCCTTTTTGTGCTGCCAGTGTCACTGGACCGGGGTCATGGGATGGGAACACGCAGCCCTTGTGCTGGAGCTGAGCTGCTCTGCCCAGCACTGGTGGCCGCCACCCCAGCTGGTTTTGCTTGTCCTGGTTCCCTGACAGCTGGGGCCCTGGGCAGAGCCCTGAGAGCCTGGTCTGCCCCCAGGGAAGGAGAAGGAGCCCCTGGAGAAGCTGTACCGGGTGGGGATGATGATGCTGCTGCTGCTGCTGGAGACAGCGAGGGTGACATCAAGGATGACAAGTTCTTCCTCAGCCTGGCCACTGGAGGCTGAAGGTGATGCACTTTGATTCTGGCACCTTCCTCAAAGCCAAACTCCACGGGGAATTTGCAGATGAGTCCCCATCTGGGGAAATTCTGCCAGATTTGGGCATGACCCAGCATGGCGGGCAACCAAAGGCTCTCCCTTTGCTGGGGCAGATGCAACTCATTCTTCAGTCGCTGCCCAGCTGCTTTTGGCAGGGCTGGGAGGATGGGCTGGGGTGGGTACGAAATGGGAGTGGGCTCCTGGCTCTGCCAACAGCCTCCAGCACCCACCGTGCCCCAGGCTGGGGCTGGGGCTGGGGCAGCCAGCCCGACACAAACAAAGCCCCGTGGTGGGAGCAGAGGTGGGGCTCCAGAACCTGTGCACAGCTGCTTTGCTGTGCAGGCAAGGAAGGGCTTGGGCTGTTCCACTGCCCTTGTTTGCTTTGGGGTCACCGTGATTTTGGGGGACAGTGCAGGGGGGAAGAGAGAAAGTGTGGGCTTCCCTCACCCATGGCTGGGTTTTTCCCTGGCATGCACGGGTTTGGCCTTCCTCAAGGCCCTGACAGAGATAAGAGATTTTACTGTTCTTCTTGTTTTCCCTTTTTGTCTCTAAACTCTTGTCAATAATGTGTTGTTTGTTATTCCAGAGGAAGCATTCGAGGTGGTCCAGTGTGGACGGGGAAGTGCTTGGGAGCAGCTGTGGCGTGGATGGGCCGTGCCCTTGGAGAAGGCTGAGGCCATGGTTTGGGAGCAGCTTTTCTTCCAGCCGTGGCTGGTGTGAGGTGGGTCCCTGTGTGCTTGGCAGGGTAGGATCAGAGCTTTAGGGAGCTGGCAGCGAGCACAGGAGCATCCTGCTCTGGGCAGCTGCTGAGGGCTGGATGTGCTGTGGCTGGCTGCAGGCTGGGCACATGTCCTGCCCTCCTGCTCTGTGCCAAAGGCAGCAGGGATGGGCAGCTCTGGGCACAGCTCTGGGCACAGCCAGCATGGCCTGGGCACCGCAGGCCTTGGCACACGGGCACAGGAGCCCTCAGCTGACGGGCACTTTCTGCTTTCTCTCCTTGCAGTCGGGTTCTGTGGGTGCTGAGGCTGCTCTGGGCTCTGCCAGGGCTCTGCTGGGCTCAGCCCTGGGCCCAGCTGGGCTGGCTCTGCCCTCACATTACTCTGACAGCTTTGCATCAGACGAGCCCATTGTGAGCACAGCGCCTGAGCTTTCTGCTTTGGCAGGTGAGTGAGACTCTGCTGCAGGCCCAGAGATTGCAGCTGGGGACACACATCCAACTGGCAAGGACCCAAACTCTCCACAGTCCCAGCTGAACGCCTGGATCTGTACAGGGTGTTTTGTGTGTCCCGTTCTTCCTTCTTTATTGGCTGGAATTGTGCAATTGCACTTTCTTCCTCCTCTAGAAGTGCCATGAGTGGGCCAAAGCTGGCAAGTGGGCCCTGCTCCTGAGGCAGTGCAGTCTGGACCTGGTGGATGGAGAATTGCCCTTCTGCACTTCCAAACCAGAGCAAAAAGCTGTCAGTGGGACTTTGTGTCTCTAAGAAATCCCTGACAGTTTCAAAGGGAATGTGCAGCTCGTTTCCAGGCTGAGAAGGAAGGTCATCTTCTAAAGGATTTGGGGTTTGACAGAGCTTCCATTCCCAGTCCTGCTTGGAGCTGGAAGGGCAGAAAGCAATTTCCTCTTGCTTTGACTACAATTTCAAATACCAGTGTTGGAAACAAAGCCCAAAATCTTTTAAGAGGCTTTTGAGGTCACAAAGATGGATCCATGTCATCAGCACATTTACAATGGAAATAACTGAGTTCTCTTTTCAAAAAGATCATTTACCTCTTAATGCAAAGAATGTAACTTTGCCTTTATCTTTTGTTTTTTTCACTATGTTATTATGTTATGTTTTTTCACTAACACTTGGATTTTGTTCTTATCTTTTACAATTTACCTATTTTTTAGCTTTTTCCTTTTTTCTCCTTTCAGAAGAAAACATGTCCTATCAAAGGAATGTCCTTAGCTCCTGGTTCCTGTGTGGAGCAGCTCCCTTCCTGCTGGCTGAGCTGCTCAGGCAGAGCCCGGCAGCTCCTGGCCCTGCAGGGCTGAGGCTTTTCCCCGTTGCTGGGCACAGACTGATGGAGCAGCACTGCTGAACTCGGGCACACAGAGGGACCAGCAGCAGCTGCCTTTGGCCACCTGAGGCTCCAAGGCCCAAACTCTGAGCAGCCAGGGCTGGAAGAGACTGGCAGGATCTGATCCCTGACTCTGGGCCAGGGCTGCACAAATGACCCCCCAGCAGCAGCAACAGCAGCAGCAGCAGCAGCAGCATCAGCGGCAGATGGAGCTGACTTTGAGCACAGCCCCTGCCCCTCTTCCCTCCCGTGGGCAGCGGTGTCACAGCAGCCTGAGGCACCTGGGAGCCCCCAGTGCCAGCAGGGACTGGAGATGGCAGCCCTGGGCTCCTGGAGGCTGTGCAAGGAATGGAGCTGGGCACTCCCTGTCCATGGGGAGCTTCCAGATGGAAAAGGCTGCTGTGCCCAGGCAGCTCCAAGGGCACAGAAAAGAGGCTCTGGAGCACTGGATCTGTGCCAGTGCCACAGTCCTGGGCAGCAGCAACCAGTGAGCCCTGGGGGAACAGAGGGCACAGCACGAGGGACAGAACCAGGCATGGGCAGAGACTGGAGAGAGCCAGGCCTGGGAGCAGGAACAGCTGCTCCATTGCACTCTTGGAGAAAGCTCTTGGCTGGTTCAAAGTGCTGAAAGGCGTGAGGGGCAGAGAGGAGGACACAGCAAACAATGCTCCTGTTTGCACAGCCTCCTATCTCCGTGTCCCAGAAGGAATTGCATGGACTGTGCTCTTCTCTCCGAGTCGTCTCGTTCAGCATGAGCAGTTCAGCACCAGGAGCTGAAGGAGCTGCAGCCTCAGGCCACAGGAGCTGGGCAAGAGGGAACTTTTGGAGCAAAGGAATGCTGCTAAAATAGGCCCAGCTGAATGCAGTGGATATAATCATGGAATCACAGAACTTTATTTTAATTTTAATGCAAAAATTCCCCAAATTTTATCCTCAAATTCTCAAAATTCCACCCCAAAAAACCCCGAAATTTCAGATTTTTTTCCACAAATTTCTCCAAAATTGCCATTTTTTCCCCGATTTTCGCCTCGGGAGCTGCGGGCCGCCCTGGAGGAGGCGCTGCTGCGCTGCCCGGCCGAGGCCGAGCCCCCCGAGCTGGGCCCGGTGCTGCGGCTGCCGCTGCTCCCGACGGAGAAACTGAAACTCCTGCAGGGGAAACGGATCCTCAGCGACAACCTGGAGTGGGTGAGGAAAATCTCATTTATTTGGGAATTTTCATGGGATTTTTTGGTGATTTTTTTGGGGATTTTTTGATATTTTTTGTTGATTTATGGGGTATTTTTGGGTATTTTAATGGGGTTTTTGTGTGGGAATTTTGGGGGATTTTTTGGGATATTTTTGAGATTTTTTGGAGATTTTTAATGGGATTTTTTGAGGGGGCTTTGGTGATTTTTTAGGGATTTTTTGGGGAATTTTTGAGGTATTTTTGAGATTTTTTGGAGATTTTTAATGGGATTTTTTTGAGGGGGTTTTGGGGATTTTTAGGGATTTTTTTGGGGGATTTTTTGGTGATATTTTGGGGAATTTTTTGTTATTTTTTGTTGATTTTATGAGGTTTTCTGGGATTTTTTGGGGATTTTTATGAGGTATTTTTGAGATTTTTTGGGGGATTTTTAATGGGATTTTTGAGGGGGCTTTGGGGATTTTCTAAGGGTTTTTGGGTGATTTTTTAGGGATTTTTTTGTATTTGTTGGGGGAGTTTTTTATATTTGTTGTCGATTTTTGGGGGAGTTTTTTTGGGTTTTTGTAGGAATTTTGGGGGATTTTTTGGGATTTTTATGAGGGTTTTTTGGGATTTTTAATGGAATTTTGAATGGGATTTTTGGGTTGTTTGAAATGGGATTTGTTGGATTTTAGGAAGCTTTTTAATAGCATTTTTTAGGGTTTTTTGGGGGATTTTTCAGTGAATGTTTTGGGGGGTATTTTGGGGAATTTTTTGGATAATTATTTAAAATTTTTGGGTGAATTTTGGGGATTTTTGGGGTGAATTTTTTATGATTTTTTGGTGAATTTTGGTGATTTTTGGGGTGAAATATTTGGGATTTTTGGGTGAATTTGGGGGATTTTTGGGGTGAAATTTTTTGGAATTTTTGGGTCAATTTTCGGGCACATTTTGGGGATTTTTTGGGGGATTTTTCTGGTGAAATTTTTGGGATTTTTTTGGTGAATTTTGGGCTGAAATATTTGGGATTTTTTGGTGAATTTTCGTGATTTTGGGGTGAAATTTTTGGGATTTTTTGGGTGAATTTTGGGAGATTTTCTGCGTGGATTTTGGGGGCATTTTTTGGCAATTTTGGGGGATTTTTGGGGGGAATTTTTCGGGTGAAATATTTGGGATTTTTTGGTGAATTTTGGTGATTTTTGGGCTGAAATTTTGGAATTTTTGGGTGAATTTTGGGGCACATTTTGTGGATTTTTGGGGGATTTTTCGGGTGAAATTTTTTGGATTTTTTGGTGAATTTTGGCCGTTTTTGGGGTGAAATATTTGGGATTTTTGGGTGAATTTTGGGCTGAAATATTTGGGATTTTTGGGGGATTTTGGGGGTGGAATTTTTGGGTCAATTTTCGGGCACATTTTGGGGATTTTTTGGGGGATTTTTCTGGTGAAATTTTTGGGATTTTTTGGTGAATTTTGGGCTGAAATATTTGGGATTTTTGGGTGAATTTTCGGGCACATTTTAGTGATTTTTGGGGGATTTTTTGGGTGAAATTTTTTGGATTTTTGGGTGAATTTTGGCCATTTTTGGGGTGAAATATTTAGTATTTTTCTGTGAATTTTGGCCATTTTTGGGCTGAAATATTTGGGATTTTTTGGGTGAATTTTGGCGATTTTTGGGCTGATATTTTGGAATTTTTGGGTGAATTTTTGGGCACATTTTGGTGATTTTTGGGGGATTTTTTGAGTGAAATTTTTTGGATTTTTGGGTGAATTTTGGTGATTTTTTGGGGTGAAATATTTGGGATTTTTGGGTGAATTTTGGCGATTTTTGGGCTGAAATATTTGGGATTTTTGGGTGAATTTGGGGGATTTTTGGTGAATTTTGGGGCACATTTTGTGGATTTTTGGGGGATTTTTCGGGTCAATTTTTTGGGGTTTTTTAGTGAATTTTGGCGATTTTTGGGGTGAAATTTTTGGGAATTTTATTGGGGATTTTTCAGGTGAAATTTTTGGGATTTTTTGGGTGAATTTTGGGAGGATTTTACTGGGTGGATTTTGGGGGCACATTTTAGGTATATTTTGTTGCTTATTGGGGGATTTTTTGGCAATTTTGGGGGATTTTTTGGGGAGAATTGTGGGGATTTTATGGGGCATTTTTCGGGTGAAATTTTTGGGATTTTTGGGGTGAAATTTTTGGGATTTTTTGGTGAATTTTGGGCTGAAATATTTGGGATTTTTGGGTGAATTTTCGGGCACATTTTAGTGATTTTTGGGGGATTTTTTGGGTGAAATTTTTTGGATTTTTGGGTGAATTTTGGCCATTTTTGGGGTGAAATATTTAGTATTTTTCTGTGAATTTTGGCCATTTTTGGGCTGAAATATTTGGGATTTTTTGGGTGAATTTTGGCGATTTTTGGGCTGATATTTTGGAATTTTTGGGTGAATTTTTGGGCACATTTTGGTGATTTTTGGGGGATTTTTTGAGTGAAATTTTTTGGATTTTTGGGTGAATTTTGGTGATTTTTTGGGGTGAAATATTTGGGATTTTTGGGTGAATTTTGGCGATTTTTGGGCTGAAATATTTGGGATTTTTGGGTGAATTTGGGGGATTTTTGGTGAATTTTGGGGCACATTTTGTGGATTTTTGGGGGATTTTTCGGGTCAATTTTTTGGGGTTTTTTAGTGAATTTTGGCGATTTTTGGGGTGAAATTTTTGGGAATTTTATTGGGGATTTTTCAGGTGAAATTTTTGGGATTTTTTGGGTGAATTTTGGGAGGATTTTACTGGGTGGATTTTGGGGGCACATTTTAGGTATATTTTGTTGCTTATTGGGGGATTTTTTGGCAATTTTGGGGGATTTTTTGGGGAGAATTGTGGGGATTTTATGGGGCATTTTTCGGGTGAAATTTTTGGGATTTTTGGGGTGAAATTTTTGGGATTTTTGGGTGAATTTTTGGGATTTTTGGGGTGAAATTTTTGGGGGATTTTTCAGGTGAAATTTATGGGGTTTTTTAGTGAATTTTGGCAATTTTTGGGGTGAAATTTTTGGGATTTTTGGGGTGAAATTTTTGGGATTTTTGGGGTGAATTTTGGCGATTTTTGGAGTGAAAATTTTGGAATTTTTGGGTGAATTTTGGGGCACATTTTGTGGATTTTTGGGGGGGATTTTTGAGGGAATTTTTGGGGGTTTTTTTTGGTGAATGTTTTGGAGGGTGTTTTGGGGAATTTTTTGGATAATTATTTAAAATTTTGGGGTGAATTTTGGGGATTTTTGGGGTGAAATTTTTGTGATTTTTGGGTGAATTTTCGTGATTTTTGGGATTTTTTGGTGAATTTTGGTGATTTCTGGAGTGAAACTTTTGGGATTTTTGGGTGAATTTTGGCCATTTTTGGGGTGAAATATTTGGCATTATTGGGTGAATTTGGGGGATTTTTGGGGGATTTTTGGGCTGAAATTTTGGAATTTTTGGGTGAATTTTGGGGCACATTTTGTGGATTTTTGGGGGATTTTTTGGGTGAAATTTTTTGGATTTTTGGGTGAATTTTGGCAATTTTTGGGGTGAAATATTTGGGATTTTTGGGTGAATTGAGGTGATTTTTGGGGTGAAATTTTCTGGATTTTGGAGGGGATTTTGGGGGGATTTTTTGGGTGAAATTTTTGGGATTTTGGGGTGAAATATTTGGGATTTTTGGGTGAATTTTGGGGCACATTTTGGGGTTTTTTTGGGGGGGATTTTTGAGAGAATTTTTGGGGGTTTTTTTGGGAATTTTTGGGGTTTTTTTTTGGTGAATGTTTTGGGGGGTATTTTGGGGAATTTTTTTGATAATTATTTAAAATTTTGGGGTGAATTTTGGGGATTTTTGGGGTGAAATTTTTGTGATTTTTGGGTGAATTTTGGCGATTTTTCGGGTGAAATATTTGGGATTTTTTGGTGAATTTTGGCGATTTTTGGAGTGAAATATTTGGCATTATTGGGTGAATTTGGGGGATTTTTGGGGTGAATTTTGGGAGACTTTCTGGGTGGATTTTGGTCTCATATTTTAGGTATATTTTGTTGCTTTGGGGGGATTTTTTGGCAATTTTGGGGGATTTTTTGGGGAGAATTGTGGGGATTTTATGGGGCATTTTTCGGGTGAAATTTTTGGTATTTATGAGGTGAAATTTTTGGGATTTTTGGGTGAATTTTTGGGATTTTTGGGGTGAATTTTTTGGGATTTTTGGGGTGAAATATTTGGGATTTTTTGGTGAATTTTGGCGATTTTTGGGCTGAAATTTTGGAATTTTTGAGCCAATTTTCAGGCACATTTTAGTGATTTTTGGGGGATTTTTTGGGTGAATTTTTTTTAATTTTTGGGTGAATTTTGGCGATTTTTGGGGTGAAATATTTGGGATTTTGGGTTAATTTGGGGGATTTTTGGGGTGAAACTTTTGGGATTTTTTTGTGAATTTGGGGGATTTTTGGTTAATTTTGGGGCACATTTTGGGGATTTTTGGGGGATTTTTCAGGTGAAATTTATGGGGTTTTTTAGTGAATTTTGGCAATTTTTGGGGTGAAATATTTGGGATTTTTTGGGTGAATTTTGGGAGATTTTCTGGTTGGATTTTGGGGGCATTTTTTGGCAATTTCGGGGGATTTTTTGGGGGAATTTTTTTGAGTGAAATATTTGGGTTTTAACCCAAAAAATTGGGTTTTAACCCAATTTTTGAGGTCCAGGACCTTTTTTGGGGATTTTTAACCCAATTTTTGGGGTCTGGGATCATTTTTGGGGTTTTTGGACCAAATTTTTTGGGGTTTTTTATCCCAATTTTTGGGGTCTGGAATAATTTTGGGGGGTTTTTAACCAAATTTTTGGGGTTTTTTAACCCAATTTTAGGGATCGAGGTGTTTTGCGGAGAAAAGAAGAAACCTCACAACTTGTAAAAGTTGTAAAGCCCGGTATGCTTTATTACGACGCGCGCCGGACGCAAGCCTCCCCAAAAGGGCAGGCGTGCCCCTGGAGACTCCGAGTCCCCTTTTTATCCCCCCTTCCAAATGCATATGCATACAGTTTCAAATTAAGTTCATACATATTCATTCCACATGACATTTAGCACTAATTCTTCTTTATCGAAGGAATTCCTAAGTCGGGGGCAGATTGACCTCGTGGTTTTTCTGTTTTTCTTTCTCTGTCTCCTTGCTGTCTCTGGAACGCGGCCTCTCCTTCAGCTTTAGCTCCACAGACCCTTCACCTCTCCTAGACACTTTACCTAGTTCAGGATGGATATTCTGTCTCATTCCCCCCTTTCCTAGGAAATAAGTAAATTCTTTTACTTAAGGAAAATTTCCACGACAATAAGTGTCTTTTAGCGCTTTACCATGTACATTTGACAAAGAGGTTAGTACAGCTATTCGTTGTAGCATTCTCCAGTTCCAAATTAAAAATGTAATAGATAATCCTAAGCTTATCCCAACTAATATTAGTAAAACTAGAATAGGGTGGCACAACTTATCAAAGGTTCCATTTGCAGTTGGTGATCACCCAAAGATCACATCTCACCAGTGATTATCCGTATTTTATTCTTTGTAGAACTCTGGTTATTTCTTTTGTACCATGTTGGACAGTAATTAAGGTTTTCTTTCCACTTTCTCGGATTTCTTTCAAGACTTCTAATAGGTCTTGGTGCTTAATTAATTGTTTTACCAATGTAAGGTTCACTCCGATAGGGGTAGGTGGTAGTCTGTGATACATTGTGTAATTGGCTGTAATCAGCTGGTGGGATGTTACTGGTACCAAATACGAAAAATCACACCCAATAATCTTAACAAAATTACAAATACAAATACAGAGATTAGAATGGTTTCTACTAGACAGAATAACATCATTGCTATTAATTTGTACAGCAGCACAAGCAGTTCTCGAACATACGCCCTTTTCCAGTATATACGAGCACAGTTTTCTGGTCAGTGACTGGATGAATTTCAAAGTGACAAATACTCTGTTCAGTGTCCAAACACATCCTGGGCATTAGCAGTATTGCTTTCACAAATGAATCCCATTTGTTCTCTAGTAATGCAGGATTCTAAGTTTACTACCTGCCACTTTTCATTCATCTTTTTGTGCCCACACTCTATGTTCTGAAGGATAGAGTGTTGTTTCTTCATGGTTTAATCTTAGGGCAATGATGGGATGGATAACATAAACAGTGGCATTACGTATGGTAAGCACAAAGGCAGTGGCCACATTAGAAATAGGATCATAGGTGAAATTCACCATAATCCACCAGGATTAAAACTTCCTTTCAAAATCAATTGCATTATCTCATTCAATTTTCTGAATTTCAGCTGGAAAATTACCTTCACCCCTTTCCTATATGATCAGAGCTGCTGTTGCTTGTATCCATAACTGTGCTTGTATACAACTGAAAGCTAAAGACACATTATCTTGAACTATACTAAGTGCTTCTACTATCAATTTGTGGTCTTGGTCCCCGGCCTGTTCATTCTTCTTTACTTTGGCAGTACTTTTGAAATCTGTCACTGGCTAGTTCCTAATGCCAGTAGAGATTACTATAAAGGCTGCTTCAATTTTGTTAGGCTACCTGCTGCAGCAGCCAGTTTATTCATCAGTATTTCTGAATCAATTCTATTTAAAACTCCTAATCTTGTCCCTAATATGCCAGTTAGATGTTTGTTATGGGGAACAGGAACTGCTTTCTGTCCATGATCATCCTTCCCTGCCAGAGGGATGTGCTGGGCTCCTACTACAAATTCAGACACACTTCACAAGTGTATCTGACAGAGGTTTAGGTCATACTTGAGACAGATGTTTGTTCTGAAATGTAGAGACTTCAGGGAATCTAACTTCTCTCTCTCCCTCCAAAGCACCTGATTTCCCAGATGTGTGGCAAGCAGGAATGTCTCTCCTGGTCACCCACCTTGCCCTTAGCTAAGATCAAGCTGTGGACTGTGTTCAGGGCAGAAGATAATGGAGGGGAAATCTTGAGAGAAGAGCCTAAATTCATTGCCTACAGGCTGTATCAGGGTGAAATTACACCAACTGTCTGATTCACTTAGGTTATCACAGACTTCCTGGTGTTCATATACACCAGGGGAGGTTCAGACACTAATTACATCTGGTCTCTCATAAGCCATCCTTTTGATGACTAAGCACTTTACTTTGATTTCTTCGCTTCAGATTCCTTGAAGTGTTCACAGCTCCTGTTCTTGCTATTCTTACTCCTCACATACTTGATTCTCGTGGATTACTACAGTAGATATGTTTAATATAAACCTTCTTTATCTCAGAAGGTTTTCCTATGGATCCAGTATACTGATTAAATGCCAGGGACCAAGGCCATTCAGCATTGCTTTGGGTAGAGGTACTCTCTAGTTCTAAAACTTCAGTTATAATTCCATACAAAACAATTCTGTACACTAAAGTATGAGCTACTCCCGACCGCAATATACTCATTTTGCCCGAATAAGTTTTAGTCTCAGTTCATTGTCTCCTGGTGTCACTCCTGAAGGGGCTTCTGGGCCTTCTTCACCCGAGAGTGATGGATCCAGGCATTCTGCTCCTTGATTTTGATTGCAGTGAAGGTGGTGAGAGGTACTTGCAGTGGTCTCTCCCACTGTGGTTCTGAAGTCTTCTCTGTAAGAGACTTAACATATACATCAACCCCAGGCTATCCAACTCCCTGCTCCGAGTTCCAGCCACACGTTTCTCAATTACTCTGAGCTGTTTGCTTAATGCCACCATGTAAGTGGACATTCTGGACATTCCCCTTGTATTCTATTGTCTTCTATAAGGCATTCCAAAAGGATTCAGCATTCCTTTAGCTCAAAAGGTTTAGTTTGAATTTGCAATAGTGCTAGTGGAAGAGCTTCTTGCCCCAGTCTTATGATTTGCTGCTTAATCAAATGATTCATTCTCTCCCCCTGGCCGCTTGATTGGGGCAGTATGGGGTGTGAAGTTCTTAATCTATGCCCAGATGGCTACTAATCTGTTGCACTATTTTGGAAATGAAAGGTGATTCTTTATCTGAGGATATCGTGGCTGGAACTCTGAATCGTGGTAATATCTCTTGTAAAAATGATCTGGTCACTTCTTGAGCTTTGACAGTTCTGGTGGGGAATGTTTCTGGCCACCCTGAAAATGTATCTATTAATGTCAGTAAATACTGATACCCCCCTTTCCTTGGGAGTTCTGAAAAGTTGATTTGCCACTGCTATACAGGCCCATGGCCTCTCCCAGTCTGACCAAGTTTTGGCCCGGCGGTATTTTGAGGTTAGTCTGGAGGCAAGGATCACATTATCAGCTCACCTGAGTGATAGTGGCATATAGATTCCTGACAATGATACAACAGTCCTTTCAATCAGATGTGTGTTCTAGAAAGCCTGTGGGAATTACTACTTCAAAGTCAACACTTCATTCCAGTGCACTCTGTATCACTCGCAGCCTTGGTCATTTTGAGAAAGGAGCCACACTCTATAAAAGGCTTTAAGTAATTAGGCCCTAGTGTGTTTTCTAGTGCCCTTCCTTCACTAGTAACCACGAAAATGGGAGGGGATTACTAGCTCTCTTTCAATGGTAGCCCACCCCTTGCAGTTGTACGTCTCTTTTGATTAGTATTATTGTATTATGGCTTACCTTCGAGGAAAATCTGTACCTCACCCTTTGCTGCTTTCTTTGCCTCTCCATCCGCCAGCTCATTTCTTTCCTCCAATTTTAAGCTCACTCTCTGGTGTGCCTTAATATGCTTTTTCAGGTAGCTGAACTGCTTCTAGCAGCTGGATTGTCTCTTCTTTCCCTGTGAGGTCAGCAGTCCCCTCTCCTTCCAGATGGCTCCATGTGCATGCACAACTCTGAATGCCTTTTGCTGTTTCTAAGGCATGGGTCCATGCATTTATCTCAGCATCCTGTGCAGAGGTACCTGTTGGTAAGGGTCCAGACTCTATTACCTCTCTGCAGGTAGTCACTGTGAACTTTGCAATGTCGCTTTCTTGTCAGTGAACCAGGTCTCTGCATCGTCCAGAGGAGTGTCCTTTAGATCTGGGCGGCTGGAGTAGGTAGCTTCAATGGTCTCTAGGCAATCATGGTGTACTGCTTCTCCTTGATTCCACTGAGAAAAGAAGCTGGGTTGACAATATTAGTCACCACTATCTCTCCGTCATCTTGCTCTACCATGATGGCCTGGTATTTCAGAAACCTCTCTGGTGAAAAGCCAGTGGCCACCCTTTACTTCCAGTACTGCGGACACTGTGTGGGACACTAGCACAGTCATTTTTGTCCCAGGATAAACTTGTGTGCCTCTTGAATGTTCAGCACAACTGCTGCTACAGCTCTGAGGCAACCTGGCCATCCTTTGGCTGTTGCATCTAGTTGCTTAGAGAGGTAAGCAACTGCCCTCCGGTATGGACCCAAGTCTTGAGCCAATATTCCCAGAGCAATTCCTTGCATGGAAAAATAGAAAGAATGCTTTACTTACATCTGGAAGTTTCAAAGCTGGAGCCGACATGAGGGGACTCTCTAGCTGGAGAAAGGCCCGTGTGGTGTCTCTTGTCCACTGGAGATCTCAGTTCCCATTGGCAATAAGAGCATAGAGGGGTCTGGAGAACAATCCACAATTATGAACCCACAGCTGGCACTACACTGCCATGCCTAAGAAGGTTTGGAGTTCTTTCGTTGTCTGGGGTTCAGGGTTTGGCATAGGGCTTCCCTGCCTTAAAGTCTGCTGCTCAGCACTCACTTCTTACCCCAGGTAGATTACCTTCTGTTTCACTACCTGTGCCTTTTTCTTTGAGACTCTGCATCCTTGGAGTCCTAGGAAATTCAAAAGGCTTACCGTCCAGGCTTCTCTTGCTTCCCTCGTCCGAGTGGCTACTAGAAGATCGTCCATGTACTGCAACAGCCTCCTTTCCTCTTGTGGAGCTTCCTGGGACTCTGGGTCCTTGCAAGCTGTTCTCCAATCGGAGTGGAGAATTTTGAAGCCTTCAGGCACATGGACTGTGTGAGCTTGTGTTTGAATGCAAAAATGTTCTGGCTGGCTTCATGGATAGGGAGGCAAAAGAAGGCATCTCTTAGGCCTAAAACAGTGAACTAGGTTAGCTCAGGTGTTAAACAAGTTAGTAAGGTCTATGGATTTGCTACCACAGGGTACAAATTCTGTGTTATCTTATTGACAGCCCTTAATCCAGTACTACCAGTTATTGGACTGATTCCTTCCTTACCTTCCTTTTGAGGGTACTACTCAGTTCTCACTGGTTGTGGTCTTTCATTAAGCTTGATGGGGGAGCATCCCATGGGGGAGCATCTTTCACTCTCCCTGGTGCAGCAGAGGCCCATACCCTTGAAAACACTTATTTACTTATTCTAATATCTCCTTACTAATGTCTTTCTTAATTTCAGTGTCTGTTAATATTAAGCCTAACATCTTTATATTATTTGCCTCCAGAGTAACCTTTCTCATTTGAGAATATTTAGCAAATTGAGCGAATTGTACAAAAGCTTTTAGGTACACATAGTACACATGTTACTTTAAAGGTTTTAAAAAGTATGCCTTTTCAGACTGGCCAGTTGTTCATTCCCCACACTACAACATAAACATTCTCCACAGGTACTAAAGCTTTATTTAAAACTGAACACATGACCCTTGTGCTGACAAAAATTCTTCCCTTTTGGGAAGGTTACCTTTACCCCTCCTCCCTTACCTTGGGAGGAAGCCTTTACAAATCATATGTACTCATTTTGCGAACTGTGATTGCTTCGCATTTCAGCGTGATAATCCTTGCCTGATTTCATACGTTGCTATCTTATGCTGCATGCTGAACAACATGTTTGATTTGCTTTCTCTTTGCCTTGTTTTCCTTTTCAGGGGCCAAGACCAGAGAGCAGTCTGATCTCACAGTCTCTTTGTCATTCTGGGTGATTTCTTAAAACAAAAGACATTTCAGCATACAAAAACTATCCCATTTATCTTCCTATTATAAAACAGTACTAACAGCAATGAAGCACTATAAATCTTTTTATTTTCTGAGCTGCTCTTACTGGCAACCTCCTCCCAATGAGCCCCTCCCAAAAGGGGCTAATTTAGGAACCTGTTTGCTCTGGTCAGTTCTCATTATTTATTTCTCCTTGCCTTATCCCGCTTCCATTCAAACCTTTTTACAGACCTTCACAGTAGTTTCTCAGTTTTCCTCCTATACACACAGCTCCAGGTGGCAGGTATCAGATGTGATTCCCACACACAAGCTCTAAGACCTTAGGTTCTGAATCCGCTTGACCAGAAACCTTTAATTTACACTCGGGGCGTGTACCCTGACACTTATTGGAACAGCAAAACAGCAATACCTGTGTTTCTCATAAACACCGCACTGCAATAATACCTGCACATCCAGCTTTTGCCCACAGGCCATTCCCGTGTTCCCTGGGGAGACAGGGCAGCCGGAGCTGTCCCTGTGCCCAGGGTGCAGCCACTGTCACCTCACACAGCCTGCTAGCCTCTTGATGTACCAAAGGCTCCCCAAAATTGCCCACAAAGGCAGGCTATTCTGTTTGTTACAGAGAACTTTAAATCCTTTCAGCAGATTGTTTCCAGTAAAGACTTACTGCAGTACCAACCGAAGTCTCATAAATCTCATAAGTCTCATTAACTAATTCATCTCATTCATCCCTTCTATATAAACTCTGTTTTACAAAATATCAGTCTTTTCTAGTTCTCTTCTTGCACAATCTAATTAAGCACTGTGTCTACTTACACTTGTTTTGCTGCTTTGCAAAAGGGCTGTGCTAGTCACAGCCAAAACTCTGATATACCTGCAGACACAGACACACGCACTCCCCCCCCCCCCCCCCCGCCTTATCTCAAATTCACTAGAGCCAAGGCTTGAATTGCTGTGAGGGGGAGAATTCTTGGAATTCCTTTAACTCACTTTATCGAAGTTAAACATAAATCACCGTACTATAGCTCTCCTATGTAAAATGCTACTCTTGTTGCAACAAAATCTTAAAATCTCCACAAACACCACTATACAGTCTGAGAATCAAATTACCACAATGCAGCGGAAGAAAATCACCACACAAAATCACTGGGAAAGGGCATATTTCTCAAAGTGCTCACTTTTCTCAACACAACACAGCACACCATAATTCGGCATTTACTCAAATCAATTTTTCCTGGACACAATCAAAATAACAGCACACAGTCTAGAGATCAAGTCCAAACATCCAAGGCAAAGGAACTCTCTGAGCTCATACTCACGGTTAAAATGTACCAAATCTACACAAATCACTACATTCAAACACGATAAATACCATCACTGACATTACTCCACTCGCTTCTCTGCGGGGCACTTCTCTCCCTGCCCCCGCAGCCTGCTGCAGCCGGCGCCTCTGGCCTCACTTGGCTGCTTCAAACACGGGGAGTACTGACCCATCCCCGCACTGTAGGGCACTGTAGATTTACTCTCTTTTATACACCATACACATATCACCTGCACGATCACAAACACAGTGCACTGGCCACACACATTAACCATACAGCAACACAGTGTCCGGACACCACTCACACACGCACAAACAGAAGAAACATACGCGAATTCAGCTCTGCCCTATCAGAATCTGAATTCTAATACACGCATACACGGGTTCACCCAGCTTACCCCCGGAGCCGCTGGCAGTCCTGCTCTATCAGGACGACGAGGCGACGAACCCCGTCTCTAATACAGCCGCTCTATCAGCTGCAGCCAGCTTACCCCGGAGCCGCTGGCAGTCCTGCTCTATCAGGACGATGGAACGAACCCCGTCTCTAATACAGCCGCTCTATCGGCTGATCCCAGACGTCTCTGGGTCGTTAATTCCCTTGTTCTTTCCTTGTTCTTCCCCCCCCTGGGGCCCCATACATACCGTATTCTCCTCCGCAGGCCAGCGGGTCGTTGTCTGTCCTCGCAGGTGGCAAGTTGAGACAAGCGGAGCCCCACCAGGAAAAAATCCTGGGGCGCGCCTTGGAGGTCCGTCTATCCCCCCTGCCCCCGCGGGGACAGAGAACTCCTGCCTTGGCTCGCCAAAATGTTTTGCGGAGAAAAGAAGAAACCTCACAACTTGTAAAAGTTGTAAAGCCCGGTATGCTTTTATTACGACGCGCGCCGGACGCAAGACTCCCCAAAAGGGCATGCGTGCCCCTGGAGACTCCGAGTCCCCTTTTTATCCCCCCTTCCAAATGCATATGCATACAGTTTCAAATTAAGTTCATACATATTCATTCCACATGACATTTAGCACTAATTCTTCTTTATCGAAGGAATTCCTAAGTCGGGGGCAGATTGACCTCGTGGTTTTTCTGTTTTTCTTTCTCTGTCTCCTTGCTGTCTCTGGAACGCGGCCTCTCCTTCAGCTTTAGCTCCACAGACCCTTCACCTCTCCTAGACACTTTACCTAGTTCAGGATGGATATTCTGTCTCACAGGGGACATTGCCCTGCACCCACACACTCACCATGCACAGGGCTGTGAAGATCTTTCCCCAAGTGAAGTCTCAGCTCCATGTCTTCCCAATCCTGATTGCCTTCAGCCTGTCTCTGCCTGGCTCCTGTCCCCTCAGTGCCTGCAGGCAGAGCCCTCAGCCCTGCTGGGCTGCGAGAGGAGCTGGTCCTGGGAAGAGCTGTTCCTTTAAAGCTCAGCAGCACAGACACAGCACAAGGACTTTAATGAGCCTCTTGGGGCATTGATGTTGTTTACATCAAACTCGGTCCCTGAGAGAGTGATCAAAGAACTTTTCAAGAACTCAAAGTTTAATTTAATTTTTGAAGTTTCTTAAAGTTTTAATTTAAACTCTGAAGTTTCTCAAAGTTTTAATGCGTACCACAGAGAGGCACGACTCACAAAGTGTCCCAAGGTTCCAGTTAGAGAAGAACAGTTCAGGCAGTGATGACAGCTGGGGACAAACAAGGCCAAGGTGTCTCTGGTGCTGAGCAAAGCTGGATGTGTTTGAGGAATGCCAAGGGCCAAGGCCTGAGCCCCAGTCCCGGCCAGGCAGATGCTGTCCATCCCTCCTTGCTCAGGGCTCTTGCCGGGATGGGCACTGGCATGTGGGGATGTGCAATGGCAAGGGCAGGAGCATGGGGCGGCCCCTGCCAGGCTGCTGAGCAGGGACAAGGAGGCAATGAGGCCCCAGCCCTGCAAGGGTCACTTGTCTCCTGCTCCTGCCTCACGCCCAGGCCCAGCAGCCATGGCCAAAGTGCTGCCCAAGTTGGCTCTGGCAGGGCTGTCTTGCAGCTGCTGCCCATCCCTGTGCCCTGTGCAGCCCAGGCTGTCCCACGGTGTCCCTGCCCTGCGCCTCTGTCCCTGCAGGCTCTGGGGAACAGTTTCCCCTGTACCTTTTGGACATATACCTTGGCATATTGGAATGTTGTCCACATGGATGGCTACAGAACACCAAAACATAAATACTCATCCCTTTTTCTTGAAAATATAGGATCATTAGTTCCTGTATTATCCTTCTGTGATTTTCATTTTAATGAAACTGACCTTTCTGAATAGAAGTGTGTGCTTCTTTCTTTGTAATATCTAATACAAAGGTAAAAATAATTAGGAATCATTTTAGGCATTGCAATTCATGACCATGGTACTCCAGGAAGGGACCAAGTGAGAATCAATGCGTTTTTAAATCCAACTACTTTTCTGAAAGCTTGAAACATAACTGAAGAGGACAACTGGGAAGTGACATTGTCCTGCAGCCTTATGGTGCTTCTTCTTTAAGAAATTAATGTGTAAAATTATAACTAACCTGATGTCACTTGTAGTTTTAGAGGAAAGAATGGGTGGTTAAGGGTAACTAAGGCCTATCCATAAGGCTTTATTTACCATTCTATAAATCTTTAGATTACTGAGCCCCAAAGAATAAGTTATCATGGTATACCGTGATAAAGGGTACCTTTATCAACCCCCTATGGATCACTGTTTATCTGGCCTGTGGACATGTTCATACAGACATGTTCATACACACAGACAAGAGTGCAGAAAGGTTTCTCATCTGACTCCACCAGATCCCACTGCCTCTGCAGAGCAGTCAGAAAATACACATTGAGTCTAATGAGGAAACAGGGTACTGTGGAACAGTGCAGGGTACAGGTGCAAGGCAGGGCCTTACAAACACACTGATCAGCATTTGTCAGCATCTGTCAGCATGACTGACCCCACTTATTGTATTATTCCTCTATTTTCCTATGTCTATTTCTCTCCAACCCCCTGGATCCCTCCCTTTTTCTTCTTTGGTTCTTCCCCTAACATTCCATATTAAGTCTAGTGAAATTCAAAAATGCTGCTTCCTTGCACCCCAATATTAACTCTGTACCACTATGCAGTAATACCAGCCATTCTGCAAAGCCATCTGTCAGGATCGTCCTAGTGACCAGATGACCTGATGGTTTGTAGGAATGATCTCGGAGTGCAAACACCAACACAGTACAAGAGGGTTTGCAGTGATAATCAAATCAAATGCAGTTTTATTGAAATAACCAGAGCAAAAATGCAATAGAGATATTAAGGGAGAGAAAAATATAGAGAAAGAGGAGAGAGAGAGGGAAGGAGAGGGAATATAGCTACCAAAGCAGAGACGAAGTCCTTTGGTCCAGTCCAGCCGAGGGTTCGCCTGCTACGCTGGGGAGATCTCAAAGGCTCTAGCTAACTCAGAGGTTTTTATTACTGAAAATTGTGAGGGGGGAGAACAGATACAATAGGGAACAAATGTAACAGGTAGTCCATGTTCTCAGCAGCAAGTGAGAGCCATTGTTTTCTTGCTCCAGTGGTCACAGCCTACAGGCAAACATCTCGCTTCGGTCAGTTTGCCTCCCCCACACACCTTCCCCAGGCTGGAGGTTTCAGTCCCAGTCCTTGGAAGGAGCAGAGGGTCCTTTTAGGAGTTTCATGTCTCAATCCTTGATGGAGAGGCTTCTTACATCTCTGTCTGTCTGTCACGGTGGTTGCAAAACAGGTGAGGGTCTTCTATGGGAGACCACCTGAAAGTCAGGAGAAGTCCAGCCAGGCCAAGAGGTGGGACAGCTTCCAGAGCTGCTATTGTTGCAAACGGGGCACTGTGCCCCCTTCTTAGCATACAGCAAGCACACCTGTGAAAACAATAGCTTAACACTGAGCTTTCAGGTCTCAGGGCCCTGTTGGCGTGTGACTTTTTTCCTTCAGAGCCAGATATTCTAGACAGGGGGGGGTCTTCCCTTCAGTGGTCTCCCAAGGACAATCATGAGGCCGATGAGGGCAAATTCTGACAGACTTTCACATGACCCTGTGACTCACGATTGTCTTGAAGGGATCTTCATCAGCAGGGCTCTGGAGTGTTGCCAATCAGTCTTGCCATATGTTGGTAGCATATCCGGAAAAGCAGCGACAGTATGAGAGGAGAGAGAGAAAAGAGAAAAGGAGGGGAAAAAAAAGGATCAGAAAAATAAGGGGGAAAAGGGAGACAATAAAAAAACTTAATTAATATTGATTGTCATAACATTTTTCACAAATGGTTAATTAATTCAAACAATATCATTTTTATAACAATTTCAAAAAATTGTTAAATCACAAATAATCATAGCAAACACAATAAACAATTCATAATATAAGCATTAAGTTAAAAAAAATTCTAAAACAATTCACTAAAAATACAAAATTATTTTCACAAAATCATAAAAGAAAATCAGGATTACTGTAAAACACATATGCTAAATTCATAATTGCTTTGTGCCAAACGTCTAGGGGATTTCAGCAGTGAAGGGAACATCAGCCAAATTGTGTGCATTAACTATAGATACCAATCTTGTCAGCTGTTTCACTATCTTCTAATTCATAATGACTAGAATTGCTGATAAAAATGAAACCAAACAGAATTAGTATCAAAAGGATAACAATGGGATGACACACACACTGTTCAGGACACCTGTGGCAGTAGGAGACCACCCAAAAGAGTATCCCACCACCCGTGCTCGGCATCTTTCTTCACTCTTTCCGTGACATGGTGTGTCTTACATTGTGATGAACAGTCACCGGTGTCTTCTGTCTGCTTTCCTTGATTTTCTCGAGGATCTCAACCAAGTTCTGATGGAGCAGCAGTTGTCTTACCAAAGTTTGATCTCAATAGGAGTAGGCATCAGTTTGTGAATCATTGTGTAGCTGCATTGCAATAGGTAGTGAGAAGTGACTGGGGCTTCACAAGAAAAAGTCACATCCTGAAATCTTAGTAAAGTTACAAGCACAGAAATTTGAATGATTTTTAGTATCTACTACATTTTCTACAAGGACAAGATCACAGATAGTTCTAAAGCATGCACATCCATTGCCTATGTATATAGGAACTGTTTTAAAAGCCTCATTAGGACAAATTTTAAAATGACAGCTATTTTGCTCTGTATCTTAACAAATGTCTTGAGCTATGATTGCATTGCTTTCACAGATGAACTCTTATTGTTCTCAGGCAATACAAGATTCCAAATTAATAGTTTACCGTTTCTTACCAATTTGACGGGCCCATTCTCTATGTTCAGAAAAAATAGAGAATGGCTCTGTTGTAATTCAGTTCTAGTGCTATAACAGGGAAAATCAAATGCACTGAGGCATTGTGTATGGTTAACACAAAAACTGTGGCTGTATTTAAAATGAGGTCACAGGAAAAAATTCACTAGGTTCCCCCAGGATTGGAATTCTCTTTCAAAGTCAGTGGCACTGTCCCAAATTATTTTCCAAATTTCAGTGGGAAAAGTGCTTTCTTCACCTTCTCTTATAATTGAAGCAGAAACTGACTGCATCTTCAATTGTGCCTGGATACAGCTGAGAGCCAAGAAACATTGTTTTGTGCAGCACCGACTGTATCAATTATCATTTTGTGGTCATTTACATTTACCTTCTCCCAATTTGGTAATATGTTTGATAGCAGCGACTGGTGTGTTCACAAAAGCCAATAAGAATGACTGCAGTGGTTGCTGTAATTTGATCAAATCTCTAATTGTGACAGCCAATTTATTCAAGTTAAATTAATTCACATGTCATGTGTAATATCATCACCTGGTGTTACCATAAAGGGAAGGAAAAACATTATTTCTGATGTCCATCACTAGTGTTATCATGGTTTATCAGGTCTTCATGTCCCTCGGAGCTCTTCTGAAAAAGTAAACACAACAGACTCTGCCACGAAGAGGCAGAAAAGGTTAGAATAATGGAATGGTCAGAGAGGTTTTGAACAGCAGTGGTACTTCCCTTACAGCAGCAGGGGGTCCACTAAAAAACAGGTTGTCCAGGGTAAGGTCCTGGGTTCTTGAAATCATCTGGTCTCTGTAGTGAAGGAATTATGCTTGGAGCTGTCGGGCAAAAAGCAGTGATTTTGGAGCACTCATTTACCCCCCATCTATAGTAAGAGGTGTGAGAAGTCCATTCAGCCTTTTCACCTTCTGCCCAGTCCTGCACACTTTTGACAGTAAAGTGAGAAACATTATCAGATTGAATTTCCTGTGGCTTTAGGAAAATCCCAAACCATCCTTGCATTGCTTTAACGGTATTATTTCCTGTAGCTCTTTTGAAAGCATCAGCCTGGACCAACCCAAATATAAACATAGCACAGGACTCAGTGTAAATACAGACAAGAAAGTAATTTTGTCCCACACTTTGGAAAATACACCAAACAGTTAACAGTTCCTCAACTTGAGCACTGTCTTCCTTTCTGTTAGCAGAAGCGGGGGATAGAGGAGGGGTTGGTTTAATCACAGAGGCAGGTTTATTTTGGCTGCTACCCAAGCTCCCAGTTTCTTGGATTGCCCAGTTCTCCTCCACCTCCCTGGGAGCCAAGCCAACCAGAAACACCCCCCCTTCCCAGGCAGGGTACCTTTTCTCGGCATCTTTGAAACCAACCAGGAATAAAAACCAACAGGCTTTGTCAGACCTTCAGGACCCCGTTGCCAAATGTGTACTGAAAGCTGTGAGGAGGCAAATCCCCACTCCACCTGAAAGGGATCTGTGGGATTGATAGGATCCAGTCCTTGGTGTGCTATCACTTCAAATCAGCGATTGCAATGTTTCCTTCTGAGAAGAAGTCCAATCCCATTTTATTCTCTTTCTCAGCAAGTCATAAAGGGGAACAAAAGGGTCATTCTGGTTACTAAAAGGTTTATCTGGTCTTTCTGTAGGAGACATAGCTACTATGGTTTTCTGAAAGAGAATTGCTGTAAGTTTAAGTGTTCCTGGAAGCCCTTGAGTTAAAGCGGTCATAATTTCAGGCTTTACAGGTGATTTCATTGGTGACTCAAACCCAGAAATTCATTTACTTTCACAAATCAATTGCAGGCAGCCGGATTTGTGAATGTTTTCCCAGAGTTGGCCAGGGGTACCGACTGAAGGGTCTCCATTTTCCAAGGGGTTAAGCTCCCCTGCCCAATGAGCTGTGTGCTGATTTGGGGACCATGGGATGTGTCTGTCTGCTGTTGTTGAGAACACCCCATGTCCCCAGCACCCACCGGCTCCTTGTTCTGACAAAGGAATCTGATCTCCCCCAGTGAGAGACACTTGAAAAATATGTTCTGTTTCAGATTTTTGGAGGAGAAGCCCATTCTGCTTTGCAAGTTTTGTTAATTCAGTAGCACTGTAAAGGATTTCTTTAGTGGTTATGTGCAGGTCAAGATCTTCATTATTGATATAGTTGCATTCTGTTTTAGTTAGAGGTTTTATGCTATTACTGCAGTGTTTCCTGCAATTTTTCATCAGACCTCATTCTTTTTGAGGGCAATTTGGATAATGTGAGGAGTTTCTTTCTCCTCTGTTTCTTTTGAGGAATCAGTGTTCTGTGAATTTTTAACATGTTCCTCTCTCAGGGCAGCCCATAACAAGTTATTTACATTTCTTTCTTCATCCAACTGTTTTTGCAAAACTTCAACTATGTTTTGGAGGGAGTCTATGATAGCATTTTCCTCACCTTTTTGCTTAAAGCGAGTTTCTATGGCTGCTGTGAGGCAGGCGCACAAGACTGAGCAGAGGATGGTTTTATTTGTGCCCAGTTTGAATTTTGTTTCATGTTGCAAAGATATTCCATCAATAACATTTTCTAAGTTAAACCAATTGCAGCTTGCCCATTTTTCTCCCCCCGGAGAAGATGTGGCATTGTATTTAGCAAGTAGAGCATAAAATTCAGCTTTACCTTTTGCACTGAAGTTTTTAGTCATTTTGTGAGGGGACCAAAGCTACACCAGGGAGTTAAGTTACACAAATCACACAGCCTTTTCACTGTCCCCTTGCTTCCCTGGGTAGTTTAAGAGACAGAATCAGTCTGGGAGGCTCTGTGAGGTTGCTTCAAATTTTTCTCTTCCTTCCCAGACAGTCCAGACACACACACACACACAAATGTTTTCTTTGTGAGGGGACCAGAACCTACAACAGGGGGAAAGCCACTCAGCCTCTGCTGTGCCACCCCTCACTCCCCTGTTTAGGTGAAGGGACAATATCTGTCTAAGAGGCCCTGTGAGGTTGCTTCAGGTCTGTCCCTTCCTTCTTAGACAGTCCAGATACACACAAATACATACACACAAAACGATTCCTTTTGTGAGGGGACCAGGACCTACAACAGGGGGAAAGCCACTCAGCCTTTGCCGCCCCTCACTCCCCTGTGTAGGTGAAGGGACAGTTCTGCCTGGGAGGCCCTGCTTGGTTTCTTCAAGTTGTCCCTTCCTTCCCAGAGAGTCCAGTTACGCACCAATACAACAGTACATGCAAATACAGCAGTAACAGTTTCCCCTGTTTTGCACTGAAAGATCTTTTGTGCCAATTCCGGAGAGAGAGCACTCAATTGCGCATGAGATTTGCCTGCAAATCCCTCTGTCTACCAGAATCCTGTCCGTGACGCCAATTTAATGTCAGGGTCTGTCCTAGTGGACAGATGACCTGATGGTTCATAGGAATGATCTCAGGGTGCAAAAAACAACAAGGTACAAGGGGGTTTGCAGTGATAATAAAAACAAATGCAGTTTTATTGAAATAACCAGAGCAAAAATGCAATAGAGGGATTAAGGGAGAGAAAAAGATAAAGAAAGAGAGGGAAGAGAGAGAGGGAATATAGCTACCAACTCAGAGACAAAGTCCTTTGGTCCAGTCCAGTCGAGGGTCTGCCTGTTACACTGGGGAGATCTCAAAGGCACAGTTCATTTGCACCCCAATTATTCTCTTTTTGTTGGGGGAAGGGAGAATAAATTTCACAACTGAAACAAAGGATAGAAAGGGGGGTACACAGAGTCCAAGCTAGGCAGCAGGCAAGAACCATTGTTTT
Organism: Zonotrichia albicollis; assembly: GCF_047830755.1. NCBI lineage: Eukaryota > Metazoa > Chordata > Aves > Passeriformes > Passerellidae > Zonotrichia > Zonotrichia albicollis. The sequence goes on from NC_133826.1 coordinate 41,749,057, forward strand.
CTTGGTCCAGTGGTCACAACCTGCAGGCAAGCATCTCGCTTTGGTCAGCTTGCCTCCCCCACACACCTCCCCCAGGCTGGGGGTTTCAGTCCCAGTCCTTGGAAGGAGGAGAGGGGCCTTTTATCATGGAGGTTTCATATCTCAGTCCTTGGTGGAGAAGCTTCTTTCATCTCAGTCTGTCTGTCACGGTGGTTGTAAAACAGGTGAGGGTCTTCTGTGGGAGACCACCTGAAAGTCAGGAGAGTCCAGCCAGGCCGAGAGGTGGGACAGCTTCCAAGGCTATTGCTGCAAACGGGGCACGGTGCCCCCTTCTTAGCATACAGCAAACACACCTGTGAAAACAATAATACTCTGCTTTCAGGTCTCAGGGCCTTTGGCATGTGACTTTTCTCCTTCAGAGCCAGAGATTCTAGACAGGGGAGGGTCTTCTCTTCAGTTGCCCCCAATGCCCACAATTGCCCCCAATGGCAATTGTGAGGCAGAGGAGGGAAAATTCAGACAGACTCTCACAGACGTGTTGTGCCACAGCCCTGCCCTGGGAGGGAAATTCATTTCTCTTCATTTCCATTCTGGGTTTCACAGGTGCACTTGGTGACATTATTTCTATCTCAGACTCTTTTCCACTATGAAGAAGTGGTCCAATATATTTGAAAACACCTTTGTAGTCATCACAGTATGTTCTTATTGTGTCCTCAGTCTCCACACAGTTGAACCCAGATCTTCCAGCTCCCATATAGTGATCATGTTCTTGGGGTTTCCAAAGCACATCCTGGGAGGTCTCTGGGACCTCTCAAAGGTGCTCAGCCTTGGAGATGTGATTTAAGTCCAGGAATGGCTGAGTACCTTTCTGCCCAAAAGTTGTACTGGGGAATATAATACCGAATAATACACTATATCTTTTAACTGACTGAGGGCAGATTTAGATTTTATGTAAGGTGAAATATTTTCTGATGATTGTGGCAGGACACAGGCACAGGTTGCCCTCGGAATAGAAGCCCCATCTCTGGAAGTGTTTACGGTCAGGGGCTTTGTACAACCTGAACGAATGGAGGTGTTCCTGGGTAATGGAAGGGGAGTTTTACGAGTGGCTCTTTTAGGTCTCTTCTAACTCAAACCATTTTACAATTCTTTGATTGTTATATCCCAACAGCTTCTCCACAGGGCTATCTATGCACACCATGCCAGCATTTAAATCTGGCCTAATTCTTAACACTTCCTTAAAAAGGAAAAAAATTGCCATATCAGGGACATGAATTGCCGTGTTTATGGAGGAACCATTAAAAGCCCCAAAAGTAAAGAAACAGAAAGGAAGATCCAACATCTTAGTGTGAAAGATTCACCAAGTGGGACAATGGCAGGGACTCTGATGGTGACCTCCCCGCTGAGGATGAGGGTTTCTGCCTTGGGGTCTGAGTATCAGGATGGAAGGTCACTCCCAGGAGGAGTCCCTGTGCATTTCCCTTCCCCATGGCTCTGCCCTTCCTGATCCAGCAGCTGTGGGGCAGCAGAGCTGGGGCAGTGCAGGGACAGGGCTGGCTCTCACAAGGCTGTTGTGGTTTAGGAATGGTGCTCTCCAATTGCTTACTCCCACTACAAAGACCATGTGTCTGCCCAGATTTATATTCCCACCATTGTCCCCAACACCACAGGGGCTTTACCTGCCTGGTCCTGCTTGATCTCAGCCCACGTTTCACAGTCAGGGATAACCTGGAGATGGTGTCCATGGTTAAATTCACCCCTCACTCATGAGCCCATCTGGAGGTTGCATCTCTTCCCTGATGACCTGAGGTGTCCAGAAATAACTCACCCTTGTGTTGCCAGTCCAGACCCCCCTTGGAACACTTTAATCCTGGCAGCCCCATCCTCCTATCTGTTGTTGCCATGCTCTTCAGTGCCCGACTCTTGGGCACATGAGCATCCACACGAGGGACTTTCACAGCCAGGTTCTCCCCCAGACAGAGATGTCTTGCCCCAGTCCAGCAGCCCAGCTGGGTTTCCCTCTACACTGCCAAATTTCCTTTTTCCATCATTCCAGCCACCCCAGAGAGCATTTCCCACCATCCCCGAGTCAGCACAGAGGTGCAGCACTGGCCATTTCTCTCGCTCAGAGCTCCAGGGATGGTCCCAGTGCTGCAGTGACTGCAGGAAAGGGGACCCCACAATGGGACATTTCTTGGTCAAATACAGACAGGAAGAGTGACAAACTGTCTGTGACTCAGGTTTTGGCCTCGCAGCCCCTGCCGTGGTTTGCAGGGAGCTGCAGTGTGGCCAGGCCCTGGCTGTGCCTGGCAGTGCTGGCCTGGGAGAAGGTGTCGGTGCCAGCTGGCCCAGAGAGCTGCAGCGTGTGGGGAACGAATCCCTCCTGGCCTCCTGCCCCAGGGCGACACTGCAGAGCCTCATGGAGCCAAGGGGCCATTGTAGCACTTCAGGGCCCCATGGAATTAGGGGGACTCTTTGGTCATTGTGGGGCCTTGTGGGACTGAGGCCATTGTGACACTTCAGAACCAAGGGGCCACTGTGAAACTACGGGGCATTGTGGAACAGATACTGAAATCACCAAAATAGAAACTTTCTAACACATTTTGAGTATTAGAAAGCATCCATTCTTTATTGCAGCACTGATCACTTGGAGGATCCTTCCTCCATTTGAGTGCCCCAAACGTCATGTGAATAGAGGTTTTATGACACACACAAATTCCATATTTATGAGCTGTTCCTCTGTGATGCTCTACAGCTGCCCTGTAGGCCTCACAGTATAAACAATTCCAACTTTATAACTGAAGTAAGTGGTGTATTATATAATTACCTTGTTTATGTAATTCAACTAGTAAGAGCAGGCCCAGGCCATTGGAGACTCAGGCTGCTATTGGCTGGTTAGCTGAGTAGTAACTGGCTAAGCCAATGAGGATAAACTTCATGGACCTTCTTATCTATATAAGGAAGTGAGATCTCAATAAAGCTGCCTATTGCTGCATGAACATGGACTGTCAAGTCCTGTCTCTGAAATTGTGACCCCATTGGTGACCCCAACGTGATCTAACAGTTGCTGCTGATACAGCAGGAAGATTGACGGGGCAGCCAAGAAGAGCTGCCCACAGCCTTTGAGCTGTGAAGAGCGGCATCCAGCGCTGCAGGGCAAGCAGGAAGAGTTTCCTACAGCCTTTGAGCTGCAAAGAAGTAAAGAGCTGTGAACGATCTGGACCCTCTTTTTTTTTCCCTCTTCTTAGTTTTCTTCTTGTAAGTGGAAGACACCACCAACATGGGAGCAAGGGCTTCGAAACTTGAGGACCCCCTTCTGCAAATATGGACTCCTATTTAAAAGAAACTATTTGAAAAATATGATGACTGGGCTTTATTAGTCTTAAGTCTGTGGTGTGAGAGCGATGGACTAGACATGTTGGAAGCGGCTGCCCTAGATTTAAAAACTTGGAAGTGGGCTTGTAGAAGAATTCTTGGCAAAATTAGGGCATGCTATACTCCGACAGGAATTGGACAACCTGGCCTGCAGATTGCAGAGTTGCTTTGAAGACCATGGGCCATCCTAGGAACAAGATAGACCATGTACTGTCCTCGAATAGATACAACAAGGAAGAATAAGCATTGTGCAAGGACGAAGCAGGGTGCCAAACACTACATGAGAACTGCTAATTTAGCACACCTTAGCTCAAACACTTACAGTGTAGCAACCAATTAACAAGTAACACGTATGTGTGAATATAGGCACTTAACCAATAAGCACTAAGCAGTGGTGGCGTGAGACAAGTGTATAGAAGCATAAATATGACAAAATTGCTAAATAAAGGAAGATAATGTGTAGCCACATTGGTGTGATTGTCATTACTCAGCCAACTCTCCATGGGACCATCTTCATACTGGTGCCACGAACAGGGACCCTCTGAGACACTTGAATGCGGTTTGCCTAAACGTGGAAGACTGAAGTATCAGGCAAGAACCTGATTTGGGGCCAAAGAGTCGGAGGCAGGAGAGACCTGGTGGGCAAACACAGAGATCAGAGTCTGGAGCATGAGCAGTCAAACAAGTGCCTGCCAAGGCAAGACTGCGATGGAATTAGACGTGGCAATAAGATTGCTCACAAGTATCCTCTCTAAGAGAGGAGAGGACATAAAAGAAGCACAAATAGAAGCCCCAGTGAAATGGGCATGAAAAAGGAAAAAATATTTCTTGAGCCTTCCCTGCTATTTAGTACAACTGGGTGGAAAGAAGTAGGAAACCATCTTTGGAATAGCACAATAGAAGGAGGAAAAGATGGAAAAGAAGCTAAGGAGTTAGGAGCCACCTGGAAATCTATTATTAACACTTTAGAAACAATGAAAGCTAAGAAAAACATGACTCCTGCAGCCATTGAAGATTTAGGAGGTGATGATAGTGAAAGGCAACAAGAGATAAAAAACCCAACATCTCCTGAACCATGAGGTCTTGCGACCTTCTTTGGAGTCAGAAATACTCGACCTATGAACAGAATTACTGCTCCTGTTTGCTTTACTTTGCAAGAAGTGATAGGTAGTGTATCACAAAAAGAAGAAGTTTCCCCACAGGAATTTGTTACAGGTTACCAAAACCAAAAAGAAGTACTCGATCCCACTCTTGTGGGAGAAAAGCAGATAGAAAAATCACTCAGAGTGATTAGTGGTGTGAGACCAAAAAGAGCAGTTACAGATCGCAGGCAAGATAAAAAAAAAAAAAAATTGTTCTCCGTATTGTTCTCGTTCTTCATGTCATTCTCCGTGCCACTCCCCTTTGTATCCCTCCTTGCCTGAAACATCATCAGATGAATTCAAAGAAGAAGAAAGAAATCAAACTCGTAAATCAAAAAATCAAAACCTAATGATCTACTTCAAGAAATACTAAAGAAAATAGCAGAATTATCCACCTGGCAAGAACAATTAGAAAAACAAACAGAAAACACGAAAAAATCAGAAGTTATACCTACACCCCTTTTCACTTCAATGCCTATCGCTCCTAATGCTCCACCTGTGCCTGGGTGGCTTGTGTCACCTCCACAGGCTCCCAAACCAGAAAAAGATCCAATATAGCAACGCTGCTCAGGAGTTGTTCGTGATGCTATCTTAGATGGAGAATGGCACACAGCAAGTACTCTGGCCTGTCCTGTATTAGTTACCAATAATCAGGCAACTTGGGAGCCACATAATTGGAAATTACTGCAACAAGCAAAACAAACAGTTACCACTCACAGTCTCTTGTCAGAAGCTGCTCGTCAAATCATTCAGTTTATTTTTACAGCAGATGTCCTTTCTCCTGCAGATTGTTCTGCAGTTGCCTCATTGCTACTTACATCATCTCAATATTTAATGTTTGAGAGAGAATGGAAAAGATTAGCAGTAGAAGAAGCAAACAGACATCAAGTTGTAGGAGACACCCTTTATGGATTGCAAGCAAACATGTTAACAGGACAAGGACCTTATTCTACCACACAAGTTCTACTACAATACCCCACACAGATGCATCAGATTGCTCGAGCTTTATCTCATCGAGCCCTTTTGTCTGTACCAGATAAGAAAAAGCCTGCACCTTACACCACTGTCTGGCAGGGGGCAACAGAGTCGTATGGACAGTTTGCAGACCGCTTGTCAGCAGCAATAAAAGATGCTTCAGATTTGCCACCCGAACTTTAAGGACAAATGTTCTGCACTCTTGCGTTCAAAGGACCTAATCCCTAAACAAGAGCAATCCTAGCAACACTACCTCTAGGAAGTCCGATAGATGCAATACTTGTGAGAGCCACCCCAGCAGAACAAGATAATCAAGCAGCTGCATTCACTGCAGCAATGACGGGAGCAATAAAGGAGCAAGGGCATATAATTGCAGCAGCACTATCTGGAAGTGGAGATAAGCATGCTAAAATGAAAAATCAAATTAACAATAACATCAAAACCAACAATTGCTTTCGCTGCAGTGAACCAGGTCACATACGACAAAACTGCTCCAAAACTGTTGGTGATAAACATGCAACTCTGATACTCATGCTACAGCTGCTTGTGGATGAGGACAACTGGGAAACTTGTGGTGCAGTGTGCCAGGTCTGCGTGCGAAGACACAAGCTCAGACTCCAGCGACAGCGACCCAGAAGAAAACAATTTCTTTTACCAGCACATCCCAGCCACCCGAGGAAGCCTCGGAATGGACGTAGCAACCACAGTAGAAGTAACTTTGAGTAATAAAGAAGTGACTCTAATTCCAACTGATGTAAAAGGTCCTTTATACAGTCGGACTTCTGGACTTGGAGGACTCTTACTTGGAAGATCTTCATCAGGAAAACAAGGAGTAATCGTACTACCTGGAGTGGTGGATGCAGACTTTACAGGACAAGTGCAAATCATGGTCTATGCATTACAACCACCAGTCACAAATCCAACAGGTAGGAAAATTGCTAAAATACTTCCCTTTGAAAAAGTTTGTACATATGATCCTCACTATAACAAGATGCTCCTACAGAAAGGCCAAACACCCAAAATAAGAGGAGAAAATGGTTTTGGATCTACTGGACATGAAGTGTTCTTCACATTAGATCTTAATCGGAGATCATACCAAAAGATTCAATTAAAGAAAGTCAATCAGCAAAATAATTTAGAGCCGTTATTAGACTCTGGAGCAGATGTCACCATCATCAATCAACAAATGTGGCCTCAGACATGGGAACTGCAATCTCCTGTGACTCAAGTAGTAGGAGTAGGAGGTGCAAAAGCACCAAAAGAAAGCAAATATTTAATTAGACTGCAATTTGAAAATGGCCAAACTGTTGTAACTCAACCATATGTAATGCAACTTCCACACACATTTCCAGGTTTAAGTGGATGATATGTCTTACCACAATTAGGACTTGTCATGACAACTGATCAGCATTTTGTGCCACGGCCACTGGACAGCAGCCGCCCATACTAAAAATCACATGGCTAACTGAAAAGCCAGTATTGATAGACCAGTGGCCGATGACTTCAGAACGGCTGCACATTGCAGAAGAATTAATTCAAGAACAACTAAAAGCAGGCCACATCTGACCTTCCACAAGCCCATGGAAAACTCCTATCTTCGTTATGCCAAAGAAATCTTGAAAATGGCAACTATTGCATGATTTACGAAAAATTAATGAACAATGCTAGCTATGGGAGCATTGCAACCTGGCCTTCCTGCTCCCACAATGATTCCTCAAAACTGGCAAATTGTTATAAAAGACTTAACAGAGTGTTTCTTCACAATTCCTTAACACCCTGATGACACACAAAGATTTGCGCTGACACTGCCATATGTCAATTGTGCAGTCCCTGCAAATTGCTATGAATGGAAAGTTCTCCCCCAAGGCTCTTACAACTTGTCTACTATGTGCCAAATCCTTGTTGATTTGGCACTACAACCTATATGAAAACGTTGGCCCTGTGTACTTATTTATCATTATATGAACGACATCTTGTTTGCTGCCGGGTTTAACTGTAGCTCCTGAAATGTCCAATGTTTTGCACCCTGGAAATACTTAGCTTGGCTCATCTCAGATGCTCAGATCAGGCCTTAAAAAGTAACAATTGCTGCACAAATAAGTAATTTGCGTGATGCTTAGAAACTCCGAGGAGATCTACAATGGGTTTGTAATATTGTTGGCATCACCAATGATGACCTGCAGCCCTTCCAATCTTGGCTGTATGGCACTGAAGCAAACAGTCCCCGAACCTGTTCACTGGAGCAACAAGCTGCTCTGGATGTCGTAGCCCACAAAATTCAAACAAATTGGAGCAGCCATCAGTTAGCAAATCAACCACTCTCTCTACTGATTTGCAATACTACAACTTCTCCTCTTGCCATTATTCTACACATTCATGCCACTTTTGTCCTTCTTAACAAGTCCATTTTCATCCCAGATTCCCCATGAAATGAGAGACCTGAGCTTGTGGTAGGGCTGAAAGATGCCCTTTTCCTCTGCAGGGACACTGAGGCTCAAGCAGGAGCCTGAGCCCTCTCTGGGGCCGCCTCCTCCGAGCTGGAATTTGCACTGTGCTGGGAGAGGAGGAGGAGGGAGAGAGCGCTGGTGCTGTGTGGCAGGAGCAGGAGGTTTGGGCCGCAGGACATTCCGTCTGCGCCGCTGCCCCGCAATGGGCGGCCATGCCTGGGGCTCTGAGCCTGGCCCCGCGTGCACTGAGCTCCCGACACTGCGGGAGCTCCCCGGGCTGGGCTCAGCTTCCCACTGGGCCTGGGCAGCAGGCCGGGCTCCAGCTGGGATCAGCAGCAGCTGGAAATACCTCTGCGCATCTCCATTTGCTGCTGCTGCTCGGGAGAAACAATGGAGGGAGTCAAGAAGTTCTGGTTTCTCCTTTTCCTGGTGGATTTTTTCATTTGATTTCACTCTCAAGAGGCAATTTCTGTGATGGCTTCTGTCAGTTGATTCTATTTCAGCAGCAGCAGCAACAGGGCTGTGTTTGAGCACTGCAAATGTGGCCTGTGTGGCTGCTTTAATTCTCCTTGACTTAGTGCTCAGGGATTTGAGAGCATTTCAAGATCTGCTAATCGTGATGCCTGTGACCAAAAGCCTGAGTTCACCTATTGCCAGCCGGGGGCTATGTACAAATGACCAACAGGACGGGACTGCTGAGGAACGTATCCCGAGCTGGTTATTTTCCAGCATCAGTCTCATTGAATGGTTATGACAATGGGAAGGTGCCAGCAGCTCATGTCCTCGGCATCAGATGAAGAATTCAATGTTACAACTTTCTTTAAAAGTTTTTTTACCATCCCACAAAACAAAAGCATATTGACGGTAGTTCTATCCAACCACTATAAGCACAGGTACCTTTGGTTAAAACAATCCAAGTATTGTATTTTGTATACAATACTTGCCTGTGGGCCTTTAAACACAATGCACAGAGCTCAAGCTTAGAACTTCCTAATGTCTTGTTAGATATACTTTTCTGTTGCTTAGGGAGTTATTCTACCAAGCATTAATACAAAACTAATGTTCTATTTGTCCTTACTTTCTACTTCTAATATAACTTTTCTGCTGACAAATCTTATGGCTACCGCTTAGCTCTAATCACAGTTCTGCTGTCTCTGAGGCCTGCCTTTTGAACCTTTCCCAAAACTCTCTGATTCGAAGGATTCCTAAATTCACTATCACAAAAGCGCTCTGGGTAGCGCTGATCAAAAAAGGCAATTGCAGTTTTACAGATAATCTTTAAGTGGCAAGCAGAAGAGTGGAAAGAGCAGCCAGGATCACCAATTCCCAAGGCAAAGGCAGCAGCAGCATCCTGCTGTCACCTCAGGGTGAGTAAAACAGTGCTGAAAACAGCACTGGAACCCGATCCTTTCTTTCTCTGAGGGCTGGCTCAGGGCAGCACAGGCGGGCCCTGAGGAGTCAGGGCTGATTGAGGGTGATTGCTGCTCTAGTCCAGAATTGAGCTGGAAAAAGCCCTTGGGAGCCGAGGCAGGAGCAGGCGGGAAGGGGCCGGCGCTGCTGCTGCTCCTGGCTGGGAGCCCCGGCTGGGCCGGGCCGCGCCCCCTGCGCTGCGGCTGCTGCTGCTGCCAGAGCCGGGCGGGACTCGGGGACAGGGAACGGACACGGGGGGACAGCAAAGGCCTGGCGGCTGCAGGGATGGTGGTGCTGGGGCCAGCGCCAGCACAGAGCTTCAGCCCGCAGTTAACCCCGAGGGAAACGCTGGGGAAAGGCTCCATTTCAGCCTTTCTGCACTCGTGGCTGTGAAAGGACTGAAATGAAAGGAGAACAAGCAGGGCCTGATCCCTTCTCCTTTGGGAGCTGCCCCAGGCCTGGGGCTGTGAGGGGCCATGATGGAACTTTGAGGGGTTTTAAGGGACTATGCAGAAATTTGAGGGGCTATGAGGTTCTCTGAGGGGCCATGAAAGGCTGTTGGGGACCTTGAGAGGGAGAAGGTGTCTGAGAGGCTGTGGGAGGCCAGGCAGCTCATGGAACAAAGGATTCATTACGACACTGTGGACACAAGGAGACTGTTGTTTGCAGTATGGAACCTGATGGAATCAAAAGTCCATCGTGACATTCTGGGGCCTCATGGAACCATGGAGACCATTATGGCACTTCAGGACCCACTGCAACCAAGGGGCCATTGTGACACTGAAGGGCCTCATTTTAACCAAGGGCTTATTGTAGCACAGCAGGGCTTCATGGAATCAAGGGGATCGCACTGGGGCTCCATGAGACCATGGGGACATTCTGACTCTGGAACCAAGGAGATCATTGTGACACTGCAGAACTCAGTGGAACTCATGTAACAGTGAATAGCCCAGTGGAATCAAGAGGCCATTCCAATCTTCAGGGCTTCATGGAACTGAGGTGCCCTTGTGACACTGAGGGGCCTCTTGGAAGCCTGGAGACCATTATGGCACTTTGAGGCCTTGTTGAGTGTATGGGCTCTGCAGGGCCTTGTGGAACCAAGGAGCTCTTTATGACACTGCAGGGCCTCATGGAAGCAATGAGACCATTCTGGCACTCTGAGTCCCCATGGCACCAAGGGGCCTGTGTGCCACAGTCATGCCCTGAGGAACCAAGGGTCCATTGTGATCCTGGGGAACCAAATAGAACCAAGGAACCATTGTGCTATTGTGCTATTGCATGGAAGGAAATGAACCGTTTTTTGACACTGCAAGGCCTCCTGGAAGCAAGGGGCCATGGTGCCACTGCAGAGCCAAGGTGACCGTTGTGGTATTGCTGGGCCTTATGGAAACAAAGAACTCTTTTGATACTATGGGGCCTCCGAGGGGCAGTTGTGATGCTGCAGGGCCCCAGGGATCCAAGAACATGGAAAAGTTCTGGTTGGTTTGGCCTGACTGGTCCAGCTGACCTTGGAATGTTGAGAGTTGCTTCTCATCTAGCCCTGGAGTTCTGTGCCTTCCTTCCTGTGGGAAAGAACTCTCCTCCTCCCGAGGTTCATGACTGAAATTGGGATTCTACCTCCATATTTGATAATATCCAAAGATTGTCCCATATGAAACCTGCCAGAACAGAGAGCTCTGGATGGCCTTGACATCTTGGGGTCCACCTCTCATCTGCCTTCAAAACGTTGAGTGGCCAAGCTCTTCTTTCCATGCAAAAAACATCTTTCAAGTCCAGATGTCCATAGCCAAAATTGGGAATCCGCCTCCAAAATTCTTTATATCCAAGGACAGCTCCCAGACAAAAGATGCCAGGACTGTCTAGGTTCCCTTGGCTTCCTGAGGGCCAGCTCTCATCTGCCTTTGAAACACTGGGGCTCTGTACTTCCCTTCCAATGGAAAAGAATTGTCCTCCTTTTGCCCGGATGCCCATTGACAAAACTGGGATTTGGCCTCCCAAACTCTGTCTACCCAAGGATTGCTCCCAGACAAATATTTCCAAGGGAAACGGGTCTGGCTGGCCTTAGCCTCCTTGGGGCTGCCTCTAATCAGCCTTTGAAACACTGGGGCTCTGCTCTTTCCTTCCTGTGGAGAACTGTCATCCCGGTGCAGGCACTCATGGCTGAAATGGAATTCCACCTCCAAAACTCCCCAAATATCCAAGGGTTGCTTTCAGACAAAAGCTGCAAGGACAGAGAGGTCTGGCTTGCCTTGGCCTCTGGTGACTCCCTCTGAACTGCCTTCAAAACCCTGGGGCTCTGTGGTTTCCTTCCTCTAGAAAAGAACCGTCCTTCTTGTCCAGGCACCCATGGCCTCAAGCACATGAGCACTGTACAGGGACAGAGGAGCTCTGTGCTCAGTGGGGTGGGGAGTGAGGACAGCAGAGAAAAGCCCTGAGAGGGTGGTTTCAGAGATGGTGGATCCTTTTGACATAATAGAAAAAAGATAGAAAAAGAAAGAATTAATAAAAATGGCAGCTGGGGAGGTCCAGACTGGACAGCAGGAGAAAGAAATTTCCCTCCCAGGGCAGGGCTCTTGTCCAACACCAGAAGGACTCTGGGTCAGTCCAAGGCTTTGTGGGGGCAGACATAGGCAGGCAGGAGGCAGAGCTGTCAGCAAAGGAAGGGGCCAGCCAGGTGGGGCAGCCGGGGGATGAGTTTTACAACATGGCTTATGTGGTCCAAGACCTGTTCCACATTGCCAAAAGATGGCTGCATCCGTGGGGATATTTAGTTGGCCAACACCCCTGTCAATCACTGAAACATAAGGTGACCAGAAGAGATTCACCTAAGACCTCTCTCAGTAGTTTGGTTCCACTGATGGGCAGAAGTTTATTCAGTATTGTTTTCATTTTGAAAGTAAGAGCAGTGATACTGGAGTCTTCTGTAGCAGGGGACATGGTATACCATATGGAACATGTGGACCATGGTAAAAGATGTTAAATAAATAAATAAAATATATTAAATTTAAAAATACATTTATAAATAAATAAATAAATAAATAAACATTCCCAGATGTTCCAGGAGCGCCTCAGCCTCATGGTCTGGGATGAAAACTTATCACCATGAGTCAGCAGAGTGGGTCTCCAGATAGCTTTGCAGAATGGCTGGTATTACTGCCTAGTGGTACAGGGTTAATATTGGGGTGCAAGGAAGCAGCATTTTTGAATTTCACCAGACTTAATTATGGAATGTTAGGGGAAGAACCAAAGAAGGAAAAGGGAGGGGTCAAGGTGGTTTGGAGAGAAGTAGACATAGGAAAATAAAGGAATAATACAATAAGTGGGGTCAGACATACTGACAGAGGCTAACAAATGCTGATCAGTGTGCTTGTAAGGCCCTACCTTGCACCTGGTCCGTGTACTGTTCCACAGTACCCCGTTTCCTCATTTGACTCAATGTGTAATTTCTGACTGCTCTGCAGAGCCAGTGGGATCTGGTGGAGTCAGTTGAAAAACCTTTTTGCACACTTGTCTGTTTGTATGAACATGTCTGTATGAGGTACCTGAAAAGTTGAGTGTCCAAAGGCCAGATAAGGGGTGATCCATATGGTGTTGATAAAGGTACCCTTTATCATGGTATACCATGATAACTTATCCTTTGGTGCTCAGTAATCTAAAGATTTATAGAATGTCTTATGGATAGGCCTTAGTTACTCTTAATGACCCATTTTTCCTCTAAAAATACAAATGACATCATGTTAGTTATAATTTCACGCATGAATTTCTTAAAAAAGAAGCACCAGAAGGCTGCAGGACAAAGTCATTTCCCAGTTGTCCTCTTCAGTTGTGTTTCAAGCTTCCGGAACAACAGTTGTATAATACATAATATGTATAATCCATGAAAAGCACATGGATTGTAACTTGGTCCCCTCCTGGAGTGCTATGGTCATGAATGCCAATGCCTAAAATGATTCCTAATTATTTTTACCTTTGTATTAGATATTACACACAAAGAAGGACACTCTTCTGTTCAGAAAGGTCAGTTTCATTATAATGAAAACCACCAAAGGATAGTATAGGGACTTATGATCCTATATTTTCAGAAAAAATGGATGAGAATTTATGCTTTGGTGCTCTGTAGCCATCCATGTGGACAAGATTCCAATATGCCAAGGCATGTGTCCAAAAGCTACAGGGCGACCTGTTCCCAGTGCCTGCAGGGACAGAGGCGCAGGGCAGGGACACCGTGGAACAGCCTGGGCTGCACAGGGCACAGGGATGGGCAGCAGCTGCAAGACAGCCCTGCCAGAGCCAACTTGGGCAGCACTTTGGCCATGGCTGCTGGGCCTGGGCCTGAGGCCACGAGGGGACAAGTGACCCTTGCAGGGCTGGGGTCTCATTGCCTCCTTGTCCCTGCTCAGCAGCCTGGCAGGGGCTGCCCCATGCTCCTGCCCTTGGCATTGCACATCCCCACATGCCAGTGCCCATCCCAGCAAGAGCCCTGAGCAAGGAGGGAGGGACAGGATCTGCCTGGCCAGGGGCTGGGGCTCAGGCCTTGGCCCTTGGCATTCCTGAAACACATCCAGCTTTGCTCAGCACCAGAGACACCTTTGCCTTCTTTGTCCCCAGCTGTCAACACTGCCTCCAGTATTCTGCTCTAACTGGAATCTGGGGACACTTTTCCCAGTCGTGTCCCTCAATGGGACCGGTTAAAACTTCAAGAAACTTTGGAGTTTAAATTTAATTTTCAGTTCTTGAGAAGTTTTTTGAAACACTCTCAGAGGGACTGAGTTTGATGTAAACAACACCAAAGCCCCTAGAGGCTCATTAAAGTCTTTGTGCTCTGCCTGTGCTACTGAGCTTTAAAGGAACAGCTCTTCCCAGGACCAGCTCCTCTCCCAGCCCAGCAGGGCTGAGGGCTCTGCCTGCAGGCACTGAGGGGACAGGAGCCAGGCAGAGACAGGCTGAAGGCAATCAGGATTGGGAAGACATGGAGCTGAGACTTCACTTGGGGAAAAGATCTTCACAGCCCTCTACGTGGTGAGTTCTCTGTGGCAAAGGAGGAGGAGGAGGATGCGCTGCAGAGTGGGGCGTCCCTGGGCACCATCAGAGGGACAGGGCAGGATGGCTCCTGCTGCCAGGGATGGCTGCAGGGGCTGAAGCTGGGGTGGCAGCTAGGGCTGCTCAGAGCTCCAGATCATGGCCAGCGCATTTCTGAGGGGACTTGCCATGAGCTCATTCAGGGCAGGAGTTTCCTGTTTGGGTCTCAGATTTCCTGAGTCTGTGCTCCCACTTTTCTCTGGCTCAGCTTGGTGTCAATGGAAACTCAGCTGTGCAAGGCAGAGCAGTGGCTGGGACTCTTAAACCATCACCCTGAGGATTCCTGGGCACCTCAGCAAGTGCCTGCACCTGCCCAGCCTCCAGATCCATGCAGCATCACCTTTCCATGGTGCCCAGGCTGGGGGAGCTGTTCTTTAATCCCTGCAGGGCCCAGCAGTTGCAGGGCAGGGCTGGCCCAGGGGCTGGGCTGGGCTCTGGCACCTCCGGCAGGGAAGGAGCCCGGGGCCACAGGAGCAGCTGGGGCTGGGACAGCTCCAGCAGCAGAGCCGTGGGCAGGGAGGGAGGGAGGCAGTGCTGAGGGAAGCCCTGCTGCAGGACAGATGTGGCACCTGCCGGGCCTGCCCTGCAGGGCACACACTGTCATGAGCAGCACAGCTCTTGTGTCCCCTCGCAGCCAGGACAGTCCTCAGCCCGGGGGCTCGGGGCCCTCAGTCCCTCCTGGGCCGGCAGAGCAGCCCCAGAGATGAGGGGCATCTCTCCGGCCAAGTGCCCATTCCCTGCTGACCAGGGCCTGAGGGCCACTGTCCTGCCCTGCTGCTGCCTGGCAGGGGCTGGGCAGGGCTGGCCAGGGAAAGGCTTTTCCTCAGGCCTGGCTCTCTCTCTCTCCTTGCCTTGCCCATGTGCTGCTGGCATTGCTGAGGGGCTCTCTGGAATGGCAGTTCCAGCCACAGGGCCAGGCCCAGCCCTTGGGCTCCTCCTGTGCAGGCTGAGCACAGCAATGGGGTGTCCCAGCTCCCTGTGCCCGGGCAGCTCTGGGCAGGGCAGCCTGGGAGGCTGGCAATGAGCCCACTCTCCTGACTCTGGGAAAGGCAGGAGCCACTTTGTGTGCCAGGGAGCCCTCTGCTCTCAGCTGTGTCTCCTGGCTGCCCAGGGTAACACGGGAGTGGATTTCAGAAAGGTGCACGTCCAGGGCAGCTGGAAGAGGCGAGAGGGACCGAGCAGCTCCCCTCAGTCTGCACTAAGCCTCAGACAATGCTCCTGCCTCTCTGGACACTCTCTTCTCCAGTCTGTGCAGCAGAATCTCTCATTCTGCCTCCTACAATCCCCATCCCTTCATGCAGGCAACTCCTCTGCCTTGGCTCAACATTTTTTATACAAATCCCAAAACCAGGACTGGCCCCTGCCCTTACTGTGCCGCTGCCTGAAGGAGCTGCCCTGTGCTCCAGCCTGCCAAGCAGCCCGGCTCCCTGCCCCGGTGCCCAGAGTGCTGCACACACTGCTGGCCTTTGCCAGGAGTTGCAGGGCAGCCGGCAGAAGAGGAGGGATCCTCAGCCAGCCCAGCGGCCCGCGGCTGCCCTTGGCCTTTCTCTGCTCCTGGGCACACTGCAGACGGCCAATGCCTCCAGGCTGGGCTGTGCCCAGCACGGCTGCGCTTCCCCTCGGCAGCAGCCAGCTGCCACCTGGGCTCTGAGAGCGGAGGATTCGCCCGCTCCCAGCAAGAGGCACCCAGGGCCCGGCTGCTGCCTCTTGCAGCTCCAAGGGCCTCCTTCCAGCCTGCCTCTGCCGGGGCTCAGGCTGCTCCGGCCTCTGCCGGGGCTCTGCTGGGGCTCCAGCCCGGGCAAGGCTGGGCCCGCTCTCACCTCACAGGCGCTGACAGCTCTGCACCACAGGAGACCTTCCCGAGCACCCTCTCTGATCTTTCTGCTTTCTCACTTGAGCAAGGCTCTCCTCTAGCCAAAGAGATTATTGCATTTAGGGGTACAAATCCAAGTGGCAGGAACCCCAATGCTATCCAGTCACAGCTGAAGGCCTGCATCTGCACAAGATGTTTGGGCTGCCTCATTCTTCCTTTGGTTTTGCCTTCAAATGCCATTGCCCTTACTGCCTCAACTAGAAATACTGCAGCTGTGCCATAACCAGCCAGCGGGTCATATTCCAAAGGCAGTGCGGTCTGGAGAGGATGAATGATATGAAGTCCCCTCCTCACTTATAAAACCATACAAAAGAAGCCACATGTGTGACTTAGCACCAATAAAAAACAATTGGTAATTCAGAAGGAAATGTTGAATTTTCTGAAGGGGTCAGAAGGAGGAGAATCTTCCAAGTGAGTTCATGTTTCAGAAACTTTATTAATTACAACTCTAATCTATAATTCTATGCTACAAATCTCTTTAGCAACCCTACTCTACAATCCTACTCTAAATTGGTAACAGAGATAACATCTTGACATGATTGCTATGTTCTCGTCTCCTAGGGTTAGGGTTAGGGTTAGGGTTAGGGTTACGCTTAGGCTTCGACTTAGGCTTATGCATAGGTTTAGGTTTAGGTTTGGGTTTAGGCTTAGGCTTAGGTTTAGGCTTAGGCTTAGGTTTGGGTTTAGGCTTAGGCTTAGGCTTAGGCTTAGGCTTAGGTTTGGGTTTGGGTTTAGGCTTAGGCTTAGGCTTAGGCTTAGGTTTAGGCTTAGGGTTGGGTTTAGGGTAAGGGTTAGAGATAGGGATAGGGTTAGGGTTTGGGTTTGGGTTAGCATTTAAGGTTAGGGTTAGGGTTTAGGTTTAGGATTAGGACTATTCGTCTTCTTCACAGAGTTGATGAGTTGTGCCAGGATGAATGGTGGCTTGGCTGAAGTTACAAATGGATGCTGTCCACCGGAAAAAAAAATACAACAAAGAACAGTGAACCATTACTTTCCAAGCTCATTGCTTCAGGGACTCAATCAGGATACATAAAGTTCCTGGAAAGACCCAGAAAGAGGAGCAATGCGACCATCTGCTCCCCAGTCATCCCCAGTGTGCAAGACATTGCCATCACAGGCAAACCTGGCCCAGAATCCCACTCATCTTTTACTGTGATTTCTTCATCATGCTGGGATTTTTTCCCTGCCAATGCTCTAGAAATGGTGCTTTCTGTCCCTGGGTTTTCTTCCTTTCAGGAAACTCCAATGACTCGCACAGGCCCCTGCCTTTGAAAGATGGGCACTGTGCTAATTCCCACAGGGACAGAAAGCAGTGTCTGCCTTTCCATGCCCTGCCCCTCGTGTGCTGGATGGCACCTTCCTTCCCAGCAGGGCCAGCCCAGTGGCACTGGGCCCTGCAGTTCCCTCTCTGCCACACAGCCTGGCAGTAACCCTGGCGCAGTTCCCGTCTGCTTGAGCGTGCCAGGCAGCAGATGGGGCTGGGACAAGTCCCTCCCAGCTGTCCCTGTTTGTGTGGCAGAAACCTCTAAGGGTGGGCTGGGGGGCACAAACCAGGGCCCCTCAGAGTGAGCCCCCCATAGCCCCTCCTGCCCACAGCCAAATCTCTGACCCCTAGGCTGGGACTGGCTTCCTTGGGTTCCTCCACCACCATTTAATGTCCCTGTACCCTGCATTGCTCTACTTCAATTCTTTTGCCTTTAGATAAAACTGAACACTCCACCAAATCACAAAAGAGGGCAACAGAAATAGTCAGAGGACAGAGCACCTCTCCTGTCAGGAAATGCAGAGGGAGCTGGAGTTATTCAGTTTTGTGAAGAACAGGCCCCAGGGAGACTTTATTGCCACTTTCCAAGACTTCAGAGTGGCTTTGAAGAAAGTGGGGGACATCTTTTTTAACAGGGCCAGTTGCAATAGGATATGGACAAATATTTTTAAACACCAAAGGCATCTAATCAGAGGTCTAAGGAAGAACTTGTTTACTTGGAGCATGGTGCAACCCTGGCACAGCTTGCCCCAAGAGCTTGTAGGAGCCCCATCCCTGCAACCATTCCAGCTTTGGTGGCAAAGGGCTCCGAGCAACCTGATCTGTTTTAAGATGTCCCTGCTCATTGCAGGACACTTGCACCAGAGGACATTTACAGGGCCCTGCCAGCCCAGCCCAGTCTAGGATTCCTCACTGTTTTCATTTGAAGAGCAGCAAGAGTGGAGGTGAGGAGGAAGGGGGCTCATCTGCTGCCTTGGACTTGAGTGGAGGAGGAGCCCTTCCCTCAGAGCCTGTTTCCCCTGCAGCCCCTTCCCATTTTACCTGCAGGAGCTCCTTGGCAGACCAGCGCCGCTCCTCGTCTGTCTGCAGGCAGCAGCTCAGGAAGTCACGCAGCAAAGCCGAGAGGAGCTTGGGCTGCCGCAGCTGTGGAGTCCCTACTGTGGCTATCAGGTGTGTAGCCTGGAGAAAAAGGAGACACCAGGCTCCACCTCCTGCTTTCACATCTCTAAGGCTCTCCCAGATCCCTTTGTTTGACCTCTGTTCTTCAGTGGCAGTTTCTGCCCTGGCAGAGACCCAGAGATGGCTTTCCTTTACCAACCAAAAACCCAAACCCCGATGCAGCCACAGCTTTTCCACCATCCCGCAGATCTTGCCTTGGCAGCTGATTTCATTGCCTGACGTAGTTAGTCGGAACTACATCAGCAAAAGGACATTTGCATCTCTGAGGATTCATGCCAGCTTGAGAGGCTTTTTGGAAGAGGGACTTTGCTATACTAATTTCAAGGGTTAGTACATGAAAGGCATCTCTGCAGTGCTTGTTGGTCCTTTAAGCGCACGTGCCCTAGAACAAAACTCATCAAGCTTTTTGTGCTGTTCTTGAAAACAATGGGAATTGGAAGAAAAGAAAGGAAATCCATCAGTTCATACCCAGGTAGGGAAACAAACATTTACAATCTCCTCTTCAACACAGACACATTAAGATGCCTGCACAAATGTATTGGGATGAAAATGCCTGGTTGGGTACACAGAAGCCACCTGCAGCTCTGTCTCTCAGCAGTCTGAAAATTTCAGCTTCCCATTTTTGCAGCAAAAGAAAAATTGTCTAGGCCAGAAGAAGGAGAGGTTCCATCCCTATGGTCACCCTCCAGTCATTTGGCTACTCAAGACAATGCATAAATGGTAGGCTCATCCCAGAAAGCGCCAGGAAACAAAAAGGAGGTTTTGGCAGGCTCTCTGCATCACCAGGCTCTGGCTTGGTGACGTGCAGAATGTTGCTTGGGTTAGGAGAGAAACAGGGTCTCTGAGTGTCCTGGGGTGACGTTATGATGCTTGTATATCCCCATTCAGCTGTTCTGTGCCTTTAAGACCAGCTCTGAAGAGTGGAAGTTTTGTTTGGGTTTCTCTTATCAGGCACACAGAGGAAAGCGGTACATAAGGCTGTTTTTTTTCTTCCAGCTTCAGCTTGCTGCTTTTGCTTGCTCTCTTTTTCTGCTCTTGCTTCTGCTCTGCTTTCTGCCTCTGCTTTTTAGCTAGTTCTAGCTAAACAGTCCACATTGCTTCCTGGACTGTTTCTCCTCTCCTGTTCCTGTGACCATCTTGAACCTGCTCCGGACTGGGACCCGGGAACACCGAAGGTTTGGCTGCAGCAGCTGGCCCAGAGCCCGAGGGACTGAGAACAGAGCAACCACCCCCCGAAAGAGACTTTCTGATTTTGTCATCTTTCTCAGAGCGGTGTCATCGGGTATTGTTCATTTTGTGTGCTGGGGGGTGCGGGGACAGTCAAATAAACAGGTTCTTTCCACCTTTCTCTGAGGAATTTTTTCCCGAACCGGTTGGGGGGAGGGGCCGTGTGGGTTTCGCTTTCTGGAGGGGCCCTCCTTTGCAGATTCTTTAACAAATTTGCCCTAAACTTGTACACTGAGTGTTTCAGCAGCACTGCACAAGAAGCAGAAGACACTCTGTGCATTACACCCTCATGCCCATGTTTCCCAGTGAGAAGAAACTGCACACAGGGTTAGGTTCCTCTCTAAAGACCACGGGTTTAGAAACTTTGTTGGGTTTGGGTTTCCTTCCTTCATTTCTGGAAAGATAACAACACTTTTAAGATGCTTTTTTCCTGTTATTAAGGCCATCTACACAGACAAAAGAACTGGAACCACTAACCCAAAGGAAAGTGTTGCCTGAGAATAGAGTTTGTTTGGAGTTTGTTTGCATGTGGTAAGGCTTGATTTCCCCCACTGATGCAACCAAAACTACAGCAGATGCTGATGTGTTGCAGGGACATTTGTAGGAGGGGACCTTGGTAGAAGTAGTTCCAGCAGATGGCAATGGGATTTTGTCCAGTGGCACACAGGACATGGAACAGGTGAGAAAGACAGTGGGATCAGTGAGTATTTGCTCCTTACCGTGCCAGAACTTTCGCTCAAGTAAGGAGGTTCTTGTTCTATCATTTCAATTCCCACAATTCCAAAAGACCATATGTCCACTTTGGGGCCATATGGTTGACCTGTCACCACTTCAGGCGCCATCCACCAAGGAGTTCCGACTACCAAGCATGGTCTGCTCTGCTCAGGGCTGAGCTGAGTAGCGAGGCCAAAATCAGCTAAAGAGAAAACAAAATAGTGGTTTTATCTGAATTCTGTGCAATTAGGAAAGCAAGCAAAAGAATTCCCCAGTAGAAGTTTGAAAACGTGCTGTTGAATCTCCTGGCATTGGTGACTTTAAAAATCCCCCCATTTTTTACACTGCCTCCAGCAGTGGCTTTTGTTCTTTGGAAACTTTAGACTTGTAACTCCCTCCCTCTGGAAGGGACACACACAGAGCAAGGCCACTCTTGACTGCTTGTGGCTCTTTCTACCTCTGTGCACGTTGCAACTGTGCCCTCAGCTCGCAGCAGGGGTCCCTGCACTGCCACCAGCACCATTTTTGGGGAGCTGGCAGTCACTCCAAGCAGCCCCACAACCACATCCCTGGAATGCTGCACCTGACCAAGAATATACTGACCCAGCTTGACAGAGCCGTCAGTTTTGAGAAGGATGTTGTCACTCTTCACGTCTCGATGGATCACATCGTTTGAATGAAGAAAATCCAGTCCTTGCAGGCACTGAGGGAGAAAACAGAAACAGGAGGCCAAAAATGAGTGATGTGATTTCATCACACAAGAAAGGAAACAAAGAATATAAAAGATTCCCTCTCCAGGGGAATGGGGAGTAATGGCAGAACGGTAATGGCCACTGAGAAGAAGAGCTTGCTGCTCCAACACTTGCAGAGCAGGACCTTTCTGAGGAAAGGCATGTCAGCTTTTGAAAGAGCAACAGCACCTGCTGTTGTAGGCTGTCCCCTGCCAACCAGCCAGGATGAGTCCTGCTGCAGTGCATGTGCTCAGAAGCAAAGAGCATTCTGGCTGCACTCCTATCCTTTTTAGCTGAGGACTGAGAGAAACGAGTCTCTCTCTTTTTTCTTTGCTGTTTGTTTCAAATCCTGCCACCAGCACCTTTGCTTTAAAGGCAAGGAATGCAGTGAAGACAGACTCCAGGCAAACGTTTAGAGAGGCAAGGTGGAGAACAGCAAACACAAATACAAGAGACAGAGCAAGAATACAACAGCAGGAGATACGAGTACTGGCACTGAGTACAGGGAGTGCAGGGGCACTGGCAGGCCTTTCACTTGAGATGCTTTTACTTGCCCATAGAATAGCAGCAACACAGAAACAAAGCTGGGCACAGGAAATCTCTCCTGTTCTGAGCCCCTGTTTCCCAGACAATGCTGCCCAAGCCCTTGGAAACACAGCTGGGATTGCTGACCTCCCGACTGATGGCTGCCATCTCATCTTCAGACAGGCAGGTCTGGCTGATGATATCGGTCAGGACACCTCCATCCATGTACTCTATAACCAGCAAGAGTTCCTCGCCCAGAAGGTAGCTGAAAGAAGGAAACAAGGGGGTAGAGATGAACATGCATGGCTATGTTGATTTTTTGCTTCCAGGTTTCTTATTTCCAGATGCCTTTGTGACAAGGACAGAATCAAAGCAATAGATATTCCCTCTTGGCTGTGCATTGTTTGCAATCTGTGCAGTCTCAAAGAGAAAGACTCATCTGTGAAAAAGGAGATGTCTTAGATAGGCAGCAAATGAAAAGTGCAGTTTAGAAACAGCCCAGATGAAAAACATTTCAGGCATGGTGTTTCTGGAAATAAGCACCTAGTCTTCCTGGCATGCATAGCAATGGCAGGGAGGGACAACAATCCAAGGGAAATCCACTTTAGGATGGTTCATCTGCACTTAAGAAACTTTAAAAAATCAATCCCAAATAAATGTGGAGGTAGTGAACTTTGAGGCTATTGACTTAGGAAGATACAGCTGATCCAGGTATTGAATAATTTTGGAGTAAATATCAAACTAGGTGTGCCAGGGAAGACTCATGCAGACAAAATGCACTCTCTTCTCATCCATTGGAGATGAGTAGAGAAATATGAATAAATAAAAATTAACAGCTTTGCTTGCTGCCACTGACCAAAGTGGGTTTTTAACCTCTCATGTTTGCAATATGTAAACACACATCCATGGGATAAGACCATGACCTCTCACCTGTCCAAATAATTCACAACATTGGGACTCCTATATCTCTTCATGATCATTATTTCATTAAAGGTTAGCTCCTTCCTCCTCACTCCTTGAAGATTTATTTTTTTTATTGCCACCTAAAATGACATTGAAAATCAGTAACTTGGGAGGTTGGTGGCATGAGACCACAAGGCACGTGGAGTGAGTGATTTTGCAATGATGCAGATGAGCTGTGCCAAACTGCCTTGTGATTAGGCACTGCAGTAATTAGGAACTGACATTCCAACAGCCCATTTCTCTGCTCCCTTGGGTACCAGTTACAGGACACGTGGGGGCACTGACATTTTGCCTTGACCATTTGGTAACAGCGGTGTCTCAGCTATCACCCACAAACCTCTGTCCACACTCTCTGCTGCTTTGTTTGGGACTCAGAAGAAGGAATCCATGCCTTAATACTCTGTGGATACATCTTGGGCTATGGGCAGGGCTTAGGGCTTTCAGGGCCGCCTTGCAGATCTCTCCCTATGTGCAGTTCCCAAGTGCAGCACTGCAGGTGGCTAAGGAACTACCAGTAACTTTCAGATGCATTTGCTGGCAGCCAGAAATGAGAATCCAGGATTCTGAAGCTGTAGCCCCAAAGAGCAGTGAGGTGCTTGCAGGCACCACCTTTGTTTTAGCAATGGAGAGCGAGTGAGCGCGTCCTTCTCTGAAAGGAACCGCTGCCCTCCATGCCTTCCTTCTGGCAGCTGAGGAGGACAAAGTCCCAAATGTGTTTTGTGGGCTGGCACCAGTCTGTGCTTCTTGTGCCTTTTCAGCACAGCTCTGCCCAGAGCTCCAGCCACAGCTCACACCAGAGGGGAAAGCCCTCGAGTGCAGCAGAGCCTGCAGGGGCTGTTGACGTTTACCTCTCCTCCTGTGGCAGTGTCGAGTGCTCTATAAACATCTCCATAACCCCTAGAAACAAAGCAGAAACAGAGAAAGGAGAAGCTGTTTAGATCTTGCAGTGAAAGCCAGCCCACACAGGAGATCTCTGCTGGAAGTGTCAAAACCTGCGGGATGCAGGAGGACTCTGCCAGAAGGCAGATGATGCATTTTTCTCTCAAGTGCATGGGCACTGGGCCTGTTCCTGAAGCACTGGGGTTCAACTTCTAAAATGAGTTTAGTCTTTCCTCTTGGGTTTCACTGTCTGAACGGTGTGGTTCCTATCCTGACCACAGAGTGTTTCTTTCTTCAAACCAGGGGAAAGAATTGTTCCTGGGAACTGTTATCTCACAACTTTGATAGGGCGTAGGTTGCTCTTTCAGGCAAGCAAGTTCCTTCTCTTTTCATTAGTGTGCCAGTATGATTTTGAGACATACAAAAAATGCTAAAGAAATTAACACAGAGCTGTCCCACACTTGAGAGACAAGGAGATCTTCCACGTCCTGTTCCTTGATGTAGGCAAGACCTTGGTAGCAAGGCATCTCTGACAATGCCTTCTGAGCCCACTCACAAATTCTGAGCAGCATTGAGAGATGGGACAATCTATCCCCAGTGTGTGATCATCTTTGCAGCTGGCCTGACTTCACGCTGGATAAACATTCCACCCCAAAAACACCTGGCCCATGGTTGTGCAGGAGTAACTGCTGTTGGACTCACCCGCTGCCAATATATTTCAGATGGATGTACTTCATCAGGGGATTTTCAGTGGAGTTCACCATTCTCCCTGAGGGAAACAAAATGCAAGATGCTGACTTTAAAGCAGAGATCCCAGCTTCCAGAAGATACAAAAGGCAGCCCCAGCGCCTGGAGCTCTGAGCCCTTTGTGGTCAGCTGGGTAACAACGACCACAACCAGGCAGACAGCTTTGCAGCACAGGTGGCCAGCACAGAGACTGATTTGTACAGTCTTTTGAAGAGTTCTCTTGACAGGAAACAAAGCACAGGGACGTGCAATCCCAGGAGAGGAAGACATCTTCCCCACCTTTCAGCAATTTGCAAAAGGAATGCCTTCCCATTTGTACACCAGAGCAGCTCAAGCTGTAACTTATCCTGGCGGGGCTTTCAGCATCAGGACCCTGACCTGTTTATGAGCAGGCTGAGCTCAAAGATGCCCCTCTCCCAGCTAAGGAAGGCTCCAGCCTCTGCAGTCCCTCCGGCCCTCAGGGACAGGGCAGCTGGCACAACAAGGCTGGCAAAGCCCAAGCATGAGCACTGACAGGCACTGATGGGAAGAAGCCAGAGTGAGCCTGAGCCCCGGACAAGCTGTTGCCCCCATTCAGGACACAACAGGATGGGCTTTGAGATCAGCCACACTGAGGCGCAGATCAGTGCCCTTTTTGCCCCAACATGTGATGGCAGACACAGAATCCACTGGGCTCTGGTCTCAGCCCCACCAGGTCTTATCTGAGAGCACAGAACTGGCAGCTCCTACGGGCAAGAAGCAGATTCATTGGGTTGTGCTGCAGAATCACAAAGGGCTTGATGTGTTTTCCTAGAGACTGATCTCAGCAGGGCCTGGGCCAATGGGTAGGATTCTAACAGTCATGGGAAAGAGTGGGAATCAGGTATGGAAAAGTGCCATGGATCCGAGGGATATACCATGGCTGGGCAGGAGGCTCTCTCCTGAGAAATGCCTGCAGTACAGTTTTATCTGATCACGCCACTTGGATGTGTCTCCTGGGCACATCTTGATAAGCATAAAACTAGAAGATTAAACAAAGTTTGTTATCAAAGTCTCTGGTTTTTCTTTGGGGGCACATGGAAAACACCTTGTGCTCCCTATTTGTCCTGTAACCTGATGTTCTTTCAAAGTAGTTCTTATTGACAAAAAGATAGCATTCTCTTATTGACAAAAATATAGCATTCTCATGAAAATAAACTGCAGATGTAGTAGTGGTAACAGTAACAGTCATAAAAAGTGACATCAGTAAGACGTGGGGTAGAAGGGCTCCTTCAGGATGGAGAAAAACACAACAAAAAACCCCCACCAAAAATGAACAACACAAAAGCAATGCCACCCTCCCCCCCCCCAAAAAAAAAAAAAACCAACCCAACCCAAAAGACAAAACTCCAAAGCCAGTCCATTTCTGTGAAGTTTTTTTGCTCTAATGACTGGTTGGAAGTCAGGCATCTAAGGAGAATTTAGGAAGCTAAAAATTCTGTTCAGTTTGGCCACTAGCACACAGGACTTGCCTAGATCATTTGCTAGGTCACAGCCTTCTGCAGATCCAAGAACAATCCCTGCTTCAGCCTTTAGCAGAGAGGGAAGCTCAGCAAAGCCAAGCCAGTCCCAGGTGCCCTCAGATGCAGCAGGAACACCCAGAGCTCTCTCGCTGCCTCGGAGCACAGCACTGCCTCTGGGGAGTCCTAAATGGCCCTGTGACACCAAACTCAGGAGGAGCCTTTGGTACAGCTCTGCTGACATCTGCACACAACACACTGTCCCTCAGATAAGAAACACCCCAGACATACCCAGCAGCTCCAGGTACTCCTCCCCAGTCTCCTGTTCCCAGGATCTGCCCGAGCCTGAGTTCCCAGGTTTCACAGAAGGGCTTCCTCGAGGTGATGCTGCTGCGGCAGCAGGTTCAGAGCCCATGATGTGCTGGACCTGGAGCATTTCTGGTGGGCACTGCTCCTGTGCCTCACTCCTAACTTGGGGTCCTTCATTGCCAGACATTGGCTGGAAGTCTTCGCAGGCTGCCCGGTGAGATGTCAACACTTGCACCTCAAGTCAAACAGAACAAAGCAGTCAGACACTACAGCTTGTCCCTGTCAGCCAGGAGTCATTGACTGTGAGGAAAGGCAAAGAACAGATTGACAGGGGATACAACAGCTTGTTTCAATCCTCCATCTTGGTCACCAAGTTCCACTGTAAAAACCCCTCAAGAAAAAAGGAGAGCAGGAACAGGCCAGCAGGAATCAATTTGGATGATTGCTGGCCAAAAGGCCAAAGGACAAGTTTCACTGTCCAGGGCAGCAGTTGAGATTCAGCAGACCAGGAAATGCCCTTCAGAGTGACTGTGATACACACACTACAGCAGCATGGCACTCAGAGGCATCACCCCACTCCCTGCTGCTCTGCACTGGAAAGGCAAGAAGGGCAGAAACCACCAGATTGGTGACTGCAGTGGCTGCATCCCTCTTTCACTCACTTGGTTTTGCAGAGACTGACGGAAGCGATTAAGTTTCTCTCTGAAGATTTTCATTTCTTCCTCCAGCCGCTCATGCCTTGCCTTGATCATACTGTGAGCTGTCTGAAGCTCTGCATCCAGCTGTTCCTTCATGTTCTCTAACAAACAAAAGAGAGGACATTTCATGAGTGGAGTGGCTGCCACTCTTTCATTCACCTGGTTTTGTTGATCACCCCTCTGCTGATGGAGATTCTCCTCTTGAATTCTTCCCATGTCTTCCTTGTTCTTTCTCTTCACTGCCATGATGTCACTCTGAGCTTTGGGCAGCTCTGCTTGTGGCTCTGCCTTGATGTTCTGTACACACAAAAGCAGAGTAAGTGACTGGGAGCTGCCATCAGGCTCAGCTTTTTCCTCTTGCAGCCTCCAAATCACATTTATTCAGCCACTTCTTTCTGCTTCCCTCCCCACATCAGCCTCCATTGCAAATCTCCTGTCCCAGGGCTGATCTCTGCAGATTGCAAGGCTCTGTCCTTCCAGTGCCTGTGGGACTCCTGGCCTCCTCCGTCCCAGGAGCTCCGGTTTATGCCCCTCTTCCTGCCCTTCCCTCTGTGCCCTGGCCAGTCAGGCTTACCTGGCCATTCTCCTGTGGCTCTTCCACCTGCTGCCTGAGCTGCTCTTCCTGCTCTTGGGCAGGGAACAGCTCTCCCTGAGTCTGGCATGGCAGCTCAGATGAGGCAGTGTGCTCCTGCTCTTTCTCTAGAAGCACCTGCACAGAAAGCAAGAGGAGATGGGTTTTAACTTCCCACATGCCCTTTGTGGGCCAAGACTCAAAGACTGCTGGGCTCACACGTTCCCAAAGCACTGTGCTGCTGCTCTCCTGGGTTGTTCTCTGCCCGAGGGGAGGCACAGATTCCAAAGTGCCCCTGGCCCTACAATCAGGGGCCATCTGGGACTGAAGCTCCAACAGCCTCTCAGGCAGCTAACAGGGAAGGGGTGGCATTTCTCAAGGGTCTGGTGAGAGCCTCCCTCTGCTTCTGCCATGTCCTGTTTGTCTTTCAGTAGTGACTGACACCCCACCCTGTCCCACAGCTCCATCCTGGCTCTGCAGGGGCTTCCTGGGTGAGCTCACTCCTTGTGAGAGGCACTTCTGGAGTTCACCTTCTCTTCAGGCCTGCACCAGCATTCCTCCTTCCTGACATCCACACTCTTGTTAGAAAACCGGGTCATTCAGGAGATGAGGATGCATGCAAAGATCTCTGATGGAGGTCACAGAGCCTCTGTGGCCACCTCAGTATATGGAGGACGACCAGGGTGTTTCTTCTCCCTTTTTTGTCAACAGAGAATTCTGACCAGCAGTAACAGTGTTTCTCATAAGGCCCCATTAATGAATGCACTTACACAGCCCTGGGGATGCCAGTGAAGGAAACCATGTGTCATGTATGGCATGGCATGTATGACCAGAGTCACCAAACACCACCTAAACATGGGATTGTTCCACCTCTCTAGGAGAGGCAGAAGTTTAAAGAATTAATTAACTGGAGACTTCAGGGCACAAGAGGCTGGAGGAGGAAAACAGCACTGAGGGGAAAAAAACACCATCTCTGGAGGGGGAAACGTCTCTGCCTACTCAGAATGGGTCAAGGGAACATGTCTCCAATCCTCTCCAGAAAGGGATGATTTAGGTGACTTTTGCGCCTCCAACTGCCTTGGACCAGAGCCAGGAACATTCAATTATGTAAATGTCACATAATTAGACAGATTGATAGATAGACAGATCGATAGATAGACAGACAGATCTCATTACTGAAATCTCCCTTTACTGTCCTCTCTGTTGCTACACACATCAAAATTTGGTAGCCAGTGCCCCAGTCAGCTACAATCCTGAACTTGCTCTCCTGTTGCTTCAGTAACCCACACTCTTGGGGAATCTGGAGTGTGTGGGTCCTTATGGAATGCAATCAGACCCAGAGCATTTCTGGGAACTGCACTATTTGTGCATCTGTGCTTGGGCAAGTTCTTCTCATGGACTTGACCACACTGATGGTGCTGAAGTGGCTGGAATCAGAAATGCAGCCCAGCCCCTCCAGCTCCTCTAATCTCTGAACACCAGCTGGAATGCAAGGGCATTGATTTCCTGCTCAATTCCCAAACACAACACACACTGATTCCCTGGGCAGCCAAAAGAGACGGGAGCCGTTAACCTGAAAGTGATGTGTTTCTGCCAGTGCTGGAAAAGGGCAGGAAAGATTGAGAAAAAGCTCCCTGGAGAAGGAGAAATTACACAAGGTTTCTCCTTCTAGCAAACAAACAAACAAACAAACAAATAAACAAACAAATTATGCAAGTGTCTAAAGCACTTGGATGCAGTGAGGGGTTGTTTGGCAGGGAAACAGCCCCTGTGCTGAGCATTGGCTCTATGGATCTATGGCATGGATCTATGGAAGTCTGCCTGAAGGTCCCTCAAGAGCCCCCATTGTCCAGGCTAAAGCTCCCTCAGCACCTCCTCCCTGGCCTTGTGCTGCACCCCTTGCCCAGCTCCCCTGTCCTTCTATGCCCACGCTGCAGCCCCTCCATGACTCTCTGCTTCCCAGGGCCCACAGCTGCACACAGCACTCCAGCTGTGGCCGCAGCGCTGCCCAGCACAGGCCACGCTCACTGCCCTGCTCCTGCTGCCCCACTGCTGCTGGCACAGCCACCGTGCCCTTGGCCTGCTTGGCCCCCTGGCCCCACGCTGCCTCATCTTCAGCTGCTCACGGCCGCCAGCCCTGCGTCCTTTGGGCCCACGCAGCTCCCCAGCCACAAAGGTGCCCATTGCACTTCAGATACAGCAGGCACCATTGCAAGATGGCCTTCCTGTTCTACCACCTCATGTTCCAAGTAGATATCATAAAGTTTGATAGGAATAGAATTCTAAGGGACTCTGACTAAATTAAAATGGTCTAATTCAACTGTACAGGAAATTGCTCCTATGTAAATATTCCACCCTATCTGCCTTCAGCAAGCAAGGTTCTCTCTTCAAAACTAGGCTTGTAGTTCTTCAAAGCTCTGATATAGAAATTTAAAATATCCATTTCGGACTTTGTTATTTTTCTTCAGGCATGAAAATGGATTTTCTTTCAGCCTTGCTAGCTGGCTCTCTACACTCTATTGCTACTGGCCAAGCTCTCAGCTTGCTCCACAATTCTTAAACACCAGGAACATGAGATGTTCCTTTATCACTCACCTCAGGGTCAGCACCTCTGAATACACGCTTCAGGTGACCTGTAGTGGGCAGGGAAAATGAACCAGATGGTGTGAGAAAACTGCTTGGGCTGCTGAATCAAACAGAACAAGTCAACCCAAACAGAGAAGATTTCCCATTTTGTAACATCCCTCCAGGAGACACGTTTCATTCACACAGCCAGCAAGGGATCAGCATAATATTCTTGCTTTTGCCTACACTTCAACCTGTTTAGCCAGTAAATGAATACAAACATGACCAAGAAAATGCAAATTGTTCTTTAAAAATCAATACTTCTGTTCTAGAAAGCACATAAAACAGCTTTTTAAATCCACCCCTTCTGGTCTTTTTTTTTTTTTTTTTAATCAGTTGCATGCACTAATTCTCTTTAATTTGCTGGAAATGCTTGCCCAGAAATGCTTGCCCAAAATCCTCCTGAGCTGTGGCAGACACTCACTGCTTTAGAGTTTGCATTTCCCTACAAAGAGAATCACTAGTTAAGCACTTGGTAAAGGGTCAAGTTAGACAGTTAAATCCTTTCATGACAAAATTGAGAAAGAAAGAAGCTTTCCCTGAATCCTGGGAACAACTGCAGAGATTTCAAAAGGCATTCCAAAAAGGTCTGCCAGTCTACATTTTCAAAGGTGTCTTGCTTGTCCCAGCAACCTGAGGAAATGACAGACTCTGCTGCCACAGACTCTCCCATGGAGGGAATGGAAGCCCTGCAGGTTCCCTTGCAAATGCTGCCCCTGTGGCTACAGACACCCCCTTTTTAGCTGAACCTCTTGACAGGAGCTTTACCAAACCAGTGGCATCCTAATGCTCTTTCTGTTTCAAAATCAGAAACTCAGCCACTAAGAAAGAGCAGGAAGACATACAAAAGCCACGTTAGTTTGCACCCTAACCAAGCAGAAGGGAAACCTCTACTTACATGTAAATTGCGTAATGTAATAAATGGAAAAGGACATGCCATAAGCAGCAAAAGCTGCTTTGGCGAGGTGGTGAATCATGCTATTAGTGTTGTGCAAGTTTGCCCCAACACTAAAAGAACAAGCCTCTTGTCAGTGGGCAGCTTCCCACTGACAAAAGCTTGGACCAGGAGGGGACTCCTGCTCTCAGCAGACCTTGGGCTGCTCTGACACTCAGGCCTTCCATGCACCAAGGCAACCTTCTGATGCCACTATGACAACGTGGCAACCATGCCCTGACATCACAAAGCAAACGCTCCATGTTGGTCTGTGAGTTTATGCACAGCAATAACCAACCTTCCCTACAGCAAACACAAAAGAGCCTGGGAAGTTCTTGTCTGTCACAAGTAGCACAAATTCCCCTCATGGGCCAAACCCTGTTTTTCAAGGGATCCAAGAGTAACTTCAAGAGTGCCCCAAGCACCCACAGCCTGTACCCCAGCTGAGCACTCAGATGGGACCCAAGCAAAGGAAACCAGACCAAGACAATGGCCCACAGCATTGCATATGTGAGAAATTACTCTCACTTTTAACATTTTAAAGGTTTAGTAAACCTTAACAATGGATTGAATAAGAAAAATTATGGCATTGGGAGTCTCTGTGACTAGCAGCCCCCTGGTCATTTACAAAAAGGATGCTCTGCCTTTTATACCCTTAGCCCCTCTAAAAGTTTTGTCAGTCAACTCTTTCTCTGCTGTCCATTGGTGGAGATTACTTTCTTGCATCCTGACTGGAGGTCAGGTGTTGTTACACCCTGCCTGCTGGTCACAAGCCAGCCCTCAGCAAATGCCCTGACTCCCAAGGCTATTACAAGGGGGACGGGAAAGAGGACTATGGGAGGATATATTACAATACCATCACTACACATTTGAACATCCACATAACATCTACTTCTTAATTGTCAGAGCCAACCATTGCATTACTTGTCTGGAACACACAGAACCAGGAGAGAGGCCACTGTTGGCATCACAGCTGAAATGCTTCCTAACAAATCTCCCCACATATTTGCACCTTTATTGGACATGCCCAGGGCTCCGGTGCGTGTACATCTCTGCCTTTCTTCCCCTTTGGCAGCAGTCGAACTGGCAGCATCTGCCCGCCAGCAGCAGCTGCTCCAAGCTGGGAACGCCGCTGGCGGTGCTGATTTCCAGAGGCTTCTGTGTGCCAGGGGAAGCCAAGGCAGGAGCGGGTTGAACGGTGCTGGCGCTGCTGCTGCTCTGTGCCAGAGAGCCCCGGCTGGGCAGGGCACGGTGCCCACTGCGCTGCGGGCTCCTTCTGCTGCCACAGCTGGGCACACCTGGCAGCAAGGCATGACAACTTGTGGGCAAGCCAAGGGATTTCTGGGGCTGCTCTGCTCTGCACACACCCAGGACACCTGCAGCACACAATTTTAACCCTCAAACAGGTAAACCAATGGAAAACAGCTGGAAAAGATTTCATTTCAACCATTCTTTATGCTTCAATAGAAATGACCAAAATGAAAGTTACCAAGAAGGGCTGATCCATACTGCCAGCTCAGTGTGAAAAAAGAGGCATTACTGTATTTCAGTGCTGGGTGTGTGAGGAATCACTGCCCTAAACCATGCACACCCACGTAATAGTATCCATGGAACTAAGACATTACTTTCATTACTTTTATTCATTATTTTGCTCAAACTCACAGGCTAAACATTCTCACAAAGTATTTGACATGTTTAAATCACTTCCTCAAAATTACTGACATTTAGAGTAGGGGGTCTCTTAAAGGTCTCTGGTGGTCATGTGGTGAACATCCCATTCCCCAAATTCTCCTTCCATGTTTAAGAGCCTTCTTCTCCTTCAATGCATTGCAGCTACCTCCTCAGTAGGCCCACTGTCTTTATTCTCAAGGCTAAGACATCCACTTGCACACATTAACCACTGGTGTGAGGGAAGGTACGACTAATACTGCCTGTTAAAGCTTAACAAATTCACAATTTGTTGCAGGTCAACACTTCCCCAACATCTCTCGTTCCTTCTCTGGGAATCAAACACAAGCATTTTGTGATCACTGAGCCCAAGGCCGCCTCCAGCCCTCCTGTCACCCAGCAGCCCTTCTCTCCTCACAAACAGCAGGCCCAGCAGTGCCTTCCCTCACTGGCTCAGTCACAGCTGTTTCAGGAGTTCTCTGTCACACACTGCAGGACCATCCTGGACTGTTTGCTCTCCGCTGCACTCTGTTGCCAGCAGACATCCCCACCCTGTTCCGTGCCCCTTGCAGAACCCTGCACCTGCTGTCCATGGGCACCTGGAAGGGGAGGCACTCACGGCAGAGATGCACCAGCTGCCCTGGGCAGGAACCAAAACCCTCTGGGGGCACAGCTGCTGGCCTGAGTCTGCACAGCTCTGCACGCCCCACTCCTCACGGGCTCTGGGCTGGAAATGCAATTGCACTTTCTGCCTCATGCAGAAATACCAGGGCTGCACAAACAATGGCCAGCAGGCCACATCCCAAAGGCACTGCAGCATGGAGCTGAGAAGGAAGAAGACCCTTCCCCAATTCCTAACCATACCAAAACCACCAAAATTGGGACTTTTAATCTTCTGAATATAGAGTTGATTCACAGGGTGACAAGGAAATCTTCCAATGGAGTTGAAGGTTGGTAGAGTTTATATTCCTAGTCCTACTCAGACTGTTGATTTGAAAATTTATTTTAAAATATTTTTTAAAAGCCTGTGCAGTCATATGGTTTTGTTTTAATACCAAGATGGCCAGATGAAATGTACTGGCATTTTAATTACATCCAAACGGATTAGTCTGTAAAAGCTTCCCTGCAGAATAGCCACTAAACAAGAAATGAAAATCTGTAGACTGTTGACTTTGCAAATTTCTACTAAACTTATCAGACAATGAGGCATTTTTAGGTAGATCATAGAGCAAATTAATTCCTATGGATAACTTGATTTGGATAAACCTGTTGATTTCAAATTAAAACTGCCAGCACGTACTAAGTGGAAATCTGAACACTCACTTCTATGAGCTCTGAATTATTAGATAGTCATTGTTCGCCATATTAACAAAAATTAACATTCTGGCTGGTTTTTTTACTTACAGTCAGCTCTCCAACACTCTTTGTAACACCAGAAAGAGAGTTTGTAGCAATGTGAACCATGGGTTGGTGGAGCATTGCAGGAGGCTCCTATGCCAGCACTAAATGTTCACATTTACCATGGCATCCCTTCTTGCCTTTAATTCCAAGCTACAGCTCAGTTACTGCAGTATAGATTCACACTTGTAGTCTGTATTTGCAGTTGGTTCTTACTTCCCTGTCCAGAAAAGAGTCATGATTGGATCTCAAATCAAAATAAAACAAGGAGAGAGTCAGGTTCTGGATAGGTATAGCAAGAACCAAGAGTTTTTTTGCAAATATGTTGAAAAGTTGTTTGTACATGCTGCAAAAATGGCAGATTAAAGACTTGCACTCTAACTTGTAAGCTGAGCTTTGCCTGTTCTTTCTGGACTGATTTCTTGAGGCCAGACACTGATCCTAATCAGTAAGAAAATCAAAACCACAGGAGTAGTTTGGAGAATATTGTAAATTATTCTGTCATTATGCTTTTTGCCTAAAAGTTCTGGCCATCATCTGATTGGAGTAATTAGAGGAGATCGAAGCCATCATACTGTGCCTGTGCACACAATTCCTTCCCAGGAGTAATCCATGAAGCAACGCTGACAAACCCACACCAGCAGCTGCTGCCACACAGCCATGAAGCAGAGAATATGTATTTCTGCTACACTTGGACAGCTGAAGATGCCTCTGCTGAGCTAACTTTAGTGACTGCTCATCACAGATGAGACCTTGTGGTCAGTCTCCAACAAGTCAGGGCAGTTAATATTCTGCCTAAATGAAGTAAGTCTAGCAATACATACACCATGGAGCCTGAGGAAAGCCAGCAGCTGTGGGAGATTTATTTTGTTTCCATATCTTTCTTTTTACTAATTTATTGCAGTCAATTATTTAGAGAATGGAAACTTTTGGCATACCATTGGCTGGAAGGTTGGTCAATCTTCCATTCATGACTCCTCTGAAAGCATCACCCCAGTGTTTTTATCAGTAGCTCTTCCATCATTGTGGCTCACAGAGCATTTCCAGCAGCTCTTGCTGGAGTCAGGGAAAGGCACCAGGAGAAGGGGGAGAAAGCTGTGTGCAGAGACTGTATCAGCTGAAGAGACATTTGTTTCCTCTAATTTGACTGAATGGCTGCAGGAACCTTGCCGGCACTGCTGGTGGGGTGGCCTTTTGCAGGTCTGGGCAGAGTTTGGGGCCCAGGATCCCTCCTGTCGGTGGGACACCAGGGTGAGCAGCCCCTGTCCCAGGCAGGAGCAGAGGTTCTGTGGCTCTGCCCTGGGCACAGGGACCTGCCACTGCCATGAGCTCCGGCCGCAGCTCCTCTGGGGCAGCTCCTGCTCTGCAGTGATGATGGGCGCAGCTGGGGGTGGCTGCAATGGAGGGGGGCTTCCAGTGGGCTCTGTTGGTCTGCCACACTGGAGCCAGCAGAGCTTCTGGAAGGAGTCTCCTCTTGTGAGCTGCTGGAGCTGGAGCTGGCCACAGAGCCGCTGTGCTCATCCCTGACAGGAGCAGAGCACAGGAGCCTCTGGGCCTCCTTGCTGCACGATGGCAGTGAGGAGGCCATGGACCAGAGGTTCAGTAGGTGTGACTCAGCTTCCTGATAAACTGTGCTAAGGAAACCCTGCATCCCTCCTGCCAGATCTAAGACACTCCAAGAAATCTGTTGGCACATTGGAAACTCAGAATTGTTTGCATTTTGAACAATTGTCTTATGAGTGCTTTTGATTGTTTTTGTCATTTTGTTTTGATTCAGCTGATCCTTCAGAGAAGCTTTCCTAATAATATAAAAGACAGGGAATTGTGGAGACCCTGAGGGGGCATTCCCTGGTCTAGGGAGACACAAGAAGCTTCCCCCAAAATGCTCTTAGACCCCATTGGCTCCTTCCCCTGTTCCTGTGTCTGTTCCTGTGTTCCTGAGCCACACCTTCCCTATTCCCTGATTGGCCCCCTCATTTTTGTACTGCCCCGAGATCAGGGTCAGCCCCGGGGCCTCTGGGGAGAAAAAGTGAGACCCTCTGTGTGTGGGTGCTGGGACCTGAACATCTCCCTGAACTTCTCCCTGCACGTCTGAATAAAACATCTGTGGAGATTATGCAAAGGTCCTTTTTGCTTCTTTGTTCTCAGAATCACAGAACTGTAGAATATGGGGAGTTGGAAGGGGCCCATCAGGACCATCGAGTCCAACTCCTGGCCTTGCACAGAGCAGCCCAAGGGTCACACCAAGTGCCTGAGATTGTTGCCCAAATGCTCCTTCAACCCTGTCAGGCTTGGTGCTGTGACCACTGCCCTGGGGAGCCTGTTCCAGTGCCCAACCACCCTCTGGGTGAAAAACCCTTTTTCCTGATGTCCAAACTAAAGCTCCTCTGACTCAGCTTCCTGCTGCTTCCTGGAGTTCTCCCAGTCTGTCATATTTTCCCAATGTGGTGATCAGTGGGGAAGGGAAGGTGCCTGCAAAGGCCAAGGATAGAGCCTTGTGCTTTTGTGGGAAGAGGGACAATTGCAATTGCAGCTGTGAGCAGTGTTCGGTATTTCACAGTGCTAACCACAGAGGCCCTGGGAAAACCATGTCTCCTCATGATGCCATTAACTTGAGAAATGAGGAGGGTCCTTGCTGGGGCATGGAGCACATGGGGGACAATCTGCTGGGTGTGGCACAGCCTGCACAGCAGGTGCAGCTCCTGCAAAAGGAGCCTTTTATGACTGTCCTGGACTTAGAGCTCTACTTTCTATTCAGACTGATGTTTCATGTTAGCCTTGAGATGATGGATCACTTTACAGGCACCTTCACAGGCTGACTGCCATGGGACAGTTGGAGCAAATGCTGCCTTAAATGTTGGTGCTGGGCCTGATAGTTCCCAAGAGACACTCTCTAGAACAGGACAGCTTGGCTAAACTGCCTGCCACCCTTTCCTCAGCTTTGGAATAGGGTGAAACATTCAGATGGATCCATTGCCAAGCCCCACAGAAGAAACAGGCTGCATTGCTGGATATTCTGCAACTTCACCGCCCACAACGTGTTTTCCCTGCATTTGTTGTTTTCCACAGTGTTGGAGATTTTTTCTGAAATGGCTTAGAAGGCAGCTGTAGGGAGTAGGTTCTCACAGCCTGTTTCTGTAAACAGTAGAAGTTCTCAGGTTGTGTTTAATTACAAGTAGAAGTGACAAACATGAAGGCCTTGAGAACCTTGCATACCAGAATTGTCAGGCAGCTTTCTCATAACAAGTAGATATTCTATCTTTGGCTGTTTTGAGAAAGTAAAAGTAAGTTTGAGAACACAAATCTTGGTATTGGAAACATAATAAGGGGTTGGTGTGTTATCTCTGACCTATTGTGAGCTCGGGTTTGCAATATGCATGAACTTAATAAACACGGTTATAAAAAGTGACTGATTGAGTGAATAAACGGAGTCGATGCTGATCAAGAAAGGTGGGTCTTCTCCCTCCACTTCAATATATGGTGACCTCCTCGACGTGATATTGCGACACCATGAGAAGTTGGAGTAACGGGTCGGGTTCCGTGTCCGAAGCAGCAGCCAGGACAAGTAGCAGCCGGGACAGCAGAAGCGTGCAAAAAAAAAAAAAAGCGGAAGAAAAGACACCAAGACACGCCGTGCTCCAGGTGTCCATAAAAGATGAGCCTGGCCAAAACGTGTGGCCGTAACCTTGAGGAGCTGTAAAAAGTGCGCTTTCGATTTAGAGGTAATGGAAAGGCAAGCCGCATATGATCTTTTTATTGCTTTTTTACAGACAAGACAGATTAAGGGGATGAATTTGCTGAAGGATTTAACAGGACTTTGGACTGAAAGCTATGCTAGAGGGGTTTTCCTTAACCTCCATATGGTTTACGAGTTAACGGGATGGCGTGAATTCGGTGATTTATTATGGGAGAGTGATAAAACTGTCAAGACGTTGAGCAAGCCATGGCGAGTGCTTCTGCATGTCCCTGAGTGCAAGCCAGCAGCCGTGGCTCGGGGCGCCTGCGGGGCTGTGAAGTGCTGCGCTGTAGCGGCGATAGCAGAGGCAGCGGCAGGGAGAGCCGCGCCGCGCGGCGGGAACCGAGCCGCTGCCATGGGGGGGGCCACGCCGCGCCCCACAGCCAGCGCCAGGCGGCCACCAGCAGCCCCACGCCCAGCACCAGCAGCGCCGCGGCCATGCCGGGCCTGGCCCCGGCGGGAGCCGAGCCAAGCCGCCGCCGCACCGCTGGACCGGAGGTTTTTTCGCCCGCTCCGACACCGCAGGGAGCCGAGCAGCCGCGGGGGGAGCTGAGCAGCCGCGGGGGGAGCGACCCGACCAGCAGTAGCTGCAGCGGAGTCAGCCTGCCGGCAAGTAAAGAAAGAGCCCAGCGCCGGGGGGTCGGCCCCCTCCGACACACGCGCCGCGGGAGCAAATGAACTCTTGGTGGCTCTGCTCTAAAATGGACAAATATCTGTTGTTTTCTTGAATGTACCTGTACTTTATTTCAGCCACTTAAATATGTTACCTTGGTTTATATATATTTCATACTTATTCTCATAAGCTTTGGTTTTTTCCTCTCCTGCTCAAACATGTGAAAACTCCTCTTATACACAGAAGAGGTAGACTGCAAACTAGTAGTAGGCTGGCAGGGAGAGGACTGCTGCTGTTCTGAGGTGGTTGTTTTAGCTTGTTGATTGAAAACTTAGATCTGCAGCTTTGTGGTTTACCAAGAAATACCAGGACTCTCTCTTCTGCCCCTTTTCAGCAGTGTTAGTAATTCAGTGATACAGGTTTGTAACCAGCTTAGGGTGAGGCTGAGAAGGATGGTCACACCTTTTACCTTTCCTTGCTACTACAAACGGAGCCTTAGCTGTGAGGGGCCCAGGGCTGGAGTGCACGGGGCTCAGGCTTCTGGGCTCTCTCTCTCCTGTCTGTGCAGTTTCTGTTCTTGCCATGTCTGTGCTTGGCTGCAGGTGAACCTGAGCCTAAAATGGAAACTTGCAGTAGCTTAGGCTGCTTCAGCTTCCTTCTCTTAACTTTTAGGTACCCTTTTTTTTGAGTTTCAGAACACTTCAAGTATCCACTCTCCAATAATAATAGTTTCAAGAGGTTTTGCATTTCAAAGTGCAGACAGATTTCTCTATCAAGCTTTAGTTTGATCCTAAATGCTGCTTTTAGAGATTTTAAACAGTGTTTTGTTCCAGTGGTATGCAATGTGGCTTTGCTGTTCCCTAAGAGAGAATGTATTTTATATAGCCTTCATAATAGACTTGTGGAGTCAAAAGTAAATACGCACAATGAGAAAAGAACTTAGAGGAAAAATTAAGAAATGAAAAACCTAGTTTTTTAATGACATGGTTTTAGCTCAAGCCCTGAAAGCTAAATTAGGAGTGGTAAAGAAAAATAGTTTTGGTATAGATTAGAAGTTTTATTGAATTACTGATATAGATGGTAATGCATGAACACAAACTTTAAGTAGTATATGTGTCTCAAAGATTTAAGCTGAAAAATGTCTATTTTGCACAAGGAAAACATCTGTTGATGTATTTCCTCAAAGAGGCCCTCTATAGAATTGCTATATAATTATTTTTAAATAAG
The DNA here is from genome assembly GCF_047830755.1 of Zonotrichia albicollis. Taxonomy (NCBI): domain Eukaryota; kingdom Metazoa; phylum Chordata; class Aves; order Passeriformes; family Passerellidae; genus Zonotrichia; species Zonotrichia albicollis. The sequence continues at coordinate 41,788,823 of NC_133826.1, forward strand.
AATTGTTTCCTTTCTCTGAATCCAAAGGAAATGTTTGTTTTTTAATGTGGTGCTTCCTACTCCAAAGCCACTTTAGAAGGCATAATAATAATATATATAAAATAATAAAATATTTTATTATTATATATAATAAATAATATATTATTATATATTTTAATATATAATATATTATAATTATTATATTATTATATATAATATATTATAATTATTAATATTAATATAATTTATATGAGTATATAATATTTATTATAAATAATAAAATTAATAATAATAATAATAATAATAATAATAATAATAATAATAATAATAATAATAATAATAATAATAATAATAATAAAAATAATATGAAATAAAAAATGAAATAATTGATAATTTCAAATTTTAGTTAATAAAAGCATGGTTTTTAAAAGCATGTGATTAACAAAAACATATAGCATTTGGTATTCATTTTGGGATATCACTTGCTTTCTGACATGATTGCCGGCAAACAAACTTTTGTTGACCAAAAATTTTCTGTTAAGATTAAAATTATATTAAGTTATGTAGAATTTAAAGTCAGTTAAGTTTTGTTAAGTTAAAATATTTAAAAGTTTAAGTATTTTAAGTTTAAATGCTATTTAGTTTAAGTAATGTTAGATAGATTTATGCTTTTATGATAGGCATTTATTTTATGACCTGAGTGCAAAGTGTTGTTGTGAACATTAGAGAGACTCTAGTTGAAAGAAACAATTAGGAGCATTTGTGAGTAGAGTTGTTTCTGTTTAAAATATATCTGCTATTTGAGAATAGAAAACAAACTTCCTTTAGCTTATTTTTATGAATTATATTAACACACCTGAGTATTGTTTAAGCCATATAGCACATAGAATTCTTTTTTGTATCTGTTGTATAGCATATCTTATAATTAGTGATAGCCTTTTTGGTTTGTTTCCCTAGCTTAGATCCCTTGTAAGAGAGAAACCTTGCTAGCTGAGAATATTGCTTATAATGTAATAATTGTTAGAATTGCCTATTTTTGTGTTGCAAAGAGTGTGACACAGCCCATAGAACTTTTCTGATTCTTGTTTAAGTTTTATTAGTTAATTGATTTTACATATAAGTTTTGTTGATCTTAAAATAAGTCTGTTAAGTTTAAATATTTTAAGTGTTTTAAATGCATGCTAATTTTTCACTACTCCAAATCAACCAAGGACTGAGAATCACCCAGCTGATGCCATTTGAGCCAAATGACTAAAGGACTACAGTCTGTAAAACAGATTTTGAACTTTTCTGAGAAACCCAAGAAAAGGGGTGGATGTGAAAATCTCAAGAACAGAAGGGATCATTTTCAGACTCGCCATTTACCTCCTCTCAAGGTGCACATGAGGGAGGACAGCTGACAGCCTTTTAACCCTTTGGGGTAAAAGCCATTGCTCAGACCATGGCTGGGGGACCTTATGGAGATACTGAGTGTGCTTTTGAATGCTTTTGCTTATTTTGCTTTGTATTTCTGGTTGTATTCAAAATAGGGTTGGTAGGATGATAGAGAAAACTTGGCAACTAACCTCCTTTCTCAAAAAGAAAGAAACGGGGGAAGTGTGGAGAGCCTGTTTCAAGCATGGCTTAAAGAAAGAGGCCGTGAAGGTATTCAGCTAAGGGAAAAGCAGCCTTTCCCAGGCTTGATCCTGTAAATAATTAGGTTCTCAGCCACCTTTTATATAAACAACAAGATTCTCAGACCGACCTTCTTGGCTGCTACTGGGAACAGATGGCCGGTCTGGGAACAGATATGAGCGTTTTGAGAACTTTTCATATCATGGTGTGAACACTGATCTTGGTTTCAGTAAACTAACTTCAGGTATTGTAAACAAAAGGAGGAGCTGAAGTTTTCTCTACAGCCTATCAGGAGCTCAGATTTTGCAATATGCATGAAGTGAATTAACACTGTTATAAAAAGTGCCTAGTTGTTTAATAAATCGGAGTCAGATGCTAAATCAACAAAGGTGGTCGCTCCCTTCACTTCAACAAGGAAATAGTTGGCTTCTGATTGTGATGGCGTGAATTATAACATCTGTATTGTCTCACCCTTCTCATAAGACTGAAAATTGAATAAAAGTTTTTAAAACACCTCTCAGTTGCCCCATCTATAGGTCAAGAAAAGAGTATTATCCAACACACTGACACACTTTTGCCTCAAGCATAACCCAGCCTGGACCAAACACACTGAAAGGTTTCCCCTGTGGCCCATGTCTCAAAACATCAGGTCTGCTGTTTGACAACTCAGGTTGGTTTGGTCTCAAGGAGTTCCCTCAGAAATACTGGGTTTGTCTTCCTCTGTGCCTTCCCCTCAGCAGCCTTGGCGATGCTCCTGTGTGAAGCCATCTGTCTCACACAGTTTGAGACAACTTCAAACAGGATATTGTGCAATAAATTGTTTCCTCTAAAGTGTTCCAACAACCCCTTTCCAGCAATAGGAAATTATTACTAATAGATGAAAGTGGAAAACCCCCAACAGTTTTTTAACAAACAGAATCCCCCCATGACACGCGTTACAAGAAGGCGCTGGGGTCTCTCTTGGAAGAACAGGAGCTGTCACGGAGCGGTTCCAGCAGCTGATGGAAGCTCGGGGGCTCGTCCGGCGTCGGCTTTCTCCCATGGCAGAGCTCCATGGAGCGGGCAGGGCAGTGATCAGCTGGGCTGGAGCCCCTCGCTGCCTTTTCTCCCCGGCGTGGCTCAGCCCACAGACTCTCGGGCTGGGAGCGGGGCCGCTCCGCTCCTGCCGGCACTGTGTCCCTGGGCTTGGACAAACAGTTTCCTGCCAGGAGAGCCCTGCACACTGCTCCACAGATCTTTCATAAAGGCCCAAACCAACCCCAAACACTCTGTCTGCAGCAGCTTTTCACAAAGGGCTGCAGCAATCCAGGACAGCTGCACGTGAGTGTCGGAAGGCTCTTGTCTTGTTCCTGACAGCAGAATTCTTGATGATCTGATGCAATTTTATTCAGATGTAACATGAGAGCCGAGGTTTTTTTGTTAAAATATTTCATGATGAATAACAAGCCTTGGGAGCATGAGGTGCAGGACTGACATGCAAAAGCATGAGCATATCCTTCAAAGTGGCCAGTTTAATTGTCCATTTATTACTCTGGTATTTACTCCACACTAATAAGGAAAACCAAGCTTTGCTTGGAGGCAAAACAGGCATGGGATACACTACAGGTCTCGCAGGCTCAGCAGGGCTGGCAGTGACACAGCAGGCAGTCTGCTTCATTGTGAACCACTACAGAGCTACATCCCAATCTGGTTTAAGTAGCGTGGTATTATTAAGAGCTCCTTTTCTGCATGAGACACAAAAAGGAGATCCCAAATGATCTTCATGCAAGCATGCAGTAAAGAACTGCTCCTGCTATCCCAACGAAGTGTTTGCTTTGGCAATTACACTCTTTCCATTCATCTTTTGATGCAGACACCTCAAGTTTTCCCCCACACCCCTGCAAGGCTGGCATTCACTGTTTCCCATTTCCTGTTCTTCCCTAGAGATGGTGCAGTGGCTGCTTTGAAACAAAAAGCCCTGAGATCTGGACAGCTTGGAGGAGCATGAAATGCTGATTAAGTGCTCATATTGGTAACACCCAGGTCTGACCTTCCCAGAGCTCTGAAGCAGCAGCAGCAGGACCATGCATCATTCCTGTTGGTGGATGTTCATGTTTCTGGTGTGCAAGAACAATGACTTTGAGGAGGGACAAAAATGCCCCTCTTCAAACACTGAGTGTGCAAGGAGATGTGAAGTTTCACAGCCTTTTCTAGGATATTTTAGAATAATCTAAGAGAATATTGTGGCATGGAGCAGGTCCCTAAATTTGTCTCCAGAGGAATCCCCAAAGGGCACATTCACTCTGTGGTGATGGCAACCCCATAAGCTCATGGACCAGTTTTCCCTGCAATGTGCCACCCTGCCTGGGCTTTACTAGGCTGGGACTAGACCCAGAGCTAAGCAAACACAAGCAGCCAGGTGACATTGTGTAACATCAGAAGCTGGCAACCATGAGGACTTTGCTGCCAATAGGTTACAGTTTGCACTGGGCCCAGAAGTGTTTTTCCCTAAGGCAAAGCAAATTGAAATGTGAAGTTTAAAAGCTTCAAATGACTATGAAAGGAAACTGCAGAATAATTTCTGGAAGGGCAGCATTGTCAATGATCATGCAGCCTACCAACAGCTGGAGCTGAATCCAGAATTGCTTCTTCCAGCTGTGCAGGAATTCATTCCACTGGCAAGCACTGGTCCATGGGAACAAATGATCCCCTAGCTCTGGGCTGAATGGCACCCAGGCTGCAGTGCAGATTGGAGGAACCCTTGTCACTTGTTATTGGCCTCCCAGTGCACTCATCCTTCTGCAAACAAGGTGCAAACAACACAGCTGGACTGCTGTCCCAGGTAAATATACATACAGGTGACTTTGCCAAAGCAGTACATCATTTCCCAGTGAAATACATGACCTCTTCTTACCTATGGAATTGTGATTGAAGACACCTGTGAGCCAGATCTGGGGGAGATTGCAAAGGAGCAAAGCTTTGGGATTTGGGCACACTTCTCTTGGTTTCTTTGCTCAGGCCTTTGGTGAGCACAGAACACACCTAGGTAGAAAACCTTTGACTATACAGGATCTTTTGGATCCATTGTCCCCCAAACAGGTCAACGGTGGCCCTGTTACAATGACAAATTGAAAACAGCAGCACAAATGACACAAAAAAAAGATGGCCAAAGAGGAAGAGGAGAGGCCCAATGAAGAAAGGATGTGGTGAGACACTGGCACATCGAGTGAGCTGCACTCCCATAATCTCTAGGCTGGCAGGTCCTGGTCTCACATTCTCCTTTTGGTTTTTTCAATTTTGTTTATTTATTTACTTTTTTCATCACCAAAATAAAATATATACAATTAAAAATATGTCATCAAAACTTAAAGACAGAATCAAAAGACATTAATTCAAAACTACATCTAAAGATCAGAACATATGTACAGCTGTAACTATGAAGCTTAACACATCAATCCTATTCTTCAAACATAGGAAGAATAGGCGGCAGCTTCTTCCTGAGCTTGGAGGAAAGAGAGCTGTTCTGGAGGGGAGGCGAGGACTTTGTGGGTGAGGCAACATTGGAAGTGTCCAGAGAAAACTTCTCAGTAGGACTGTAACCAGCCAGATGTGCAAATTGGAGACACAAAGTTTAACAGAGAGGCAAAGTTTAACAGAGGCCTCCATGCAAGCCTAAAGCATCTGAAACTCCATATTTCATGGGACACATTTCCTGCAAACATCTAAACAGCTGCACAGGGAAACATGCTCCTGCTGGCAGACACTGAGGCAGGCCAGGGCAAACCCTGAGCCACTTGCCCAGAGCTGGCACAGGCACAGCCTGGCCTCTGGGCTGCCCTGGGACAGCAGGGAGCCCAGAGCCCTGTGCTCTCCAGGAATGGCTCAGCTGCACATGCACCCTCCTGCTCCTCTCCCTGCCCCACAGCTCAGCAGCCCTGCAGCTCCAGGGGCACTGGCAGCAGCACAGCTCATTGCAGGGGCACATGCAGGGCACAGCTGTTCCCTGGCAATGTGCACAGCCTCTCTGGGCTGCCACAAGACCCTTCCTGCCAGTAGAGATTGGCCCAGCTCCCCCCTCACCTCTGTGTGAGGCTGACCCATGGTTGCCTTCACCTTGTCCTCCATCTGGAGCTGCTCCAGGCCCCCCATGCCATCACTAGGAAGGGCAATGGACAGAGCAGGGGCAGATGCACACCCTTCCTTAGGATTTCGTCATTTTTGGCAGAGCTCAAAAGGCAAATCCAGAGGTGTCCAACTCAGCGCTTCCTCAGCTTTCTGGAGAACATCTCGCCTTCACCAGCCCAACATTTTGGAGAGGTTTTCCCACACATGTGGAGGCTTGCTGGCAGCACATTCCTTCAGCTGGGTGCCCATCACCTTGCAGAGGGCAGAGGCAAGCTTGGTGGCCACAGTGCGGACGTTGGCGCTCGGCACAGGCAGCGCCATGTTCCCCAGGCAGGACCAGAGCACGGGCAGGGCGTCGCGCTGGGCGACTTCAGGGCTGCTGGCATGAACCCCCTGCACAGGCACTGCCGGGACAGAGACACAGCTCCTTACCCACCAGCCTCACTGCAAACAACGATCTGCCTCTGCTCCTGCTTCTTGCCAGCCTCTCTGGCCAAGAGCAGCAAAATAGCACCCAGAGCCCCTTGGTCCAGAAACGGGCAAAGCAGCTGATCATCCTGGGAACAGAACCACCAACCCCTCAGCACTAATTGCTCCAACCTGAGCCTTGTCCCTGGGGCAGACTTCCTACCTTTACTAAATTATTTCACAATCTCTACATGAACAATGAATGAAATGTCCAATTGCCTTTGATTTCCATTAAGAACTTGTCTAAACCGACACTGAAGATTTGCTAATTTAGAGAGGAAATGGAGAGATTTCTAATAAAAGGGATGATTCAAGTTTTGTAACTTTGATGCCAAGTGCCAAATGTCTAATCTGGCTCTTCCCTTTGCTCAGTGGCACACAGCAAAGGGCTGGATTAGAACACACCTCGAAACTCCAGCCCACCAGAGATGGCTGCTGCCTGACAGCTGGATGAGAAACATCAGTGACCAGCTGGTGTCTTTGGCAGAATGCTTTTGGGGCTTCCAACAAAGAGCTGCTTCAAACCTCAGGGCATCTTAGATAATTACCCAGACCCCATTGCCTTTGCATTTGGGCATCTTCACATTTTAATGTCACTTCCCCTCCCAATGGTAATGGCATTTTTTCTTATAATGTTCACTGAAATAGGACATAGAGAAAGAAAAATGCTATACAGGGGATTGAAATGTAACCAAAATACGAGTGTGTTCTCACATTGTCCCTGAAATATCTCTGCCCATTTTCTGAACTGAACTGTATCAAACACAGACAAATATTTACTACCAACAGGCTTCTTGCTTGGCAGATTTGGCTGAGAGAAAAAAACTTGAAATGCTCTGGAGAACATTCTTATTTTCTGATCAGACAAAATGTTATCTAGTAGGCATTTAATATTCTGTGGTGGAAGAGACTTCATTTTCTCTGTGCTGTTAATCCACCAGCAGTCATCAACATTGAAACAGCTCCTGCAAGTACCCAATACCAATTCTGCTAAGCAGGAAAGGATTATGGTACCCATTTTAAAATGGGAATTCATTTGAGTTTAAATGCAATTAAAGACATTGGTGACTACTGAACGTGAGGAACAGCTGTCTGTCCCTACTAAATCTCAGAGGGAACATCTGCTTTTTCTAAAGTAGTCCTAATTTATCGTTAATTCCTTTATTTGAAAAAGAGATCAAAAGAACTGCTAAACTTAATTCCATATTGCTGGAGATCTACTTTATTCAAATGCTCTTTAAAGGGCCTTTGACATTCCCAATTGCTGAACATGCCCTTTTGAGATTCCTAATGAAGACACAAAGTGTATTAAACCTTGCATTCAAAGATGTTGGCATAATTAGCAGTGGATTTAGCCCCAGTTAAAGCAAGGCTATCAATCATCTTCTCTGCTATATATTGGGATTATCCTTTTTCCATTCCTTGGCTATTGCTGACACAGCAAGCTCCTCTGAGGAATCAATTATCAGCTGCATTTGTAGCATTTTGGACAGCGCTGACCCAGGCAGACACTGTTTGCACACCCTGAAAGGCTCAGTCCAAGGCCACTCTGACAGCACAGGCAGGGAGCCTCAGCACTCTGCTTCTGTCCCTGTGCCCCAGAGGCTGCCTTGCACTAAACCTGTGCCTCTGATACCTCTGTTGAGCTCTGATCTAAGCTGTGACCCCCAGGCTCTGCACGGTTCAGCCTCAAAACTCTCCAAGAGAAAAACAAGAATTCTGTGAGGACAAAACCAACTGATGCCCTGAAACAGCATTTGCCACCATTTCCCCTCAAAGATCACACATGTCCCTGAGCTCCCCAGAGAGGAGCCAGCTGGGGCATTTTTAGCCCTCCCTTTGCTGGAGGTGGTTCTGAGATGCCCCAGTGAGAGCTCAGCCCCAGGCCCAGCGCTGCCCCCATCTCAGATGCTGCCCAGCTCTGCAGCAGCCAGGGAAAACCTGCCAAACCCACCTGCCTTGGCCATGGGGCAGCAGGGACAAGCTCAGCACCTCGTGGTTTGGAGGAGCTGCTCTGCTCACAGGCATTCCCTGTAAATGCTCCCTGGGAAGAGCTCTGGGCTCAGAAGGGGAGGCCATACCTGTGATACACTCGGTGACATCCAGCAGGGCTTGGCCACTCAGGTGATTCCATTGGTAGCTGAACTCTTTCAGCAGTGACACTTTATCTACAAGGGAAACACACGTTTCTGCTCACTTTTCTCAGGTCATAGGAGAAAGGACAGTGGGGAGGGATAGGGCAGGGTCAATCCCATTTTAAAAAATCAAGTACATTTCTGTGGAGTTTTGAATCCTTTTCTTCTTTCCTTATAGCCTGCTTGGTAGGGTTTTAAATTCAGAAAGAAAAGATCTCCTCTCACAGTTGTAAATCCAAAGTTTTCTGCTGTAGCAGGAGCTGTGTTAAAACATTTCACATCAGGGACCTCAAGAGTTCAGTCACATGGAAGCAGTGAAAAGGTTTTGCATCCCAGAGCAAAAAGGAAGAGCCCCATACTTGGGTCACAGAAAGGCACTGAGTCAGGCAGTTCCTGAGATCACAGAGCAGCTGGAGAGGAGAAAGTGGAAACTCCTCTTGAAGACCTGCCTCTTCAACACTCCTTTTTTCAGGCATATTCCCCCAGTGCAGCATTCTCAGAGCTGACATAAATCTGTGTGGCAAAGGAATTTAGAGCAGCCCTTGCCTATGTAGTTAATTGCTGTGGCCATATTGGCCCATGCAAAACAAAATGTGGAACAAGGCATCCTTGACAGCTGGGTTTATACCTCTTTGTTCTAAAGAAATGAACTTGGTGAATCATCAGTTCCACTTTGAAAATAGAAGACAAAGAAGAAAAGTGAGAAATAGGCAGCTAATGCCTCTAATGTAGAGCCTTGCAGGTGGCTGCCCTGCAGAAGCTCTGATGGGTCAGTGTCCCTTCATGCCAACAGCAAAGCTGCTCATTTGGGAAGTCAGATGGGGCCCAAGCAAACTCCACAACTCCATTTGCCTCTGAACTGTAGCAGAGCTGCAGTCCAGGACTTGCTCTTCAGACAAGCAGCACAGAGCCAAGGGCTCCTGGCACTGTTGGGAAATGCTGATCCCATTCCAGCCTGTTGGGGATGGTGCACAAGGACTGCACCTGCACAGCCTCTGGTGGGTGTCAGCTGCAGTGTTCCACAGACAAGAGCAGCTGTCAAGGCACTCAGCGCTCTCTTGTGCAGGAGAGACAGAGACGAAGCTGAGGAGAGTCCCTGCCAGGGCTCAGCCTTACCCAAATGAGCAATGGATTCTTCCAGTGCTTTCACAGCTGCCCCGCGAACCCTGGGATCCTTTGAGTTCAGGTTCTTTGTTATTCCTTCCAGCAAACCAATGATCACCGGGTTCAAGGTATCTTTCAGGGCTCCTGTGATTTCAGCCAGCACATCCAGCACCCTCTGCTTCACCTTCTTGTGGCTGTCAGATATTCTCAGGACAAAATAATCAAAAATCTGTGAAGAGGACAAGCAACGTGAAAGCTGGATTCAAATGTCCTTGTTTGAAGAGTGGATGTAGCAGTCAGCAATGTCAAAGATGAAAGTGATTCTTTCTGTCAGGTCAGCACTTGCTTGCACAATTTCACTGTTTTCCTGGGGGCCACTCACTGGGATGGTGGCACAGCCTCCTGCTGGTTGAAAGATTTTCTTCTGTTTTTAAGAGGTTTGGCTGGGACAGAATAGTTCCTATGGTATTTCTCTCCATCTATAAATCATTAAATTAATTCCTTTTATTAATGCTAAAGAGTACCTTTGCTTTGAATGGAAGCACATGTTTACAATGCTTGTTTTTCTATACAGTTGCCTCAAGTACTGAGGGCAATTATGATTTTGCCAAAACTAGGGCTGGAGGAGATCTAAGTTTTCTTTTGTTTGTCTCAGAGCCAGTGTCTGGAGAAGTGCAGGGCTCTGAACAACTCCTCCAGGATCCGGACCATTTCTCTAAGTAACAAGTAAACTTCTGAAATGTAATGTGCTGTACAGCTCTCATTAGAGCAGGCTCAGTCCCTTGACAGACTCATTATCAGGCACCTTTCCCTGGAAAAAGGGAAAAAGCAGCTACTGGGAGGAGAAGGCAGAGATGAGTCCTTAGCTGTTTTCCTCCTTTTCCAAAGAGAAAAACAGACCCCCAAGAAGGGAGAGCACTGTCTTTACCAAGAGGAAAAGGAATAAGGATGGAAATGAGTAGCCAGAGCTGTGCCTGTATAAAACAAGATGGAGTATATAGAAGTATTCTTAAAAAAAGCAACTGGGTTTAAACCAACCCAGCCTGATACTTCTCTTCCCTATGCAAACCCATTTTTGGTCTAGAGAACAATTGCCATGCTTTCAGGGGCTGGATTCCCTTCACTTAACCCAACTGGGAGTAGGAGAGACCAGCTGTTACACCAGCAGAAAATTCTGCCATCATCTGATGAACAGCATCAATAGGCACCTGCCAGACAAATACAGCTGGACTGAAACAACTTGTCCTGAAGCCTGGACCTAAATAAATTTTTTCTGGGTAAGAGGGACCAGCGTGTCCCAAACAGCCAGGACGGAGTGCCAAGACACACTGAATTAACTTTGCTGCTACAGGCTTAGGAAAGGAGCTAAAGGAAAGGAGCAGTGAAGATACCCTACATACTTGGGCAATGTTAGTGGAGATGAGCTGGGGGCTGGTTTTGCACAGGTCTAGGAGGAGTTCCACTCCTTCCATCCTTGTCTGAAACCCCTTGGCTTCCAGGAGATGGTAAAGCTTCTGGAGCAGCTCCTTTTCTTCCACAGCTGGAGGTGACGTGACCTGGGCTTTTGCACAGTGTAGGAGGTGTCCATCAGAGGAAGATTTCACCCTGGAAAATAAATCCAAATGAGGACCTGGTGGTGTTAATTATCATAGCGTGGCCTCCCCGTCGAGGATATAATTAGCCTTGACTCCATGATTCCAGAAGGCTGATCAATCACTTCATTATACTATACTATACTGTACTATACTATACTATACTGAAACTCATCACCCTTACAGACAGTCTGATACAGACAGACTAGATTGGTCAATTGAATCCAAAACACAATCACCAGTGGCCAATTAAGAAATCACCCTTTGGAAAACAAATCTCCATAACACATTCCACATGTTCATAACAACAGATGCAGCAAGTGAAAGTAAGAATTGTTTCTCATTCTTTTCTCTGATTTTCTAACATCCTTCCCCAGGACAATGCCTGGCAAAGTTGTGCCTGCTGCTCTCTATGGAGAGAGCTGCAGCCACAGACAATACCTTCAGTTAATTGTGAGCAGAACATCTTGAGCAGCTTTCCTAATGATGTGATTTCAAGCTGGAAAATCATGAGGCTCTGAAGAACAGCATGGACCTCATGATAATCATTACGGCAAACAATCTGCAAGAGACGTTCTCTCCAGTGCTCACTCAGGAAAACCAAGGATGAGATGCATCTGATCTATCATCAGATGGCTGCCAGGGCACACAGGTCACATTGCTTTGTGGAGAAAGAGAGACACTACTGCCAAGTTTAAATGCCTCCTCATATGGGACGTGTGTGTCTTAGAATAAGGGAACTCATCACTCTGGAGAAGTGTCTCTACAAGCAGGCATGACAATCTGGAAAAGTAGCTCAGATGCATCTGAACAGATGAACAGGGCCATATTTGAAGGATTCAGAAAATCAGTAACAGAGATAAAAACAAAAGCCAGACATCCCAGAACTACGCTCACATTTCATTTGCTTCCCTGGAGACCAGATGCACAGCTTAACAACCCCACTGGGAACAATTCTCCTGATCAACCTGTCTCTTCCATGAGCACAGGAAGATGCCAGCTGTGCTACTGAGGCATGTGGTCACTTTCCTGCCACTGCTGAGCAGGACAGAGCTAAATAAATCCCCTCTGCTATCAGAGCAGAAGAGGTACAAGTAGCTCTGCAATTGCCGAGAAGAGACAGCAAGGAGCAAATTCCTGTCTTAAATGCTGATTGCAGCACAGGGGGCAATAAACCAAACATGCTCTCCATCAAGCAAATTACATGAAGGACAGGCAATCAAGGCAAAAAGTCCACATTCAGACACCCGTTGACTGAAGTTGTTCAGGAATTGCCTTGCTACTTACTACTCAGACTTGGTACTGTTTGAGGGAGAGAAAACCATGATTCAGCCAGGCCAAACCTCACAGATGAGAACGAATCGTTGTGGAATGGCATCTTGCTTCCAGACTGAGATTTCTCATCAAAACACCCATCTGAAAATGACTCCACTCAGATGAAAAAAAAGCCCTGTTTTATAGGGGCCTGAGTAAATATATGTATGGCAGTAAAAGATCTCTGTATTGTATAAATGACCCTGCCCTGATTCTAGTTATTGTAAATGGGCTGCAGCTGTGATGCCCTTAACTGAGCAGCAGCTGTAGCCTGTGGAGGCAGCTGGGATAAAAAGGGGTGAGGCATTCAGGGAGGGCTGCAGAAGAGCTCTGGCTGGGAAGCAACGACAACACTGCTGTGAAGAGCTGCTGTGAGAAAACCACCCAGGAGGTATGAGACTCTGGAAATACGATATACTGCAATATGATTACGACACTGTTTGAATTTACTTGTCCCAAGTCAGGCAGCAGAAACTTGGCCCTCTCCCAGCCTCCACAACACTGCCCTTGCCACTGCACTGGATCGTCTGAGCTGCAGCCAATGGGTGTCTTTTTGTCTCTCCATTTTTGTGGAAACTGCTCCAGAGAAGTTGTGTTCAGCACAATGCAGAAGTAGACATTTTTTATCCTAGAGCATTTGTAGGGAAAGGAGACAATCTGTGGCATTGGTCATCTGTGCCAGAAAGTTTTTCCTGAGGAAGAGGCATGTAGAGCTTGTTACGTGCTTTGTCAAATCCAACAAAAGTGCTCAGTACTGTTTGCTAGCAGACAATGTGGCCTGGGGCTCCTTTGAGCCATTGTTCCTCTCCTTCACCGGCTCCTTGACAGATGGGCCTTCAGCCTTCTGGTTTTCCATCCCCTATAACAACATAGAGAAACCCCATCAATCTTTAGAGTATAAAACAGGAAATTCCCTGTTGAAAACACAAGTTAGAACCAGGATCACTGCTACCAAGGCTTAGAGAAACATTTCCTAACATACAGATGGAAACAGAACAGAGATTGAGTAATGCCAACTCATTGTTTTCAATAGCCCAAGGCAGGTTATGGGTGCTACCAGACTGAGCAGCAGTCTAAAATCCCAAATTCCTTAGTCTTGAGCAGAAATGGGAATAATGCAAACTGGCAGGCAACGAGTGTTTGTGAAGGAAGCAGCAGAACAAACTGGACTCTTTGGGGGCTGGCCCATTGTGTTGGAAGTTGATTTGGTTCAACACTCACTCTCCCTGTGCCTGAACAAAGGCAGGCTCCCTTCTGTAATGTCGATTAAAAAGATAAAATCCTCCCCCAAACAAACAAAGGATTTTCCACTGGATGCTGCTGAATTCACCAAGCTTCTTCCAGCTCCAATGGGCTTGACAGCAGGGCAGTATTCCCAAAAGACAGACAGTAATTGTAGTAACTAGGATTGACTTGGACATCTTTTGTAAATTTGGGAATTTTCTTGGCACTACTACTTCCAGTGTCCTTTGCAAAGACTCTGTTATCTTCAGAAGCACAATTCTCACTTAAATGCTTTACAGGGGGCAGAGTAGGGAGAGCATAGTGGGGGCTTATGCTTAAATGTAAACCCATTTTCTCCTCTTTCCCTTTCCTCTTTGTGACTGATATTGAAAATATTCAAAACCCCACTTTTCCCTAATAATATCGGTTCCTTTGTGGTCTGCAGATGAACAGGCTGAGGATTAACAGCTCATTCCCAGGAGCAAAATGATTCAGCAGAAGAGGAATGAGCTAAAGACAGATTGGGTATGTTTAATCTCATATTAGCAGTGGCAATACTTGCACAAGGGAGACATTTCTCCTGCCAAGCACTTACTTTCTTCTTAATTCTTGTCAGAATGTCTGCCAGGTCATGGGTGGAAAGAGATTGCTCCAAAAGCATTTTAAATTGTTGATGATTGAGCAACATCTTCACCATCTCCTGTCAATAATGCCGAAGGCAGGAAGGAAGGGAAAGAAAAGTGAACAAACACAGGAAGAGTGTTACCAGAAGAGGCTGATACCTTAAACTCATCAGGTGCAAGCCTTACACGAGAAGGCATTACCTGCTCAGCAAAGAGGGAGATGTACCTCACTTGACACTGCACAGTGCTGTCAGCTGAACACAAGAGGCAAGAGGAGAATGTGGGGCAAAAGAAAAATACCATTTCACTCTGAAACTGGGGGTGTGCTTCTGTGGCATCAAAGGATCCCAGGGAACAAGCCAAACACATCTGCTTTGTTGTCAGAGCCTATTAGCAGTATCTTGCTGCTATTGCACAATAATTTGCCTTTCTTTACCTGGCAGGGAAGCCAGGACAAAACACCTCATGCATCCTCTTGATTATTTTATACTATGTGTATGCACAGGGACAGCTACTGGCTCTGGTGTTCTTGGCAGTTATTAATGGGAATTTAATCATCAAAGGAAGGGGATTTTGGTGGTTTGGGTTGATTTTGCCACTAGGAAACCACAGTTTTCTTCAAGAAGAAGTTTGGAACTCACTGAGCCACAGATAACAGCATTCTAGAAATCTGCAGAACAGGTTTAGAAAGACTGAATATTTTGGCTGAAGACCCCTGAAATATTTTTAGAAAAGTCTGAAGTTAATGAGAAATGGATGTTTGGGATCCTTCAGTGATGAACATTAGCCAGCACTTTGGCTTTGTGTTGTGCAGCTAAGGCCAAACAAAGCTGTTGGACTGGTTGATCTGAGCTCTTTTGATCTCAGTAAAGAATTCTTCAAGCCGCAGGAAAAAGTTGGCAATGTTCCTTTTTTCTGGCCAACCTCAGGTTTCCCAGCACAGCCATTTGCCCAGGCAACCCAGAGCAGTGGTCACAGTGCCAAGGCTGACAGAGCTCAAGAGGAGTTTGGACAATGCTCTCAGGCACATGGAGTGACTCTTGGGGTGTCCTGCACATGGCCAGGAGATGGACTCAATGACCCTGATGGGTCCCTTCCAACTCAGCATATTCCATGATTCTATGACCCTTATTCACACAGTGAGGTAACTTCATATTCCCATTGGTTTCCACTCTTGTGTGGTTTCACCTTTATAGCCAGACACAAAGTGGTTTTCCTGTTTTGGGAGGTGAAATGAAGATCATTACCTTGTGTCCTTGTGACAGTCCTGAGCAAGCTTCCCTGCCACGTGTGGCAGCCTCTCAGCCCTGGGGGTGCCTGCGAGCTGGGTGACTCCAATTCTCTCCATCAGGGACAGGAGCAGTTGGGCTGCACACTCGCGCACCGGGGCGGGGCGGCTGCTGGGGAGGGGAGCAAACCCTGGGCACAGGGACAAGGAGCAGCAGCAGTGCCGGCCTTGGCCAGAGCTGCTCCCTGCCCTTGCTGGGGGAAGGAGCCTGGGCTCTCCCTGCACCTTCAGACACCTGCACAAGGTTCTGGCCTCAGCTAAACACAAAGTTAGCATTGCACACAAGGCCTGCCTGCACGGAAGGGGGAGGAATTCAGTCTCCCTGCTCTGTCTGATACTCAGTTTCTTTCACAGTATTTACTCTGAGAAAGATTAAAGAAATAGATGACATATGAATAATTTAGAAATTAAGGACCATTCATGCTGACCCATCAGAGGGGCACCCACTATACAGAGCTGAAGCAGGATTGAGGCTCTTTCCACCCATTTATCCCCAAATCCGCAGACCTTTTGAAAACAACAAATGCAGGGAAAACACGTTGTGGGCTGTGAAGTTGCAGAATATCCAGCAATGCAGCCTGTTTCTTCTGTGAGGCTTGGCAACGGATCCATCGGAATGTTTTACCCTATTCCAAAGCTGAGGAAAGGGTGGCAGGCAGTTTAGCCAGGCTGTCCTGTTCTAGAGAGTCTCTTGGGAACTATCAGGCCCAGAACCAACATTTAAGGCAGCATTTGCTTCAACTGTCCCATGGCAGTCAGCCTGTGAAGGTGCCTGTAAAGTGATTCATCATCTCAAGGCTAACATGAAACATCAGTCTGAATAGAAAGTAGAGCTCTGAGGCCAGGACAGTCATACAAGAGTCCTTTGGCAGGAGCTGCACCTGCTGTGCAGGCTGTGCCACACCAGCAGATTGTCCCCCATGTGCTCCACGCCCCAGCAAGGACCCTCCTCATTTCTCAAGTTAATGGCATCATGAGGAGACATGGTTTTCCCAGGGCCTCTGTGGTTAGAGCTGTGAAATACCAAACACTGCTCACAGCTGCAATTGCAATTGTCCCTCTTCCCACAAAAGCACAAGGCTCTATCCTCGGCCTTTGCAGGCACTTTCCCTTCCCCACTGATCATCACATCTAGGAAAATCTGACAGACTGGGAGAACTCCAGGAAGCAGCAGGAAGCTGAGTCAGAGGAGCTTTAGTTTGGACATCAGGAAAAAGGGTTTTTCACCCAGAGGGTGGTTGGGCACTGGAACAGGCTCCCCAGGGCAGTGGTCACAGCACCAAGCCTGACAGGGTTGAAGGAGCATTTGGACAACAATCTCAGGCACTTGGTGTGACCCTTGGGCTGCTCTGGGCAAGGCCAGGAGCTGGACTTGATGGTCCTGATGGGCCCATCCAACTCCCCATATTCTACACTTCTGTGATTCTGAGAACTAATGGGCTGCAGGAGGGCAGAAATAGGTGACAAGAGGAAAGAAGTGAGGTTGGTCAGAGAATCAAGTCACTGAGTTCACAGAAGATGCAGGATCCAGGACCCTTCCCTCCCACCATTCCCATTCTCTGTCTCATCCCTTCTCCCTCCCACACACACGAAAGTGAAGAATATCACTAAAAGAAGAAGAACCTGCTTGACTCCCATGTCCATGAGAGCAGTCATTGCTCATGCAGGAGTCACATTCTCCACCATGATCCCCAGGGTCTGACTGGCTGCTTTCTGAACAAATTCTGGAGAGTTGGACACCATCTGGAGAAGGACCCGAGCAACTTCATCCACCTTAGAGTCCATGTCCCTCTTCAAGGTCACAGAGAGCTCTCCCAGAGTGACAATGGCAGAGTAGGACACCTGGGAATGGAGGTTGGTCACCTCGGGAAGCCATGAGGGGAAACATAAGAATCACCTTGGAAAGAAAACCAGTTGCCTTCAACAGAAGTCCCAGGAAATGACAACACATCCCACTGTGTCCAGAGGAACATACAAGTACAGAAAGAGCAGGAGAGCACAAGCACAGAAAGGCACTTACTCTGGCACCAATTTCTGGCCTCAGACCTGCTCACTGCAGGCCTAAAATAAAAATTTCATTAAGTGTTCTACTTAACACTTCTAAAATGTCCACAGCTTTGATTTTAGGCCCTTTAAGAAAATTAAAGCAAAAGCTGCTTTCAGATCATAAAGGCACAACTGATAATGATAAAAGAGTCAGGTGCTCCTGTTCAAAAAAGCAACACCAGCAGTTGAAGCACTCAGCCAGGAAACAGAAAACACAGGCTCAGGTCTACAGAATAATTTACAGTGTTGAATTACAGCTTGGGCAGAGACTGGGACTCTGGCAAATAATATCATTATTGTCTCAGTTTCTGCATTTGCACATTGCATTATAAAGGCTCCACACTCAAAGATGAGTGTCAGATACCCAACCTGCCAGTAAATACAGCTGCATGTACCTGCAGATCCTACAGACAGCTGACAGACATTGGAAATATCAGGTCTAAAACCAGAAGTGAAGGCAGACCTTGAGCACACATGGAGATGAACAAGCACACACCTACTCTACACACCGTGTATGAAGTATGGGGGACAATTCAGGACAATGTTCTCACCTCGCTGGTAACTGCCAAGCAAACCTCACCAAGTCTGCAAAGCAGCACCTCTGAATGGGACCCAGCCAGGTGCTGGATGGTGAAGAGTCCCTTCTCCTTCAGCTCCCTGGAAGGCAGAAGATTGATTTTTCTCTCCACCAAGGCAGCACCCTCTGAAGTGACCAGGCTGGCAGCTCAGTGAACAATGGGAGGTGCTTTTCAAGGAACGCTTAATGAAATCACATTGCCCCAGGATGCTGTGGCTGTCAAAAGCATTCACAAACCCAAGAGGCATAGAGAGGGGTTTCAGAGTGGCCATTTGAGAAGACAGCCTTTCTGCAACCTCTGGCTCATGAGGCCCCTCTGTCACTGCTTCCTAGAAGCTGTGAGCCTGGGCCATGCTGCTGTTTTTTGTCACCTCCCTGTACCTGTCCCTGAGACACAGTGCCACCAGGCTGTTATTGGGGCATTTTCCTTCTTTGCCAGCCCCAGCAGGCATTCAGCAGGGAGAGTCTGCACTGCCTCTCTGGAGCTGAGTTTCCACTCTATGATCTCGGTTTCTTTGTCACCCGCTCCACTCCCCCTCACACATTCCCCAAAAAAGCAGCAGGATGTCTGCTGGGACCACCTCGGCCTGCAGGAAGGCCAAGTGGGTCCTGGCCCCTCCTGACCCACAGCACAGCTTTCTTTCAGCCCAGCAAAGAAATACAAAAACTGTATTATCACCTCACACAGAGGGCCAGGAGCTTTTTATTTTGGCTGCAAGTGTTCACAGGGCATTGGGGAAGAGGAGAAAAAGAGTGTTTTGCAGCAAGCAACCCAGCTACTCAGGCAGGATGGTAGGAAAAGTGTCTGGGAGCTGCTTTTTAGGACTTTGGTTATTCTGCTGAAGCTTCTGACAGAGCTGATGGGCAGATCCCAGAGCTGTGGAGAGTTCCTGGGAAATTTGTCCTTGGATATGTCTACGAATGCTCTCCCAGCCATGAACTGCCATCTGTGTCCTGTCCATATGTTACTGCCTTGACTGTTGAGTGTCTGATGTGACTCTTGAGGCTGCTGTGGACCTCCTTCACCAAGGAATGGATTGTGATACAACATCCCTTTCTGCTTGTATTATGGCACTGACAGAGCCTGGACCACTCTGGCTGGAGCTTGGGCTCTGGCCAAGCAAGATTGCAAATGAGAGCAGCTCATGGTCCTCAGCTCTTCCCTCCTGCTGGGACAGACAGACATGGCCATGGGGACAGAATGGAGCTGCCCCACCTGCCAGGTCACTAAGAAGGATGTGAGTTTTTCTCTGCCCTGTCACCAGCAGTTCTGCCTGGGCTGCATCCTGCAGTGGGCAGAGAGAAATCCAGCGTGCCCACTCTGCAGAAGAATGATAGAAGCTGTCAGGTTTTCTGAGTAGGATGAACAGGACTACATACAATGTGCCATCAGCTCCCCCAAACAATTGCTGGAGTCCAGCAGGGAGAGAGCCTGGCCACCTTGCTGAAAGCAGCCCCCCAGACCCTGTGATGGCTGCTCCACCTTCCCCACAGAGTACACTGTCCCCAGCTGAGCAGGGGGCTGCAGGACCAGAGCCTGTGGATGGCCTCCTGCCCAAGGAATGGGCCGAATTTTTCAAATAACAATGTCATCTGCTGGACCAAAGGTGGCCCTGGCTGCACCAGAAGCTGGAGGGAATATGCCAGCCCCAGAGATGGCTGGTTAAGGAATTCATAGAGCAGCATCCTGCATGCCCTCTGTGCCTAAGGTCAAGTTGCCAAAATCTTGGTGCCAGTACTGCAGCTTCTCCTCTGTAGCAGTCTGAATTGCTGCTAGCATAGTCCAGGGTAAAGAAGCAAAAAGTCCTTTGCATAATCTCCACAGATGTTTTATTCAGCTGTGCAGGGAGATGTTCAGGGAGATGTTCAGGTCCCAGCACCCACACACAGAGGGTCTCACTTTTTCTTCCCAGGGGCCTGGGGGATGACCCTGAACTCGGGGCAGTACAAAGATAAGGGGGCCAATCAGGGAATAGGGAAGGTGTGGCTCAGGAACGCAGAAACAGACACAGGAACAGGGAAAGGACCCAGTGGGGTCTAAGAGCATTTTGGGGGAAGCTTCTTGTGTCTCCCTAGACCAGGGAATGCCCCCTCAGGGTCTCCACAATTCCCTGTGTTTTATATTATTAGGAAAGCTTCTCTGAAGGATCAACTGAATCAACACAAAATGACAAAAACAATCAAAAGCACTCATAATAAAATTGTTCAAAATGCAAACAATTCTGAGTTTCCAATGTGCCAACAGCTTTCTTGGAGTGTCATAGATCTGGCAGGAGGGATGCAGGGTTTTCTTAGCACAGTTTCTCAGGAAACTGAGTCACACCTACTGAACCTCTGGTCCATGGCCTCCTCACTGCCATCGTGCAGCAAGGATGCCCAGAGGCTGCTGTGCTCTGCTCCTGTCAGGGATGAACACAGCGGCTCTGTGGCCAGTGCCAGCTCCAGCTCCAGCAGCTCACAAGAGGAGACTCCTTCCAGAAGCTCTGCTGGCTCCAGTGTGGCAGACCAACAGAGCCCTCTGGAAGCCCCCCTCCATTGCAGCCACCCCCAGCTGCGCCCATCATCACTGCAGAGCAGGAGCTGCCCCAGAGGAGCCGCGGCCGGAGCTCATGGCAGTGGCAGGTCCCTGTGCCCAGGGCAGAGCCACAGAACCTCTGCTCCTGCCTGGGACAGGGGCTGCTCACCCTGGTGTCCCACCGAGAGGAGGGATCCTGGGCCCCAAACTCTGCCCAGCCCTGCCAAAGGCCACCCCGCCAGCAGGGCCAGCAAGGTTCCTGCAGCCATTCAGTCAAATCAGAGGAAACAAATGTCTCTGTAGCTGACACAGTCTCTGCACACAGCTTTCTCCCCCTTCCCCTGGTGCCTTTCCCTGGCTCCAGGAAGAGCTGCAGGAAATGCTGTGTGAGCCATGATGATGGAAGAGCTACTGATAAAAACATTGGGGTGATGCTTTCAGAGGAGTCCTGAATGAAAGACTGACCAACTTTCCGGCCAATGGTGTGCCTAAAGTTTCCATTCTTTAAATAATTGACTGCAATAAATTAGTAAAAAGAAAGATATGGAAACAAAATAAATTTCTCACAGCTGCTGGCTTTCCTCAGGCCCCATGGTCTATGTATTGCTAGACTTACTTCATTTAGGCAGAATATGAACTGCCCTGACTTGTTGGAGACTGACCACAAGGTCTCATCTGTGGTGGGCAGTCACTGAAATTAGCTCAGCGGAGGCATCTTCAGCTGTCCAAGTGTAGCAGAAATACATATTCTCTGCTTCATGGCTGTGTGGCAGCAGCTGCTGGTGTGGATTTGTCAGCGTTGCTTTGTAGATTACCCCTGGGAAGGAATTGTGTGCACAGGCACAGTGTGATGGCTTCGATCTCCTCTAATTTCTCCAATCAGATGATGGCCGGAGCTTTCAGGCAAAAAGCATAATGACAGAATAATTTACAATATTCTCCAAACTACTCCTGTGGTTTTGATTTTCTTACTGATTAGATTCAGTGTCTGGCCTCAAGAAATCAGTCCAGAAAGAACAGGCAAACCTCAGCTTGCAAGTTAGAGTGCAAATCTTTAATCTGCCATTTTTGCAGCACGTACAAACAACTTTTCAACATATTTGCAAAAAGATCTCTTAGTTCTTGCTATACCTATCCAGAACCTAACTCTCTCTTTGTTTTAGTTTGATTTGAGATCCAAGCTTGATATTTTTCTGGACAGGAAAGTAAGAACCAGCTGCAAATACAGACTACAAGTGTGAATCTATACTGCAGGAACTGAGCTGTAGCTTGGAATTAAAGGCAAGGAGTGATGCCATGGTAAATGTGAACGTTTAGTGCTGGCATTAGGAGCCTTCTGCAATGCTCCACCAACCCATGGTTCACATTGTTACAAACTCCCTTTCTGGTGTTACAAAGAGTGCTGAAGAGCTGACTGTAAGTAAAAAAATTAGCCAGAATGTTAATTTTTGTTAATATGGCAAACAATGACTATCTAATAATTCAGAGCTCATAGAATCAGTATTCAGATTTCCACTTAGTACGTGCTGGCAGTTTTAATTTGAAATCAACAGGTTTATCCAAATCAAGTTATCCATAGGAATTAATTTGCTCTATGATCTACCCAAAAATGCCTCATTGTCTGTTAAGTTTAGTAGAAATTTGCAAAGTCAACAGTCCACAGATTTACATTTCCTGTTTCGTGGCTATTCTGCAGGAAATCTTTTACAGACTAATCAGTTTGGATGTCATTAAAATGCCAGCACATTTCATTTAGCCATTTTGGTATTAGAACAAAACCATATGACTGCACAGCCTTTTAAAAAATATTTTAAAATAAATTTTCAAATCAACAGTCTGAGTTGATCTGAGTTGAAAAACTCTACCAACCTTCAACTCCATTGGAAGATTTCCTTGTCACCCTGTGAATCAACTCTACATTCAGAAGATTGAAAGTCACAATTATGGTGGTTTTGGTATGATTAGCAATTGGGAAAGGATCTTCTTCCTTCTCAGCTCCATGCTGCAGTGCCTTTGGGATGTGGCCTGCTGGCCGTTGTTTGTGCAGCCCTGGTGTTTCTCCATGAGGCAGAAAGGGCAATTGCATTTCCAGCCCAGAGCCCGTGAGGAGTGGGGTGTGCAGAGCTGTGCAGACCCAGGCCAGCAGCTGCGCCCCCAGAGGGTTTTGGTTCCTGCCCAGGGCAGCTGGTGCATCTCTGCCGTGAGTGCCTCCCCTTCCAGGTGCCCATGGACAGCAGGTGCAGGGTTCTGCAAGGGGCATGGAACAGGGTGGGGATGTCTGCTGGCAACAGAGTGCAGCGGAGAGCAAACAGTCCAGGATGGTCCTGGAGTGTGTGACAGAGAACTCCTGACACAGCTGGTGACTGAGCCAGTGAGGGAAGGCACTGCTGGGCCTGCTGTTTGTGAGGAGAGAAGGGCTGCTGGGTGACAGGAGGGCTGGAGGCGGCCTTGGGCTCAGTGATCACAAAATGCTTGTGTTTGATTCCCAGAGAAGGAATGAGAGACGTTGGGGAAGTGTTGACCTGCAACAAATTGTGAATTTGTTAAGCTTTACCGGGCAGTGCTTAGTTGTACCTTCCCTCACACCAGTGGTTAATGTGTGCAAGTGGATGTCTTAGCCTTGAGAATAAAGGCAGTGGGCCTACTGAGGAGGTAGCTGCAATGCATTCAAGGAGAAGAAGGCTCTTAACTATAGGAGGAGAATTTGAGGAACGGGATGTTCACCACATGACCACCAGAGACCCTCAAGAGACCCCTACTCTAAATGTCAGTAATTTTGGGGAAGTGATTTAAACATGTCAAATACTTTGTGAGATATTGGGAATTTAGCTGCTAGAGAATGGAAAATTACAAAGCTGTGGCTAATTCCAAGTCCGGCACCTGCAAGATAGTGTGTCCTTGGGGCCTAGCTGTAGTAGGATAACAAACAGTGAAAGAGGCATGAGAAAAGAGAGATGTAACCCCTAAGGAATGAGGAAGAGTTCATGGCATAGTTTAACCAATAGATTGCTTGGCTTACAGAATATTCATAAGCTTATTGCTTGCTGTATACGTGTCTGATGCTCTCTTCAATAAACGGAACTTCTTGATGACTCATATTGAGTGTCCGAGTCTCCCCTCACCGACAAATGGCTCGACCCCGACAAAGGCCACATTCTGCGACAGTGAGAATGTTTAGCCTGTGAGTTTGAGCAAAGTAATTAATAAAAGTAATGAAAGTAATGTCTTATTTCCATGGATACTCACACGTGGGTGTGCATGGTTTAGGGAAGTGATTCCTCACACACCCAGCACTGAAATAAAGTAATGCCTCTTTTCTCACACTGAGCTGGCAGTGTGGATCGGGCCCTGCTCAGTAACGTTCATTTTGGTCATTTCTGTTGAAGCATAAAGAATGGTTGAAATGAAATCTTTTCCAGGTGTTTTCCATTGGTTTACCTGTTTGAGGGTTGAAATTGTGTGCTGCAGGTGTGCTGGGTATGTGCAGAGCAGTGCAGCCCCAGAAACCCCTTGGCTTGCCAACAAGTTGTCACGCCTTGCTGCCAGGTGTGCCCAGCTGTGGCAGGAGAAGGAGCCCGCAGCGCAGTGGGCACCGTGCCCTGCCCAGCCCGGGGCTCTCTGGCACAGAGCAGCAGCAGCGCCAGCACCGTTCAACCCGCTCCTGCCTTGGCTTCCCCTGGCACACAAAAGCCTCTGGAAATCAGCACCGCCAGTGGCGTTCCCAGCTTGGAGCAGCTGCTGCTGGCGGGCAGATGCTGCCAGTTCGACTGCTGCCAAAGGGAAAGAAAGAGCACAGGAAGAGATGTACATACACAGCAGCCCTGGGAACATCCAATAAACATGCAGATATATGGGGTGATTTGTTAGGAATTACTTCAGCTGCTATGCCAATAGTGCTTTCTCTCCTGGTTCTGTACAATGCTTTGGGCCATTTTCTTGGTCTGGTTTCCTTTGCTGGTGTCCCATCTGAGTGCTCAGCTGGGGTACCGGCTGTAGGTGCTTGGGGCACTCTTGGAGTTTCTCTTGGATCCCCTGAACAACAGGGTTTGGCCCATGGGGGGAGTTTGTGCTGCTTTGTGTCAGAGGAGAACTTCCGAGGCTATTTTGTGTTTGCTGTAGGAAAGGCTGGTTATTGCTTTGCATAAATTCACAGACTATCATGCTTTGTGATGCTTTGCTTTGTCATACTTTGCTTTGTGATATCAGGGCATGGTTGGCACATCGTCATGGTGACATCAGAAGGTTGCCTTGGTGCATGGAAGGCCTCAGTGCCAGAGCAGTCCTAGGGGTTGCTCAGATCAGGAGCATCCTCCTGATTGTGGCCTTTGTCAGCGTGTAGCTGCACACTGACAGGAGTCTTGGTTGGAGTAAACTTGAAGCACAGTGCTACAATGATTGAGCAACTCGCTGCTGCAGTTTGCACCATGTATGGCACTGTTTATTCCGCCTATTTCATTACCAGCCTGGCAAGTAAGTAGAGGTTTCAACTCTATTTAGGCTAGGGTGTAACCTAACCTGGCTTTTGCATGTCTTCTTGCTCTTTCTTAGTGACTGAGTTGATTTTGAAAGAGAAAGAGCATTAGGATGCCTCTGGTTTGGTAAAGCTCCTGTCAAGAGGTTCAGCTAAAAGGGGGTGTCTGTAGCCACAGGGGCAGCATTTGCAGGGGAACTTGCAGGGCTTCCGTTCCCTCCACAGGAGAGTTTGTGGCAGCAGAGTCTGTCATTTCCTCAGTTTGCTGGGACAGGCAGGACAACTTCCAAAATGCAGACTGGGAGGCCTTCTCAGAAGGCCTTCTAAAGACTTTGTAGTTCTCCCCAGAACTCAGGGAAAGCTTCTTTTATTCTAAATTTTGTAATGAAAGGATTTGACTGTCCGTTTTGACCCTTGACTGAGTGCTAAAAGAGTGATTCCCTTTGCAGTGAAGTGCAAATGCCAAGGCAGTGAGTGTCTGCTCCTGAGCCTGGAGCTGCTGCTGTGCTGTTTCACAATAGAACTGCCACAGCTCAGGGGGATTTGGGGCAAGCTTTTCTGGGTGACTGTTTTCAGCAACTTAATGGGAATTAGTGCACGCAACTTCTTTTTTGAAAAAAGTACCTGAAAGACGAGAACAAAAGCTGCTTTATCTGTTGGACAGAAGAGAAGCATTGAGTGATAAAGAACAATTTGCATTTTCTTGATCATGTCTGTATTAATTTACTGACTAGACAGGCCAAAGTGTAGGCACAACCAAGATTATTGTCCTGATCTCTTGCTGGCTGTGTGAAAGAACTATGTCATGCGGAGGGATGTTGATAAAGAAAAATACTCTCTGTTTGGGTTGACCTCTTCTGTGGGATTCAGCAGCCCAGGCAGTTTTCTCACATCACTTGTTCATTTTCCCTTGCCCACTCCAGGTCACCTGAAGCGTGTATTCAGAGGTGCTGATCCTGAGGTGAGTGAGACAGGAACATTTCATGTTCCTGGTGCTTAGGAATTGTAGAGCAAGCTGTGAGCTTGGCCTGTGGCACTGGAGTGTAGAGGGCCAGCAGGGTAGGCTGAAAGAAAATCCATTTTCATGTCTGCAGCAGCAATAACAAAGGCATCACTGGCTATTTCTTAATTTTCAAATTAAGAACTTTCAAGGAATGAAAAGCTCATTTTGCAGAGACAATGTTGCTTCTTGATAGTAGCCAGGGCATAATGTCTAATTCAGAACTATTAGCAATTCTGTTGAATTAGCCCATTTAAATTTAGTCGCAGTGACTTAGAATCCCATTGTTACCAAAGTTTCTGATTTGTCCTTAGCAGAGCTGGTTGTAGAAATAGAGCTGAATAGAATAAAGTGCTGAATAGAAATAAGGTTACAAGTTATAGGTAACTTTCTGTCCCTCACACTGCTGTCTGTCTGCAGATCACAGAACCAACAGCAGTCTCTCCTCTGGCTCCCTCTGCTCATGGAGAGGAGGCCGAAGAGGAGGCAGATGAGGTGGATGAGCACCAGTCTCCATCAGTGCTCACACCACAGCCTGAACATTCTGAGCCAGTAAGTGCCAGTTCTGTGTGTGCTGCTGTCTTTAGTGCAGGGCAGAGCTGCAAGTTACTGACCAGCCAGCACTTGCTGTTGCTGGCTGAGGATGCTGAGTGCTGGAGTCCTGCCAGGGCCTGGTGATTGCCCCCAGCCTGTGACAGCTGGACAATGGGCTTTGGTCTGTCACGTTTAGGCACCAGCTTCCTGGCATTTTGATAGGGGCCAGCCTGAAGCACGAAGGCTCCCTGTTCCCAGAGCAGGGAGCATGTCAAAGACACTGTGCTCAGCCTTGTTGGATACACAGGGGACACTGTGGCATCGAGAGACCCGACCCCCTGCACAGACTGGCCAAGTTGCTGCAGGCACAAAAAAATGTTGATCTGACCAAAAAAGCTCTTGGTTGTGCTTTGTCCCCACAAACTTCTTGGATGTGCTTACTTGGGAGTATTTCAGAAACACACTGGGGATGTAGAGTTGCTGCTTGAAGTCAGGGATTTTGGTGCCTTTGTTGCCAGGTTGCTCTTTTGCCTCTTCAGGCAGAGCAGCTGGTAGCAGAGCAGAAAGGTGCTCTGAGGCTGCCTGTTTCTTGGTCTTTGATAAGCTGCAAGGAGATGACTGTGTTGTCCATGAAGCTGTGGGGGACCATTCTTGTCTAGTGTGGCAAAAGAAACAAAGGGAGTAGTTCTGAATCTTTCTTCTGAGGCAAAAACCAGACACTGCATGTGTCTGTTGATACCTTCTATTGTGTAGTTTGCTTTGAAAACTGCATTGGAGCCTAGAGTGGGAGCAAAGCTGCAAGTCCTTGACTGCTGTCCTGTCATGCTAAACCCAGGATGTACACCTTGCAATGGTGCCTGCTGTATCTGAAGTGCAATGGGCACCTTTGTGGCTGGGGAGCTGCGTGGGCCCAAAGGACGCAGGGCTGGCGGCCGTGAGCAGCTGAAGATGAGTCAGCGTGGGGCCAGGGGGCCAAGCAGGCCAAGGGCATGGTGGCTGTGCCAGCAGCAGTGGGGCAGCAGGAGCAGGGCAGTGAGCGTGGCCTGTGCTGGGCAGCGCTGCGGCCACAGCTGGAGTGCTGTGTGCAGCTGTGGGCCCTGGGAAGCAGAAAGTCATGGAGGGGCTGCAGCGTGGGCACAGAAGGACAGGGGAGCTGGGCAAGGGGTGCAGCACAAGGCCAGGGAGGAGGTGCTGAGGGAGCTTTAGCCTGGACAATGGGGGCACATGAGCGACCTTCAGGCAGACTTCCATAGATCCCTGCCTTGGATTCATAGAGCCAATGCTCAGCACAGGGGCTGTTTCCCTGCCAAACATCCCTTCACTGCATCCAAGTGCTTTAGATACTGGAGTAGGTTACACTTTCATATTTTGTTGGTTGTTTGTTTGTTTGCTAGAAGGAGAAGACTTGTGTAATTTCTCCTTCTCCAGGGAGCAAGGGAGCTTTTTCTCAGTCTTTCCTGACCTTTTCCAGCACTGGCAGAAACACATCACTTTCAGGTTAATTACTCCCGTGTCTTTTGGCAGCCCAGGGAATCAGTGTGTGTTGTGTTTGGGAATTGAGCAGGAAATCAATGCCCTTGCATTCCAGCTGGTGCTCAGAGATCACAGGAGCTGTGAGGGGCTGGGCTGCATTTCTGATTCCAGCCACTTCAGCACCATCAGTGTGGTCGAGTCCAAGAGAAGAACTTGCCCGAGCACAGATACACAAAGAGTGCAGTTCCCAGTGCATTGCTCTGGGTCTGATTGCCTTCCATAAGGACCCACACGCTCCAGATTCCCCAAGAGTGTGGGTTACTGAAGCAACAGGAGAGTAAGTTCAGGATGGCTGCTGATTTGGGCACTGCTACCAAGTGCTGATGTGTGTAGTGACAGAAAGGACAGTATTGATTCAGGGTGACCCCCATGTGGGGAATAATGTGCTTTGACTCTATGATTTAGAAGGTTAAACAAATGCTTTCTTAAGCTATGTTATAATTCATTAGTAGTATATTAAAACTATACTAAAGAGATAGTATACTAAAAAGCTACTAAAGAAAAACTCATGACTGTCTCCAGACAGTCACGACACAGCTTTTATCTAATTAACTAATCAAGCTAAACAACTACCACTAAAATCCAATTAACAAATCACTTTCAGTGAACAATCACTAGAACACATTCTACATGTACTAAACAACAAGAACAGCCAGTAGAGATAATAATTGTTTTCTCTTCTTCTCTAAGTTTCTCACTATCTTCCCTTTAAAAAAACCTAGGAGAGAGAACTATATCTCTCTGTGTTCAAAGAATGTAAATACCACAGCACAGTAAAAAGAGATTATAAAAGTGAGATCTGTCTATGTCTCTGTCTATTTGAATCTTCCTGGCTCTGCTCCAAAGCAGTGGAAGATGCAAAGCTCACCGAAAGGCATCCCTTCAGGAGAGGAGTAGAGACAAGTTCCATTGACTGATCCTGAGCAGGCAGAGATGTTTCCCCATCCAGAGATGGTTGTTTTTTCCCCTCATGTTTTCCTACTCCAGCCTTTTCTGACCTGAAGCCTTCTTTTTATCCTTTAAATTTTTGCATGTCCTGAGGGAGTGGAACTATCCCATGCTGTATCTGGGGTCTTGTGACTTTGCTCATACACGCATTACATGACACAGGGTTTCCTTCACTGGCATCCCGAGGGCTGAATAAGTGCATTCGTTAATGGGGCCTTATGAGAAACTCTGTTACTGCTGGTCAGAATTCTCAGTTGACAAAAGAGGGAGAAGAAACACCTTGGTCTTCCTCCATATACTGAGGTGGCCACAGAGGCTCTGTGACCTCCATCAGAGATCTTTGCATGCATCCTCATCTCCTGAATGACCCGGTTTTCTAACAAGAGTGTGGATGTCAGGAAGGAGGAATGCTGGTGCAGGCCTGAAGAGAAGGTGAACTCCAGAAGTGTCTCTCACAAGGAGTGAGCTCACCCAGGAAGCCCCTGCAGAGCCAGGATGGAGCTGTGGGACAGGGCGGGGTATCAGTCACTACTGAAAGACAAACAGGACATGGCAGAAGCAGAGGGAGGCCCTCACCAGACCCTTGAGAAATGCCACTCCTTCCCTGTCAGCTGCCTGAGAGGCTGTTGGAGCTTCAGTCCCAGATGGCCCCTGATTGTAGGGCCAGGGTCACATTGAAATCTGTGCCTCCCCTCGGGCAGAGAACGACCCAGGAGAGCAGCAGCACAGTGCTTTGGGAACGTGTGAGCCCAGCAGCCTTTGAGTCTTGGCCCACAAAGGGCATATGGGAAGTGGAAACCCATCTTCTCTTTCTTTCTGTGCAGGTGCTTCTAGAGAAAGAGCAGGAGCACACTGCCTCATCTGAGATGCCATGCCAGACTCAGGGAGAGCTGTTCCCTGCCCGAGGGCAGGAAGAGCAGCTCAGGCAGCAGGTGGAAGAGCCACAGGAGAATGGCCAGGTAAGCCTGACTGGCCAGGGCACAGTGGGAAGGGCAGGAAGAGGGGCATAAACCAGAGCTCTTGGGACTGAGGAGGCCAGGAGTCCCACTGGCACTGGAAGCACAGAGCCTTGCAATCTGCAGAGATCAGCCCTGGGACAGGAGGTTTGCAATGGAGGCAGATGTGGGGAGGGAAGCAGAAAGAAATGGCTGAATAAATGTGATTTTGAGGCTGCAAGAGGAAAAAAGCTGAGCTTGATGGCAGCTCCCAGTCACTTGCTCTGCTTTTGTGTGTACAGAACATCAAGGCAGAGCCACAAGCAGAGCTGCCCAAAGCTCAGAGTGCCATCATGGCAGTGAAGAGAAAGAACAAGGAAGACATGGGAAGAATTCAAGAGGAGAATCTCCATCAGCAGAGGGGTGATCAACAAAACCAGGTGAATGAAAGAGTGGCAGCCACTCCACTCATGAAATGTCCTCTCTTTTGTTTGTTAGAGAACATGAAGGAACAGCTGGATGCAGAGCTTCAGACAGCTCACAGTATGATCAAGACAAGGCATAAGCGGCTGGAGGAAGAAATGAAAATCTTCAGAGAGAAACTTAATTGCTTCCGTCAGTCTCTGCAAAACCAAGTGAGTGAAAGAGGGATGCAGCCACTGCAGTCACCAATCTGGTGGTTTCTGCCCTTCTTGCCTTTCCAGTGCAGAGCAGCAGGGAGTGGGGTGATGCCATGGAGTGCCATGCTGCTGTAGTGTGTGTATCACAGTCACTCTGAAGGACATTTCCTGGTCTGCTGAATCTCAACATCTGCCCTGGACAGTGAAACTTGTCCTTTGGCCTTTTGGCCAGCAGTCATCCAAATTGATTCCTGCTGGCCTGTTCCTGCTCTCCTTTTTTCTTGAGGTGTTTTTACAGTGGAACTTGGTGACCCAGATGGAGGATTGAAACAAGCTGTTGCATCCCCAGTCAATCTGTTCTTTGCCTTTCCTCACAGTCGATGACTCCTGGCTGACAGGGACAAGCTGTAGTGTGTGACTGCTTTGTTCTGTTTGACTTGAGGTGCGAGTGTTGACATCTCACCGGGTAGTCTGCGAAGACTTCCAGCCAATGTCTGGCAATGAAGGACCCCAAGTTAGGAGTGAGGCACAGGAGCAGTGCCCACCAGAAATGCTCCAGGTCCAGCACATCATGGGCTCTGAACCTGCTGCCGCAGCAGCATCACCTCGAGGAAGCCCTTCTGTGAAACCTGGGAACTCAGGCTTGGGCAGATCCTGGGAACAGGAGACTGAGGAGGAGTACCTGGAGCTGCTGGGTACGTCTGGGGTGTTTCTTGTCTGAGGGACAGTGTGTTGTGGGCAGGTTTCAGCAGAGCTGTACCAAAGGCTCCTCCTGAGTTTGGTGTCACAGGGCCATTTAGGACTCCCCAGAGGCAGTGCTGTGCTCCGAGGCAGCGAGAGAGCTCTGGGTGTTCCTGCTGCCTCTGAGGGCACCTGGGACTGGCTTGGGTTTGCCTGAACTTCCCTCTCTGCTAAAGGCTGAAGCAGGGATTGTTCTTGGATCTGCAGAAGGCTGTGACCTAGCAAATGATCTAGGCAAGTCCTGTGTGCTAGTGGCCAAACTGAACAGAATTTTTAGCTTCCTAAATTCTCCTTAGACTCCTGACTTCCAACCAGTCATTAGAGCAAAAAAACTTCACAGAAATGGACAGGCTTCGGAGTTTTGTCTTTTTGGTTGGGAAGTTTTTTTTTTTTTGGGAGGGGGGATTGCTTTTGTGTTGATCATTTTGGGTGGGGGTTTTTTGTTGTGTTTTTCTCCGTCCTGAAGGAGCCCTTCTACCCCATGTCTTACTGATGTTGTTTTTATGACTGTTACTGTTACCACTACTACATCTGCAGTTTATTTTCATGAGAATGTTGTATTTTTGTCAATAAGAGAATGCTATCTTTTTTTCAATAAGAACTACTTTGAAAGAACATCAGGTTACAGGACAAATAGAGAGCACGAGGTATTTTCCATGTGCCCCCAAAGAAAAACCAGAGATTTTGATAACAAACTTTATTTAATCTTCTAGTTTTATGCTTATCAAGATGTGTCCAGGAGACACGTCCAAGTGGTGTGATCAGAGAAAAGTGTACTACAGGCATTTCTCAGGAGAGAGCCTCCTGCCCAGCCATGGTATATCCCTCGGATCCATGGCACTTTTCCATACCTGATTCCCACTCTTTCCCATGACTGTTAGAATCCTACCCATTGGCCCAGGCCCTGCTCAGATCAGTCTCTAGGAAAACACATCAAGCCCTTTGTGATTCTGCATCACAACCCAATGAATCTGCTTCTTGCCCGTAACAGCTGCCAGTGCTGTGCTCTCAGATAAGACCTGGTGGGGCTGAGACCAGAGCCCAGCGGATTCTGTGTCTGCCATCACCTGTTGGGACAAAAAGGGCACTGATCCACCCCTCAGTCTGGCTGATCTCAAAGCCCATCCTGTTGTGTCCTGAATGGGGGCAACAGCTTGTCCGGGGCTCAGGCTCACTCTGGCTTCTTCCCATCAGTGCCTGTCAGTGCTCATGCTTGGGCTTTGCCAGCCTTGTTGTGCCAGCTGCCCTGTCCCTGAGGACTGGAGGGACTGCAGAGGCTGGAGCCTTCCTTAGCTGGGAGAGGGGCATCTTTGAGCTCAGCCTGCTCATAAACAGGTCAGGGTTCTGATGCTGAAAGCCCCTTCGGGCTTACAGGTTGAGCTGCTCTGGTGTACAAATGGCAAGGCATTCCTTTTGCAAACTGCTGAAAGGTGGGGAAGATGTCCTCCTCTCCTGGGATTGCACATCCCTGTGCTTTGTTTCCTGTCAAGAGAACTCTTCAAAAGACTCTACAAATCAGTCTCTCTGCTGGCCACTTGTGCTGCAGAGCTGTCTGCCTGGTTGTGGTCGTTGTTACCCAGCCGACCACAAAGGGCTCAGAGCTCCAGGCGCTGGGGCTGCCTTTTGTATGTCCTGGAAGCTGGGATCTCTGCTTTAAAGTCAGCATCTTGCATTTTGTTTCCCTCAGAGAGAGTGGTGAACCCCACTGAAAATCCCCTGGTGAAATACACGTTCCTGAAATATCTTGGCAGCGGGTGAGTCCAACAGCAGTTACTCCTGCACAACCATGAGCCAGGTGTTTTTCTGGTGGAATGTCTATCCAGCGTGAAGTCAGGCCAGCTGCAAAGATGTTCACACACTGGGGATAGATTGTCCCATCTCTCAGTGCTGCTCAGAATTTGTGAGTGGGCTCAGAAGGCATTGTCAGAGATGCCTTGTTACTGAGGTCGTGCCTGCATCAAGGAACAGGACCTGGAAGGTCTCCTTGTCTCTCAAGTGTGGGACAGCTCTGTGTTAATTTCTTTAGCATTTTTTGTATGTCTCAAAATTATACTGGCACACTAATGAAAAGAGAAGAAACTTGCTTGCCTGAAAGAGCAAATTATGCCCTATCAAAGTTGTGAGATAACAGTTCCCAGGAACACTTCTTTCCCCTGGTTTGAAGAAGAAAACACTCTGTGGTCAGGATAGGAACCACACCATTTAGAAAGTGAAACCCAAGAGGAAAGACTAAACTCCCTTTAGAAGTTGAACCCCAGTGCTTCAGGAACAGGCCCAGTGCCCATGCACTTGAGAGGAAAATGCATCATCTGCCTTCTGGCAGAGTCCTCCTGCATCCCGCAGGTTTTGACACTTCCAGCAGAGATCTCCTGTGTGGGCTGGCTTTCACTGCAAGATCTAAACAGCTTCTCCTTTCTCTGCTTCTGTTTTGTTTCTAGGACGTTTGGAGATGTTTATAGAGCACTCGACACTGCCACAGGAAGAGAGGTAAATGTCAACAGCCCCTGTAGACTCTGCTGCACTCGAGGGCTTTCCCCTCTGGTGTGAGCTGTGGCTGGAGCTCTGGGCAGAGCTGTGCTGAAAAGGCACAAGAAGCACAGACTGGTGCCAGCCCACAAAACACATTTGGGACTTTGTCCTCCTCAGCTGCCAGAAGGAAGGCATGGAGGGCAGCGGTTCCTTTCAGAGAAGGACGCGCTCACTCGCTCTCCATTGCTAAAACAAAGGTGGTGCCTTCGAGCACCTCACTGCTCTTTGCGGCTACAGCTTCAGAGTCCTGAATTCTAATTTCTGGCTGCCAGGAAATCCATCTGAAAGTTGCTGGTAGTTCCTTAGCCACCTGCAGTGCTGCACTTGGGAACTGCACATAGGAACAGATCTGCAAGGCGGCCCTGAAAGCCCTAAGCCCTGCCCATAGCCCAAGATGTATCCACAGAGTATTAAGGCATGGATTCCTTCTTCTGAGTCCCAAACAAAGCAGCAGAGAGTGTGGACAGAGGTTTGTGGGTGATAACTGAGACACCGCTGTTACCAAGTGGTCAAGGCAAAATGTCAGTGGCCCCACGTGTCCTGTAACTGGCTCCCAAGGGAGCAGAGAAATGGGCTGTTGGAATGTCAGTTCCTAATTACTGCAGTGCCTAATCACAAGGCAGTTTGGCACAGCTCAGCTATGTCATTGTAAAATCACTTGCTCCATG
This sequence comes from Zonotrichia albicollis, assembly GCF_047830755.1. NCBI lineage: Eukaryota > Metazoa > Chordata > Aves > Passeriformes > Passerellidae > Zonotrichia > Zonotrichia albicollis. The sequence continues at coordinate 41,823,385 of NC_133826.1, forward strand.
TGTCTTGTGGTCTCATGCCACCAACCTCCCAAGTTACTGATTTTCAATGTCATTTTAGGTGGCAATAAAAAAAATAAATCTTCAAGGAGTGAGGAGGAAGGAGCTAACCTTTAATGAAATAACGATCATGAAGAGGTATAGGAGTCCCAATGTTGTGAATTATTTAGACAGGTGAGAGGTCATGGTCTTATCCCATGGATGTGTGTTTACATATTGCAAACAGGAGAGGTCAAAAGCCCACTTTGATAAGTGGCAGAAAGTAGAGCTTTTAATTTTTATTTATTCATATTTCTCTACTCATCTCCAATGGATGAGAAGAGAGTGCATCTTGTCTGCATGAGTCTTCCCTGGCACACCTAGTTTGATAATTACTCCAAAATTATTCAAAACCTGGATCAGCTGTATCTTCCTAACTCAACAGCCTCAAAGTTCACTGCCTCCACATTTATTTGGGATTGATTTTTTAAAGTTTCTTAAGTGCAGATGAACCATCCTAAAGTGGATTTCCCTTGGATTGTTGCCCCTCTTTGCCATTGCTATGCATGCCAGGAAGACTAGGTGCTTTTTCCAGAAACACCATGCCTGAAATGTTTTTTTTGGGCTGTTTCTAAACTGCACTTTTCATTTGCTGCCCATCTAAGACATCTCCTTTTTCACAGCTGTGCCTTTCTCTTTGAGACTGCACAGATTGCAAACAATGCACAGCCAAGAGGGAGTATCTATTCCTTTGATTCTGTCCTTGTCACAAAGGCATCTGGAAATAAGAAACCTGGAAGCAAAAAATCAACGTAGACATGCATCTTCATCTCTACCCCCTTGTTTCCTTCTTTCAGCTACCTTCTGGGCGAGGAACTCTTGCTGGTTATAGAGTACATGGATGGAGGTGTCCTGACCGATATTGTCAGCCAGACCTGCCTGTCTGAAGATGAGATGGCAGCCATCAGTCGGGAGGTCAGCAATCCCTGCTGTGTTTCCAAGGCCTTGGGCAGGATTGTTGGGAAACAGGGACTCAGAACAGGAGAGGTTTCATGTGCCAAGCCTGTTTCTGTGTTGCTGCTATTCTATGGGCAAGTAAAAGCATCTCAAGTGAAAGGCCTGCCAGTGCCCCTGCACTCCCTGTGCTCAGTGCCAGTACTCGTATCTCCTGCTGTTGTATTCTCGCTCTGTCTCTTGTATTTGTATTTGCTGTTCTCCACCTTGCCTCTCTAAATGTTTGCCTGGCGTCTGTCTTCACTGCATTCCTTGCCTGTAAAAGCAAAGGTGCTGGTGGCAGGATTTGAAACAAACATCAAAGAAAAAAGAGAGAGACTCGTTTCTCTCAGTCCTCAGCTAAAAAGGATAGGAGTGCAGCCAGAATGCTCTCTGCTTCTGAGCACATGCACTGCAGCAGGAGTCATCCTGGCTGGTTGGCAGGGGACAGCCTACAACAGCAGGTGCTGTTGCTCTTTCAAAAGCTGACGTGCCTTTCCTCAGAAAGGTCCTGCTCTGCAGGTGTTGGAGCAGCAAGCTCTTCCTCTCAGTGGCCATTACTGTTCTGCCATTACTCCCCATTCCCCTGGAGAGGGAATCTTTTGGAGCTGTTTCCTTTCTTGTGTAATGAAATCACATCACTCATTTTTGCCCTCCTCTTTTTGTTTTCTCCCTCAGTGCCTGCAAGGACTGGATTTTCTTCATTCAAACGATGTGATCCATCGAGACGTGAAGAGTGACAACATCCTTCTCAAAACTGACGGTTCTGTCAAGCTGGGTCAGTATATTCTTGGTCAGGTGCAGCATTCCAGGGATGTGGGTGTGGGGCTGCTTGGAGTGACTGCCAGCTCCCCAAAAATGGTGCTGGTGGCAGCGCAGGGACCCCTGCTGCGAGCTGAGGGCACAGTTGCAACGTGCACAGAGATAGAAGGAGCCACAAGCAGTCAAGAGTGGCCTTGCTCTGTGTGTGTCCCTTGCAGAGGGAGGGAGTTACAAGTCTAAAGTTTCCAAAGAACAAAAGCCACTGCTGGAGGCAGTGTAAAAAATGGGGGGATTTTTAAAGTCACCAATGCCAGGAGATTCAACGGCACATTTTCAAACTTCTACCGGGGAATTCTTTTGATTGCTTTCCTAATTGCACAGAATTCAGATAAAACCAGTATTTTGCTTTCTCCTCAGCTGATTTTGGCCTCGCTACTCAGCTCACCCCTGAGCAGAGCAGACGGTGCTCGCTAACCGGGACTCCTTGGTGGATGGCGCCTGAAGTGGTGACAGGTCAACCATATGGCCCCAAAGTGGACATATGGTCTTTTGGAATTGTGGGAATTGAAATGATAGAACAAGAACCTCCTTACTTGAGCGAAAGTTCTGGCACGGTAAGGAGCAAATACTCACTGATCCCACTGTCTTTCTCACCTGTCCCATGTCCTGTATGCCATTGGACAAAATCCCATTGCCATCTGCTGGAACTACTTCCACCAAGGTCCCCTCCTACAAATGTCCCTGCAACACATCAGCATCTGCTGTACTTTTGGTTGCATCAGTGGGGGAACTCAAGCCTTACCACATGCAAACAAACTCCAAACAAACTCTATTCTCAGGCAACACTTTCCTTTGGGTTAGTGGTTCCAGTTCTTTTGTCTGTGTAGATGGCCTTAATAACAGGAAAAAAGCATCTTAGAACTGTTGTTATCTTTCCAGAAATGAAGGAAGGAAACCCAAACCCAACAAAGTTTCTAAACCCGTGGTCTTTAGAGAGGAACCTAACCCTGTGGGCAGTTTCTTCTCACTGGGAAACATGGGCATGAGGGTGTAATGCACAGAGTCTCTTCTGCTTCTTGTGCAGTGCTGCTGAAACACTCAGTGACCCTGTTTCTCTCCGAGCCCAAGCAACATTCTCCATGTCACCAAGCCAGAGCCTGGTGATGCGGAGAGCCTGCCAAAACTTCCCAGTGATTCCTGGCACTTTCTGGGATGGGCCTACCATTTATGCATTGTCTTGAGTAGCCAAATGACTGGAGGGTGGACATAGAGATGGAACCTCTCCTTCTTCTTACCTAGACAATTTTTCTTTTGCTGCAAAAATGGGAAGCTGAAATTTTCAGACTGCTGAGAGACAGAGCTGCAGGTGGCTCCTGTGTGCCCAAGCAGGCATTTTCATCCCAAAACATTTGTGCAGGCATCTTAATGTGTCTGTGTTGAAGAGGAGATGGTAAATGTTTGTTTCCCTACCTGGGTATTAACTGATGGATTTCCTTTCTTTTCTTCCAGTTACCATTGTTTTCAAGAACAGCACAAAAAGCTTGATGAGTTTTGTTGTAGGGCACGTGTGCTTAAAGGACCAACAGGCACTGCAGAGATGCCTTTCATGTTCTAACCCTTGAAATTAGTTAGTATAGCAAAGTCCCTCTTCCAAAAAGCCTCTCAAGCTGGCATGAATCCTCAGAGAAGCAAATGTCCTTTTGCTGACATAGTTCCCACTAACTAGGTCAGGCAATGAAATCAGCTGCCAAGGCAAGATCTGCTGGATGGTGGAAAAGCTGTGGCTGCATCGGGGTTTGGGTTTATGGTTGGTAAAGTCATCTCTGGGTCTGTGCCAGGGCAGAAACTGCCACTGAAGAAAAGAGGTTAAACACAGGGATCTAGGAGAGCTTTAGAGATGTGAAAGCAGGAGGTGGAGCCTGGTGTCTCCTTTTTCTCCAGGCTACACACCTGATAGCCACAGTAGGGACTCCACAGCTGCGGCAGCCCAAGCTCCTCTCGGCTTTGCTGCGTGACTTCCTGAGCTGCTGCCTGCAGAGAGACGAGGAGCGGCGCTGGTCTGCCAAGGAGCTCCTGCAGGTAAAATGTGAAGGGGCTGCAGGGGAAACAGGCTCTGAGGGATGGGCTCCTCCTCCACTCAATTCCAAGGCAGCAGATGAGCCCCCTTCCTCCTCACCTCCACTCTTGCTGCTCTTCAAATGAAAATGGTGAGGAATCCTAGACTGGGCTGGGCTGGCAGGGCCCTGTAAATGTCCTCTGGTGCAAGTGTCCTGCAATGAGCAGGGACATCTTTAAGGAGCTCAGGTTGCTCAGTGCCCTTTGCCACCGGAGCCGGAATGGTTGCAGGGATGGGACTCCTACACGCTCTTGGGGCAAGCTGTGGCAGGGTGGCACCATGCTCCCAGTAAACAAGTTCTTCCTTAGACCTACTCTGATTAGATGCCCTTTTGTTTAAAAATATTTGTCCACATCCTATTGTAACTGGCCCTGTTAAAAAAGATGTCCCCCACTTTCTTCAAAGCCACTCTGAAGTCTTGGAAAGTGGCAATAAAGTCTCCCTGGGGCCTGTTCTTCACAAAACTGAATAACTCCAGCTCCCTCTGCATTTCCTGACAGGAGAGGTGCTCTGTCCTCTGTCTGTTTCTGTTGCCCTCTTTTGTGATTTGGTGGAGTGTTCAGTTTTATCTAAAGGCAAAAGAATTGAAGTAGAGCAATGTGGGGTACAGAGACATGAAATGGTGGTGGAGGAACCCAATGAAGCCAGTCCCAGCTGAGCAGTCAGAGATTTGGCTGTGGGCAGGAGGGGCTGTGGGGGGCTCACTCTGAGGGGCCCTGGTTTGTGCCCCCCAGCCCACCCTTAGAGGTTTCTGCCACGCAAACAGGGGCAGCTGGTAGAGCCTTGTCCCAGCCCCATCTGCTGCCTGGCACGCTCAAGCAGATAGGAACTGTGCCAGGGTTACTGCCTGGTTGTGTGGCAGAGAGGGAACTGCAGGGCCCAGTGCCACTTGGCTGGCCCTGCTGGGAAGGAAGGTGCCATCCAGCACACGAGGGGCAGGGCATGGAAAGGCAGACACTGCTTTCTGTCCCTGTGGGAATCAGCACAGTGCCTGTCTTTCAAAGGCAGGGGCCTATGTGAGTCACTGGAGTTTCCTGAAAGGAAGAAAACCCAGGGACAGAAAGCACCATTTCTAGAGCACTGGCAGGGCAAAAATCCCAGCATGATGAAGAAATCACAATAAACAGATGAGTGGGATTCTGGGCCACATTTGCCTATGTGATGGCAAGGTCTTGCATACTGGGGATGACTGGGGAGCAGATGGTCCCATTGCTCCACTTTCTGGGTCTTTCCAGGAACTTGATTTATCCTGATTGAGTCCCTGAAGCAATGAGCTTAGAATATAATGGTTCACTGTTCTTTGTTGTATTTTTTTTTTCCGGTGGACAGCATCCATTTGTAACTTCAGCCAAGCCACCATTCATCCTGGCACAACTCATCAACTCAGTGAAGAAGATGAATAGCCCTAACCCTAAACCCTAACCCTAACCTTAAATGCTAACCCAAACCCAAACCCTAACCCTGTCCCTATCTCTAACTCTTACCCTATCCTTAACCCTTACCCTAACCCCAACCCTAAGTCTAAGCCTAGGCCAAAACCTAAGCCTAAGCCTAAACCTAAGCCTAAGCCTAAGCCTAAACCCAAACCTAAACCTAAGCCTAAGCCTAAGCCCAAGACTAAGCCTAAGCCTTACCGTAATCCTAGGAGACGAGAACATAACAATCATGTCAAGATGTTATCTCTGTTACCAATTTAGAGTAGGATTGTAGAGTAGGGTTGCTGAAGAGATTTGTAGCATAGAAATATAGATTAGAGATGTAATTATTAAAGTTTCTGAAACATCAACTCATTTGGAAGATTCTCCTCCTTCTGACTCCTTCAGAAAATTCAACATTTCCTTCTGAAATACCAATGTTTTTTTATTGGTGCTAAGTCACACATATGGCTTCTTTTGTATCGTTTTGTAAGTGAGGAGGGCTCTTCTTCATTCATCCTCTCCAGACCACACTGCCTTTGAAATATGACCCACTGGCTGGTTATGGCACAGCTGTGGTATTTCTAGTTGAGGCAGAAAGGGCAATGGCATTTGAAGGCAAAACCAAAGGAAGAATGAGGCAGCCCAAACATCTTGTGCAGATGCAGGCCTTCAGCTGTGACTGGAGAACATTGGGGTTCCTGCCGCTTGGATTTGTACCCCTAAATGCAATAATCTCTTTGGCTGGAGGAGAGCCTTGCTCAAGTGAGAAAGCAGAAAGGTCAGAGAGGGTGCTCGGGAAGGTCTCCTGTGGTGCAGAGCTGTCAGCGCCTGTGAGGTGAGAGCGGGCCCGGCCTTGCCCAGGCTGGAGCCCCAGCAGAGCCCCAGCAGAGGCCGGAGCAGCCTGAGCCCCGGCAGAGGCAGGCTGGAAGGGGGCCCTTGGAGCTGCAAGAGGCAGCAGCCGGGCCCTGGGTGCCTCTTGCTGGCAGTGGGCGAATCCTCCGCCCTCAGAGCCCAGGTGGCAGCTGGCTGCTGCCAAGGGGAAGCGCAGCTGTGCTGGGCACAGCCCGGGCTGGAGGCATTGGCTGTCTGGAGTGTGCCCAGGAGCAGAGAAAGGCCAAGGGCAGCCGCGGGCCGCTGGGCTGGCTGAGGATTCCTCCTCTTCTGCCGGCTGCCCTGCAACTCCTGGCAAAGGCCAGCAGTGTGTGCAGCACTCTGGGTACCGGGGCAGGGAGCCAGGCTGCTCGGCAGGCTGGAGCACAGGGCAGCTCCTTCAGGCCCGGCACTTGTGCCAGGGGAAGCGAGGCCAGCGTGAGGCAGGGACAGCTTGGCAGGGCCCATCTGCAGGAGCCAGCGCCTCACGCAGCTCTGGGAGGAAGCGCCTGCAATCCTGCAGTTCTGCACTGAGCCAGAGCAAAGGTGTGAGATGCAGAGTGTTTGGCAGAATTATTCAGGCCCACCAGGCCAGCCTGCTTTGTGCTCTCTGGTGCACAGCAAGCACTGTACAATGCAACTCTGAGCTGCTGGGAGAGAGGCACATCGGGGATGTGCTTGAGGCTTGTGCTTGAGGGGTGAACTGATTTGGAAGGGGGCAGAAGGGTTTCAGTAGGCAATTTGTGTTTTCTTCATTAGCTTCTGAAAGAAAGTCATAATGTGTTGCACAAAGGTAGGTTTATTAGAAAAGAAAGGCCTTATAAAATCAGGCTTTGCTATGGTAAATTCCCAGCTAGCCTGTTGCGCCTTCTACATGCAGCCAACTAACTTCCCATGGGAATAGTCATGAGTGCAGTTAGCACAACAAGCTATTGTGCTAAGAAAACTGTTTGCATCTCTAATAAACAAGAAATCTGTCCCATGAGCATCCATGAAAGTAAAATGTAATCACCCGAGTAAGAGTGTGTCTTAAAAAGAGAGAGTCTTAACATGTACACACTAATAAATCTTCTAAGCAATAAATTGTGTGGCAAGGAAAGTACCAGCCAGTTGAAGTTGAACACGAGTCTGTGAAAACAGTATAAAAATGAGTTATGTGAATAAAGAATTGGCTTTCCCTGCATGAAGAAACTGAGTCCCAGCTGCTTTATTGACACAGCAATGTGGCTTCACTCAGCAAGAGCACTTGCAGGGTGTATTGATGAAACACTTGTGTTTGATTCTCAGAATAGGAAGGAGAGGCATTAAGTCTAACAAACAGGGCATAGTCTTTTGAATTCCTTTAGCTTTAACAGGAGTGCTGAAGCCTGTATTCTCCCACTGCAGTGCTTACTGTGTGCAAGTGGCTATCTTGGCCTTGAGAATAAGGAGAGTGCTCCTGCTAAGAAGGTAGCTGGAATGCATTCAAAGGGAAGAAAGCATTTTTACGAGGCTCTTGAACACCAAAGAAGAATTTGAGGAATGGGAGTATTTCCCAAATGACTGAGTCAGGAACCAGAGTCGTGCCAGAAGCCCTGCCGTATTTGATCCATGTTTGAGCAGGTTGACAAGACAATGAAGAAAAATGTCTTGTTTAACAGGTGGGAGCTTGATCCTTGAAAGAAAAACAATGTTTTGGTCAATCGGTGGGCAGTCAAGCTCTGAAAGGGGAACAATGCATAATGGAGCCCTTGGTGGCAGAGAGTCATGGAGTCATCCTGAGCCATCATCTCACAGCCAGCCATGTGTGAGCCAATGCTGTAACTGGGAAAATTCCACTCCTGAGCAGGAGATACAAGGCCTGGTTCTGAGATGGAAGGGTGAGAAGGATGAGATGCACAGTGTTTTGATCCAGGGGATGTCCTGGAAGTGCACTGCCTACCTGCTACCTGCCCCTGCTGCCGAGCACCACACTCCATCTCCTTTTCCTGCTCAACGGATTTTTGGGAATCCAGGGGTTGGTATGTATTATTTGCTACTGCAACTAATGGCATAAATTTGCAAGCTCAGTTGTGTCTTAGGTTCTTTTGTGCATGGATCTCCTTCTGAACCTGTGTCAACGACCAGCAGGGACCTACAGGACACTCCTATTCTATGTCAGCAAATTCTGAGAAGTGATTGAAATATGTCAATAAATTTGAGGTAATGTTTAGCCTATGAGTTTCAGCAAAGTATTGAATATGTCTTAGTTCCCTGGATAAAAACTGGTAGGTGGGATTGCTGGGTGTGCAGGGCTTAGGGAAGTTACTCCCTGTGCACCCAGCACTGAAATAAAGTAATGCCTCCTTTCTAACCCAGAGCTGGCAGCATGGATCAGGCCCTGCTTGGAAACTTTCAGTTTGGCAACTTCTGTTACCAGATAAGAAAGGTCAAAATGACACCTTTTCCAGCTAGTTTATCCTTTTAGGCACCAAAGCTCTGTGCCACGGGTGGCCTGGGTGTGTGCAGAGCAATGCAGCCCCCACAAAGCCCTTGGTTTCCCCACAAGTTGCCAGTTTGACTTCTTCCAAAGTGAAAGAAACGCAGAGATGTACATCCACAGGAGTCCTGGCCATGTCCAATAAATGTGCAAAAATGTGGGGAGATTTGTTAGGAAGGATTTCAGCTGTTATGCCAACAGTGCCTTCTCTCCTGGTTCTGTGCATTACAGGTGAGTAATGTAATAGCTGGCTCTCACAATTAAGAGATAGCTATTATGTGGATAGATACTATGTTCAAATGTAAAGTGCTGTTATTGTAATATGTCCTCCCATAGCCCTCTTTCCTGTCCCCCTTGTAATAGCCTTGGTAGTCAGGGCATTTTGGGAGGGCTGGCTTGTGACCAGCAGGCAGGGTGTAACAACACCTGACCTCCAGTCAGGATGCAAGAAAGTAATCTCCACCAATGGACAGCAGAGAAAGAGTTGACTGACAAAACACTGGGAGGGGCTAAGGGTAAAAAAAGGCAGAGCATCCCTTTTGTAGATGAGCATGTGGCTGCTAGTCATGGAGATTCCCAGTGTTGCAATCTTTCCTTATTCAGGCCTTTCTAAGGGTTTACTAAATCTTTCAAATGTTAAAGGGTGGGTCATTTCTCAGGTGGGCAATGCTTTTGGCCATTTTCTTGGTCTGGTTTCCTTTGCTTTTGTCCCATCTGAGTGCTCAGCTGGGGTACAGGCTGTGGGTGCTTGGGGCACTCTTGGAGTTACTCTTGGATCCCTTGAAAAACAGGGTTTGGCCCATGAGGGGAATTTGTGCTACTTGTGACACAGAAGAACTTCCCAGGCTCTTTTGTGTTTGCAGTAGGAAAGGCTGGTTATTGCTATGCATAAATTCACTGACCAACATGGAGCGTTTGCTTTGTGATGTCAGGGCATGGTTGCCACCCTGTCGTAGTGACATCAGAAGGTTGCCTTGGTGCATGGAAGGCCTGAGTGTCAGAGCAGCCCTAGGCCTTGCTCAGTGCAGGAGCATCCTCGAGCTTGAAGCATTTTTCGGTGGGTACTTGCACACTTACAAAAGCCTTGTTTCTTCTGGTGTTGCAGCACATCCTGCAAACTTGCAGAGCAGCGCTATAATGATTCACCATCTTGCTCCTGCGCTTTTTGCTGTATATGGTGTTTCCTTCTCAATCTACTATTTGACTCTTTTTGCACATAGGAAGAGATTGGAGTGACATAGAATGCCATTGTTAACAATGTAGATGAACTCTCCTTAGAAGATATGGCTGTAGATGCGAGAAGAAATGGGGTTATAAGCACCAGGAAACTGCCTGTCCCCTATGACTCTCTCTTGCCACAGGTGATGAGAGCAAGAGCCGTCTTTCCCCTGGCTCTCTCTGCTATTGCAGAAGAAGCCAGAGAGGAGGAAAACGAGAAAGACGACCACCGCCTTTGTCCAGCCATGGTTGCACCACGGCCTGCTCATCATTCCAAGAGAGTAAGTGCCTGTTGTGGGGGATGCTGACTTTAGTGCAAGGCAGAGGTGCAAGTTTTCTGAGCAGCCAGCACTTGCTGTGTCTGGCCAAGGATGCTGAGTGCTGGAGTCCTGCAGGACATAGCCATTTCCTGCAGGCAGTGACAGCTAGAAATTGGCCTTTGACCTGTCCTGTTGGGGCAGTGCAGAGCTGGGGGCTCCAGCTCAGCTTCTGCCTGGTTGGCTCAAGGAAGCTCCATCTCTGGGCTTCTGCAGTGTTACGGCCAGGGCACATGTAGTAGTGCTGGAGGGTCAAAAAGCTTTGTTGGTTTATTTTCCCTTTTTGGAAAGGCGTCTTTGGCTTGTGGAAGTGTTCTGCAGTTTTCTTGAGTCGTTCTTCACTTGTAGAGTCACTGTTGATCCAACTGCCTTTTGGCTTTTGAGAAGCTGCAAACAGCATAAAGGCGCAAGTTTCTGCTGATCCATTTTGCACTGACGTCTGCAGCTTTTGTAAGTGCATTGGAGGACAGACTGGGGGTGAAGCTGCAAGTCCTTGACTGCTGTCTTGTGTTGCTTGGAAGAGGAAGGCATCTTGCAATGCTGCCTGCTGGATCTGAAGTGCAATGTGCACCTTTGTGGCTGGGAAACTGCGTGGGCCAAAAGGACGCAGGCGGCCGTGAGCAGCTGAAGATGAGGCAGCGTGGGGCCAGGGGGCCAAGCAGGCCAAGGGCACGGTGGCTGTGCCAGCAGCAGTGGGGCAGCAGGAGCAGGGCAGTGAGCGTGGCCTGTGCTGGGCAGCGCTGCGGCCACAGCTGGAGTGCTGTGTGCAGCTGTGGGCCCTGGGAAGCAGAAAGTCATGGAGGGGCTGCAGTGTGGGCACAGAAGGACAGGGGAGCTGGGCAAGGGGTGCAGCACAAGGCCAGAGAGGAGGTGCTGAGGGAGATTTAGCCTGGACAACAGAAGCCTTGTGAGGGACCTTCAGCATCTCCTCAGTGCATCCAAATATTTGAGCCACTTTTGGAAACGACTTTACCCCCTATTTTCCTTGAGTTTTTTTTGTTTGGTTGGAGGAAGAGGCTTATTCATTTACTTTTTCTCCCAACTAAGGCTCTTTTCATCATTATTTTCTGCCCTTTTATAGCACTGGGACTGGGTCTGCTAGAATTTTAATTTCCAAGGTGTCACTTCTGGAGAATACAGTTTTTGCATGAGAACACATCATTCTGTGCAGGGACCTTGGTGCACAAGGAGCTGTTGTGATTCCAGGCCAGCCAGTATGGCCTTACAGATCACTCTGAGCTTAGTAGTGCTCGTGCCTTTTTGCAGCCCAGGGAATCAAAGTGTGTTGTGTTTGGGAACTGAGCAGGAGATCAATGCCCTTGCATTCCAGCTGGTGCTCAGATATCACAGGAGCTGGAAGGGGCTGGGCTGCATTTCTGACTCCAGCCACTTCAGCACCATCAGTGTGGTCGAGTCCAAGAGAAGAACTTGCCCAAGCACAGATGCACAAAGAGTGCAGTTCCCAGCAATGCTCTGGGTCTGATTGCATTCCATAAGGATCTACATGCTCCAGATTCCCCAAGAGTGTGGGTTACTGAAGCAACAGGAGAGCAATCTCAGGATTGTAGTTGAGCAGGGCACTGGCTACCAAGTTCTGTTGTGTGCAGCAGCAGACAGGACAGTAAAGAGAGATTTCAGTAATGAGATCTGTCTATCTATCTATCTATCTATCTATCTATCTATCTATCTATCTATCTATCATTTACATAATTGCAGCTTCCTGATTCTGGTCCAAGGCCATTGGAGGAGCAAAGCTCATCAAAAGCATCCCTTTCAGGAGAGGATTAGAGACATGTTCCCTTGACAAATTCTGAGCAGCTTGAGATGTTTTCCCCTCCAGATATTGTGGGGTTTTTTCCCTCAGAGTTGTTTTCCTCTTCTGGCCTCTTCTGCCCTCAAGTCCCCAGTTAATTCTTTAAATTTCTGCCTGTCCTAGAGAAGTGCAACAATTCCATGTTTAGGTGGTGTTTGGTGACTCTGGTCACACATGCATTATGTGACACATGGTTTCCTTCGCTGGCATCCCCAGGGCTGTGTAAGTGCATTTGTTCATGGGGCCTTAGGAGAGTCTCTTTGCCTCAGCAGCAGCAGCAGCAGCAGCAGCAGGGAGCGGTGGCAGGCTCAGGACAAGCAGGAGGTGCCTGCCCTGGCCCTTTGCTCCCGTGCCCCAGGCCAGGAGGGCTCTGGCTGCAGCAGGGCGCTCTTCGGGCAGCCCCTGGCAGGCTCTGCACGGAGCACGGCACGCTGCCCCCTCCTGCTGGTGCCACTTTTCTTCAGCAATACCCTAGCTCCTCTTCACAAGGAACAACTCCAGGAATCTAAAAAGAGATCGTTCAAGTACACTTCTACCTGCCTTTGTATTGTAGTTCAGGGCATATATTTTTTTGTCTAGAATTTCATGATTTTTATGAAAACATGCATTCATATCTGCACATTTTTGTGGTTTTAATTATTCATATACCTAAACACGCCGTTTTAAACTCTTGATTTATTGCAGTTGGTAATTTTCAGGTAGTATATTCTAAAATGTAACAAAACAACACCTTTTGGGTAGTTTTTCTCACTCTTAAAAAAAAACCCCATAAGCCATTTTTGGTTCATATCGGCCTATTTTAAATCAGGGCTACAATACTTTTATAGGATTTAGAGAGGTCCAATGAAATGCACACCAGTGCTTCCTCTTGTGGAATGTCATGGCCCCACCATAAAGCCTCTATTTACTTATGTGTTTCTCTCATTAGCTCAACTGTAAACACATGTTTAGTTGCAAACTTACACAAGATGAGCAAAATCAAAATGATGTGATGGGCCTTTGGGAGCTCCTTGCTGATCTTTCTGCTTCTTCAGCTGAGCAAGGCCCTGATCCAGGCAAAGAGACTGCACTTACTGCTTACACAACCATTTGGCTGGAACTCTGCTGATTTCTAGGAACAGCTGGAAGCCTCTATCTCCTCCAGATGTTTTGACTGAGCCAAGCTTTGCTGGGTTTTGGCTGCAAGTACTATTGCCCTTGCTTTCTTATATCCACAAGTACCATGGCTGGGAGAAAACTGCCACGTGGGCCATCTTCCAAAGGCACTTTGGTCTGGAGTTTGTGAATGAACAAGAGCCTCATCCACTTCCAAAGCACATGAAAAAAAATCATGAAAGTGAACTTCCCGTCCTTAACAAACAACTGACAATTCACAAGTGGATCTAGAGCTTCTTTACGCAATGAAAAGGAAGGCAATCTTCCAATGGAGTTGTGCTTTTGGGAGTTTTTCTTCTGACTCCCACTCCCAGCTGGCACTGGAAAAAGTCACGTCTCTGCAAGCATCAGTGTCTTCTGTCTGCCATCAGTTGTTTTGCTGCAACAATCAGAACAGGCATCAGCCTGGAGAGATGCTCAGCTGATGCTAGCACCAGGAGCTGCCCCAAGGAGAAAAAAGAAATTAACTTTTACCTCCCAAACCCATCTCCCCAGAGGCTCAAGCAGGATTCCTCTGGTTCCCAGAAATACAAAGAAATAGGGCTGGGAAAACCCTTTTTGCAGCTATGTGTTCATGCCCAAGACTTAGCTGATGCCATTTGGGTTTTGACTTTTTTTCTTTTCTACCTTTTCTGTATTCCTTGCACATCAATTTATAGCTCTGTAGGCTACTTGATTTGTGACTACTTTTCCCAGTCCTCTTCCATGGCCTTTGCCTAAGCAGAAAGACAAATTTCCAGAGCTCCAAGCACCAGGGGGTAGAAGGCCCCAGTGTCATCTTGGTTCTTCCTGGGACAGACTTCTCCAGGGAGCTGGTGGACTCACCATCCCTGCAAGCCTTTAAAACATGACTGGATGTGGCACTCGGTGCCGTGCTTTAGTTGAGGTATTAGGCCATAGGTTGGACTCGATAATTTTAAAGTGTCTGTCTTCTAAGCCAGTGCTTCCGTGATTCTGTGACTGAGGCAGCTTTTCCTGCAGCCCTGCAAAGGGCTGCGGGGGCCCTTGGCCAAGGACGGCGATCAGGGCTCATGGAAAAGAAGCAAAGGGCTCAAGGTGAAGGCCGAGAGGGCAGAGCTGCCCCAGCGCGGCCCAGAGCGAGCCTCATGTCCTCCTCCTCATCCTGCGCCCTCTGCGCTGCCCTTTGCGGCGCCGGCGGCTCCTCTCGCTGCGGGGCTCCAGGGCGTGCTGGGGGCCGGGCCCCTCGTCTTCGGGAAGCGCCGGAGCCTCGGAGGCGAGCGGCTGCTGTGGCCGGCAGGGGAGAGCTACGGCTGCGGCCCTGGGCACGGCGAACTGCCGCTATGGCCGGCTCCTGCCGCGGCTCCTGCCTCTGCTGCGGGCTCTGCTCCTGCCCTGTGCGCACAGACACGGCCGAGGGCTGCCCGGCAGCTCCATGCCGCTCCGCAGCGGGCCCGGCCGGGCTGCTGCTCTCTGCGGCCTCTGCCCGCCGCTGCCGGCCCCGCCGCGCTCCCGCCGGCCTCTGCCGCAGCCGGGCCCACACGGGAGGCAGCACATTGCGGCCGGCTCGGAAAAGCCCTGCCCGCAAATCGCCCGCCACGGCCCCGGCCGCAGGGCACAGGCTGCCGGCGTCCTCGCAGCTGCGAGCCGGCCCGGGCCGCCTGCCGGCCTCGGCCACAGCTCCCGCCTGTGTCTCCATGGCCGCGGCTGCTCGGCACAGTGGGCTGAGCACATCCAGCGCCAGCAGCAGCTCCTCACGGGCCCAAGCTCCGGGCGCTCCGAGCCCGCCCTCCCCCGAATCCCAGCCCTGAGGGGCTTGGCGTGCCAGTGCATCCCCTGGGGACAGCAGGGTCGGCCACTGAGCTCAGCCCATGCTGACACCACCAAGTGACCAATGGAAAATTCACCAAATCCTCATCCGAGACAAGAGAGAACTCCAATGGTGCCTGACAGCCTGAGGCAACTGCCAATTCCAGATCATTCCATCCATGTAGGAAAAGAGGCTTTTGCATTAAAGCAGAAAAGACTTAGCGAAAAAGAGGGCAGGAACAAACATCAAAGTTATTTGGACTCATGCTTCTTGTGTCTGTTAGAAAGGCCAAGAAAATACACTCCTTGCTCTTCTGACACAGCTCTCTCTGTTCATGATGTGAGACAGCGAGTGCTGATGATGTGCAGGAGCTGATGCAAGGGACAGGGACAAGGATGCAGCAGGCACAGTGCCAAGCTGACAGAGGGATGATCTCTGGCAGTGGCACTGAAGGAGAAGAGTTTGCAGGCAGGCCAGAAAATGGCTCTTTGCTTCACCTCTTCTTTCAGTGCTGCTAAGAATGTAGCCTGGAGCAAGCTGGGAGCACCAGAGCTTGGAGCCCTTTCCAGGCAGGGCTGCATCAGACACAAACCAACAGGGGACTGAGGAGCCCCTGGGGTGGCAGTGAGCAACCTCGGGCTCTGCTCACTGCTGGTGGCATTTTCTATTGAACAATCTCAAAGCACTTCTGTTGTGCTCTGTATTTCTAAGGGTTTCCCCCCCTTGTTTTTTTTTGGTTATCTCCTACACCTTTTTTTCTCCAAATTTTCCTACCCTGTCAGCAGCAGCCCCTGTCCAGAACTGGCTCTAAAATATCAGCAAAGCAGCGAGGAACAACAATGGGTGGAATCCTGTGGCTCAGGAATTCGTATGCCAGAGCCCTGCCTGTGCCTTATGCTTTGTCAGGACCTCCTTCTCTGTGCAAAAACTAGGGATTAGTGGAGTTTTTTTGCCACAGAGCTCCTGAGAAGCAAATGTTGTGCTATGTTTCTCAGGAGTGTATCTGTTAAGTTCATTGCTGGCAAAGAGAAAGTAAGGCCAGGGTAGCAGAGCAGCTGGGAGCTGGTCACTCCCTGCAAAGGGCTGGTGTAGGATGTGAGAACACCACGTTCCAGGAGGGACGAGCAGGGTCAATGTGCTCAAGGTGCTGCACATGAGCTTTGGGCTCACTTATAGAGTAGTCAGGAGTGGTGAGCACTGGAAGATCCAGCTGCAGTCCCCATCCATGTCCCTTTCAGTGCTGGCTTTAGGGTGTCTGCAGCCTGGATCCAGAGTGCCCTGGGGGCTCCTGAGGCTGCCTTTGCACCCAGGGTGAGGATGCCCAGGAGCCCCTGAGGCCGCAGTGGGGACCAGGGCTGGGGGCTTGTGGCCTGGCAGATGTGGCTCTGGGGGCTGTGGCATGCCAGGGCATGGGTCACTGTCACTGCCCTCCGCAGCCCTGGCTAGCTCTGTGATGCTCCAGGGACAATGGCAAGAGTAGGGAACTGGCTAGGTTGGGGTTTTGCTTGAGCCAGAACCTCTAGGCCAAATGCCCAGCAGTAGAGACCCCTGGAGGGCCAAGTGAAGGAAGCAGAGGAGGCTCTTCTGTGGTGTAAAGTGCAGCAAAATCATCAGGAGAAGAAAGGGGAAGGTTCTACAGGTGAGAATTCCCAAAGGCAACAGATGTTGAAAAAACCCCCAGCACCCCGTGCACGGGTTTTTAAAATCTTTCAAAACAGGGGGTGGACACCATATAGTAACCAATAAGGGACTCTTGGGGTGTGGTTTTGAGGGCTACAACAAATCAGAACAAGGAGAAGAGAGAGCACTGGGATAGGGATTGGATCTTAGGGTGAGGGACAGGAAACTTTCTGGAACAAAGAGTAGGGTTTGGGCTGAGGGATGGGGCAAAGGGGCTGGGTTGTCTTGACAGACAGGGAAAAATCTGGTGAGGAGGGAGGGGATTCCCCGAGGGACACTTGGGTAGGAGGGCATAACAGAGGGGAGAGACTAACTGTAATAACTCGGGGAACACTTGAGCATACCACTGTATAACAGAACATTTGGCTCAATAAACTAACACACTGAAACACAGAAATTCAGGCTTTCAGCTGCTGAGGTGGCACTATCAGAACCCGCAGCAGCTGGTGAAAGCCATCTCTCTCCCCTTCAGGTTCTTGCTGTGTGGGAAGGTGCTGTGAGTTGTGGTGGCTGCACTCCCCCTTTGTTTGGGAGGATGATCTGTACCAGGGGAGAGCAGAAAGCTGCCATGGTGAGCAGAACATGCTCAGAGCATTACAGTTCAGAGAATGGCACTGCCCCTGAAGGGCAAAAAGCTTGAAAGCACAGAATTCTATGCAGAACCGTTGCACAAATTTTCTCTTCTAAAACATGCCCATTTTTGTATACTGTAGATGAATACTCTGGATTTTATAGATTACATGGGGTTTTTTCTTAAGGTTTTTGGAAGAACTCTCAAGTTTATTTCTGTTTGTATTTTACATCCAGCATGCATACAGTTTTTTATTATTATTTTTCATTAGTAAAAACTTAGGGAAAAATACCTAAGCATTTTTTAATCCTTTGGGATATTGTGATTAATATTCTTAGAAAGCAAACCCTGTTGAACAAGTGTGAAAACACAGAGAGAGGGAAAACAATATCAAAGTCTTTTAGAACAGGGCGTGTAATAAGGACTGCAGAACTGTGTAATTCCTCCAAGGGCAGAATTAGCAAGATATACCACCAAGATAACCTGCAAAGATACTTCCTTAAATCAAGGGAAATGTGACCTGCAGCCATACGAAATACAGCCAAAGCAAATGAAAACCTTTGGAAAAGAGGGAATTTTGCAAGTGACATGAGTCTCTCTGGATAACTGAGGGATGGCCATCACTATTGCACTACATTCCTCAATATTTGCAATGTCTTTTCTCCCAATTTCTGTGAAATGAATAAGCTGCAGTTGTTTACCATTTACTTAAGCTCTTAGGGGAATTTCCAAGCACCACGTGTGTTTTTCTGTATCTGAGCAGGACTTGAGTTTCCCAAATCTTCTACAAAGCAGAAGGGAATCACACAGTTACTTGTGCTAATGTTAATGAAGGGTTTCATGAAAGCAGGTGAATGAGAGCACTGCATTGTAAAACTTCCACGTGCAAGAAAACAGGAGTCCACTTAGAATAAAACATATAAGGCTAGCATAACATCAGAATAGGATAAAATGAAATTGCTAGACAGGAACTGATGCATCAGAAATTAGGTGTATCATTTCTGATACATCCGCATGCATTTGCAAGCTAAAACAGAAAAGGAAGGGCAGAGATAATAAGGAACGAAAATTTTAAAATTGCACCATGCAGAACAGACACACAAACCACCAGTGTGAACACAGCTGGGAGATTCAGCTTGGAGATGGATTGGAGCGGAATCCATTCACTGAAGGTCTCTGGTGTACGAGTGACAAGGACTGAGGAAAAAAGGAAAATGTTTAATTTCTGAAAGCTATTTAGATTGCTGGAAGCATTGTCTAGAGAGCTAAAAATCTAAAGCCTCAGAGAATCTGAACCTAAAACATCCCCAAATGGATTGATAAGGTATGATGTGCACATCTCTGCTGTTTTCAGAGTCAATGAAATTGACAATGAGTGTCCGGAAATTAGGAATGCCCACCCAGCTTTTATCTCCATTACTTTAAGAACACCTTAATAAGGCACTTCAGGAACTGAACACTGACATTCTCACCCTGCTCTATTTACTTTACATTTAAATACAGGCTGGTAGAAGGAGAAATTGGGCTTTAATTTCTCCCCAAATTACCTGTTGCACTTTCAGGTTAGGAGTAAATGTAAAATTCAGCTAATCACTCTATCTATCCATGAATATTCCACTAGTGAACTGACATACAGAACATCCTTGTTCTTTTTTGTAGCTTCCTAAATGGTGCCCAATGAACAGGACACTTGCATAAATCTCACAGAAAATCACCAAAATTCCTGAAATTAACACTCAATTCCATGGTAAAAGCTTCTGAGAAAAGGCTTGACAGGATCACTGAACAAACTGAAACTTGGAAGAGAAACACGCATTTCTGCACTGATCAAGGGGAAAGAAAAAGAAATGCTGTAAAAATTCCAGGTGGAAGTTAAGGAGAAATACGGGAAGCACAGAAAGAACAAGGCCCTGTCAGATGACCTGTGCAAGGTAACTTTGAGCCCCAGCACTATTAGAGGACATTCCCTGTCATTGGTGCAAGCAGCTGGAGACATAAATGCTGACTGATTTGGGGGCCACACTCTTGATAAGTGCAGAGGTCGTTCAATAACGTGACATGAGGGAGTTCCCTCAGAGCAACTGGGATGCCAGAAAGAAGTGAACAGCTCACCACAGCCTGGCCCGCTCGGCTGCTTTTCCTTCTGACCCTCCTGGGGAGGCTCTGACAATTCCTCTTCCCTGATGGAAGTGCAGCTGCTGCCAAGGGAAACGTGCCCACACTCACTCAGTGTTCCCTTTGCTTGCTGGCTGTCCCATCTGCTGTCCCTGCCCAGGAGAGCTGCTCTGCACGGGAGGAGGAGCCCGAGCGAGAGCCTGGGAACATCGGCGGCTGCAACCCCTCCTGATCTAGCGCTGTTTATGGATGTGTAGTTAGACTTGGATAGTTACAAGTATAGGGATATTTACATATACTGACTGATATTTGTATAGGGATATTATGTATGTATATTGTTATATTGATGCGTGTATATTCATCTGTTTACATACTTGTACAGCTCTGTAGCTGTGCATTTCTATTGCTGGGGATGTATGGATTGTTTTATTGGTCCATTGATATTTGTGTATTCATAGACAGGTTTGTTATGTTTGTATTATATTGTCATGTTATATGTCATGAAATATGTGATGCATGTTTACATCTCTATATTGTTATGCCTATATATGTATTTACTTCTATTTATTATGTATGGAGTTGTATAGTTCTAAAATTCTATTTATTTAGTTCTGGATCTGAGATTCTTTAGAGAGGGATATTGATGTTTCTGTATTTGTATATGGGCTGCGCGGTTGCAGTAATATGTAACAAATTTAATTGTTAAACTTCAGGAACTTCAATATTTGTGTACAGTGAGTTGTTGCAGAGTGCTGCAATAAAGTAATTTTTTTTTCACTGAAGTTGATTTCTGTATATATTTACATAGCACAATACTCAGAATAAATTAGATTTTAAGCATAAATTGATATTTCTGTGTTTTATTTTAACTTGCAACACAGCTGTTGCAATTTAAAATAAATTTCATTTTTAAACATAAGTTAATGTTTGTGTATTTATACATTAGTAGCGCGGGTGTAACTATCTGCAATAATTGTAATGTTTCAGCTGAAGTAAGTGTAGATTTGTGCTACCCAAGGCCATGGGCAGATGTAAATGCTGGAGGATTTTGGCCACACAAATCTCAGGCCATGCCCAGCACATGCCCCACCTGCACTCAGGCTGGGCAGGGGAAGTGCAGATTTGGGCTGGCAGCAGAGCCCCACGTTGGCTCAGAACTCGCTGCCAAGGCTGCTGAGAAAACTCTGGGGCTTCACTGAGCACAGAATCCAAGCAGGAGCCACCCGGGGAGGACAAATCCCTTATCCCACAGGCATCTCTTTAGGAAAGTGCTCCAAGTGTCCCCCTGAAGCTCATCCCAGAGAGCAGAAGCCAGCAGGGATCCTGAGCCAGCTCTGCTGCCTTTGGCAGCACTTTGGCAAATGAGCTGCAGCAAGGGGGAGGCAGCAGCGACTGTGACTGCTGCAGGCTGGGGATGAAGGAAGGGCCATGGACACAAGTGCTGAGATGCCCCAAAATCCAGACGGAGGCTGGAGAGCTGGGAATCAACTTGGCATTTCAGTGCCAAGCTCTCACAGGCACTGAAATGATGGAATCCCTTTGTGTGAAGTGACCTGGAAGAACTGACAGGGAGTTGCAGCTAGGATCAGCAGTAGCAGAAAGCAAAAATGTACAAACACTAGGAGATTATCTAATATCCCTCACAAGCAATGGCTTCAAAAATGATCTCATATATTCATTATTATATTATATTATATAATTCATAATATATAATATATAATATATATATATATAATATATATATATATATTATATATATATATAATATATATATAATATATAATATGCATGAAATTTAATGCACATGTATTTTTGGACAATTTTATTTTTTGATACATATTTTCATTTAAGATCTATATTTGAAATAGTCTTTCAGCTCGAGAGAGTGAAGATTTACAACAGTGCAAAACCATCTGCCCACACAGCAGTCAGCCCCTGGGTGTGTGCATGCACACCCACCCACTCTTGTGCCTACTTTTCTCAGCATCTCGGGGCTGCTGTTTGCGCAGAATTGGGATGAATTTGACTCGACAGAGCCACGAGTGGGGTGTTCAGCTTGTCATGAACACTCATGTGGCAACGAACAACACAGAGCCCTCAAATCACATTATTACAGGTCATTTCATTCCTGCTGGGCACTGAGGAACTCTTAAAAGACACAGAAAAGGGGTGGAAAACATTGGCATAATGCTACTGCTGGTGTCCGCCTGGAGGAAAATCTTTTGGGTTTCTTAAGGTGGTAGCTTTCACCCCTGGGTTGACTATATGATGCTTTTATCCCCAATTGTCTCATTCTGTTTATGTTAAATAATAAGTTCTGTACCTTTAAGAGTGTTCCAGAGAGTGAAGGGGGGAGAGAAGAAGCGCGCAGTTTGTTTTCAGACACTGCACTCACTCCACATTCCTCTCCTGAACTGTGTTTTCCACAGACAGACAGCGGGACAGAGCTCTTATTTTGCTTTTTAGTTTGTGTTAGTTCTAGTTGAGTCTAAGAAGTTCCCTGGACTGTTTTTTTTTCCTTTTCTGTAGACCTCTTGAAACTGCTCTGGTCTGAACACCAGCAGAGCACCGGCAGCTGCAGCTGAGGCCCATCGGGCCGGGCCTGGCCTGCGACAATTCCAGCACTGGAGGGACTGATCAGAGACTGAGTGAGCTGAGCTTCAACCCGGGGTTTTCTCAGTTTGTCATCTCTTTTAGAGTGGCAAGGGGTCTCATTGTTTGATATTGTTTTGGTTTTATTGTTTAATAAACAGGTTTTTTTCCACCTTTCTCCAAGGAGGTATTTTTTCCTCCCAGACCAGTTGAGGGGAGGGGCCAATTGGATCTGCTTCTCCCACCAGAGCTCCTTTGGGGGATTCTTCCCCAAATTTGCTCGAAACCTGGACATGGTATATGTTAACGGGCAACAAAAAAGGATGATGCAAGAGACGCATGGGAACAATTTAGCCGATTTAGAAGCTAAAAATGCAACTGAATCAGGGACAAAAGGACTAATAATGGTATTAACCCCCATGAGAGAAATGCATAATGTCCCCCTATTCAGTGGGACAGAAGAGGAAAAACTCCTTAAAATAGGAGCCAAGAGAGATAATGAAGGGAAGTGGAGATTAGCAGATGGGAGGCAAATGTTGAATAAACCCCTTGCCAAGAAAATGCTAGAAGGCATACATGGAACAACACATTGGGGCGCACAAGTGCTAAGTGATCAATTCCTAAGGGAATGGGGCTGCATGGGAATTTTCAGGATACCTAAGCAAGTAACTGAACAATGTGTGATATGTCAATAACTGAATAAGAAAATCATGAGGAAAACACCCAGGGGAGGGTGAGAACTAGCCTTATGGCCCTTCCAAAACATCCAAGTAGACTTTACTAAGCTTCCCCAGGTACAATGGTGGAAGTTTTTGCCAGTGATAGTAGAAGAGGTGACTCATTGGGTAGAGGTGGTATCTACTGTGAAAGCCAATGCCAGTGTTGTGAGTAAAACACTTCTAGAATCAATCATTCCCTGATATGCGACAGCAAACAGGATTGATTCAGACTGGGGAACTCATGTTATATCGAGGATATTGCGGAAAGTTGTTCAGGCCTTGGAAATAAATTAGGAAGTACACACTCCATGGCATCCACAGAGGTCTGGTTGGTAGAGAGAATGAATCAAACTCTTAAAAGAGCTCTAGCTAAGCTAATGATTGAAACCCAAATGTCATGGATAAAATGTCTCCCTTTGGCCTTATTATGAATTAGAACCCAACCCCAGTCAGATCTGGGAGTGTCACCCTATGAAATGATGTTTGGGTTACCCTTCCTGACCTCACCCCAGAGGGTTGCCACCTATGAGGAAGGGGAAGCCAATGCCAAGAAAAAAGTTTTGTCTATAGCACAAACCTTAGAAGGGCTAACACATAAAGCGGCAATTCTTCAAACTACCACCCTGGATTTCAGAATCCATAATATTAATCCCAGGGATTGGGTGATGATTAAGTCATGGAGAGAGCAGCCTCTAACTCCTCAGTGGGAAGGTGCCTTTCAGGTACTGCTCACCACCGAATCAGCCGTGTGAACTGCAGAGCGGGGATGGACTCATGCAACAGAGTCAAAGGCCCAGGAGAAGAACCCAAAGAGTGGACTGTAACATCCAGGCTGGGTGAAACAAGATTGACTCTCAAGCAGAGATTGAAAGACAACCAGTAAAACACCAACACACCAAAAAGTGGAGTCAAGCTTCCATCAACCAGCTCAAGAACTGTCTTCCTTTTTTCATTGGTGAGAATTACCAGCATCTGTTGAGGAGAAGTACACAAAGGACTGTAAAAGTAATGGGAGAGCTTCTTTAAGAAAATAAGACAAAGGAAGGACGGCAAGACTGGGTTGGCCCCTTTGTTTGCTACCAAGAAGGCTCCATAGCCCTCCTGTGGGTAACAACCCTGTAGGCATGGTAAGGTTGGGACAAAAGGCCATACCAGACCTCTGTCATTCCTCAGAGGTCTTATGTCCCCTTTTGTCTTTTACTTCAACAAGGACTGGAGGGCAGGACCGAGTTGGCCTCTGTGCTCACCCCTATGATACACTAACTATGGGTAGCAGACACATAGGCACGGTAGATGGGAGTCAAAGCCATACTGGACCTCTGTGATGACCTTTTGTCCATTCCAAATAAGTGTGTCTAAGCAAAACCTGAGATTTTTTCTGCTGTTCCCACTGTCCTTGCCCACATCAACAGATGCTGGTATGACTCATTCAAGAGAGAGAGAAATTTTTTTTACCTAAATTTTCAAGCAAGTGACTTCTAGAAAAAGAAAAGGGGGTTTGTTATAGATCAGTTGACTTTCCCAATTAAGGGGTGAATATTAAATACATGTTAGGAGAAGTTTTGTAGATATATAGTTTTCCCTCCCCTCCCGCCTGCATTGTTATCACAGAATGGCCTCACTAGTTGGGGCATTTGGGAGGGTCGGCTTGTTACTATAACAGCACCAGACCTGCAATCAAGGTGTAAGAAAGTGATCTCCACCACCGGACAGAGAAGAAGGAGTCGATTGACAAGACTTTGGGATGGGGCAGAGGTATAAAAGACAAAACATTCATTTTGTGGATGAGCACACAGTGACTGAATTCTCTGCCCGAGGTGCTGTATTCTTTCCTTTATTCAGTCTTCCGCTGTATTTTCACAAGGTTTTAATAAAGCAATTCAATTTTTGAAAGTAAAAGTCGTTTCTCACATGGGGTTGGGGAATGTGGAGCAAGGTTGTCAACAATGGATCAGCTCTCAAGGTAAACAACTTCTCTGATCTGGCCAGACCTCCTTAGGAGCGGCCCTATATCAATATCAATCACGGAATGCTGCAATCAGCTCTTCTTCAAAGAGAACAGTAATAAAATACACTCTTTAAAAGAGGATTGCATGTTTCTTAGAAGCATTTTGAAATATTTCTCCCTAACTGTAAAAGGAAATCTTCCTAATGAACTCCATTGGAGCAGAGGGAAACCAAGGCAGGGCCATGGTTTGTCAGGACTTGCCTGATCCTAATGAGCTTTGTGGTGCATTTAGAGTTGAGCTCTGGAAGTTCAGGGCCTGAGAGGAGATTGCAGAAACCTTTCCAAGAGTCAAAGTCAGAGGAAAATGCAGAAGTGTCTCAAAGCATGAATGGGTCCCACTGAGGTCCATCCCAAACACAGGCCCCTCATAGACTCCTTCAGGAGAGGATTGGAGGCCAGGATGGCACAAAAACCTCTCAGAGATTCAGAGTGTAAGAAGAAAAATTCGAAGTACCTTAAAAACCTTGAGTATCTTAAAGCATTAATGAGCCCCACTGAGTATCAGTACAAAGCTCTCAAAGGACTCGTTAAAGCAGATAACTGGGGCCATGATTGCACGAACCTCTCACAGAGTCTGTATCAAAAGGGAAACAACAAGTACCCTAAAGAACTGAAGTACCTTGAAGTATTAATGCGTCCCACTGAATGTTGCTACTGACAAAGAATCTCAAGGGACTAATTAAAGGAGATAATTGGAGGATGTGATTGCACAAACCTCTCAGAGACTCCAAGACAAAAGCCAAACCCAAAGTCCTTTGAAAAACCATAGGAGTGTTAAGGAGCCCCCAGGGCCATTGGTGAGCAAGACTCCCCAGGGACTCCTTCCTGCAGATCCTTGAGGCCACTGGGATGTGGGCTAGGGGGGGATGCTGAGGGCAGGACAAGGGGCTGACAGTGCCCAGCCTGGCTGGGGCTGTGCCAGGAGGCCCCAGAGCCTCAGGACAAGGTGTCTCCTCACAGCCCTTGGTGGCACAGACCCTGCTGTGCCCCAGGGCACCAAGACTTGGCTTCTCTTTGTCCCCACCTGTCATCACTGTCTCCAGTTCTCTGCTCTGCCTGGGGCCTGGGGACACTTTCTCAGTTGTGTCCCTCTCTGGGACCCATTAAAAGTCCAAGAAACTTTGGAGTTGGATTCTGACTTGGAGTTCTGGAGAGGTTTCTTCAGCTCCCTCTCAGGGTCTGATGTTCAGGGCCTGAGCACAAAGCCCCCGAGGCTCATTAAAGTCCTTGTCCTGTGTCTGTGCTGCTGAGCTGGGCTGGGCTCCTGGCACAGAGGCAGATCCTGGTAACCAAGAAGAGCTTCAAAAGCACATTTCTCTTGATGAGCAGCTTTTCTCCCAGCCCAGCAGGGCTGGGGCATTGCCTGCAGCCACCCCAGGCACAGCACAGAGGCACAGAGAGCTTCTATCAGTCAGGGCTGGGAAGGTGCTGAGAAGTGCCTGGGGCAGAATCACTGCCAGCCCTTGGCACAGGAACCTCTGGCTGCAGGACAATGCAGCTGCAGCTCCTGGAGCCATCTCCTAAAGCTGGAGCATCCCAATGCCTACAGACCCTGTGAGTACATTCTCTGATTGTCTCTTGTGCAGAGCAGCCAGGGGTGCCCAGGGCTGTCCTGCAGAGCAGGGTCCTGCAGCCCAGGGCGCTGTGCTGGGGCAGGGACTCTGCTGCCTGCCAGGGACAGCTCTCAGCCAGCCCTGGCAGCTGCTCCCAGCACTGGGGGACAAAATCTGGGTGGGAGGAGACAGCTGGTAAGGCTTGAAAGTGTTCTCCTTGTGTAGTGAGGATGCTGCATTGTTCAGGACTGCTTCCAGCATGACATTTAACTCCTGAACATTTCCAAGTAGATTGTACAGGGAGCACAACTAGGCAGGGCCTGCATGAAAGGGAAAATCCTGTTTTTTAATCTTCTGCTCTGGGTTGCAGGGATGGGAAATTGCCCATAGATATTCATCTCTCAGTTAAGGCTGAAAAAAAAAAAATTCACATCTGAATAGACCAGGCAATGACAGAAATCCTCACAGGGCCCCTTACAGGCAGCATCAGTGTCGCTTTTCCAGCCTCCTCAGGGTTTCTCTGATGTTGCCATCAGAGCCTGCAGAGCCAGAGCTGCCCCTGGGCAGTGCCTGAGCTGGGAGGGGTCTGCAGGACAGAGCTGAGCCCCCAGGGCTGGGCTGGGCTCTGGCAGCACTGGCAGGGCCCAGCCCTGGGCACAGGGAAGCAGCTGCTGGCAGGGACAGCTCCAGGCAGCAGAGCCCTGGGCAGGCAGTGGGGGGAAAGTGCCCCCAGGCTGTGCTGGGATATTTAAAGTCCTCTCCAAACCCAAGTATTCCATGATTACTTTTTTTACAGATCCCAATGCCAAGGCACCACAAATGTCCAACAGCAGCTCCATCAGCCACTTCCTCCTGCTGGCATTGGCAGACACGTGGCAGCTGCAGCTCCTGCACTTCTGCCTCTTGCTGGGCCTCTCCCTGGCTGCCCTCCTGGGCAACGGCCTCATCATCAGCGCCGTAGCCTGCAGCCACCACCTGCACACGCCCATGTTCTTCTTCCTGCTCAACCTGGCCCTCACTGACTTGGGCATGATCTGCACTACTGTCCCCAAAGCCATGCACAATTCCCTCTGGGACACCAGGGACATCTCCTACACAGGATGTGCTACACAGGTCTTTTTTTTGGTTTTCTGTGCAGCAACAGAGTATTTCCTCCTGACCATCATGTGCTACGACCGCTATGTGTCCATCTGCAAACCCCTGCACTACGGGACCCTCCTGGGCAGCAGAGCTTGTGCCCACATGGCAGCAGCTGCCTGGGCAAGTGGCTTTCTCTATTCACTTCTGCACACGGCCAATACATTTTCCCTGCCTCTGTGCCATGGAAATGTCCTGAGGCAGTTCTTCTGTGACATCCCCCACATCCTCAAGCTCTCCTGCTCCAAATCCTACCTCAGGGAATTTGGGCTTCTTGCTGTTAGTGGTTGTTTAGTATTTGGTTGTTTTGTGTTCATTGTTTTCTCCTATGTGCAGATCTTCAAGGTTGTGCTGAGGATCCCCTCTGAGCAGGGACGGCACAAAGCCTTTTCCACCTGCCTCCCTCACCTGGCTGTGATCTCCCTATTCATCAGCACTGGCACATTTGCTCACCTGAAGCCCCCCTCCATGTCCTCCGTGTTCCTGGATCTGGTCCTGTCAGTTCTGTACTCAGTGGTGCCTCCAGCCCTGAACCCCCTCATCTACAGCCTGAGGAACCAGGAGCTCAAGGCTACAGTGTGGACACTGATGACGGGATGCTTTCAGGAACATTAAACTGCTAGCCAATTTCTGCAAATCATTTGTAATAAAAGTCATCTTTGATCGTTCTTATTGGCTTCAGTGTGCAAGTTTGTTTTGTTTGCTTTAGTTTTTTCAAATTGTCCACAAAGAAATGACATTGTTTGTGCCATTTCTCATTTTGTTTCTCTCCACCTTCCCTCTGGCCACAAACTGTGTCAATGAGGGACTGTCTTCTGGGTGTATTTAAAGGAACTAAAGGATCTCCTAGCAAAGTTTTCTGCAGAGATGCTCTTTTGTTGCCTTTTCTGTGGAGCTACAGTAGCAATGTCTGTGTGCAGAGCTAGGGGCAGATCAGTGCTGGCACAGCAGCTCTGCTCCTGCTGACCACACCATTCCTGATCCAGGCCAGGAGCCATTGGCCTTCTTGGCCACCTGGGCACACTGCTGCCTCATGTCCAGCATGCTGTGCATCAGTCCCTGCAGGTCCCTTTCTGCCTGGCTGCTGTCCAGCCACTCTGTCCCCAGCCTGTAGTGCTGCAGGGGTTGTTGTGGCCAAAGTGCAGGACCTGGCACTTGGACTTGCTAAACCTCACCTTTTTGGATTTGGTCCCTGGATCCAGTCTGTGCAGGGCCCTGTGCAGAGCCCTCCTGCCCTGCAGCAGATCAACACTCACACCCAGCTTGGTGTCATCTGCAAAGATGTACTTGGTTCTATGGGGTCCCTCAGTGTTACAATGGCCCCTTGGTTCCACAGGGCCCCAAAATTTGACAATTGATTCCTTGGTTTTATGGGGCTTCACAGTTTCACAATGTCCTTGCTGGTGCTGCAGTTTCACAGTGGCCCCTTGATTGCATGGGGCCCCAGGGTGTCACAATGGCCCCATGGTTACATGAGGTCCCACACTGTCACCATGGTCTCTGTGATTCCACAAGTCTCCTCAGTGTCACAATGGACTCCTTGTTTCCACGAGGCCACACAGTGTCACAACATTCTTCCATATCCCTTGAGGCCCCATCGTGTCACAGTGGCCCCTTTGTTACACAGGATCCTGCAGTGTCCCAGTGTCCCCTTGGTTCCAAGGGGCCCCGCAGTGTCAGAACAGCCCCTTGGTTCCACTGGGCCCTGGAGTCTCCCAATGGTCTCCTTGGTTTTGCAGCGCCAAAATGGTGAAACTACTTGGTTACACGAGGCCCTACAGTGTCACAATGGTCTCTGTGGTTCCACAAGGACCCAGAGTGTCACGGTGCACTGCCTGCTTCCATTTGGCCCCACAGCACCACAATGGACCCCTGATTCTGTGGGGCTGCATGGTGTCACCATGGTTCTCTTATTTCCACGAGGCCCTGCAGTATCACAATGGCCCCAGAGTGTCCCAATCATCAGAGAATGACACAATCAAATAGGCTGGAAAAGACCTTTGGGATCATCAAGTCCAACAAATGCCCTAATACTGCCTGGTCACCCAGACCATGCCACTAAGTGCCACTGGAGAGAGACAGTGACTCTGCCACCTCCCCCCCTGGCCAGCCCATTCCAATTCTCACTCCCCCTTTCTGTGAAGAACTTCTTCCTATTGTCCAGCCTAAACCTCCCTGGTGCAGCTTAGGGCTGTGTCTTCTTGTCCTGCCCTCCAGCAGATCCACACTCACATCCAGCTTGGTGCCATCTGCAATTTATGAATGGTGGACTCAATCCCCTCACCCAGATCATCAGTGAAGATATTAAACAAGACTGGGCCCAGCACAGATCCCTGGGGGACACCACCAGTGCCTGGACACCAGCTGGGTGCAGCACCATCCCACCACTCTCTGGGCCCAGCCTCCAGCCAGCCCTTAAATCTCCCAGTGAGGAGGGAACCTGCCCAAGCCGTGGGCTGCAGCTTTTCGAGGGAATGCTGTCAGAGACAGTGTCAAAGGCTTTGCTGAAGTCCAGGTACACAACATCCACAGCCTTTCCTGCATCCACAGGTGGGTCACCTGGTCATAAAAGGAGACCAGGTTGGTCAGGCAGGACCTGCCAACCCTAAATCCACGCTGGCTGGCTCTGATCCCTCGGCCATAATGTGGGTGCCCTGGGATGGCACTCAGGGTGATCTGTTCCATGACCTTGCCAGGCACCCAGGTCAGGCTGACAGGCCTGGAGTTCTCCAGCTCCTCCTTCCAGCCCTTCTTGGGGATGGGCTCACACTGGAACCTCCAGTCCTCTGGGACCTCCCTGCTGAGCCAGCACTGATGGTGAATGATGGAGAGCAGCTTGGGGAGCTCATCCACCAGCTCCCTTATCCCCCTAGGATGGATCCCATCTGCTCCCAGAGACACCTGTTAGCATCTGAGTGGCTCAGCAGGTCACCAACTGCTTCCTCCTGGATTACAGGGGCTGTTCTGCTCCCTGTGCCCATCTGCCAGCTCAGAGAACATTTGTCCTGAGGACAGCCTGTCCTAATAGTGAAAACTGAGACAAACAAGATGTTAGGTAGAATAGGCTTTTCCTTATCTTTAGTTACTATATTCTCCACTGTACCTAAAAAAGAGGAGGGATTCTCCTTATCCCATGTTTTGTTATTAATTTGCTTTATAGAAAAATGTTCTATTATTTTTCAATAAAGTGGCCAGGTTAATCTCTAATTGATCTTTCACCTCTCGACTTTTCTTTCTACATGAACTAACATCTTTAAACACTTCCTAAGTTGCCTGACCTTCTGTCTGAAATTTATGCACCCTCTTTTTTCCCCTGAGTTCCTACAAAAGCTCCATGGGCAGCCAGGCCAGTCATTTTCCTCACTAGCTCATATTTTGCCACACTGGGACAGGTTGCTCCCTCCTTCTTAAGATTACTTTCTTGAAATGTGTCCATCCTTCCTGTACCCTTTTGGTTTTAAGGGCTGTGTCCCTTCAAAGAATCAGGACCTGATTTGGTACTTCCCAAATCTGCATCCTAAATAGGCCAAAGTCTGCCCTTCTTAATTCCAGTGTAGAAGTTTTGTTGCTGCCCCTCCTTCTCTCACAGATCATTGAAAACTTGATTATTTCATGGTCACTGTTCCCCAGGCAGCCTCTGAGCCCCACATCTGCCACCAGCCCTTCTCTGTTTGTGAACAGCAGCAGACAGAGCTTTCCTTGGCAGTGGGAGAGTCACCAAAAATTCAGTAAAACAGAAAACTCCTTAGCACCAGTGTAGCATTAAGAAGCAGCATTCTTTATTCAGCTGGATGCACGGGGGATAGCTCCTCCCAAAGCCATGCCTGCTGAGAACAGGAAAGTTTCTGTTTATTTTCTGTACTTTGCTCACATATTCATTGATTGTCCCTGACTAAACACACATATGATAATCATTTCCCCAAAATCATTAGCATATTTCCCCTCCCCTTTTTGCATGCGTTCTTCTGTCCTGGGGGTCTCTCTGGTGGTCCCTGGTGGTTGTGGACCCCAATGTTCCACTGGACCTGGCTGAGCTGGCAGGACACTGAGGCTGGTGAACTTCCAGTTCCCCTTCTCATCAATGGGCATTGTGTGGTTTCCATAGGCCTGGGGTTTTGGAGAACAAGCTCCAGGTGTCAGCTCAGCTGGTGGAGACAATTTATCATCTGGTAACATGAGGTCACAGAGTGAGCTGTGACATCACAGAGTGGGTTATGTGAGGTCATTGAGCATCTATGACATCATACACTGCCTCTGTGACATCACAGAGCC
Source organism: Zonotrichia albicollis (assembly GCF_047830755.1). NCBI lineage: Eukaryota > Metazoa > Chordata > Aves > Passeriformes > Passerellidae > Zonotrichia > Zonotrichia albicollis. The sequence goes on from NC_133826.1 coordinate 41,854,896, forward strand.
AGCTGTGACATCACAGGACAGAGATCTGACATCACAGAGCAGATGATAACATCAGAGATTTGGTTGTGACATTAGAGTCCAGCTCTGTGACATTTGAGAATGGTCTGTGACATCACAGAGCAGGCTGTAACATCACAGACGGGCTGTGTGACATCCCATCAGGGCTGTGTGACATCCCAGCAGGGCTGTGTCAGGTCACTGGGTTGGTCACTCTGCCCCAGCTCCCCCTCTCAGTTTCTCCCAACAACTCCAATGCTGTCCATGCCCAGAAGGGTCCCTGTCCCCGGGGATCCCCCCGGCCCACCTGGAGCCACAGCCTCCACCAAAGGATGTTCCACAGGATCCACCCCAGAGCCTGACAGGGGACAAGGGGCCAGGGCTGTGTGAGCAGGACATCAAGGACGGGGATTATCCAGGTCACTGTGGCCTGGTTTGGGTTCCCCAAGACAGGAAAGATGTCTGGCAGCTGGAGCAGGGTCTGGGAAGGGCCTCCAAGGTGGGGCTGGAGCCCTTGGGCTGTGAGCAGAGGCTGAGGGAGCTGGGCTGGTCCAGCCTGGAGCAGGGAAGGCTGAGGGGCTCCTCATGCCAGCCTGGCAGTGCCAGCGAGGAGGGGATGGAGAACACAGAGCCAGGCTCTTCACAGGGAGCTGGGGGGAGACAAAAGCCAATGGGTGGAAGGGGAAAGAAGGGAGATCAGCCAGGACAGGAGGAGATGAAATGAGTCAGGCTGCTTTCAGCATTTCCTCAACACCAAGAGCAGCCTGACTCCCTTCTTCATCCACCACTGTTAGATTTGCAAATCAGGAATTGTTTGAGCTGTTCTGTCTTCAGTCCAGGACAAGAATCCTGATACAATACCTTAATTGTGTTTATATGTATCACAGAACCACGTTTGTCAAAAATTAATTTTAGTATGCAAATCAGTTGTGAACAGTGGACTCATCAGACACTGCTGGGACATTTCACATGGCTCAGGGAAGAGTTTGTAATTGTGTGATTGTTATTTTAATTGTGTAATTTTTATTAGGTTGTATCCTGTTCAACTGTGGTCTGTTGGCTAGGTCCAGTGTGGGCTGGAGGGAGCTCAGATTTGCACAAGGCTGCTCTGAGTGCCAGGGCTTGGATGGGGGAAATGGTGGGGTGGGGGTAGGGAGAGAGTCTGATTGATTGTCAGCCATGAAGGGTTTGATTTTCATGCCCAGTCAAACTGCATGTAGAGGTACTTGGATTCAATGTCAATTGGAGATTCCACATGTCAATGAATTACTAGTAAAAAAAAAATTACAGGACCTAAAAAAATAAATTCTTGCTGTTTTTTTAAATTCAGGGTATGCACATTGAATTGGCTTCTGAAATCTGACTAATCAACCACAAAAGATTTGAACACTTAAATCAAATTATTCCCAGAGGCTTGGCTTGTTAAGGTGTTCTGAATGTTAATGAGCCCTGGGACACTGAATTCCTGCACTGAAGAGCTGAACACCAAACAAGCCTCTGGAGCAGGAAAATTCAGCAGCAGCCTCCAAGGTACTGAGGATGTCAGCAGCCCCCACTGAGGCCATCCCTGCCCAGAGACCGTGGGGGAATGGGCAGACAAGGAGAGCGTCCCGGCGGCTGGGGCAGCACAACTCAGAGGCACCAGCGGCTCCAGCTGGGCAATGGAGTGTGGAATGTGGCTGGGAAAGCCCTGCCTGGGCTGGGCCAAGCAGGACACACAAGCCCTGACTTCCATCCAGTAGAAAACTCTGTCAAGGAGGTATTTAAAAGGAGTTACAAATGTTTGTGTATTCTGAGTTGGGCTTCCTGGAAAAATACCAACAAGAGATCCTCAGGAGCTCAAAACACAAAACAGCCTTTACTGGTAACTTTAGAAAATCAGAGAAACTTTGGCAAAAGATTTATTTTGACATTCAATGAACAAAAAACACTTCTCAAAGCATTGACTTGGCCCATTCAACATCACACACTCTAAGCTATTTGAATTTTACATTACTCAAATTTGCAAAATGACCGAAAAAGAAGAAAAGGACAGAAAGAGAGAGAGGCAAAAAAGATACAGAGAAGCACATACACAGCTACCAACTCCTGAATTCCAGCACTGTTCAGTTGGAAATTCCAAGAGGAGGTAGGGTCAAGATGTGTGCTTGCCTTGTGGTCAGCCTTCAATACCCCTTGGTCTTCCTGGGCCCTTCCCCCAGGTGGGTCTTGGGCTCATTTGGTCCCTCAGGAGCTGGGCTGAGGGCTCCAGAGGTGGCTGTGGAGCATTGCCTGTGCTGGGCCAGGGACTGGCAGCCACTGCTGGGCTGGCATAGAGGCTCTGGGGGGATTGGGGTTCCAGGGCAGGGCAAGACTGGACCTACCCCTTCCTCCCCCACATAAAAAATGTTTTGAGCCAACAATGTCCTTGAGACTGTCACAATAGGGAATGTTGGAGGTGAAACCCCAATTCTGGCCATGGGCACCTGGTTGAGGAGGAGAGTTCCTTTCCATAGGAAGGAAAGCACAGAGCCCCAGTGTCTGGAGACCCTCACTAGGCCAAGGCCTGGTAGACTTGTCAGTAATGGCAGATTTATTCTGGGACGCATATTTGGATATAGGGAATGTTTTAGGTGGAATCCAATTTCGACCATGGGCACCTGGAGAAGCAGGACAGTTCTTTCCCATAGGAAGAAGAACACAGAGCTTAACCCAGGGTTTTGGGGACCGATGAGAGGTGATTCTTGTGAAGCCATTGCCAACCAGACTTTTCCTGGCAATATTCCTATGGGAACAATCTTTGTATATAAGGAAATTTGGAGGAGAAATCCCAATTCTGGCTATGGGTGCCTGAAGGAGAAGGACAATTCTTTTCCATTGGGAAGGAAAGCACAGAGCCCCAGTGTTTCAGCAGCAGATGACAAGAGACCCTCAACATGCCAAGGTCGTCTGGACCAGTCAGGCGGCCAACCAGAGGCCAAACCAGCCAGATCTGTTTCATGTTCCCTTGCTTTTATGAGGCCTTTTAGTATCACCATGGTCCCCTTGGTTCCATGGGGCCCTGCAGCGTCACAATGGTGCTTTGATTCCATGGGATCCAACAGTGTCACAAAGGCCCCCAGGTTCAGTGGGGTCCCAGAGTGTCACAATGGTCCCAACAATTCGATGAGGCCTCGCAGTGTCACAATGGTCTCCATTGTTCCACAGGCCCCACAGTGTCACGGGACTCCTCTGTTCCATGAGCTCTGCAATATCACAGTGGACCTTTGAACCCTGGGGGTTTGCTGTGTCACAATGGTCTCCTTTGGCTCCACATTGTCACAATGGACCACTGATGACAGGAGGCCCCTTTCTGTCACCCTGGAGCTTTGGTTCCATGCAGCCCAGAAGTGTCACAATGGTCTCCTTTGGCTCCACAGTGTCACAATGGACCACTGATGACAGGAGGCCCTGCAATGTCACAATGGTTGGTTCCATGCAGCCCTGCAGTGTCACAAAGGCCTCTTGGTATCACAAGGCCTCACAGCATCACAATGGTCCTCTTGGTTCTCTAGGGAGCTCCAGGGTCACAATGGTCTCACTGGTTCCATGGGGCCTCATACTGTCACAGTGGTCTCCATGATTCCATGAGGTCCTGCAGTGTCACAATGGACGTTTGGCTCCATGGCATCTCACAGTGTCACAAATGGCCCCTTGGTCTCATGACACCCCAAAGTTTCACAATGGTCTTCACGGTTCCATGAAGCTCCGCAGTGTCACAATGGTCCCTTCGTTTGATGGAGCCTCTCAGTGTCACAGTGATCCCTACATTCCATGGAGCCGCACAGCGTCAGTTCACTACCCTTGGTTGCATGAGGCCCAGCAATGTCACAGTGCTCTCCATGATTCCATGAGGCTCAACAGTGTCACAATGGTCCCTTGGTCTCACAGGGCTCCACAGTGTCACAATGGTCCCTTGGTGCCACAGAGCCCTACAGTGTCACAATGGTCCCTTGGTTCCATGGTCCTGTGCTGCTGCATTCCTCCCTCCCTTTTCAGGACGCCCTGCCAGCTGAGAAATGCTCCTTGGGCCTCGGCCTTGGCCAACAGCCCCTGGGCTCAGCTCCTCTGCAGCTCATCACAAACACTGTCTGCTCCAGGCACTGCTGCTGCCCAACCAGCTCCTGGTTCCTGGTTAAGGTCTGAGTTTAGTTCTGTTAAGTTTGGGCTCTGTTAAATGTCCTTGTGTCACACACACACACATGGACAGTTCTTGATTCATTTCTGTTGTGGTTGCCTGGATTCTGTTTGGTTTTGTTGTTGCTTTGTTTCCCTGGTGTGCCTGAAGTGTCCAGTCAGGAGCAGAGTAAATCTTGGCAATGAACTTTGTGCTGCTGCACCTTAATATTAAATCTGGTTTTTGCTGATCCCTTGCTGGGGATTTTTCAGCGCTCTCAAGCCCTCGGTCGTAACAGGGTGAAGGAGCCCTGGCCCAGGCTCTGGCCCTGGGGGACAGGGGGACTCTGCCGGGGGGTCCCTGTCCCCCTGTGCCACCCCCAGGGCCCCGTCCCCCCATCCCTGTGTCAGGCTCTGGGGTCAATCTCATGGAACATCCTCTGGGGGAGGCTGTGGGGCCGGGGGCGGGGGGACCCGGGGAGACAGGGGGGGACCCCGCTGTGCACGAGCAGGGTTGGACTGCTCTGGGGGAGTTGTGAGGGGGGCCAGGGCAGAGTGACCTCCCCAGTGACCTCACACAGCCCCTGTGATGTCACACAGCCAATGTGAGGTCGCACAGCCCCTGTGATGTCACACGGTCCCCTGGTATGTTACACAGCTGCTCTGGGATGTCACAGAAGGTGCTGTGATGTCAAAGAGTCACACTGCGATGTCACAGTTTGTTCTGTGATGTCACAGGCTGCTCCATGATGTTACACAGCCACCCAGTGATGTCACAACCCATTCTCTCATGTCAGAGAGCCACCCTCTATGATGGCAAGGTTCTATGGCCTCACACTATGATGTCACAGACAGCTATGTGATGTCACAATCCCCTCAGTGATGGAACAAAACCCTCTCTGTGATGTCATACTGCCACTCTGTAATGTCACAACACACATTTTGATGTCACATATCACTCTATGATGTCATACAGCCATGCCTTGATGTCACAACCTGCTCTGTGATGTCACAGAATCCTCTCTATGATGCTGTAGCTGCTCAGTGACCTCACTCAACAAACTCTTTGAGGTCACCATCACACCTGTGGCCTCACACAGCCCACTCTGTGCTGTCACACAGCCCCTGGCTGACATCCCAGCTGCTCTGTGCCTCTATGACACAGCCACAGAGGTGCTGCTGTGACACAGCCCCCTCTGGGACATCCCCCAGACCCTGCCAGTGCTGAGCCCCTGTGAGCTCTGTCTGTGCCCTGCTGGCGTCCCTGAGGGGCCCTGGCAGTGCCCCAGCCCTGCTGGGCTATGCACAGGAGCTGCTCCTGGCCAGAGCTGTCTCTCTGCAGCGCTGCCCTTGCCAGGAGCTGCCTCTGGGCCAGGAGCCTGGCCCAGCTCAGCAGCACAGACACAGCACAGGGACTTTAATGATCCTCTGGGGCTTTGTGCTCTTTGCATCAGACTCAGTCCTTCACCTCTGAGTGTGCTCAAAGAACTTCGTGGGGACTCAAAAAGAGGGTGAAACACTGAAGTTTCTCCTACTTTAAATAGATCTTTCTGAGGGACAGGACTGATAAAATGTCCCCAGATTTCAGGTAGAGCAGAACACTGGTGGCAGTCATGACAGGTGGGGACAAGGAAGGGAAAGGTGTTTCTGCCGCTGAGCAAACCTGTGTCTCTGTCCCTGCAGGCTGTCGGCATCCCCCGGCTGCCCCACCTGGCTGGCCGCTTCCTGTGCTGGCAGCTCTGCCTCCTGCCTGTCTCTGCCTGCCCACACAAAGCCTTGGGCTGCTCCAGGCTCCTGCTGGGGACGTGCTGCACCACAGCCCTGCCCTGCCAGGGAAATTCCTTTCTCCTGGTGTTTAGTCTGGACCTTCCAAGCTGCACTTGTTGCTATTATGTCTTCTTCAAGCTCATTCCTACTATGAAGAAAAGTTCCAGCCACTCTAAAACTACACTTCAATCCCTCCATGGCTACTCCTGTTCTCTCCCCAGTCTTCACACCACTGACCCCAGATCCATCAGCCTCTACCTGCTGGTTTTGTGATGAGGCCTCCAAACCCCATCTTGGGAGACTTTTGTGTCTTCTCCAAGGTCTGTGAAAATGGAAAAATAGTGGTCAAAGGAATTTTCTCCCAAATGTTGCCTTGACAGAATAAGGGTCAATATCCCTAAACTAAACAAGGGTGGATTTACATTTGTTAGAAGGAGGAAATATTTTACAGCGATGAGAGTGGCACAAAACTGCAGCTCTTTTTCCAGAGAAGTGGATTCCCCATCCCAGGAATTGTCCAAGATCAGGAGTTTTGTGCAGCCTGACCCAGTGAAAACCCTCTCATCCCCAGGGACAGAACTCCTGTTGTGTGGGTTCTCTGATGTGCTGGGAGCCCTCACAACACTTCTGGCCAGAATGTCTGCTGAGGGCAGCCAGGCTGCTGCAGGGGCAGTGACCTCACAGCCATCACCATGGCAGCCCTGTCCCCTGGGCCTGGCTCTGCCCTTTCCTCTGCCCCTGCCTTGGCACTGCTGGCAGGAAGAGTTTTGTTATTAATATCTTGTCCCCAAGGTGCTGAGGCCAATGGCTTCCCAGTCAGGCTTCTGGAGCAGAAGTGGCTTTTCAGAGCCCAGCCAGGAATGAGCCCTGAGGCAGCAGCTCTGCAGTGGTGGCCACCAGGCCGGGCTGCCAAGGGAGGCTTCTGGCCACGGCCTGCAAGCAGCTGCTGCTGCCAAGGTGCCTTTGGTGCCTCAGGCTCTCCCTGGCCCAGCTCCCAGCACGGCACTCTGCCCTTGTGCCCGAGGCCTTCCCTGTGCTGGGGCTGGCCTGGGGCTTTTCCTGCAGCAGGACCTGCCCTGCTCATGGCACAGGAAAGGCAGTTCCTGCTGGAGCAGGAGGCTCTGCCTGCAATGGGCTCCAACAACTCCAGCAATGCCCTGCTGACTTCAAAATTGCTGCCTAGAGCACTATATTCTAATAATTGTTATAGCTCCTGAACTGTGGAGTAAATAACTGTGCTGGTGATCTTTCCATCTGATCATGATGAGAATAAGCCAGAAACATACTTATATAAATTAATCTGGTATTCTATCATGAATCCTGCAGGACAAATTGTGTTAGTCGAATACCATCTGTTCAGTCTTTTACACCTTTGACAAATTCTGGGGCTGGGATTGGATCCAGCCACTCCCAGTCTCCTCTCTTTGAAGGAATTTTAGAAGTCTAGGGGTCCTGCAAAGGTTTGAGGATCCATGGAGGCTGTTGGGTGTCATTTCTCCACCTCACATCTCAGCAGGAGTTTCTCCAATTAAGAAATAAAGCTTTTGCCTGAAGCTCCCACTGTGCCCATGACAGGAACCCCTGTGAGTGTCTGGGACATCCCGGCTCTCTGGCAGCCCGGGGTCTCCTGGGATGTCACCATGGAGCCCCTGTGAGTGCCTGTGACAGATCAGTGCCATTGCAGCCCAAGGTGCCCTGGGATGTCACCATGGAATGGCTGTGACTGCCTCTGACCACAGGGCTCTTTACCATCCCAGAAACACCTAGAAGCTCTCCATGGGGCCCCTGTCTCCTGCCTGTGACATTCCAGCTCTGGAACAGCCTGGAGACTCTTGGAAAGCCCCCATGGAACCCCTCAGAGGGCCGGTGACAAATCTGATCCTTAGCAGGCAACCATCACCAGCCCCCTGTTGCTATGGTCAGTTTCCATGGCAACCATCACCGGCCCCTGTTGCTGTGGTCAGTTTCCACGGCAACCATCACCAGCCCCCTGTTGCTATGGGCAGTCCCTCAGCAGCTCCATGGAGACCCCATGCCAGGGGTGGTTTCCATGGACACCAGCTCAGGCCTGCAGCCACAGCCCGTTGCCATGGCAACCATTGGCAGCCCCATCCCCAGGCTCATGGGATCCCAGAACCACAGAATTGGCTGAGCTGGGAGGGACCCATCAGGATCCTCCAGTCCAACTGCTGGCCCTGCACAGGACACCCCAACAATGCCAGCCTGGGCCTGGCAGCGCTGTCCAAACGCTGCTGGAGCTCAGAGAGCCCTGGAGCTGGGACTCTTCCCTGGGGAGCCTGGGCAGGGCCCCAGCAGCCTCTGGGCAAAAACCTTTTCCTGACATCCAACCTGAGCCTGCCCCGACTCAGCTGCAGCCGTTCCCTCCACTCCTGTCCCTGGGCACCAGAGGGAAGAGGTTCCCACAGCCCCAGCCAAGGACCCGCTCCCAAGGCTGTTGCCATGGCCACCAGGGCTGGCACCAGCTGGGATGCTCGGTTTCCGGGGCCCAGGGTTCAGGAATGGGATTCCCCAATTTCCTGCTCCTGCTAAAACTGCACTGCCCTTGCTGCCATCCCGCCTCCCATGGAAAGCACAAAAGGCAAAGATCCTTGGCTGGGATAAGAACAATTTATTGGGAACAGCAATGAGATAAGGAACAAACGAAAACAGAAACAATATTGATAACAGAAGGGACTGTTTACAGGAAAAACTACAACACAACTTTCTGGGTCTTCCTGGCCACAATTTCCCCTTCCTGGAAATTTCATCCTTCTCCTCAGGGAGAGAGAGAGTCCATTTCCTGCCCCTGGGAATGACCTGATGTGGGAGTGAATGTAATGACAGGGCCATGGCCAGACCTTCCTGTTTTTCCATCCCACATCATGTCATTGGCACGGACAGGAAAAGGTACAGGTGTCTTCCCAGCATGGATCATGGGAACATGGATCATCAGGGCTCTTCCCAACATGGATACCCCAATGATTGGAGTTGGGGCAGTGCATAATATTCTCCTGCACTTAGGGCATTGGAGGCCTTCCCTTTCCGATGCCTCCGTTGGTGACAGGTCAAGTGAGAGCTCTGGGTGAAGCTCTTCCCACACTGGGGACACTCGTAGGGCCTCTCCCCAGTGTGGATGCGCCGGTGCCTGATGAGAGTGGAGTTGTGCTTGAAGCCCTTCCCGCACTCAGGGCAGCGGAAGGGCCACTCATCCGTGTGAATCCGCTCATGCAGGAGAAGATTGGAGCTGGTGTGAAACCTCTTCCCACAGGTTGGGCACTTGTAGGGCCTCTCCCCAGTGTGGATGCGCCGGTGCCTGATGAAGCCGGTGCCTGCTTGAAGCCCTTCCCACACTCAGGGCAGCGGAAGGGCCTCTCCTCTGTGTGAAACTGCTGGTGCTGGAGGTGATTGGAGCTGGTCCGAAACCTCTTCTGACACTGGGGACACTCGTAGGGCCGCTCCCCAGTGTGGATGCTTTGGTGCCTGATGAGTTCTGACCTGCAGCTGCAGCCCTTCCCACACTCCCCACACTCGTAGGGCCATTCCCCAGTGTGGATGCGTTGGTGGCGGATCAGGGTGCTGCTCTGCCTGAAGTTCTTCCCACACTGCAAGCGCTTGTAGCGCTTCTCTCCATCATGAAGCTGCTCATGGACCACCAGCTCTGAGCTCTGGCTGAAGCTTTGTCCACCTTCCTGGCTCAGGGTGGGTCTTTCCTCCTCAGAGCACCCCAGACTGGGTTTGGAGCCCCTCTTCCTATGGAATCTGTGGGGATTTTCCTCCCTGTTGGATTCCTGTGCCCTGGAGTCACTCATAACGACCTCTTCCTTGAGGTTCTGCTGTGGGGATTTGTCCTCCCTGGTCCCAATCCTCAGCTTCTTCTCTGGGGGAGGAAAGACAAGGAGAGGATGGGATTTGCCTCCGTGCCACAGGGAAGGGGAAGGAGATCCCCCCAGTGAATTCCCGGTAGGATGGTGTTGGCAGCAGGGTTGTCCTGCAGCCAGGGGCTGTGCTGGGCTGGGAGATGGAGCAGAAGAGAGGGGGAAAGGGGCACTGACTTCCTCCTCACCTGCCTGGGTGTCCTGGGGCATCTTCCTCTTCCTCGCAGTCTCTCCCTCCATCTGGCTAAGTTTTAGGAACAGGAAATTCTGTTTTGGGAGGAAAACAAGAAATGAGCACACTAAATTTTGCACCGGATTGAAGGCAAAAGTGGGGGAGAGTCTAAGTCAGAATTCCAATTCAAAAACAAAATTAGGATCAGGGCAATGATATAGAAACACTGCCTTAAATTCACAGAGTCAGGATATAACCTGACACCCTGTTGGTCAGGGTGGTGGCAGCAGTCCCAGTAAATGGTGGCTGCAGTCCTGTTGGAGTGATGAATGCGATTCTGTCCAAGAAGTGATGCTGTAGAAGGGTCTGGTCTTCCTCTGAAGGTCCAGTGGTGGTTATGGAGATCTTGTCCTCTGGGAATCCAGTAGGCAAGCTGCTCCTGGTGTTGTAAGGCTCAGCTTATATCCACGTAGGAATGCTTGGATCCTCCCCCTGGGCGGAGCATCCCACAATGGGATGATGGAATTTTATCAGTCCTGCAGAGACACTCAATGGTCCATTAGCAGAACATATCTCCCCTGGAGGGTGTTATCAGGGGTGAGTCATGCAAGAGATAAAGAACACTGCCCCACCTGTTTATAGCAGTTGATGAAGATGGGGATTGAAAACATGCATTTGGTTACATCTTGCATGGCAACCTGAAACAGTGGGGTAATCCCTGCTCAGGGGGTGAACACCACCCCCCTTACCCAAACTGGCTCAGGTGTAAAACTCCCACCCTGGGAAGGCCACACACTCAGGGGACAATGTCACACTTGCCCTGCTCCAGGGGAGGTCTCTGTCCCTCTCACTCCCTTACTCTCCCCCCTTTTCTCTTTCTTTCCATCTTTCTCTCTACCTCACATTTACTGTTCAATAAAACCCACCTTGGATTTGGTCTTTTTAGCATCTTACCTGGGGCAGAGGAATCTCTCCAACAATTTTCTTAACCAGATTGCGACATTATTTTGCCATAGTGGGTTCAGGGCACTGTTGTCCGACCCCAAGTGCCTTTGACAACAGCATGGTTACCTCCAAGGAGGAGGTTGTGGTTCTCTCTGGAGGAACTCTTGGAAACTTGGACACAGCTTCCTCTGAGTCACTTATGGGAGAACTGATGAGGAAATTGGCTGTTGTAGGTGGCCAGTGAAAAAGAAAATATTTTGTTGTCCTTCCTTGAAAAGTTTGTTAAAATCACTGGAGGAAAGGGAGGAAATGATACCAGTGAGACTGACAAGGTTCATTCACCCCATGGTGAGGAACACAAGGCTGCTATAAATCCCACAAAAAGCCCAGCTCAAGTAGCTAAATTCCCAAATAACTCTGGAATTCACAGGCTTGCGTTCTTTGCCAAATGTGAGAATCATTATTCTCTACATCCCTGTCACCTTTGTGACAGCTACACAGAGTTTCCCCTTCCTTTTAATAATCTGTATTGGGCCTAATTTCCGCTTTTCTTTTATTGGAACCTGCCAGCAGCTGAGCTGGAGCTGTGCAGGAACCAGTGAAACGTGGAATTGCCACAGAATTTCTTCTATTGTCAGTTAATTCCAGTTTGGGATTTGTTTGCATTTCCATCACATGTGACTCTCGGGAAAATCAAATATTCATCAAAGTATTTCATGTAGGATTAAGTTTGATTTCTGCCTAGTTTATTTTGTCCAGTGCCCTGGGGATGCTCAAGGGGTCTCTGTGCCTCGCACCCTGGAGGACGCTCAGGAGGAATTTGTTGCAATTGTCCCTGTCCCTGTCACCCCAGGCCATTCCCCAGGGGGTCTCCATCATTCTCACCCCAGGGAATGCCTGGGGGGTCTCCCTCCCCCTCACCCCTGTGCCAGGGGATGCTCGGGGCAGTCTCTGTCCTTCTCAGCCCAGGGGATGCTCAGGGGTCTCTGTCCCCTCACCCTGGGGGATGCTCGGGGGGTCTCCATCCCTCTGGCCTCAGGCAATGCCTGTGCAGGGCTGGGGACCAGGGGCTCTGTGTCCCTCTCACCGCTGAGGGTGCTCGGGGCTGGGGGGGGCTCTCCAACCTTCTCACACCTGGGGAGGCCGGGGGGGGTCTCTGTCCCTCTCAGCCCTGCTGTGACCCCACGCAAACATCATCGGGGTCAGAGGGACAGAGACACCCCCAAAGCCCCAGAAGGGCTGAACCTGGGATTTGGTTTGGGGCTGAGGATTTAGGAAAGGGCTGGAATTGGGGCTGGGCTTGGAGATGGGGCTGAGATTTGGATTAGAGCTGGGATTGAGGTTAAGGCGAGACATGGGATTGGCTTTCGGGCTGCTGTTGGGATTCTGTCTGGGGCTAGACGAGTCAGGCACTGGGATGAGAATAGTGAAAACAGAAGTGTGAGTGTGTCTAAACATGGAGTGAGACTGAGACCAGGGTCAGGGTCAGGTTTGGGACTGAGCTCACCAAGAGAAGGACAGGGGGGATGTCACTGCAGGATGTCCCTGGCATCATCCCAGCCCTCCTCAGGCACCTCCAAACATGGGGGGCAGCTGGGTGCTCCAAGATCCAGGTGCTCCCACGCTGCCCCTCCATACCAGGCGAGCATTCCCTGAGGGCAGCCCTGACTGTGACCTTTGGGGCTCTGGGATCAGCCCTCATATCCCTGCAGTGGGAGCAGCTGCAGACAGTACAAGAGATTTCCCCCCCTCTTTCTGGAGGAAGGGTGAAGCCCGGCTGCCCTTTTCTTCTGGTGCCTCCTCCTCTCCTCAGCTGAGGATGTCAAACTCCCCAGGAGCAGGAAAATCCCCATTCCCTCTTTCCTTGTGGCTGCAGCCTGGAACATCCACCCAGAGTTAAGGACTTTTTGACAGCCCTGCTGAATGACACTGGGATGAGATTTGTGAGAAGGGGAAGAAATTGTATTTTGATAGTAACTAAAAGATGCAAAATTATTCCTTTCTGTTATATTGCTTTTCAGTCAGTTCTGGTCTGTTTTCAGAGTGCCACCTTCTCAGCTGATTGTGTTTGAGCCCTCCTTTCTCTCCTGCCTCTCTTCCCCTGCTCTGTTTCTCTCTCAGGGTCTCCCTTGACCCAGGGCAGCTCACACCAAAGACCGTGCCCGGATTTAATTCTCAATTCAGGAGCTATAGCAGCCATGGTTGAAGTTAGGAAGGCTGGCAGTGAAATGCCCCTGTAAGATCTTGCTCCACTTGGCTTTTAGCTCCTTCTTGACAGCTTTGCCCTCAAGAGCAGGAACATCTTTTCATAGCTGAGAACTGGAATTCCAGACCCTGGGAGTGTGTGCCGTGGATCCCAGAGGGGCATTCCCGAGGCTCCCAGGGTGCTGCTCCTGCCGTGCCTCCCAAGGAGCTTCTCTCCCAAGGGGAGAAGATCCAGCAGCTCTGTGGGCTCCCAGAGCACACAGCAAAGGTGGCTTTGATGGACGTTTTCCAGCACCTTCCCCTCTGGAAACAGAGGGAGGGAGGAAATAGAAGCGAGTCCTGGAAGGACTGGGGTGGGCAGGGACCCTGTCCATGGATTACGATCCTGCGAGGGAGAGACGCCTCTGCCCCAGTGAAGGAGCGAATGAGAGCGTGGGACAGCAACCGACGATTATTGAACGTGGACTGAACGGAACAAGAAATGGGGAGGAGAAAGGGAGAGAAAGAAATCGGGAAGAGGTCTCAGAGAACAGAAAGAAACAGGAAAAGGCTCCCGGCCTGGACTCCGCAGCTCCCAGGCACACCCGCAGGGCGTAGCGCCTTTTACAATTCCAGCCAATCAGAGGACGCGGTAAACAATTTCCAGCCAACCAGAGCTTTTCTCGCGGATGACTCACCGGTTGCCAGGCGGCTCCGCAGAGCCCGGCGGCCCCGGAGCGGAATTTGGGGCTCGGGCCGGGGGACGGATCCGCCCCAGGGGGGTCCCCGAGCCCCCTGCCCAGCCCTGGGGCCGATCGGGGGCTCCCCCACCCAGCAGCCGGTGCTGCGGGGCCGCGGGGCAGAGCGGTGGGAAAGGGGGGCCCGGGCTGGGAGCGGAGGAAATGCGGGAGGAAGAGGAGGGAGAGGAGGAGCAGGAGCGGGAGAATCGCGGCGCTCGCAGCGCCCCCACGCCGAGCCTGCAGCACCCCCTGCCCCGGGAGCATCGCCCCCAGCCCCGAGCCGCAGGTGAGGGCGGAGGCCGAGCTCGCCCCGGCTCCAGCCAGGGGTCTCCAGGAGGATTTTTTGGAGAGTGTTCGGAGCCGGCAGATCCCGGACTCGAGCCCCGGATATCTCCGGGCTCTCCAAGAGGAGCTTTTTCGGGGGGAGAGGAGCCGCGATCGCCCCTCGGGAGGGTCCCGGGGGCTCCACGTGGGGATGGCTCGGTACCGACGGGGCGGGACATTGGTTTTGGGGATCCCCGTGAGAGCCGGGGCTGTGGAATGGGGGACCCCCGGGGCGGGGAGAGGGGAAGGGGCGATACCGGAGCTGGGGGACTCCCGGTAGCCCGGAGATGAGGTGGGGACGGGACCCCCTGACCCTGACAGGGGTGTCCTGGGGTGACTTCATGATGCTCGTACCCCCATCGGTCTGTTTAGCCCAGAAATGAGTTCTGTGCCTTTAAGGCTGGTTCTGAGAGAGAAGAGGAAGAACCCGCACTCCTCTACATTCCTGCTGCTGAATGGACAGAGAGCAGGACAGAGCTCTCCTTTGCTTTTAGTTAGTTTTTAGCTCGCTGAGGCAGAGAAGTTCCCCGGACTGTGGTTTTTCTTTTTCTTTGGAGCTGTTTAAACCTGCTCTGGACTGAACAACCAGCACACCACTGGCAGCTCCTCCCTAAAGCCCACTGGGATGGGCCTAGGCCGAGGCATTTCCAGCGCTGGATGGACTGATAAGAGACTGATAATAGACTGAAAAGAGACTGATAATAGATGTATAGGAGACTGATAAGAGACTGATAAGAGACTGATTAGGCACTGATAAGGCACTGGGTGCGCAGAACTACAACCCAAGGAGGGACTTTCAGAGTTTGTCATCTCTTTTGGAGCAGCAGGAGGTTTTATTGCTTAATATTGTTCAATTTTTGTGCTGGTGAATGCTTTGCCTGTAGAATAAAGATTATTCCCACTTTTCTCCCTGGAAGTATTCTCCCGGACTGGCTGAGGGTGGGGCTGCTGAATTGGCATTCTAGAGGAAACTCCTTTTGGAGGGTTTCAACCGAATTTGCCCTAAACCAGGACAGGGTGGTGGAAAGAAGGGGGAACCCCAAGTGGCTGGACTGAGGGGAGGCTGGAGAGGGTGACCTTGGGACCCCAGAACCTCCCAGAATCCAAAAGCAGGACCCTGAAGAGGGGATCCCCAGGACCAATGGGATCCCCAGCAGCCCTGAGATGGGGGACCAACCATAACCCAAGAGGGATGAGACTGGAAATGGGAAACTCCTGGTGGCTTTTTTTTATTCACTCTTGATTTTTGGACATCAGGTGTCTTCTGGAAATGGACGTGGATGGGAGGAATCCCCAACCCAAGGCGTTCACACCTTGTTTTTCCCAAAACCAGGATTTTCCCCAAACCTTCCCAATGCGACATCCCCCCTGTCTCGCTCTGGGTGAGCTCAATCCCAAACCTGACCCCGATCCTGGTCTCAGTCTCACTCCATATTTAGACACACTCACAGTTCTGTATTTATTCTCATCCCAGTCCCAAACTCATCTATCCCCAGACCCAATCCCAACCCCAGTCCTAAAGCCAATCCCATGTCTAGCCTTAACCCCAGTCTCAGTACTAATCCAAACCTCAGCCCCAACTCCAACCCCAGCCCCAATTCCAGCCCCTTCCTAAATCCTCAGCCCCAAACCAAATCCAAGGTTCAGCCCTTCTGGGGGTTTGGGGGTGTCTCTGTCCCTGTGACCCCGATGATGTTTGGGTGGGGTCACAGCAGGGCTGAGAGGGACAGAGACCCCCTCCGGCCTCCCCAGGTGTGAGAAGGTCGGAGAGCCCCCCCAGCCCCGAGCACCCTCAGCGGTGAGAGGGACACAGAGCCCCTGGTCCCCAGCCCTGCACAGGCATTGTCTGAGGCCAGAGGGATGGAGACCCCTTGAGCATCCCCTAGGGCAAGGAGACAGAGACCCCCGAGCATCCCCTGGGCTGAGAGGGACAGAGACTGCCCCGAGCACCCCCTGGCACAGGGGTGAGAGGGAGGGAGACCCCCCAGGCATTTCCTGGGTGAGAATGATGGAGACCCCCTGGGGAATGGCCGGGGGTGACAGGGACAGGGACAAACCCCCCAAACACCCCTGCCAAGCATCCCCCAGGGCGAGAGGCACAGAGACCCCCTGAGAATCCTCTGAGCACTGGACAAAATAAACTTGGCAGAAATCAAACTTGACTCTGCAAAATCACTTTGAAGAATATTTGCTCTTCCCACAAGTAACTTGGAATGAAAGCGAAAACAAATCCCAAATATGAATAAACCGACATTCCAAGCAGTGATGTGGCAATTCCAATATTCATTGCTTCCTGCACAGCTCCAGCTCAGCTGCTGGCCAGTTCCAATAACAGGAAAGTGGAAATTTGGCCCAATACAGATTATTAAAAGGAATGGAAAGCTCTGTGTAGCAGTCACAAAGGTGACAGGGATAAAGAGAAAAATGATTGTCACATTTGGTAAAGCCCCCAAGCCTGGGAATTCAGGACTTATTCGGAAATTTATCTACTTGAGCTGGGCTTCTTGTGGGACTTTTAGCCGTCTTTTGTTCCTCACTGTGGGGTGAATGAACCTTGTCAGTGTCACTGGTAACATTTGCTCCCTCTCCTCCAGTGATTTGAACACTTTTATAAGGAAACACAACAAATTATTTTCTTTATACTGGCCACCCATAAAAGCCATTTTCCTCATAATTTCTCCCATAAGTTCCCCAGGAGGAAGGAGTGACTGTGTCCAAGTTTCCAAGAGTTCTTCCAGAAAGAACCACAACCTCCTCAGTGCAGGGAACCATGCTGTTGTCAAAGGCACTTAGGGTCAGAGAACAGTGCCCTGAAACCACTGTGCAATAATAATATGGCAATATGGTTAGGAAAATTGTCAGAGAGATGCCTCTGCACCAATTAAGGTGCTAACGCAACCAAATCCAAAATGGATTTTATTGAACAGTAAATCTGAGGTAGAGAGATGGAAAGAAAGAGAAAAGATGAGTGACAAGGACAGAGACCTCCCCTGGAGCAGGGCAAGTGTGACATTGTCCCCTGTGTGTGGGGGTTTTACAGCTGAGCCAGTTTGGGTAAGGGGGGTGGTGTTCACCCCCTGAGCAGGGATTACCCCACTGTTTCAGGCTGCCATGCAAGATGTAACCAAATGCATGTTTTCAATTCCCATCTTCATCAACTGTTATAAACAGGTGGGGCACTGTTCTTTATCTCTTGCATGACTCACCCCTGATAACACCCTCCAGGGGAGATATCTTCTGTGAATGGGCCATTGAGTGTCACTGCAGGACTGATAAAATTCCATCATCCCATTGTGGGATGCTCCGCCCAGTGGGAGGATCCGAGCATTCCTACCTGGATATAAACTGAGGCTTGCTACACCAGGAGCAGCTTGCCTACTGGATTGCCAGAGGACAAGAGCTCCATAACCACCACTGGACCTCCAGAGGAAGACTAGACCCTTCTACAGGATCACTGCTTTGACAGAATCACGTCGATCACCCCAACAGGACTGCAGCCACCATTTATTGGGACGGCTGCCACAACCCTGACCAACAGGGTGTCAGGTTATATCCTGACTCTGTCAGTTTAAGGCAGTGTTTCTGTATCATTGTCTTGATCATAATTTTGTTCTTTAATTGCAATTCTGGTTTAGACATTCCCCAGGTTTGCCTTCAAACCAGTACAAATCTCAATGTACTCATCCTTTATTATTCTCCCAAAACAGGATTTCCCATTCCCAAACCTTTGCCAGATGGAGGAGGAGGCTGCGAGGAAGAGGAAGGATCCCCAGGACACCCAGGCAGGTGAGGAGGAAGTCAGTGCCCCTTTCCCCCTCTCTCCTTCTCCATCTCCCAGGCCAGTACGGCCCCTGGCTGCAGGCCAACCCAGCTGCCAACCCCATCCTGCTGGGGATGCATTGGGGGGATCTCCTACCCCTTCCCTCTGGCACAGAGGCAAATTCCATCCTATCCTTGTTGTTCCTGCCCCAGAGAAGGAGCTGAGAATGGAGACCATGGAGGAAAAATCTCCATGGTATAACCTCATGGAAAAGGCCATTTTGAGTGACTCCACAGTGCAGAATTCCAATGTGGAGGAATATCCGCAAAGATCCTGCAGGAGGAGGGGCTCCAAACCCAGCCCAGTGTGCTCTGAGGAGGAAAGACCCTCGTTTAGCCAGGAAGGTGGACAGAGCTTCAGACAGAGCTCAGAGCTGGTGGTCCATGAGCAGCTTCATGATGGGGAGAAGCCCCACAAGTGCTTGTAGTGCAGGAAGAGCTTCAGGCAGAGCAGCACCCTGATCAGCCACCAGATGATCCACACCAGGGAATGGCCCTATGAGTGTGGGGAATGTGGGAAGGGCTTCAGCTGCAGATCTGCCCTCATCGGGCACCAACGCATCCACACTGGGGAGAGGCCCTACGAGTGTCCCCAGTGTGGGAAGAGCTTCACCCAGAGGTCTCACTTGGCCAAACACCAATGGAGGCACCAGTAAGGGAAGCCCTGCAAATGCTCCGACTGCAGGAAGAGCTTTATGCACTGCTCCAACTCCATGCCCCACAGAAGGATCCATGTTGATCAGATCCCTGGTGACCCACATTCCCTGTGATCCATGTGGGGAGGACACCTGGCTGGTTATCCTTTTGGTTTGGCCCTAATTTTCTTCTGATTTGTCTTTATTGCTTAAAAACACCTGAAATAGGATTAAAGGAAAGTTATTTATTAAAGATGTTTCAAGTCCCACCTTATAACATGTATTTCAGATGGAATTTATGGTTTAAATACATATTCTGGGGGATTAGTGTGTTCTTGGAGGATTTCAGGAAGTGTTCTCCATCTCTTTGTACTCCAAAAGTCATAATGGATTGATCTGTCACCTCCAAAGGGCTCAATCCCACTGAAAACAACTCAATCTTACCTCAAAAGGGCTCAATCCCACCTCAAATCAGCTTGTTCCCACCTTATAAAAAACTCAGTCCAATGCCAAATTTACTCAGTTCCACAGCCTCCAAGGTGAGATGGGATTGGAAAGAGATTGGGAGAAGTGGGATCCAAATTTGAGGCTTGGGCATTGGGGATTGTCTGGGGCTGGGTGGGTGGGATGTATTTTGATAGTAAATAAAACTTTCAGAATATTGATTTCTGTCCCATTCATTTTCTGTCAGTTCCAGTTTGTTTTTCAGAGTGCCACCTTCACAGCTAATTGTGTTTGTGTCCTCCTTTCTCTCCTGCCTCTCTTTCCCTGCGCTGTTTATCTCTCAGTGTTTCCCATTACCAGGGCAGCTGCTACCAAAGACCCTGCACTGATTTAATTCCCCATCCAGGAGCTACAACAAACGTGGCTGAAGTTATGAAGGCTGGCAGTGAAATGTCACTGTAGGATCTTGCTCCACTTGGCTTTTGGCTCCTTCTTAAAAGCTTTGCCTCCCAGAGCAGGTACATCGTTTCCTAGCTGGGAACTGGAATTCCAGACCCTGGCAGTGTGTGCCGTGGATCCCAGAGGGGCATTCCCGAGGCTCCCAGGGTGCTGCTCCTGCCGTGCCTCCCAAGGAGCTGTGCAGGGCCAGGGGACAAGGTCCAGCAGCTCTGTTGGTTCTGCAGTGCCACAACGGCTCCTGGTTCCATGAGTTTCCCTACTGCCAACAGTGGTTCCTTGGTTCCCATGATGCCCTGCTGTGTCACCATGGATATTTGGTGCCATGAAGTTCTTCAGTGTCACAATGGCCTCCCTCTGCAGTGTCCAAATGGCCTCCTTGGATGGGCAGTGTCACCATGGACCATTGGCTCCATGCAGCCCCACTGGGTCACCATGGACTCCATGGTTCCATGAGGTTCTGGGGGTGTTTCCATGGTCTTCTTGGACCCACAGTGTCACAATGGACCACTGGATCCATTTGACCCTGCTGTGTCACCATGGCCCCTTGGTTCCATGGCACTACAGGGTCACAATTGACTCCTCGCTTCCACGTCACCCCCTCAGTTTCAAAATGGCCCCTTCGTTCCGTGAGGAACACAAAAGTTTTGTAGAAACATTGAGCAAATCCTGCTGAACACATCTGGGAACATCTGTTTACATTCAAGAGAGGTTAAAGGTCAGGATGGCACCAGCAGCTTCCATCTGCAACAGAGGTCCAGGGAAAGGACTGGGATAGCGAATTCAGCTGGGAGACTCTGAGAATTCTGCTTCCAGAGATCATTTCTGCTCACACTGTCCCTTGGAGAAAGGTGAGACCACTCCAGGCAGCCTGGACTGAGCAGGTGGCTCCTGAGTGGGGTTTGTTGTTCAGGAAACCTGCTCCGGCTTTTCCATTCTTTCCTTCCCAACAGGAAAACTTCTCCTGGGCCTGTGTGAAGGCAGAGCCCTTATGAGAGCAGGTGGGACATGGTGCAATGGGCTGGGACATGGAGCTGCAGAGCTCAGGGGACAAGGTTCTGCTGCAGGGCACAGGGATGTCAGTGCCAGGTGGGCCATGTCAGAAATGGTGAGGTTGGGGGTGAGGAACAGCTTGTCCAAACAGGGTCAGCCCTCAAGGAGCTCATTCTTTTCCATGCACAGACCTCCTAAGGAGACATTCAGCATCAAGATCATCTAGGGAATGCTTCTATTGGCTCTTCTCTGAAATGGAAAATAAAAAAAGATTCATTTAGTAAACAAAAAAAGTCATGAGGTGCACTTGGAAGTCTTCCTCCTTAACAGAACTCCAAACTGACTCCAATCAGCTGTTCAAGTACTGGAGAGTCCAAGACAATTGAAGGAAGAGAAAGAGCCCCCAAGGGCTTTCTGTATTTTATTGAGCACCAGGGTGGGTTTGGGGCTGAGTCCAGAACCCTCAGGCACTGAGAGGAGGCTGAAGAAGCTGCTCAAGGGATCAGCAGCAAAACTCCAAGTCCCTTGGAGCATCACTGGGCCCCAGTGACTGCAGGGAGTGCCAAAGGCTGCCCAGGGCCTGGTGAGAGCAGATCCTTGAGGCCAGGATTGCAGGCAGCCAAAGGCTCTGAGCAGGGAACTGCAGTGCTGAGCAAGGCCTGGGCTGGTTGGGGGAAGCAGAAAGGCCAAGACCTGAGCCCAGCCTGGGACAGCAGGGACTGTCCCTCACGGGTGGATTGGGGCTGTTTGTGGGGCAGTGGGATGTGAGGGGCAGCAAGGACAAATGTCATAAACCTGTGTGACACTCCAGATCCTCATGGAACCAAAGAGCCAGTGGGACACAGCGGGAAGTTGTGGAACCGAGGGGATCATTGTGGCACTGTTGGGGCCCATGGAAGCAAGGGGCCAGTGTGACACTGTGGGGCCTCATGGAAAGAAGAGGCCACTGTGAGCCTGCAGGGCTGGAACACCCCAGAACACTGAAATGCTGGGGGTAACCAAAGGTTCCTTGACTTGAGTTTGGTGCACAGGAGAAACACCAACCAGATATTCTCAACACAGACAGATGCTAAAGAATACTCTTAATAGCAAGGGACCCACAAGGATCATCAAGTCCAGCTCTTAAGTGAATGGCCCACTCAGGAATTGAACCCACAGCCTCAGTGATACCAGCACCATGCCCTAACCAACTGAGCTAAGAGGTCAAAATTACACAAAATTTTACTGGCAAAATAGAGACAATCAAGGAACTTGGGCTAAGCATTTAATACGACATCCACTTCAACATAAAACTCTTATCAAAGCATTACCTTCATTTACTTAGCCCATTTAACCTAAAAACATTTACCCTTAAGATGTTAAGTTACCCAAAAATATTCCAGGTAAGTAGGATTAGAAGAAGAAATAGAGAACAGAAAGACAGAAGATCTACAGAAAGACACACACATAGGTGCCAAGTGCAGGGGTTCCAGCATTGCCAACAGAGGAACCCCATTAGAAGGCAGGATCCAGATCACAGGCTGGCCTCGTGCTCCGGCTTTTAGCCCCCTGGGCCTTCATGGGCCTGCCCCTGGGGTGGGACTGCCAGTCACTTGCCCAGTCAGAGTAGCACCAGCTCTGCCTGTTGTATTATTGATTGGCAGCTCTGCCAATCAGCAGAAAGTTGTAGCATTGTGTGTGTTTTATATGGGTTTATTGTAAAGTTGGTTAGTTTTTATAAGTTAAGATTTTTGTTTGACCCACAGTTCCCCCCACATTCTCCCTCCTAATGGTTTGTTCGTCCCACCTGTTACCTGTCAATCATTGTAACCGTCCCTTCTATGTCGAGAATCTTTTATGTCAATCATCCCTCACCTAGCATATGATTTTTCTCCCAAGCCTCTTCCCTCCCCTTGGCCCTTCCTATTGGTTTAGTTGTGTCTCTCGCTCCTCCCCTGGGCTTTGATCATTGGTCCCTCGTGTCTCCTTCCATTACCCCCTTCCCCTTTTTAAATGCCTCCCTAACGGCTTTTTCCTGACACCGTCACTGGCCCCGCCTGGGTCAAATAAAGTGCCATGGCATCCACACGCATGTCCGCTCCTTCATTCCTTTACCGCAGTTCTTCGCAGTCCTGCTCTCGCCTGCATCACCACGCCGCAGACGGAGCCACTACTCGGGATTCTCATGGAGAACCTGGGAGTGGCAGGACTCGTAGTCTCCACCAGTCACTCCGAGAGTGGCTAACCGACCTGTCAGCTCCAGTGGCCACAGAAGCAAGTCTGTGAAAGTTACCACTCCTCCTGCTGTGTGATTGACAGCTCTGCCAGGGCTGGGGGCGGGGCTCTGTCCCACCACAAACCAAGGCCCGCCCCAGCCCTGGCCCCACACGGGCATTCCGAGCATCCCAAGGTGTCTTGGGACATTGATCTCATCCAGCCTCTGACAGCGACCACGATGACACAACAGAACCTCATGGAACCATAGGTCAGTTGTGACAATGGAGATCCAAGGAAACTATGGTGAGACTGTGGAATCCAGGAATCACGGAATCAAGGAAACCATTGTGCAAATCATGGGCCCTATGGAAGCAAGGATCAGTGATCAAACTGAGGTTTGATTGTGATTGATTTAAAATAGAAACAAGGAGCCATTGTTTCACAGCAGGTCTGCGTGGGACCAATGGACCCTTGTGACTCTGTTGGGGTTCATGAAACCAAGAAGCCATTGTGACATTGCAAGACTTCATGCAATCAAGGACAATACAGTATGGGGTGGTAGTATGGGGACCCATGAAATCAAGGGACCATGGAGCAGGTCTGCCTGCTTTGGCCTCCTGGCAACTGTCTGAGCGGTCCCCTTGAATTTGGCACGCCAAGGGCCACTTCTCATCTGACTGTGAAGCACTGGGGCTCTGGGTTTTCCTTTCTATGGAAAAGAACAGTCTTTCTTGTCTAGGCTCCAATGGCCAAAATTAGGATTCAACCTCTAAAATTCCCTATATCCAAGGGTTGCTCCCAAACAAAATTTGCCAATACAATCAATTCTGGCTAGACTCAGCCTCTTGGGACTGCCTCTCATATGACCCGGGGCTCGGTTCTTTCCTTCCTATGGAGACCACTTTGACACTGCAGGGCATTTTTGAGCAAAAGGGCATTGTTACACTGTAGGAACTTGTGGAACCACGGGGATCATTGTGACACTGCGGAGCACCATGGAGCCAAGGGACCACTGTGACACTGTGGGGCCTCATGGAACCAAGGACATCTTTGTGTCTCTCTTGGGCTACATGGTCCCAAGGGCCCAGTGTGAAGCAGCAGGGCTTTGTGGAACCAAGAGGCCATTGCTACATTTCAGGGCCTCATGGAGCCAAAGGGCCATTGTGATCCTGCGGGGCGCTGTGGATCCATGGAGAGCATTGTGACATTGCAAGGCCCCATGGAATCATGGAGACCATTGTGACACTGTGGGGCCCCATGGAACCAAAGGAACATTGTGACCCTGCAGGGTCCCATGCTTCCATGAGGCTATTCTCACACTATGGGAAGTTGTGGATTCAGGGAAATCATTGTTGTACTACTGAGCCCCAATGGAACCAAGGGGCAATGGTGACACAGCAAGGCTTCATGGAACCCAAAGGCCATTAGGACACTGTGGGGCCTTGTGGAACTATGGAGAGTATTAAGATCCTTAAGGACTTGACTAAGCAAGGGGCCATTATGACACCTTAGGGCATCATGGAAGCAAGAAAACCATTGTGACACTGCCGGGACCTGTGGAGCCAAGAGAACATGAAATAGGTGTGGCTGTCTTGGTTTTCCTGGGGTCACCTGACAGGTTTGGCTGACCTTTGAATGTGGAAGGCCACTCCCATCTGCCCCTGAAACACTGGGGCTCTGGGCTCTTCAATAGAACCGTCCCTTTTTTCCAGGTATCCATGGCCAAAATTTGGATTCCACCTCCAAATTTCTGTGTATGCAAGGATTGCTGCCAGACAAGTCGCCAGGACAGACAAGTCTGACTGGTCTTTGACTCCTGAGGGGCAGCACTTACCTGTTTTCCAAACACTGGAAAGGGCTCTCTGCTTTTCTTTTTATGAAGAAACCCCTATCCCTCTTCTCTAGGCACAAATGTTTTAAATTAGGACTCCACATTCATATTTCAAATATCCAGGAGTTGCTCCAAGCAAACCTGCCAGGACAGACAGGTCTTGCCTTGGCCTCTGGTGGTTGCTGTTCATCAGCTCCTGAAACATGGGGGCTCTGTGGTTTCCTTCCTATAGAGACCAATGTGACATTTGGGAGCCTTGTGAAATGAAGGGGCCATTGTGACACTGCAGAGCACCATGGATCCAAGGGACCATTGTGACACTGTGGAGCCTCGTGGAAGCCAGGACATCTTTGTGGCTCTGTTGGGCCACATGGTCCCAAGGGACCAGAGTAAAGCAGCGATATGGGAGTTAGCCCAGCTGTAACTCAGAGTCAGTCAGATTTTACGCCAGAAGTATTGGGCATGATTTTAAGCCCTGGGAATCATTTGTTTAACTTAGGGTGAGTTTGAGAGTTCCCCCATAAGCCTTTAGTGTTGTTATGCTAAGTTGTCCAAGTTCTCCTCCTCTATTGGTTACTTGTTTCCCCTATATGGTTATTGTTCTAGAGTGTTCTACCCTCAAGTTTATATATTGTTTCTTCGCCTTTATCTCAGGTCTTTGAATCCCACCCCTTGTACTGTGCTGGACTTCTCCATGTTTATTGTTTTTCACCCTGCTATTAAATTTTTTTTTGACAACTCCATTGATCCTGCTTGTAGGATCATTGGGGACTAGGACGGTTGGGACGGACAGAGACAACAGAATATCTGAAGCCAGGTCTTGGAACTTGTGGTTTATTGCAAAGGGTGTGGGTGCAGGGGCCTTGTTTGGAGCCAGCCACAGCTCAGAGCAGGCCCAAAAGAGGAGCTCAAAAGAGGCGCCCAAAATGAATGCCAGAAAGACGAGGGGCGTTCCTGTTACAATACAATAAATCTTCTGTGCTGCATATTCTAATTTTCACTAAACAATATAATACAAGATACAAATCTTATAGCATTTGCAAACAGCCTATTAGAATCATTACATTACCATACTGTGTTACATTTTATACCATAAAAACTACTCTCTGGACCCCTTCTGCCAAACTAGTAGGGTCTGCTCTGACCTTTGGACCTGTCTGCAAGCAGAAGGTATTGTTTCATCAAAAGAAGATTACCTTCAGCCGGCCATACTATTGTTTTGTATTTGTTCAGTAACTAAGGCTTGGTATCTCAAAGCTTGCTTTCATTTCAATCTCGCTTATAGTTTCCATATTCTCCAATTCTTTTGCCAGGCAATCATATTTATAAGGCTTTTCTGTTTCATCTTCCCCAGCATCTGCTGCTTTTCATTTTCACCACCCTTGCCCTGAAGTTGGGGAACCAGAATGGTTTGTCACAGCCAACCTCGTTGAGACCCCTGGCGCCCAGACCTTGAGACCCTGATATTCAGTCATGTCAGCTGAGGTAAGCTGATGGATAGGCCAGCGCTCCCCGGGATTTTTGATTGTACTGGGCCAGAAGATTCATCATTGCTTCGAGGGACCTTGGCCAGGATCCACAGGGACAACGATGGTCTCACCTGCGAAGGATTGCAGGTGGGTTTGGGGAAATGCAGGACAATTATCACCATTTTGCCACTGTGTTTTTACAATACGCATCCACATCCAATAATTGATTTGAAGTGTTCCAGTGGTTGTTCCACCTGAGGCGGAGAAAGAGAAAAATGGACAGCCGGATTCCCAAAGTAGAAAGGAGCATACAGGGATGCTTTAAGTTAATTCTCACGGATCATGCCCAAATATATTCAAAGAACAAATTAAAATCAATCGTGAAGTGGATTATTAAAATTTCTCCAGATGCCCTTGAGCCTGACCATCCTCCCTCCCTCTTGGGTCCTCCACTTCCTGCTACCACAACCTTCTCTTCTGCCCTGAATGAACCTCCAGACTCCACCCCCAGAACTGTGGGTCATGCCCCACTGTCAATCATTCCACCTCTACCCTGGGCCATGCCTCCAGAAGGCCAGCCTGGAAGTCTGCTATCCTAGATCAAGGCCCTTCCTCCCCACCACTTGACAAAATGGCAGTGCCCTTTGCCTCTGCCTCCAGAAACAATATAACCCCAGGATCAAAGATACTAAACCTCACTGTCACACTACTTCTAATCTGAATGTTTCTGCTCTGAGTTATTCTTCCTCCCCAGAGGACAGTTTGGACTCTTCCGAGCCACCTCACCCCTCAACCCCAGAAGATCCCTGGGAAAAGAAGAAGACTGGCAAATAGTCTCGAAATTCCACATTGCCCTGGTATGTTATGAAAGTAGGGGTCAGAATCCCAGCTATCAGCCATTGGTTTACAAGGAACTCAAAATCTGTGTAGGGCAGTTAAAGACCATAGAAAAGACTTAGCTTGTTTTAATGGACAAATGAGGGCCATGTTTACAGCACATCTTAACTCCCTATGACTTAAAAAATATTATGATATGACCATGTTCTTGTCACCTACAGAATACACCCTGTGGGAAGGGAGACAGAAGTGTTTATTAATCAATTAATTGCAGACTATGCTAATAATGAGGCAAGGGTAGAATTGACAATCAACCATCTAGCTGGAGAAGGACAACACAGCCTACCAGATGATCAAGCAGCAAGTATCCTCGGAGAAGTATTGCATGATATCAAAGAGATGGTTTTGAAGGCTTTAATTCAGGTATTGGATGGTAGCATCCCCAGTGTGGACTACCTTGAGTGGCTGCAGCTAAAGCTTTAGGACAATTAGACCATCTTGGGTGCCTGTTAAGTAAGCAAAGCAATGCTACCTCCCTCACATTGAGTGACCTGCTCTCAGACATAGAGGCCATCGGACATACTACCTTGCAGAACAGTGATAAAGTTTTTACTCTAGGCACATGGGCATGGCTGTGTAGACTCTGAGGGCATGTGTTTCATGAACCTCTCCAGCCACAGTGAGTCAATCCAGAAGAGCATTCAGGTACTGAATGAAGAGTTCAAGAAGCTTCAAGTGGAAAACAAAGACTCGTTCATTCCAATGCAAGGGACTAAAGGGTTGGATGATGTCTAGCTAAAACAGGACATTTAACTCTCTTAGTGGTTGTTCCTGTATTGTTAATTTTCCCATCTTTGTTTGGATGCTTTTTGAAAGTCTTACAAAATTCTTTCAGTTCTATCTTTGTTATAAAACAGAAAGGAGGAAAATACCCAACACAGGCTCCTCATGGACTCCTTGGAAGACAGAATTGGAGGCCAGGATGGCACAAAAAACTCTCTCAGACTCAGTGTGGGAAGAAAAAATCCTTAAAGTACCTAAAAGTATTCTGAAATCCAAAAAGTATTTTAAAAACCTCGAGTATCTCAAGGCAATAATGAGCACCACTGAGTGTCAGTACAAAGCTCTCCAGGGACTCATTAAAGCCGATAATTGGGGCCATGATTGCACAAACCTCTCACAGAGCCTGTATCAAAAGGGAAACACCAAGTACCTTAAAATAACTGAAGTACCTTGAAGCATTAATGAGTCCCACTGAGTATTGTTACTGATAAAGGCTCTCCAGGGACTTATTAAAACACAAAATTGGAGGCCATGATTGCACAAACCTCTCAGAGACTCAAAGGCAAAAGCCAAACCCAAAGTCCTTTGAAAAGTCTTCAGTCCCTACAGGGAGCATTAAGGATTCCCTAGGGCCCTTCCTGAGCAAGGCTCCCCAGGGACTCCTTCCAGTAGATCCTTGAGGCCACTGGGATGTGGGCTAGGGGGGATGCTGAGGGCAGGACAAGGGGCTGACAGTGCCCAGCCTGGCTGGGGCTGTGCCAGGAGGCCCCAGTGCCTCAGGACAAGGTGTCTCCTCACAGCCCTTGGTGGCACAGACCCTGCTGTGCCCAAGGACACAAAGACTTGGCTTCTCTTTGTCCCCACCTGTCATCACTACCTGCAGTTCTCTGCTCTGCCTGGGGCCTGGGGACACTTTCTCCATTGTGCTCCTCAGTGGGACCCATTAAAAGTCCAAGAAAGTTTGGAGTTGGATTCTGACTTGGAGTTCTGGAGAGGTTTCTTCAGCTGCCTCTCAGGAACTGATGCTCAGGGCCTCAGCACAAAGCCCCAGAGGCTCATTAAAGTCCTTGTGCTGTGTCTGTGCTGCTGAGCTGGGCTGGGCTCCTGGCACAGAGGCAGCTCCTGGTAACCAAGAAGAGCTTCAAAAGCACATTTCTCTTGATGAGCAGCTCTTCTGCCAGCCCAGCAGGGCTGGGGCACTGCCTGCAGCCACCCCAGGCACAGCACAGAGGTACAGAGAGCTTCAGTCAGTCAGGGCTGGGAAGGTGCTGAGAAGTGCCTGGGGCAGAATCATTGCCAGCCCTTGGCACAGGAACCTCTGGCTGCAGGACAATGCAGCTGCAGCTTTTGGAGCCATCTCCTGCAGCTGGAACATCCCAATGCTTACAGACTCTGTGAGTACAACTCTGGGTATGTCTTGTGCAGGGGAGGTGAAATGCTTATTAAGGTCTGGCATGCTGAGGGGTTCTGATCAGTCATAGAATATTTTCAAAATAATGAATTTAACAAAAATGAGGACTTCTACAATAACTAAGTAGGTATTCAGTTTCCTAATATTGGAGAATGGTAGCCAAGAGGAGATAAATATTAAAGCTTGCTTATGAATTATTTTTATTAATTCTGACAAATGCCAGAAACATCTGAACTGTTACTTTTACTGATCAATAGGTTCACATAAGATCCCTAATATGCTTGCAGCCACTCTGCCCATGGACAGCACAAGCATCACTTTTATTCTTAACCATCAGGCTCAGCCTGAGCTGTCCTTTCTCCAAGCTGCAAATAGAACCTGCCTCCAGCCAGTGCCCTGCAAACAGGCAGGATTCTGTCAGGCCAAGGAGAGTGCACAGAGATTTGGGCTCTGTGAGTGCTGGCAGGGAGAGATCAGGCACAGGGAAACACCTGCAGGAAGAAAATCTCCAGGAAGCAGAGAGAAGATCAGGCAATGAGAGAAAACAATATCCAGCAATGCTGTAGCAGGGAGAGTTTAGAGATGCCCACAGGATCCCCTCCAGTGCAGCCCCTTCCTCTGAACAAGCCCACTCCCTCCTGTCCCCCAGCCCAGCCTCTGCCCTCAGGGCTGGGGCTCCAAGGCGTGCAGCCCCTCCTGTGCAGGCAGAGCTGCAGCAGAGCCGTGGGACAGCTCTGCAGCCCCGGGCCCAGTTCCCTCTGCAGAGCACAGGGCTGGGAGCAGCTGCCCGGCCCTGGGGGCTCTGGCAGGGGGCACAGCTGGCTCAGGGTGACGCTGTCCCCAGTGCCCGGCTCTGGGCAATGCTGTCAGTGCAGCCAGGGAAGGAGCTGCATCTTCCTTAATCCAATGCCAGCATAAGGACACTTGGAAGTGTCCCTGAGATTTCAGTCCAGGCTGGGAGCTCCAATCCAGGGTGCAAACCTGTCCTATAGCATCTCTGAGTTATCTGAAAACCCCAGGGTGAGGCACAGAAGTTCTAGGTTGAGAAAATGCCTTGGGTTGGTGAAATGAGCCCTGTGTGCCCTTGGGTGCAAATGTGGGGCTGAGACTATAAGAAGGGGATGGACATTTGGTGGACTGTGGGGGATCCATCTGCACTCAGCAGTGTCAGGATGGTTTTTAAAGGAAACATCAGAGCATTATCATCCTCTGTCTGAGAATGCTGAAAGCCCACAAAACCTGGGACATGACTTGGAGACAGACCACCTCCCCTCACTCTTCACTCACCACCATGCCTCAGACAACTCACTCTGTTCTCCCTGATGGCTGCAGAAATGCTGAGAGTTTCTGACATCCAAAGATAGTCAGCAGGAGAAAGGGGAGTATAAAAACTCTAGAATATTTAAACAGACTTACCCATTCCTGGGGGTGCAGAAGTTAACAGGGCCTTCTGTGTTAACAGGGTTTCAAAGTGGAACATGAGGACAGGTCCCTGTCCTCCTCCCACATATGCATAGCAATGTTGAATTATAAAAACACTGTATGTAGTTGCCCTGAACCTGAAGTCCCACTCAGGCACCAACAGCCAAGGCACCCCACTTGGAGCTGAAGGAAAATCTGCTAGAAATTCAAAAGGGTGTCAGAGGGTTACCGGAGAAGGGTCTGTAGGAATTTGATTTTGCTGGAAGAAGTTCCTCCTAACCTGTCACTGACTTTTCTCCATGAACAGCTCCCCAAGTACAGCCTCAGCAAATGTCCAATAGCAGCTCCATCCAACACTTCCTCCTGCTGACATTGGCAAACACGCGGCAGCTGCAGCTCCTGCACTTCTGCCTCTTGCTGGGCATCTCCCTGGCTGCCCTCCTGGGCAACGGCCTCATCATCAGCGCTGTAGCCTGCGGCCACCACCTGCACACGCCCATGTTCTTCTTCCTGCTCAACCTGGCCCTCACTGACCTGGGCTCCATCTGCACCACTGTCCCCAAAGCCATGCACAATTCCCTCTGGGACACCAGGAACATCTCCTACACTGGATGTGCTGCACAGGTTTTCTTTTTTGTGTTCTATGGTGTAACAGAGCTTTACCACCTGACTGTCATGTGCTACGACCGCTACGTGTCCATCTGCAAACCCCTGCACTACGGGACCCTCCTGGGCAGCAGAGCTTGTGCCCACATGGCAGCAGCTGCCTGGGCCAGTGGCTTTCTCTATTCACTGCTGCATACAGCCAATACATTTTCCCTGCCCCTGTGCCATGGAAATGCCCTGGGCCAGTTCTTCTGTGAAATCCCACAGATCCTCAAGCTCTCCTGCTCCAAATCCTACCTCAGGGAATTTGGACTCATTGCTGTAAGTGCCTGTTTGGTATTTGGCTGCTTTGTGTTCATTGTTTTCTCCTATGTGCAGATCTTCAGGGCTGTGCTGAGGATCCCCTCTGAGCAGGGATGGTACAAAGCCTTTTCCACCTGCCTCCCTCACCTGGTCGCGGCCTCTCTGTTTCTCAGCACTGCCACATTTGCCTACCTGAAGCCCTCCTCCATGTCCTCCCCATCGCTGGATCTGGCAGTGTCAGTTCTGTACTCAGTGGTGCCTCCAGCTCTTAACCCCCTCATCTACAGCCTGAGGAACCAGGAGCTCAAGGCTGCAGGGTGGAGACTGATGACTGGAGAATTTAGAAAACATTAAACTGGTTGCCAATTTCTGCATATCTCTTGTAATAAAAGTCATATTTGGCACATTTGTTGGATTGGTTATTTCCCGTCTGTTTTAATTTTTTAATATACTCCCTAAACCAAGGCCATTGTTTCTGCCATTTCTAGTTTTGTTTCTCTCCACCTTCCCTGTGGCTCCAGACTGTGTCAATTGGAGCTGTGTTCTCAATAGCTTCAAATGAAATAAAGAATCTCTGAGCAAAATTTCCAAGGGAGATCCCCCTTTTGTTGCCTTCTCTGGAGCTGCAGCAGCAATGTCTGTGTGCAGAGCTGGGGGCAGATCAGTGCCAGCCCAGCAGCTGTGCCCAGCAGCAGCAGCACTTGGTGTTGCCAGTGCTGCTGCTGTGGCCCTGCCCCGCTGCCCTGGTGGGCCTGGTGTTGCTGCAGGGCCTGAGTGCTCTTGGGGCCGGGCACAGCCCTGGGGGTGGCAGTGCCAGGGCTGCAGCAGGGACAGGCCATGGGCACTGCTGGGGCACCGCTGATGCCTCAGGCCAGGCCCTGCGGGCTCCAGGCTCCTTGCCCAGGCTCTCTCAAGAACACACCCAGGCCAATGCTCAGCACAGAAAAGCCCTGTGAGCAGCCCCAGGCTGGCCGTGGGCAGGCTGGGGGCAAACAGCATGGCTGGGGCCCTGCAAGGGCCCTGGGGCAGACGGGAAGGAGCAGCAGAGCAGGGGCTGATCCATCCCCAGTGCGCTGCACAGCCCAGGGCAGCATCCCAGAGCGTCCTCATGGAGCTGCCAACAACATCCCCCCTCTGCAGCCCTGGCCTCTCCCCCAGCTCACACAGGTGCCCCATCCTTGCAGGCACAGACACGGCAGCACTGGCTCAGCAGCCCCTGTTTGCATTGCACACAGCATGGGGAGCACCCCCATGCTGTTGCTGTGGGGACATGAACCTGAGGGAGCACAAATGCCATCAGCCCCTGGGGCCAGCAGGGGCTGGGGGACACCAGGGAAACCACTCAGCTTTGTCCTGGCCTCTGCAGTCAGCCAGAAAGTTTGTTCCCATCAGCTGGGAGTTTCCTGTGCCCCTGCAGATGCTGTTGCTCAGAGCCAGGGCTGCCTGGCAGCCACTCCCAAACTGCCCTGAGCATTTCCTTTGCTTCACCTTTGATTTCTTTACTCTTCCCTGGTACAAATTTCTTCCAGTTACTCACCCCTTTTCCCTGCCCTGCAAAAAGCCCATCCCTGTTTGCCCTTTCCTCTCCGGCTCCATTCCCCATTGCAGTTCCTGACTTGGCACCATGGGAACGTCCCTTGGGCAGCACGATCATCCCACAAGTGCTGCAGGAATTGTCTGCAGGCTCCTGCAGTGCCTGGTGCTGCTCCCTTGCCAGAGGCACCCCAGGCCAGGAGGGCACATCTGGGCTGCTGTGTCTGGCTCTGGGGCTCCCTGTTCTGGGCAGTGAGGAGGAGCTGCAGAGGCTCTGCAGGACTGACAGGATGGGCTTTGGGGCTGGCAGGAGAAGCTGAGGGACCTGGGCTGCTGGAGCTTCTCAAGAGGAGGCCCAGGGCTCATCGTGCAACTGCTCCAAGGGTGGTTTCAGAGAGTCCCAGAATCAGCAAGTTTGGAAAAGACCTTGGAGATCATCAAGTCCAACCTTGGCCAGACATCACCTTGTCTCCCCTGAGTCTCCTCTTCTCCAGGATAAACAACCCCAGCTCTCTCAGCCACTCCTCACAGCACTTGTGCTCCAGACCCCTCTCCAGCCTTGTTGCCCTTCTCTGGACACGCTCCAGCCCCTCCATGTCCTTCCTAAATTGGGGGCCCAGAACTGGACACAGCACTTGAGGTGTGGCCTCACCAGTGCCGAGTGCAGGGGAAGAATCCCTGCCCTGCTCCTGCTGGCCACACCATTCCTGTTCAGGCCAGGAGCCATTTGCCTTCTTACTCATCTGGGCACTCTGCTGGCTCTTGTCCAGCCTGCTGTCCATCAGTCCCTGCATGTTCCTTTGTGCCTGGCTGCTCTCCAGCCACTCTGTCCCCAGCCTGTAGCACTGCAGGGGTTGTTGTGGCCAAAGTGCAGGACCCGGCACTTGGACTTGTGAAACATCACCTTGCTGGATTTGGGCCCTGGATCCAGCCTGTCCAGGACCCTCTGCAGAGCCCTCCTTCCCTCCAGCAGATCCACACTCACCCCCACCTTGGTGTCATCTGCAGATTTGCTGATGCTGGACTCAGTGTCCTCATGCAGGTCATCAGTGCAGGTACTGAAATCCACACTGGCTGGCTCTGATCCCTCGGCCATCCTGTGGGTGCCCTGGGATGGCACTCAAGATGATCTGTTCCATAACCTTGCCGGGCACCCAGGTCAGGCTGACAGGCCTGGAGTTCCCCAATCCTCCTTCCAGCCCTTCTTGGGGATGGGCTCACACTGGCACCTCCAGTCCTCTGGGACCTCCCTGCTGAGCCAGCACTGATGGTAAATGATGGAGAGCAGCTTGGGGAGCTCATCCACAGCTCCGTCATCCCCCTGGGATGGATCCCATCCAATCCCATGCACCTGTGAGAATCTGAGTGTCTCAGCAGGTCACCAGCTGCTTTCTTCTGGATTACAGGGGGCTGTTCTGCTCCCTGTGCCCATCCACCAGCTCAGGAGAACACTTGTCCCAAGGACAACCTGTCTTATTCTTGAAAACTGAGGCAAAGAAGTTGTTAGGTACATCAGCCTTTCCCTCATATTTGGTAACCACATCTCCCCCAATAATGAATGGAGATTGTTCTTGTACCTCCTTTTGCCATTGATGTATTTATAGAAACATTTTTATTCTCCTTCACTGATGTGGCCTGGTTTAGCCTTAAGGTTTCACCTCTCTAATTTTCTTTCTGCATAACCTAACATCATCCTTAAACATTTCCTGAGTTACCTGCCTCTCATTCCAAAGGTGATGCACCTTACTTTTTTACCCCAAGTTCCTGCAAAAGGCCCATCACATACAGAACGTCACCTGTTGGCTAAAGTACACCTCAGAGGAGGAAAATACAAGAGTCTATAAATGAAAAGAAAACAAGCAAGCTAGGAAAGTAAAAGAAGAAGAGGCTGGGAAGGCTAACAAAAACTGGGACCCCCTTGACCACTTACCTCCTCCTACCCTTGCGGTACCTCAAATCCTTCCTCCAATTCCTCTTTCTGTGGAACCAATTCCTCCTCCTCTCCCAGCTGTCATTCCTTTACCACCTCCTAACCCAGTTATACCTCCACCACCTTCCCCTCAGCCCTCTCCTTACTCTCTTTACTCTTCACTACTCTTCCCTTACCTCTGCCATCTCATGCACCCCTTATTCACCAGCACGTTCCTGCTCTGCCTCCCCCACCACAAATGATAAGCCAAACAACATCTCAGAATCTCATGCCCAACAGTGAAGTTACCCAGTCAGCCTCCACAGCTGATGTTGTAACACCTGGTCCAAAGTGGCAAAAGTGAAAAATTGTTCCCCCTCAGAGAAGTTCTCATGGGCGGGGTGGCCAATGAGATTGGATTTGTAAACGCTCCCTTGACTGCGTCCAAAGTTGGAAACTTTAAGAAAGAATTGCGAAATTTAGTGGAAGACCCAGTAGGAATTGCAAATCAAATTGATCAATTTTTAGCCCTAATATTTATACATGGGGAGAATTGAACTCCATCTTTAACATCCTATTTTCCCCGGAAGAGACTCGATTAATACGAACTGAAGGAATGAAAATTTGGGAGTGAGAAAACCAACCTGGGCCCCCAGGTGACCAAAAAATGCCTTCAGTGGAGCCTGACTGGGACCCTAATCAAGAAGAGGGGAGAAGGAACATGAGAGGTTACAGGTCCCTGATGACCAGAGGGATAAAAGAATCAGTCCCTAGAGGGAGTAATACCAGGTTAGCGTTGGACGGCACCCAGGAAAAAGACAAGACCCCAGCACCATGGCTTAATAGGCTAAAGCAAAACTTCCAGATTTACTCTGATGTTGACCCAGATAGCCCAGAAGACCAATCTTGGGTTCCCTGCAGTCGGGGATGACCCCAAGAATCCTTTTTTCCCAGCCTGATGTTTCCAAGAAGGAGTCTGAATTCTTTGGCTCTGGTTTCCAAGGTTGTTTATTGTTTCTTATCTATAACATTTTTTCTCTGGCCTGCTGAGATCTTTTCAGCAGGTCAGACAGAGGCACACTCTCCATCCCGGGGCTGGTGTCTACGATTTATCCTATGAACTATGTGTACTTTATTTATCATTATTTTCCAATACCTAAAGACACACAGCAGGGAACTTTCAATCAAAACAAATGCACCTTTTATTGCATACCCATAGCAAATGTAACAGAAGGATTAGAAAGGCGATAAAGGACAGAGAGAGAGAGAAAGGAGGGTTGGGTTGGGGGAATAGCTGCCACAAGGGAGATGAAATCCTCGTGGTCTGGCCAATAGATCCATCTGGTCACGTCGGGGATAATCTCAAAGCCTTTGGTTAACTCAGGGCTCTTTTATAATCTACCGCAGGGAGGGGAGCAGGACGGCACATGGAGGGCACAGTGGAGAATAAATCCATTGGGAACAGGCACAGACAGTCCAGGTCTGAACAGCAAAAACCGGTGCCAGCAGTGAGCAGGGCCCGTTGTTTCAGGACTGGTTCCTATGGGAAACATCCCGCTTCCCATGGCAGACATCCCGCTCCAGTCAGGCCAGCACCTCTGGGTTAGAATTTGAAGGGTCTCAGTCTCAGTCCTTGGGGAGGGCTTCAATCTCTGTCCTTGACTGTGGTCGTGGGGCAGATGAGGGATCTTTGGACTGTGTCCTACAGAATGACATCCCAAAGCATAAAAAATTTATGCATTTTTCCAATAAATTAAATGTAATGAATTAATATATGATAACTATGTTTTCTTGTTTATAATAGTATTATTCTATATTTGTATTACCAAATTTTAATTTTTATATTAAAAAACCATATTTTTTTGCAAGCAAAATATTTATTGGTCATTGGTTCTAAGTAACACAATTCCCTTCATCAATTCATTAACCAGTGTGCTATTGATTTTTCTATCTTTATGGTAATTAGTCCTATTTTCAATCCTTTTGTCATCTTTTTTTCATTTTCACAGAATGGGTAAAAGGGGCCACTTCGGGGTCCATGGAGAACTTTCTGGGGCACGTTTGTGGCAGTTTTGGGTCTGGGGAGGGAACTCAGAGAGAACTTAGGGTCTGGAGGACACTTGGGGGAGCCGGGTGGGCACTTGGAGGGGCACTCAGGGATTCTGAGGGACAGTTCGGAGTCCGGGGCAGCACTTGGGGGTCCAGGGGGACCCGTGGAGGTCAGGGAGGGGAATTTGGGGCCCTTAGGAGTCCGGGCGGGCCCTTGGAGGGCTCTGATGGGGCTTTCAGCGGCGTGGAGATTGATGGGAGTTGAAGGCGCAAGTCTAATACAGTTTAACCGAGCCGCGGAGCATCATGGGAGTTTGAGGCGCAGCTGCATTGGCTCCCAGTGGAGGCGCAGGGCATGACGGGAGATGAAGTCCCGGCTGGAACAGCACTGGACATGCGCCGCGGAGCATGATGGGAGCCGTAGTCGCGGAAGTGGCTCCAGCCCTTGGTTTGGGGGTCCGGGAAGGGTCCTGGCTGACACTTCTGCGCCCGAGCCGTGACTTGAGATCCTCGGGTAAACATAAACTGTTCGGGAGCACTTGCGGGGAGCTCCGGGAGCTCTAACCGGGCTCTTTAGGGCGGGGGGCTCGGCAGGAATTTTAGGCGCGGGACTGTTCTGAGCGGCTCTGGGGCCGCGGCGGGGGAGAGGAGATGAATTCCCAGAAGTGGCTGTACCGGGCATCTGTGGGGTCGGGAGCACTCAGGGGGTCCGGGGACGCTTTTGGGGGCTCCAGAATGGGCGCTGAGGGGGCATTGAGGGATCCTGGAGGGTCTGGCGGACACTTAATGAATGGACAAAGCAGTGGCGGGTCCCGGGGTTCTGTGGAGCGCGGGGCATGACGGGCGTTGTAGTCCCGGCTCCAAAGAGGCTCAATGGGGCCGCGGGGCATGACGGGAGTTGCAGGCAAAAAAAAAAAAAAAAAAGAAGTGGGGCCAATATGAGACACCGCTCCCGAGATCCTAAACCAGGCGCTGATTGGCTTTGGGCGGTGATGGGCGGGAGTCTCGGCAAATGGGATGCGGTGAAGACGGGAACATTCAACATCTCCAGTCGCTCCCAGTAGAGCCCAGTTCTTCCCCAGTACAGACCAACACAACCCCAGTACAGCCCAGTTCATCCCAAGTAGAACCCAGTACAACCCCAGTGCCTCTCCTGTCCCTCCCAGTACAGCCCAGTCCCTCCCAGTTCCCCCCCAATATCATCCACAGGATACCCCAGTGTCCCCAGTCTTCCCCGCAATGGCCCCATTGTCCCCAGTATGTCCCAGTCCTCCCCAGTGTCACTCCCAGTATGTCCCAGTGTCTCCCACAGCGTTCCCAGTGTTCCCCAGTATGTCCCAGTCCTCCCCAGTGTTTCCAAGGACAGTTTCATTTCTCACAGTGGCCGTGGCAGCCAAACCCAGCAGTGGGGTCAGTGCAGTGCCCATGGCCACAGCCCCTGGCAGTGCCCAGTGCAGCTTGGGCTGATGATCCACCCTCACAGCTGGCCCAGGACAGCTCTGCAGTGCCTTTGGTGGCACCTGGGGCTGGCACACACCTGAGCAGTGTGTCTGTTTGCAGTGGGGAAACTCAGCAGTTTGAGATTGCTGCAAAAAGTACAAAAAGGGAAAACCCCTCTTAGGCTGGGTGCAGCCAGCTCTGCTAGCACAGCAGGGCCCAGGGGAGTGAGGACAGACAGGATGGGGCTGGGCAATGTGGAGCAAGGTTGTCCACACTGGGTCAGAGCTCCAGGCACAGCTTCTGTGAGCAGGCCAGAGCTGCTGAGGAGAGACCCTGGGTCAATATCAATCACAGAATGCTGCAATCACCTCTGCTCTAAAGAGAAATTTGATCAAAGACACCCTTTAAAAAAGGAATGTATATTTTATTACTGCTCTTTGAAATCTTTCTCCATAACTGGACTAGGAAAACTTTAATGACCCTCTCAGGGCTTTGCTGTTGTTTACATCAGACTCAGTCCTTGAGAATATATTGAAGAAACTTCTCAAGAACTCAAAGTTAAATTTAAACTCCAAATTTTCTTGAAGTTTTAATGGGTCCCACAGAGGGACACCACTGGGAAAGTGTCCCCAGGTTCCAGCTAGAGCAGAACACTGGAGGCAGGGATGACAGCTGGGGACAAAGAAGGCAAAGGTGTCTCTGGTGCTGAGCAAACCTGGATGTGTTTCAGGAATGCCAACGGCCAAGGCCTGAGCCCCAGCCCCTGGCCAGGCAGATCCTGTCCCTCCCTCCTTGCTCAGGGCTCTTCCCGGGATGGGCACTGGCATGTGGGGATGTGCAATGCCAGGGACAGGAGCATGGGGCGGCCCCTGCCAGGCTGCTGAGCAGGGACAAGGAGGCAATGAGGCCCCAGGCCTGCAAGGGTCACTTGTCCCCTCGTGGCCTCAGGCCCAGGCCCAGCAGCCATGGCCGAAGTGCTGCCCAAGGTGGCTCTGGCAGGGCTGTCTTGCAGCTGCTGCCCATCCCTGTGCCCTGTGCAGCCCAGGCTGTTCCACGGTGTCCCTGCCCTGCGCCTCTGTCCCTGCAGGCTGTCGGCATCCCCGGCTGCCCCACCTGGCTGGGCCCTTCCTTTGCTGACAGCTCTGCCTCCTGCCTGCCCCTGCCTGCCCACACAGAGCCTTGGGCTGATACCAAAAGGGTTCATTCAGTTTTTACTGTGCCTGTGAACTTTCAGCACAGGAACAAGGCATGCAGGGGCTGCTTTCCCAGCAAGGATGGTTGGAGGGAAGATGAAGACATCTGGCTGAAGGGTGCAGGGATAGAGAAAACAAGGACTGAATCTGGGAACTTGGGGTGTGATTTATGGAAATGGGTAAATTGTAATTCACATTTAGTGACTGTATATAAACAACACACTGGTAGGATTACATTTCCATGTGATGTTGGGAGTTATCCCTCACTACAGCTCAGGCCTGAGTAAATGATACCCTCTGAAATAGCAAATGAGAGCAGCTCTGTGCTGAGTGGAGTGGAAACTGAGGATAGCAGAGGAGACCTGGGAGGGATTGAAGGGAGGTTTCAGAGATGGTGGATCATTTTAGCATAATAGAGAACAGCCAGAGAAAGAAAGAATTAGTGCAATGGGCAGATAGGGAAAACAGACAGGACCCAAACAGAAAGGAATTTCCCTGCCAGGGCAGGGCTGTGTTGCAGAATGTCCCCCAGAAGGAGCCTTTGTGTGGGCAGGCAGAGGCAGGCAGTCATGGTCCTCAGTGGGAGCCATTAAAACTCCAAGAAAATTTGGAGTCTAAATTTAACTTTGAGTTCTTTAGAAGTTTTTTGAAGACACTGTCAAGGACTGAGTCTGATGTAAACAACAGCAAAGCCCTGGAGAGTCATTAAAGTTTTCCTAGTCCAGTTATGGAGAAAGATTTCAAAGAGCAGTAATAAAATATACATTCCTTTTTTAAAGGGTGTCTTTGATCAAATTTCTCTTTAGAGCAGAGGTGATTGCAGCATTCTGTGATTGATATTGACCCAGGGTCTCTCCTCAGCAGCTCTGGCCTGCTCACAGAAGCTGTGCCTTGAGCTCTGACCCAGTGTGCACAACCTTGCTCCACATTGCCTAGCCCCATCCTGTCTGTCCTCACTGCCCTGGGCCCCGCTGTGCTTGCAGAGCTGGCTGCACCCAGCCTAAGAGGGGTTTTCCCTTTTTGTACTTTTTGCAGCAATCTCAAACTGCTGAGTTTCCTCAGTGCAAGCAGACACAGTGCTCAGGTGTGTGCCAGCCCCAGGTGCCATCGAAGACACTGCAGAGCTGCCCTGGGCCAGCTGTGAGGGTGGACCATCAGCCCAAGCTGCACTGGGCACTGCACTGACCCCACTGCTGGGTTTGGCTGCCACGGCCACCGTGAGAAATGAAACTGTCCTTGGAAACACTGGGGAGGACTGGGACATACTGGGGAACACTGGGAACACTGTGGGAGACACTGGGACATACTGGGAGTGACACTGGGGAGGACTGGGACATACTGGGGAACACTGGGAATGCTGTGGGAGACACTGGGACATACTGGGAGTGACCCTCGGGGATACTGGGACACACTGGGGACAGTGGGGCCATTGCTGAGAAGACTGGGGACACTGGGGCATCCTGTGGATGTCATTGGGATGAACTGGGAGGGACTGGGAATAAACTCAGGTGTATAGGGAGGGACTGGGCTGTACTGGGAGGTATTGGAGGGGCACTGGGCTCGTACTGGGTTCTACTTGTGATAAACAGGGCTGTACTGGGGTTGTACTGGTCTGCACTGGGGATGAACTGGGCTGTACTGGGAGGGACTGGATAAGTTGAATGGGCTGTTCCTGCCTCTACCGTATCCCATTTGCCGAGACTCCCGCCCATCACCGCGAGCAGCCAATCAGCGCCAGAAATCGGAGACTCGGGAACGGTGCCTACAGTAGCCACAACTCCCGTCATGCCCTGCAGCCTGATTGAGCCCCATTGGAGCCGGGACTACAACGCCCGTCATGCCCTGCGCTCCACAGAACCCCCGGTATCCGCTACCCCTTTGTCCCTTAAGTGTCCCCCAGACCCTCCAGGATCCCTCAATGCCCCCTCAGCGCCCATTCGGGAGCCCCCAAAAGCGTCCCCGGACCCCCTGAGTGCTCCCGACCCCACAGATGCCCGGTACAGCCACTTCTGGGAATTCATCTCCTCTCCTCCCCGCGGCCCCAGAGCCCCTCAGAACACAGTCCCGCGCCTAAAACTCCTGCCGTGCCCCCGCCCTAAAGAGCCCGGTTAGAGCTCCCGGAGCTCCCCCCAAGCCCTCCCGAACCGTTTACGTTCCCCCGAGGATCTCAAGTCGCGGCTCGGATGCAGAAGTGTCCGCCAAGTGCCTTCCCGGACCCCCAAACAAAGCGCTGGAGTCACTTCCGGGACTTCGGCTCCCATCATGCTCCGCGGCGCATGTCCAGTGCTTTTCCAGCCGGGACTTCATCGCCCGTCACGTCATCCGCCCCTCTAAGAGCCATTGCAGCTGCGCCTCGAACTCCCGTGATGCTCCACGGCTCCGTTAAACTGTATTACACACCCCCCTCCTGCGCCTACAACTCCCATCACCCCCCGCGCTCCAGCGAGCCCCGTCAGAGCCCCCCAAGGGCCCGCCCGGACCCCAAAGGGTCCCAAATTCCCCTCCCTGACCTCCAAGCGCCCCCCTGGACTCCCAAGTGCTGCCCCGGACCCCGAACTGTCCCTCAGAATCCCTGAGTGCTCCTCCAAGTGCCCACTCGGCTCACCCAAGTGTCATCCAGACCCTCAGGTTCTCTCTGAATTCCCTCTCCAGACCCAAAACTGCCCCAAATGTGCCCCAGAAATGCCTCCACGGACCCCAAAGTGGCCCCTTTTATCCTGTCTTTGAAAATGATAAAAAAGATAACAAAAGGATTTAAAATAGGACTGATTAGCATAAAGAAGGAAAAATCAATAGCCACACTTCTCAATGAATTAATGTTGGGAATTGTGTTACTTAGAACTAATGACCAATAAATTTTTTGCTTGCTGAAAAGCTGTGGATTTTTAGATATAAATATTAAAATTTCTTATTACAAATATAGAATAATAGTATTATAAATAAGAAAAATAGTTATAATTTTCCTAATTTCAAAACTTATATTTTTAAGGGGAAATGCATAATTACTACTATGTTTTGGGATGTCAGTCTGTTAGAGATGGTCCAAGATCCCTCATCTGCCTCACAGCCACCGTCAAGGATGGAGATTGAAGGCCTCCCAAGGACTGAGACTGAGACCCTTCAAATTCTAACCCAGGGGTGCTGGCCTGACTGGAGCGGGATGTCTGCCATGGGAAGTGGGATGTTTCCCATAGGAACCAGTCCTGAAACAATGGGCCCCGCTCACTGCTTGTGGGATCTCAGGATTTGAGTCCTGGGATGCAAGGCCCCCGAGACCACCCTTGGGGGGCCCGGGAGTCCTGGAATGTTGCCAGAAGTGTCTGGTGGCAGGACTTTGACCCTACACGGGAGACGACACCTTTATGAAGATAAGAGGGCCTCACCGGGGTGAAGGGTGGAAAGATTAGCTAATTAGAGGGTAAGAAACAGGGTTTAGGATTTATGTACAGGGGGGTTTAGAGGAGTAAGATGGAGGAATTGGGGTGTGTCCTGCCCTCCTTCTTCTTCCTCCTCTCCTCCATCTTCTTTGGCCACGGTGGCACCTTTGGATTGGTTATTACTAAGAGTACACCGAGTTATAAGAATAGATGGTATTGGGGAAAAATGATAAATATTGTATACGTAACTAGGGGTATAAAGATACGTGGCGGTCCGTGGGACGGCACAGTGTGCCCATGGCTGACTGCTGAGCGGATCTTTGTTAGGCTGAAAGAACATTTTTTAGATAAACAATTAATAAACATAAAACCAGAAAGAAGAACTGAAGCCTCTTCTCGTCCTTCGATACGCGGGCTGCTCAAGGCCACCCCCGGGCCTTTCAGGCCCCTCAAACAGCCGAGATAAACAGGACAACTGCTGGCACCTGGTTGTGCTTTTCAGACCTGGACTGTCTGTACCTGTTCCCAATGGATTTATTCTCCACTGTTCCCTCCATGTGCTGTCCTGCTCCCTCCCGGCGGTAGATTATAAAAGAGTTAACCAAACGCTTTGAGACTCTCCCTGACATGACCAGACGGATCTATTGGCCGGACCACGAGGATTTCATCTCTCTGTTGGCAGCTATTCCCCCCCTGCTTTTCTCTGTCTCTCTATCCTTTATCTCCTTTCTAATCCTTGTGTTGGATCTGCTGTGGGCACTCAATAAAAGGTGCATTTGTTTTGGTTAATACTGAAATTCCCCTGCTGTGTGTCTTTGCACCCTGAGATCAGTGAAACGAACCATCGTGACCCCCCTTGTACCAGGGGATGGTGACACGGCCTGATGGGGTTGCTGCCCACTGCGTGTGAACGTGATCTCCTTGGTGGCGACTGCACTGCTTCATCTGCTCTTGCCTTCTGGTGTCCCTATTCCAGAATTGCCTGT
This sequence comes from Zonotrichia albicollis, assembly GCF_047830755.1. NCBI lineage: Eukaryota > Metazoa > Chordata > Aves > Passeriformes > Passerellidae > Zonotrichia > Zonotrichia albicollis. The sequence continues at coordinate 41,898,726 of NC_133826.1, forward strand.
GCCACCTTCCTTTCTTATATTGTGGTTCTCTGCAGTTCCTTCAATAGTCAGCCCTTCCTAAGTTCACTCTTGGAATAGGGGATTATCACCTCCCCATCATAGCGAGTGCATTCGAATGCACTTGAATGCATTTTGCCTGCATTCAAAATATGGTCCCTGTTTTTGATTCACTGTGGAATTTCTGTTTGTATTTTCTACCTCTGTCCAGGCTGGGATTGAAGGTACTTGAGATGATATTTGGCATTCAGATTCAGGTGGTTTTTGTTTCTCATCAGTGACGCAGCCTCACAACCATAATTTCTGCAGCCTTTTATCTAAGGCACAAAATGGCTCACTGTCTCTTGTTACAAGGCCTGGATGGTACCAAGGAGACCATGGTGATACTGAGGATCCAAGGAGACCGTGGTGACACCATGGACACTCATGGAACCATGGGCGTTGTGACACAGCAAAGCTTCATGGAACCAAGGAGTCAATTGTGACTCTACCAAACCTCATGGAACCAAGGGCCCATTGTGGCACTGAGGAACTTCAGGGAACCAAGAGTCTCTTGTGACACAGGGGGTACTCATGAAACCATGGAGACCATTTTGAAACTTCAAGGCCTGATGGAACCAAAGGGTCATTCTGGCACTTCTGAGCCTTGGAACCAAGGAGACCACAGTGACACAGTGGGGCTCTGTGGAACCAAGGGGCCATGGTGACATTGTGGAGTGTCATTTAACCAACTGTCCACGGTGACACTGCAGGGCCTGATGGAATCATGGGCACCATTGTGACGCTACAGGGTGTCATGGAAGCAAGGGCCCATTGTCACACTGTGGGGCCTCTTGGGATCCAAGGGCAGTTGTGATACCATGGAAATTATGGCAAGTGTGGCACCATGAAACCAAGGAGACCATTGTGACCCTACAGGACCCCATGGAACTAAGGATTCATGGGACGGTGCAGGACACATGGAACCGAGGGGCCATGGTGAAGCTGTAGAACCAAAAGAGCCCATTGTGACACTGGGCCCCCAGGGATCCAAAGGTCCATTTTGACATTGCAGGGCCTCATGGAATCCTGGAGACCACTGTGAAACTTTGGGGCCTGGTTGAATGAAGTGGCCCTGCAGGGCCTGATGGAACCAATGAGACCCCATAGAGCCGAGGGTCCATTGTGACCCTGTGGTACCAAGGTGTCGTGGGTTGACCCAGGCCAAATGCCAGGCATCCATGTGGGCTGCTCACTCACTCCCCTCTGCAGCTGGACAAAGAGAATTTAATAAAGGGTTCATGGGTTGAGATAAGGACTGGAGGAGATCACTCATCAAATACTGTCCTGGAAAAACAGGCTTAGCTTAGAGATGTGAAATTCATTTATTACTAACAAAGTCAGAGCAGGAAAAGGGGAAATAAAATAAGCCACTCAGCTCCCTCCTTCCAACTCTACCTCCTACCCCAGCAGTGCAGGGAGACAGGGAATGGGGTTATGGCCAGTTCATCACCCATGGCTTCTGCCCCTGCGCAGGGAGAGCAGTGGTTCCCCTGCTGCACCATGGGTCCCTCCCAAGGGAGACGGTTCTGCAGGAGCTTCTCCCATGTGAGTCCATTTCAGGGGCAGCAGCCCTCTGCAAACTGCTGCAGTGTGAGTCCATGCCAGGGACAACAGTCCTTCCCAAACTGCTGCAGCATGGGTCACTCTTCCAGGGGGTGCATTCCTCCAGGGACAGGCTGCTCCAGCCTGGGAGCAGGGCCCCTCTCTCCATGGCTCTGCTGCAGGGTGCCTCGGTCTCCAGGGCCTGGAGCACCTCTTGCCCCTCCTTCTGCACTGACCTGGATGTGTGCAGAGTTGTTCTTCTCACATGTTCTCCCTCTGCTCTCCTCTGACTGGAGTTAAAACTGCACCACAATCTCTATTTTGATTTCTTTTTCAATCTCTTATCACAGAGGCATTGCCACCATTTGTAACTGGCCCAGCCTTTGCCAGCAGCAGGTCCATCTTTGAAGCCAGCAGGAATTGGCTGTGCCAGACACAGTGGAAGCTTCCAGCAGCTTCTCACAGGAGCCATCCCTGTGCCCCCTGTGAAATACAAAGCTGTGTTTCGTGTCAGGTACATACAGGCATCGTGGTATTTGTGATTGTAATATGGGTGGAAACCGACCATGGGACAGTTATATAGACAATTCTAATAATTACTGAGGAAAGTAAAGCACGGAATAAGGCCTTTGAGCCTATCCTTTGTTCGTAATTAACCTTTATAAGTCTTAAGTTGATTTAGGAGCATTTGAATTAAAGCTTTAAGGATGTTGCTTTTTGACAGGAACTTTCTGCTTGTAGTTAAGCCTGAAAGCGTTTTGCAATAATAACCTTTTGAAGTATAATTTAGAATATTGCTTGTAGTAAGGATCTTTGAAACTATAGCTTTAGAATATATAAAAGGAAACATGCTTATCTCACACCTTAAAAAAACAGCGAAAAGCAGCTTGTGAAAGGAGGATGAACATCAACTCAAGGATTAATAGTTTCAACCAAGCGGGGCTGGACATCACTGTTATGAGGTTTATAGTCCTTGCATTGAAAAGGTGGACCCACATCTGGAGAGCTGGACCACACCGTCAGGGAGACTTCTTCCTTCTTTCAGAAATCGAACCACTAGCATCTGGGGATACTCCTTCCTGGGATACATCCTGAGAAAAACTAAATCACAATAGGTATAGAATTGTGTTGTAAAAATTGAGAATAGAAACTGCTGATGAGTAAAAATTTGGAATAGAAACTGCTGAGAAAGCTGATGAGTGCCCCTATAAATACCTGTAAGCCTCAACAATTGGTGTGCTGTCCTAGGGAAAACTTCCTCCACTGTACCCAGTGCTTTATTGCTCCTACTTTACCATATTACGTAATAAATTGATTGCTGCTTGAATATCGGCCTAGTCTCATTTATAACAGAATCCACATCAGCTCAGGCTGGGTTGGGCAGTGGCCGCTCAGTTCCATGGACTGGACACGGCTCTGGATGCTTCCCTTGGAGCAACTGCAGAGGGGGAACGCTGGGGCTGTCACTGTTTGGGTGTGACACACAGGGCAGTGCTGGGGCTGTCACCGCTGGGGTGTCACACACAGACAGGGGAATGCTGGGGCTGTCACTGCTGGGTTGTCACACAGGGGACACTGGGGCTGTCATCGCTGGGGTGTCACACACAGGGGAATGCTGGGGCTGTCACTGCTGGGTTGTCGACACAGGGGACACTGGGGCTGTCATTGCTGGGGTGTCACACACAGGGCAACACTGGGGCTGTCACACACAGGGGAACGCTGGGGCTGCCCCGCTCCTGCTCTATCCCCATCAGCCCTGCCAGTGCCTCAAGGGGTCACAAAGGCTGAGCCAAAGGGTGAGAATTGCAGGAGGTGCTGAGCTGGGAGGGACCCATTACAATCATTGAGTCACAGAATCGCAGAATTACTGGGTTGGAAGAGACCTTCAAGATCATCGAGTCCAATGCAGCCCCAACACAAACTCAACTAGACCATGGCACCCAGTGCCACATCCAATCTTTTTTTCAACACATCCAGGAATGACTCTACCATCTCCCCAGGCAAACCAATCTAATACTTTATCACCCTATGTGTCGAAAACTTTTTCCTAATATCCAACCTAAATTTCCTTTGGCACAACTTAAAACTCTGTCCTCTGGTTCTGTCAGTTGTTACCTGGAGAAAGAGACTGACCGCCACATGGCTACAACCACCTTTCAGGGAGTTGTAGAGGGATAAGGTCACCTCTGAGTCTCCTTTTCTCCAGGCTAATAAACCCCAGCTCCCTCAGCCACTCCTCACGGGACTTGTGCTCCAGACCCCTCACCAGCTTTGTTGCCCTTCTCTGGACATGCTCCAGCCCCTCAGTGTCCCTCCCAAATTGAGAGCCCAGAACTGGACACAGCAATCAAGATACAGTACAGGGGAAGAATGCCAGGTACACCAGTTCCAAGTGCAAGGGAAGAATGGCCTCCCTGTTCCTGCTGGCCACACCATTCCTGATCCAGGCCAGGAGCCCTTGGCCTTCTTGGCCACAAGGGCACACTGCTGGCTCATATTCAGCTGCTGTTGACCAGTACCCAAAGGTCTCTTTCTGCCTGGGCACTGTCCAGCCACACAGGCCCCAGCCTATAGCGCTGCAGGGGGTTATTGTGGCCAAAAATGCAGGACTGGACACTTGGACTGATTAAACTTCATCTTATTGACTCTGCCTATCCCTCCAATTGTTCCAGGTCTCTCTGCAGAGCCCTCCTACCTTCCAACAGACGGACACACACTCCAAGCTTGGTGTCATCTGCAGATTTACTAATGAAAGGCTCAATCCCCTAATCCATGTCATCAATAAAAATATTGAACAGAGCTGGCTCCAGCACAGAGCCCTGAGGGACAGCACTGGTGCCTGGCTGCTAGCTGGGTACAGCACCGTTCACCACCACTCTCTGGGCCCATCCAGCCAGTTCTGAGCCCAGTACAGAGTGCTCCTGTCCCAGCCCTGGGCTGCAGCTTTTCCAGGAGTGTGCTGTGGTAGACAGTGCCAAAGGCCTTCCTGGAATCCAAACAGACACATCCACAGCCTTTCCTGCATCCACCAGGAGGGTCACCTGGTCATAAAAAGAGACCAGGTTGGTCAAACACGACCTTCCCCTCCTAAATCCCTGCTGGCTGGATCTGATACCCTCGGCCATCCTGTAAGTGCTGGGTGATGACACTCACTATAAACTGTTCCATTGCCTTACTGGGTACTGAGGTCAGACTGACTGGCCTATAATTACCAGGATCCTCCTTACCACCCCTGTTGTGAATGGGTGTCACATTGGGCAGCTTCCAGTCATCTGGAACCTCACCAGTGAGCCAGGACTGCTGCTAAATGATGGGAGAGCAGCTTGGCAAGCTCATCTGCCAGCTCCCTCATCACTCTGGGGTGGATCCCATCTGGTCCCATGGATTTATGAATATCCAAGCAGCTCAGCAGTTCTCTGACTGCTTTCTCCTGGATAACGGAGACCATTCTGCTCCCTGACCCAATCTCCCAGCCCAGGAGCACAGCTGTCCTGAGCCATCTTCCCCCTAAAGACTGAGACAAACGAGGCGTTAAGCACCGCTGCCTTCTCCTCATCTGCAGTTACTAAATTCCCTCCCTCATCCAACAGAGAACAAAGGCTGGCCTTACTCTTCCTTTTACCAGTAGTATATTTATAAAAACATTTTTTATTATCCCTTATAAAAGTCACCATTCTAAGCTCAAACTGAGCTTTAGCCACCCTATTTTTTTCCTACATACTCTAGCAGCCCTCTTAAATACTTCCTGAGAGATCTGACCCTCCTTCCAAAGATGATACATCCTTTTTTTATTCCCGAGTTCCTCCAAAACCTCCTTGCCCATCCAGGCTGGATGTTTGTCTTGTTGATTCACCTTTTGGCACACAGGGACGTCAGCTCCTGTGCACTCAAGATCTCTGTTTTGTAGCATGTCCACTTTTCCTGAACTCCTTTGTTTTTAAGGACTACTTCCCAAGGAACTCTCTGAATAAGTCTCCTAAACAGGCCAGAATCTGTCCTATAGAAGTCCAGTGTAAAAGTCTTCTTAATGTTCCTCTTGACTTCACCAAATATTGAGAACTCTATAATTTCATGATCACTGTTCCCCAGGCAGCCTCCAACCACCACATCTCCCACCAGACCATCTTTATTTACAAACAACAGATCTAACACTGTCCCTCCCCTGCTGGGCTCACTCACCAGCTATGGCAAAAAGTTATCCTCCACAAACTCTAAAAATTTCCTGGGTTGCCTTTTTTCAGCGGTATTGAGCTCCCAGCAGATGTCCAGCAGGTTGAAATCACCTACAAGAACAAGAGTTGATGAACCTGAAACATTCTCTAGCTGCTTAGAGAATGAGTAGTCCACCACTTCTTCCTGGTTGGGTGGACAATAACAGACTCCCAGTAGGATGTCAGCCTTGTTGGCCTTCCCCTTAATTCTCACCCATAGGAATTCCACTTCATCATCATTAGTTTCAATACCTATGGTGTTCAAAGCCTCCCTAATATAAAGGGCCATCCCTCCACCTCTTCTCCCTTTCCTGTCTCTCCTGAAGAGCTTGTAGCCATCCAGTGCAGCACTCCAGCCATGTGAGTCATCCCACCACGTTTCCCTGATGGCAATTACATCACAGCTCTGCTGTTGGACCATGGCCTCCAGGTCTTCTTGTTTGTTACCCATGCTGCATGCACTGGTATAGGTGCACCTCAGCTGGGCTGCTGATTTCATCTCTAACTCAGGCTTACTACTCTTGGGCCTGCTTCCAGACAGCCCAGCCGCATCCCCTTCCCCCTTCAAACGTAGTTTAAAGCTCTCTCAACAAGTTCTGCCAGTTCATGAGCTAAAAACCTTCTGTCCTTAGCAGAGAGATGGAGCCCATCAGGTTCCAGCAGGCCAGGAGCTGTAAAAGTTGCCCTGAGATCAATGAATCCAAAATTCTGTCCATGACACCAACACTTGAGCCACTGTCTTAGACTGGAAAAGAGTGTGTGTGTTCTATTCCTATCTGTGGAGCAGTTATTTTCTGTTAATTGGGCAGTTTTCTTCATCTCTTCCACAATCAATCTTCCATTTGGGGAGATACCTTCTTGAGTGAGGGGGAGGTCATGTAGAGTAGTGTGATTGGGGGAATTTTTATAAGGGTGGATAGGAGGAGGCCGGTAGTGAGAGGAGAGCCTTGGAGTACTTCTGGGAATCAGAAGTGGAATGGCACTAGTCCTAGTTTTATTGCGATTGCTGAGGTAAGAATTAGGCAGGATGTTGGGTGGGAAAGTTGGGTGATGTCTCATTGTCCAGTGTACCATGTGTTGGTTATGTTGGAGAATAAGACTGGAGCGGAAGCAGCTGCTTGGGTGAGGAAATATTTAGTGTCCTTGAGTGTCACTGCATGACTGATAAAATTACATCATCCCATTGTGAGAGGCTCCTCCCAGGGCCAGAGGGAGGAGCCAAGCATTCCTAACTGGATATACTCTGAGATTTCAAACACCACAGGGAGCCTTTTCTTACTGGATTCCCAGAGGAGCAGCTTTCTTATCCACTGGATTCCAAGACCAGGAAGACCAGGCCCATCTACACTGCCACTGGACCTTCAGAGGAAAACTAGACCCTTCCACAAGATCACTGATCCAACAGAACCACACCTGTCAATGCAGGAGCACTGCAGCCATCACTCAATGGGACTGCTACCAATACCCTGACCAACAGAGTGTCAGGTCATATTCTGGCCCCGTCAGTGTTTTTTTTTTTTGTACTATTGCATTTGTATTTTTAATTTTACTAGTTTAGAACTGTTATTCCAATTGCCATATCTTTGTCTAAAAGCACCTTAATTTCAAAATTATAATAATTCAGAGGGAGGGGTTTAACATTTTCCATTTCAAGGGAGTCTCCTGCCTTCCTTAGCAGACATCTGTCTTTCAAACTGAGACAATGCCGTGGAAAACTCAGGCACGTGAGGAGCAAGTCAGTGCCCCTTTCCCCCTCTCTCCTGCTCCATCTCCCAGCCCATCATGGCCCCCAGCTGCAGGACAACCGTGCTGCCAATGCCATCCTGACAGGGATGCACTGGGGGATCTCCTTCCCCTTCCCTCTGGCATGGAGGCAAATCCCATCCTCTCCTTGTCCTTCCTCCCCCAGACAAGAAACTGACGATGGAGACCAGGGAGGACAAATCCCCGTGGCAGAACCTCGTGGAAGAGGCCGTTTTGAGTGATCCCACAGTGCAGAATTCCACTGGGGAGGAAAATCCCCAGAGATCCCACAGGAGGAGGGGCTGCAAACCCAGCCCAGTGTGCTCTGAGGAGGAAAGACCCACCCTGAGCCAGGATGGTGGACAGAGCTTCAGTCAGAGCTCAGAGCTGGTGGCTCATGGGCAGCTTCATGATGGGGAAAAACCCTACAAGTGCTTGGAGTGTGGGAAGAACTTCAGGCAGAGCAGCACCCTGATCAGCCACCAGATGATCCACACTGGGGAATGGCCCTACGAGTGTGGGGAATGTGGGAAGGACTTCAGATACAGCTCCGCCCTCGCCATCAACCAACACATCCACACTGGAGAGAGGCCCTATGAGTGTCTCCAGTGTCAGAGGAGGTTTCAGATCAACTCCGATCTCCTCCGCCACCAGCAGATTCACACCGAGGAGAGGCCCTTCCACTGCCCCGACTGTGGGAAGGGCTTAAGCTGTGCCTCCCACCTCATCAGGCACCAGCACTTTCACACTGGGGAGAGGCCCTACGAGTGTCCCCAGTGTGGGAAGAGCTTCACCCACAGCTCTCACTTGACAAGACACCAACGGAGCCACCAGTAAGGGAAGCCCTGCAGATTCCCTGTTTGCAGAACAGCTTCCAGCACTGCTCCACCTTCATCTCCCATTGGAGGACCCACATTGAGAAGAGCCCTGGTGATCCATGCTGGGAAGACACCTGTCCATTTTCCTGCCCCTGCCAAAGACATGATGTGGGATGGAAGAACATGAGGGTCTGGCCATGGCCCTGTCATTACATTCACTCTCACCTCAGGTCATTGCAAGGGCAGGAAAGGGACTCTCTGTCTCTCTCAGTGAGGAGAGGGATGACCTTTCCAGGCAGGAGGAAATACGTTGTCAGGATGAGCCAGTTGTTGACATAGTTTTCTCTGTAAATAATTTTACTTATCCCTTCTGTTATCAATCTTGTTGTTGTTCCTGTTTGTTCCTTATCTCGTTGCTGTTAACAATAAATTGTTCTTATCCCAGCCCAGGATCTTCACCTTTTGTACTTTCCATGGGAGGCAGAAGGACAGCAAGGGCAGCGCGATATTAGTGAGAGCAGGAAATTCGGGAATCCCATTCCTGAACCCCAGCCTGTGGAAACCCGGCATCCCAGCTGGTCCCAGTCCTAGTGGCTGTGGCAACAGCCTTGGGAGTGGGTCCCTGGCTGGGGCTGTGGGAACCTCTTCCCTCGGGTGCCCAGGGACAGGAGTGGAGGGAACAGCTGCAGCTGAGTCGGGGCAGGCTCAGGTTGGGTGTCAGGAAAAGGTTTTTGCCCAGAGGCTGCTGGGGCCCTGCCCAGGCTCCCCAGGGAAGGGTCCCAGCTCCAGGGCTCTCTGAGCTGCAGCAGCGTTTGGACAGCACTGCCAGGCCCAGGCTGGCATTGTTGGGGTGTCCTGTGCAGGGCCAGCAGTTGGACTGGAGGATCCTGATGGGTCCCTCCCAGCTCAGCCAATTCTGTGGTTCTGGGATCCCATGAGCCTGGGGATGGGACTGCCAATGGTTGCCATGGCAACGGGCTGTGGCTGCAGGCCTGAGCTGGTGTCCATGGCAACCGCCCCTGGCATGAGGTCTCCATGGAGCTGCCATGGAAACTGACCATAACAACAGGGGGCTGGTTATGGTTGCCTACTAAGGATCAGATTTGTCACAGGCCCTCAGAGGGGTTCCATGGGGACTTTCCAAGAGTCTCCAGGCTGTTCCAGAGCTGGAATGCCACAGGTAGAGACAGGGGCTCCATGGACACCTCCCAGGGCTTTCTGGGGATGTTAAAGAGCCCTGTGGTCAGAGGCAGTCACAGCCATTCCATGGTGACATCCCAGGGAACCTTGGGCTGCAAAGGCACCAATCGGTCACAGGCACTCAGGGGGGCTCCACGGTGACATCCCAGGAGTCCCCAGGCTGCCAAATAGCTGGGATGTCACCCAGCTGGAATGTCACCCCAGACACTCACAGAGGTTCCTATCATGGGCACAGTTGGAGCTTCAGGCAATGTTTATTAGAGAAGCTCCTCTTGAGTCACAAGGTGCAGAAAGGAGGCCCAATAGCCCCCACAAACCCACAGACACCCCCAAGGACCTCCAGGCTTTCTCAATGCCTTCTGTGAGAGTAGCCTTGGAGCAGTGGTTTCCAATCCCAGTTCCAGACTTTTACAGAGTTTGTGTGTAAAGAATTATAAAGTTGTAATTAAATCTTTGTAGAATTTGTCCCACAGGATTAGGGATGGCAAACCAGATATTTTTATATGAATATGTATGATATATTATGGTAATGATTAGAGAAAATTGCCTAAATCATAAATATTTAACCAGGATGTAAGAGATGTGTAATATATTATATAGAGCACTAGAAATTATTTCAAAGGAACTGCATTAAAGCAAAATCTGTAATTATGCAGAGATTGATGTTACTCCTGCAGACCAATGACTGTGGGCAAATCCCTTCGACTCAGGCTGGAGCAGTGACCTTGAGGGGTGTCCCCACTGCAGGGAGGAATTTCCAAACCCCCCAAGAAGGGAAATGTCAGGAGATGCTGCCATTAAAATTTGGGATGGGGCTTTTCCAGTCTGAGGTGCTGCCCTGTCAGTCAGATGTGCCCAGGCTAGGCCAGCTCAGCAGCTCTGCAGAAGCTCTCAGTGGTGTCACTTGGTTGTTCCTTTCTTGGGGGATTTTTCCACCTCTGCCACAGCTTCAGCTCCCTCTGAGGATGTTGAACTTTGGGATGGAGGAGTCAGGCCGGTTTCAGCATTATTCACCCCTAAAGCAGTTTGACAGCCCTCCTTCATTTCCTACTGGGGGCTTTGCAAACAGGGCCTTGCTGGAGTTCTTGGAGCCCATTGCAGGCAGAGCCTCCTACCTCAGCAGGAACTGCCTTTCCTGTGCCATCAGCAGGGCAGGTCCTGCTGCAGGAAAAGCCCCAGGCCAGCCCCAGCACAGGGAAGGGCTCGGGCACAAGGGCAGAGTGCCGTGCTGGGAGCTGGGCCAGGGAGAGCCTGAGGCACCAAAGGCACCTTGGCAGCAGCAGCTGCTTGCAGGCCGTGGCCAGAAGCCTCCCTTGGCAGCCCGGCCTGGTGGCCACCACTGCAGAGCTGCTGCCCCAGGGCTCATTCCTGGCTGGGCTCTGAAAAGCCACTTCTGCTCCAGGAGCCTGACTGGGAAGTCATTGGCACCAGCACACTGGGGACAAGATATTAATGACAAAACTCTTCATGGCAGCAGAGCCAAGGCAGGGGCAGAGGAAAGGGCAGAGCCAGGCCCAGGGGACAGGGCTGCCATGGTGATGGCTGTGAGGTCACTGCCCCTGCAGCAGCCTGGCTGCCCTCAGCAGACATTCTGGCCAGAAACGTTGTGAGGGCACCCAGCACATTAGAGAACCCACACTACAGGAATTTTGTCCTTGGGAATGAGAGGGTTTCACTGGGTCAGGCTGCACAAAGCTCCTGATCTTGGGCAATTCCTGGGATGTGGCATCCAATTCTCTGGGAAAAAAGCTGAATTTTGTGATACTCTCATAACTGTAAAATGTTTCCTCCTTCTAACAAATGTAAATCCACCCTCATTCTGTTTAGAGGTATTGACCTTTGTTCTGTCACTGCAAGATTTAGCAGAAAATAACTTTGACCACTAGTTTTCTATTTTCATAGACCTTGGAAAGGAACTAAAAATCTCCCAAGATGGGGTTTGGAGGCCTCATCACAAAATCAGCAGGGCAAGGCTGATGGCTCTGGGCTCTGATGTGGAGACTGAGGACAAAACAGGAGTAGCTTGGGAGGGATTGGAGGGTGGTTTCTGAGGGGCTGGAGCTTTTCTTCATAGAGGATATAATAATGAGAAGGAAATAATGGCACAAGTACAGCTAGGGAGGCCCAGACTGGCACCAGAGAAAGGAATTTCCCTGCCAGGGCAGGGCTGTGGTGCAGCACGTCCCCCAGAAGGGGCCTGGAGCAGCCCCAGGCTCTGTGTGGGCAGGCAGAGGCAGGCAGGAGGCAGAGCTGTCAGCAAAGGAAGGGCCCAGCCAGGTGGGGCAGCCGGGGGATGCCGACAGCCTGCAGGGACAGAGGCGCAGGGCAGGGACACTGTGGAACAGCCTGGGCTGCACAGGACACGGGGATGGGCAGCAGCTGCAAGACAGCCCTGCCAGAGCCACCTTGGGCAGCACTTTGGCCATGGCTGCTGGGCCTGGGCCTGAGGCCACGAGGGGACAAGTGACCCTTGCAGGGCTGGGGCCTCATTGCCTCCTTGTCCCTGCTCAGCAGCCTGGCAGGGGCCGCCCCATGCTCCTGCCCTTGGCATTGCCCATCCCCACATGCCAGTGCCATCCCGGGAAGAGCCCTGAGCAAGGAGGGAGGGACAGGATCTGCCTGGCCAGGGGCTGGGGCTCAGGCCCTGGCCCTTTGCAGTCCTAAAACACATCCAGGTGTGCTCAGCACCAGAGAGACACCTTTGCCTTTCTTGTCCCCACCGTTCATCACTGCCTCCAGTGTTCTGCTCTACCTGGAACCTGGGGACACTTTCTCAGTCCTGTTGCACAGATGGAGCTATTTAAAGTATGAGAAACTTCAGTGTTTCAATCTCTTTTTGAGTTCTTGAGAAATTTTTGAGCCCTCTCTGAGGGACTGGGTCTGACGCAAAGAGCACCAAAGCCCCAGAGGCTCAATAAAGTCCCTGTGCTGTGTCTGTGCTGCTGAGCTGGGCCGGGCTCCTGGCCCAGAGGCAGCTCCTGGCAAGGGCAGCGCTGCAGAGAGACAACTCTGGCCAGGAGCAGCTCCTGTGCACAGCCCAGCAGGGCTGGGGCACTGCCAGGGCCCCTCAGGGACACCAGCAGGCACAGACAGAGCTCACAGGGGCTCAGCACTGGCAGGGCTGTGGGATGTCCCAGAGGGGGCTGTGTCACAGCAGCACATCTGTGGCTGTGTCATAGAGGCACAGAGCAGCTGTGATGTCAGCAAGGGGCTGTGTGACAGCACAGAGTGGGCTCTGTGAGGTCACAGGTTGGGCTGTAACATCACAGAGTTTGTTGTCTGAGGTCATTGAGCAGCTACAGCATTATAGAGGGGATTCTGTGACAACACAGTGCAGGTTGTGACATCATGGCATGGCTGTATGACATCATAGAGCAGGCTGTGACATCAAAGTGTGTGCTGTGATATTATAGAGTTTCAGTGTGACATCATAGAGAAGGTTTTGTGGCATCACTGAGAGGGGTTGTGACGTCACAGAGCTGTCTGTGACATCATACGGTAGAGTGTGTGGCCATTGAGCAGATCCTGCCATCATAGAGGGTGGCTCTGTGACTTCAGAGAGTGGATTGTGACATCACCAATTGGCTGTGTAACATCATAGTGCAGGCTGTGATGTCACAGAACAGACAATGACATCACAGGATGGTTTTGTGACATCACATTCAGCTGCATGACATTCCAGGGTTACATCCCAGAGTTAGATCTGTGACATCATAGGAGGCAGTGTGACATCACAGGTGACTGTGTGACATCACAAGGGCAGAATGACATCACAGGGGCTACATGAGGTCACTTGGGAGGTCACTCTGCCCCGGCCCCCCTCACAGTTCCCCCCAGAGCAGTCCAACCCTGCTCGTGCACAGCGGGGTCCCCTGTCCCCCCGGGTCCCCCGGCCCCTGGCCCCGCAGCCTCCCCCAGAGGATGTTCCATGAGATCGACCCCAGAGCCTGAACCGGGGACGGGGGACCGGGGCCCTGGAGGTGCCACAGGGGGACAGGGACCCTCCGCCAGCGTCCCTGTGTCTCCAGGGCCAGAGCCTGGGCCAGAGCTCCTTCACTCTGGTACAAGTCAGGCCTTGAGAGCACTTAAAAAATCCCTGGAAAGGGATCAGCAAAAACCAGATTTAATATTAAGTGACAGCACCACAGAGTTCATCAGCAAGAGCCACTCTGCTCCTGACTGGATACTTCAGGCACGCCAAGGAAAAAAAGCAACAACAAAACCGAACAAATTCCAGGCAATCAATCCAGAAGTCATCAGAGAACTCTCCCTGTCAGTGTGTGACACAAGGACAGTGAGGGCAAGGATGAAAGGAATACGGCCTAAAAGCCTAACAGAGCTCAAATTTAACAGGACTTAACCTGCACCTTTACCTTTACTGACACTTTCATCTTCACAATTTAGCAAAAGAACAGAGCTTAACAGTATTTAACCTTACTTAACACTTTTGATTTAGCAATTTAAAGGAGGAATAACACAACAATATTTAACTTAGCTAATAACTTAAATGAAACTTAACAACTTAGCAAAACAACTCTTAGCAGCATTTAACTTAGCTTAGACCTTGTGATTTAACCTCACTTACAGGCCTGACTGATTCAGCTATCCAAGGCACTCCAACCCCTCAGAGAGCAGCATTTCTGCCACATTTCCCCAGCACAGGCACTCCTGTGTGCACACAGACACAAAGAATCAGTGCAAGGCACCTGTGAGCAATTTCCGTGAGGGCAGGCAATGCTCACTGCTGATGCTTTGGCATCTCCCCAGAAAAGGGCAAAGGGTTGAGCCTGGAGGAGTGGGGGGATCAGCCCAGGCTCCGTCGTTGTTCAGGATCCCCGAGTGCAGCAAACAGGAGAGTTCCCGGCTGGGAGAGGCCCCACTCAGAGGGAGTCGCTGGCCCAGGAGAGCTCCAAGGCCTCCTTTTGGAGCGCTGCTTGCAGGGCCCCAAGAGAGGGGCTTCATTCCCAGCAATGGCTCATCCTGGCTGCATCAACAGCTTTCTTTGGCAGTGTGAGAACAGGGATGTTGTGCCACTGAGGGAACAGAAACAGTTCCCAGGACTGCTCCTACAGAAAGCAGGAGCTGGTTGGGCAGCAGCAGTGCCTGGAGCAGACAGTGTTTGTGATGAGCTGCAGAGGAGCTGAGCCCAGGGGCTGTTGGCCAAGGCCGAGGCCCAAGGAGCATTTCTCAGCTGGCAGGGTGGCCTGAGAAGGGGATGAGGGAATGCAGCAGCACAGGGCCCATGGAACCAAGGGACCATTGTGACACTGTGGGGCCCTGTGAGACCAAGGCACCCTTGTGACACTGTGGGGCCTCATGGAATCATGCAGAGCACTGTGACATTGCTGGGCCTCATGGAACCAAGGGGACTGTACTGATGCCATGTGACCTCATGGAATGTAGGGATCATTGTGACACTGTGAGGCCCCATCATACAAAGAGTCCACTGTGTCACCGCGGAGCCACATGGAACTGTGGAGACCATTGTGACACTTTGGGGTATCATGGAACCAAGGGGCCATTGTGTCACTGAGTGGACTCATGGAGCCAGACATCCATTGTGACTTTGCAAGGCCTCATGGAATCATGGAGAAACCACTAAGACACTTCACAGCCTCATGGACCCTAGAGGCCATTGTGACACTGTGGGGCATCATGGAACCAAGGGGCCATTGTGACACTGAGTGGACTCATGGGATCATGGAGACCTTTGTGACACTATGAGGCCCCATGGAATAAGCAAAGCATTGTGACACTGTGAGGCCTCATGAAACCAGTGAGACCATTGTGACCCTGGAGGTCCCCACAGAACCAAGAGGACCATGGTGATCCTGTGGGGCCTGGTGAAACCAAGAGGCCTTTGTGATACTGCAGGGCTGCATGGACCATAGGTCCATCGTGACATTGCAGGGCCTCGTGTCATTAGTGACATTGTGTCATCGTGTCCTCCTGTCATTGTGACACTGGAGAGCCAAAGGAGACCATTGTGACACTGCAGGGCTGCATGGAACCAAAGGTCCATTGTGATACAGAGGGGCCTCTTGTCATCAATGGTCCATTGTGACACTGTGGAGCCAAAGGAGACCATTGTGACACTGCAAGGGCACATGGAATCAGTGGGACTATTGTGACACTGCAAGGCCTTCTGGAACCTAGGGCCCATTGTGACATTGTGGGACTCCAATTAACTAAGGGTCCATTGGATCCAGCTGCAGATCTTCCTGTAATCAACAAGTCCTTGTGACACTATGCGGCACCATAAAACCAAGGGAACAAAGAACATATCTGTCTGGTTTGGCCTCCCAGGAGCCACATGACTGGTCCAACTGACCTTGACATATTTAGGGTCTCATCTGCTATTGAAACAATGGGGCTGCATGCTTTCCTTCCTATGGAAAAGATCTGTTCTTCTCCTCCAGGCATGCTTGGCCAGAATTGGAGTTTCACCTCCAAATTTCCTTATATCCAGGGATTGTTCCCATAGGAATATTTCCAAGACAAGTCTGTCTGGCAATGGTCTCACAAGGGTCACCTCCCATCTGGCTCCAAAACAATTGTCAAGGCTCTGTGCTTTCCTTCCAATGGGAAAGAACTCTCCTGCTTCTCGAGATGCCCATGGCTGAGATTGAGTTTCCACCTCCAAAACTCCCTATATCCAAAGACTGGTCCCAGACAAAATCTGCCATTACTGACAAATC
Organism: Zonotrichia albicollis; assembly: GCF_047830755.1. NCBI lineage: Eukaryota > Metazoa > Chordata > Aves > Passeriformes > Passerellidae > Zonotrichia > Zonotrichia albicollis. The sequence continues at coordinate 41,914,977 of NC_133826.1, forward strand.
TGGCTGGCCTTGTGCCCAGTGAGTCTCTCACCCGCCTTCCAAACACTGGGGCTCTGTGCTTTCCTTCCTATGGAAAAGAGCTGCCCTTCTAGGCCAGGTGCCCATGGCCAGAATGGGATTTCACCTCCAGCATTTCCTGTTGTGACAGACTGGAGAAGATTGTTGGATCGAAACATGTTGTTGGGGGGGGAGGAAGGGGTAGGTCCAGCACTGCCCTGCCCTGTGACCCCAATCCTCCCAGAGCCTCTATCCCAGCCCAGCAGTGTCTGCCAGTCCCTGGCACAGCACAGGTAATGCTCCACAGCCACCTCTGCAGCCCCCAGCCCAGCTCCTGAGGGACCAAATGAGCCCAAGTCCCCCCTGGGGGAAGGGCCCAGGAAGACCAAGGGGTATTGAAGGCTGACCACAAGGCAAGCACACGTCTTGACCCTACCTCCTCTTAGAATTTCTATTTATTTTAACACCATTGGAATTCAGGAGTTGGTAGCTCTGTGTGTGCTTCTCTGTATCTTTTTTGCCTTTCTCTTTTTCTGTGTCTTCTTCTAATTTCATTCTCTTGTAAATTTTAATTGACATAAAATAGAACAAGATTACAATCTGTGGAATTGGATGGGCCAAGGTATTGCTTTGAGAAGTGTTTCTGTTGATTGTTTGTCGTATTGAACATTTTGCAAAAAATTTTCTTGATTTTCCAGTTTGCCAGTAAAGGCTGTTTTATTGTTTTGAGTTCCTGAGAATCTCTTGTTGGTATTTCTCCAGTGCGTCCAACTCAGAGTACACAAACAACTGTAATTCCTTTTAAATGTCTCCTTGAGAGAGTTGTTTGGGGGATGGCAGTCAGGGTTTGTCTGTCCTGCTTGGCACAGCCCAGGCAGGGCTTGCCCAGCCACATTCCACACTCCATTTCCCAGCTGGAGCTGCTGGTGCCTCTGAGTTGTGCTGCCCCAGCCCCAGGGATGCTCTCCTTGTCTGCCCATTCCCCCACAGTCTCTGGGCAGGGATGGCCTCAGTGGGGGCTGCTGACATCCTCAGCACCTTGGAGGCTGCTGCTGAATTTTCCTGCTGCAGAGGCTTGTTCAGCCTTCAGCTCTCCAGTGCAGGAATTCAGTGTCCCAGGGCCCATTAACATTCAGAACACCTTAACAAGCCAAGCTCTGGGAATATTTTGATTAAAGTTACAAAAAATTTTGTAGTTAAGTAGCTCTCAGTAGTGAATTCAAAGTGAATACATGAAATTTGAAAAGACAGCCAGAAAATATTTTTTTAGGTCAACATTTTTAGTTTCCTGTTAATTTTTTGATATGTGCAGTCTCCAATTGACACTGAATCCAAGAACCTCCTCATGCAATTTGAATAGATATGAAAATCAAGACCCTTTATGGCTGACAATCAATCAGGCTCTGTCCCTATCCCCAGCCCACCATTTCCCCCATCCAAGGCGTGGCACTCAGAGCAGCCTTGTTCAAATCTGAGCTCCTTCCAGCCCGGGCTGCACCTGCAGCTTTCAGCTCCTTGGCTCCAACTCCCACCTGCTTTCCTTGGAGAAGGAGCTGCCCAAGACAAAGAGGGATGTTTATTTATTGTCAGCCAACAAAGCCAAGGGAAGACACAGCTCCATGAAATGCAAAAGTGATTCCTCTGCTGGATATTAAATCTACTTTCCACAGCAGACAGTCTCAGAGCAAAGGAAAACACCTTCTGTGCCCAGCATCGATGCTAAGGTCTCCCACTACCTTCCTGCCCCAATTCTGCCCAGAATTGCTCTTTGCACACACGAGTCACATGCTGAAGTCAGGAGCTCCCTCCATGTCCCGTGGGAGGAAAAGAGAGAAAGGGGATGAAGAGCTCTCCTGTGCAGAGCCAAGGTCCAAGTGCCCCTGCAGTGGGTACCACAACTCATCAGGTTTGTGTCCTTTGGGCTCAGGGCCTGGTGACACTCAGAGGCACAGAAAGGTTTCTTGCCAACAAACACAAGTTAAACATTTGAACAGTTTAAAATCCCTAACAGCTCTTCCCTGAGCTCTCTGGGATGTCCCAGCAGCATCTGACATGTCCCCAGTCTGCACTGCTCCAGTCTGAAACAGGGCCCAGCATGGTGCTGGGATCATCAGAGAGCTGAGATTTGTGCTAGAATCCAATGCCCTCCCTACCCTGCAGCAGCCCTGCATTTCCCTCCTGCAGCCCTGGTCTCCAGCACAGCCATGGAGGCTCTTTGGGCTCTGGAGTGTTTCTGTAGCCCCCAAGGGCAGCTGAGCTCTGCCTTTGGCACAGTCAGGCCTGGCCGGTGCAGGCCATGCTCAGCAATTGCTTGTGCATGTCTGGCCTTGCTGTCAGCCCCGGCAGCGGCTGCGTGGCCCCTTTGTGGCCCTGTGCTGGCCCAGCCATGGTGGCCCAGCCCCTGTGCAGGCCCAGCCCAGGCCAGGAGCTTTGCGGCTGGGAACGGCCCCTGTGCCGTGGTGCCCACAGCAGCCTTGGGGCTCTGTGCCCCATGGCCTCCCTGCTGGGCAGCCTCTGCCAGTTCCCGCAGAGCCCGTGGCACCTAGGGGCCTGCACAGACAGCCCTGCCCCGGGTCTGCCGGCCTCTGGGCCAGCAGAGAGGCAGCCAGGGTTGGCCATGGCCGGGAACAGGCCCTGAGCCCTGCAGGAGGATGCAGCTGGGCCACAGCCAAATTCAGCCCAGGCCAAAGCTGGGCTCAGCTGCCAGGGCTGCCAAGGGCTGGGCTTAGAGACTGGCACTGACAAATGTCCTGGGCCCCCTCCCTGCTCTATCCATGCCTCCAAGGGCACAGAGCAGCCTCCTCTCTGGGCCACTTGCCTGTTTGCAATGCCTTGCACAGGCACTGGCCCTGCCCCACAAGGCCTGGCCTAAGTCCTGCCCCTGCACGCTCAGCCAGGCTGAGATGGACACTGATGGTTTCTGGGCCAGGCTCTCTGAGCCCAGCCCAGCTCCATGCAAGCTCTGCCAGCTGCCCTGAGCTCTGGGCAGCACCAAGGGCCTCTCCCCAGCCCAGCCCAGCCGGCTCTGGCCTCACAGCTCTGCTCAGGCCAGGCTGCTCTGGGCCCTGCCCCACGGCCTCAGCCCCTGGCAAGGGCACAGCAGCAGCTGCAGCTGCCACAGGACTCAGCCCCAGCCATGGGGGAAGGTGCTTGGCCAAGGCCAAAGGAGGCTCCCTGGCTGCCCTGCTCCCCTTGGGCTGAGGTGCTGAGAGCTCTGCAGCCCCTGCTGCCATCCCATCTGCCCAGGGCAGCACAAGAGCCCCGGCCTTGGGGCCATCAAGAGCTGCTCCTGCTCCAGGTCCAGGGCCCATGCCAAAGCTGGGGCAGCCACAAAGCTGTGCCCGTTTCTGTTCATTGCTGCTCTGATGGGGATGGATCCTCAGCCACTTGGAGGTTGTTGATGCATTTTATTACTCCAGAGGCCTCTTCTTTCTTGAGCACTTAAGTTCAGGAATTCATTTTAAAAAGCTCATAAATATCTGTTAAAAAAATCTGAACAAGAAAAACCTCAAGGAATAATGTAAGTTTTAAATTCTTCTGTGGTTAATTAGACAGATTTCAGAAGTATATTCAAAGTGACCCTCCTATATTGAAAAAAAAAGGGACAGAACTGTTTTGTCCTGTTTTCTTTTACTGTTGATAGTTTGGTATCAGCAATTGATCTTGACCAATTGATATTAGTCCAACAGATATTGACCCACAGCTGCTTCCAGTGTAGTCTGGATAAATATTAAAATCAAGACCCTTCATTGGCTGACAATCAATCCCTCTTTCTCCCCATTCCTTCTCCATCATTTCCTTCATCCAGCCCCTGGGACACCAATGGATCAGGAGCAGTGTTGCCAGCAGGAGCAGGGCAGTGATTCTTCCCCTGTCCATAGCAATGGTTGGGCAGCACAAGGTTAGGTCACAGGAACTGGCTGCCCAGGGAGGTGGGTGAGTCACTGTCCCTGGAGGTGTTTAAGGAAAGACTGGATGTGGCACTGATTGCCATGGTCTGGGTGACAAGGTGGTGTTGGGTCCCAGGATGGACTTGATGCTCTCCAAGGTCTTTTCCAGCCTGGTTGATTCTCGGATGATTGTGACACTGCAGGGCCCTGGTGAACCCAGGGGCCATTGTGACACTGTGGGGCTGAATGGAAGCAAGGAGTCCATGGTGATAGTCTGGGTCCTGGTGGCACCACAGAGGCCACTGTGACACTGTGGAACCAAGGGGCCATTGTGCCACTGTGGAACCAAGGAGACCCTTGGGAGAGCCTGGGGACAATGGAATCAAGGGGCCATTGCTCAATTGCAAGGACTCTGGGAGCTGAGGGAACAATTGTGACACTGTAGTGCCCGATGGAACCAAGGGTCCCTGGTGACACTGCAGGATCCTGTGTCACTAGGGCTCCATTGTGACACTGCAGCACCAAGGAATTCACTGTGGTACTCTGAGGCCTCATGGAACCAAGAGGCCACTGTGACCCTGCAGGGCCTTGTGGAACCATGCATAGCATTGTGACAGAGCAGGACCTGGTGTCATGATGGGGCCATTGTGACACTGCAGGGCCCCATGGAACCAAGGGGCCAGTGCTGCTCCTCAGGGACTCATGGAATGAAGGAAACATGTTGGACACTGTGGTGGCCCTTGGGACCAAGAGGCCATTGTGACACTGTGGAACTGTGGAGAGCATTGCTGCACTGCCAGACCTCATGGAACCAAGGATCCATTCTAACACTGCAGGGCCTTGGGGGACCAAGAATCCATTGTGACACTGTGGGGCCCAAGGATCCAAGGGACTTTGTGACACCAAGGGATCCCATGGAACCAAAGGAACGTTGTGACACTGGGAGGCCTAACGCAATCATGGAGACCATTGTAACACTCTGGGGCCTCATGGAACCGTGGTGACACCAAGTTCTCTGGGAGTGTTGATCTGCTGGAGGGTAGGAGGGCTCCGCACAGGGCCTTGGACAGGCTGGATCCAGGGCCCAAATCCAACAAGGTGAGGTTTAACAAGTCCAAGTGCCGGGTCCTGCACTTTGGCCACAATGACCCCTGCAGGAATACAGGCTGGGGACAGAGTGGCTGGAGAGCAGCCAGGCAGAAAGGGACCTGCAGAGAGTGATAGACAGCAGGCTGGACATGAGGCACCAGTGTGCCCAGGTGGGCAAGCAGGCCAATGGCTCCTGGACTGGATCAGCAATGGTGTGGCCAGCAGAAGCAGGGCAGTGATTCTTCCCCTGTGCGGGGAACAGGTTTGGCAGCACCTCGAGTGCTGTGTCCAGTTCTGAGACCACCAATTTAGGAAGGGCATGGAAGGGCTGGAGCGTTTCCAGAGAAGGGCAACAAGGCTGGGGAGGGATCTGGAGCACAAATCCTGTGAGGAGAGGCTGAGCGAGCTGGGATTGTTTATCCTGGAGAAGAGGACGCTCAGGGCAGACAAGGTGATGTAAGGGCACAGGTTGGACTTTATGATTTCCAAAGTCTTTTTCAATGTCACTGATTCTGCGATTCTCTGAAACCACCTTTGGAGCAGTTGCAGGAGGAGCCCTGGGCCTCCTCTTCAGGAGCTCCAGCAGCCCAGGTCCCTCAGCTTCTCCTGCCAGCCCCAAAGCCCATCCTGTCAGTCCTGCAGAGCCTCTGCAGCTCCTCCTCACTGCCCAGAACAGGGAGCCCCAGAGGCAGACACAGCAGCCCAGATGTGCCCCCCTGGCCTGGAATGCCTCTGGCAAGGGAGCAGCACCAGGCACTGCAGGAGCCTGCAGACAATTCCTGCAGCACTTGTAGGATGATCCTGCTGCCCAAGGGACGTTCCCATGGTGCCAAGTCAGGAACTGCAATGGGGAGTGGGGCCAGAGAGGAAAGGGCAAACAGGGATGGGCTGTTTGCAGGGGACGAAACAGAGGTGGGCAATAGGAAGAAATCTGGATCAGGAAAGAGGAAAGAAAGCAAAGGTGAAGCAAAGGAAATTCTCAGGGCAGTTTGGGGGTGGCTGCCAGGCAGCACTGGCTCTGAGCAACAGCGTATGCAGTGGGACAGGAAACTCCCAGCTGATGGGAACAAACTTTCTGGCTGACTGCAGAGGCCAGGACAAAACTGAGTGGTTTCCCTGGTGTCCCCCAGTCCTTGCTGGCCCCAGGAGCTGATGGCATTTGTGCTCCCTCAGGTTCATGTCCCCACACCAACAGCATGGGGGTGCTCCCCCTGCTGTGTGCAATGCAAACAGGGGCTGCTGAGCCAGTGCTGCTGTGACTGTTCCTGGAAGGATGGGGCACCTGTGCGAGCTGGGGGAGAGGCCAGGGCTGCAGAGGGGGATGTTGTTGGCAGCTCCATGAGGACGCTCTGGGACGCTGCCCTGTGCTGTGCAGCGCACTGGGGATGGATCAGCCCCTGCTCTGCTGCTCCTTCCCGTCTGCCCCAGGGCCCTTGCAGAGCCCCAGCCATGCTGTTTGCCCCCAGCCTGCCCACGGCCAGCCTGGGGCTGCTCACGGGGCTTTTCTGTGTTGAGCATTGGCCTGGGTGTGTTCTTGAGAGAGCCTGGGCAAGGAGCCTAGAGCCCCCAGGCCCTGGGCTGATGCGTCAGCGGTGCCCCAGCAGTGCCCATGGCCTGTCCCTGCTGCAGCCCCAGCACTGCCACCCCCAGGGCTGTGCCCGGCCCCGAGAGCACTCAGGCCCTGCAGCAACACCAGGGCCACCAGGGCAGCGGGGCAGGGCCACGGCAGCAGCACTGGCAACACCAACAGCTGCTGTGCCAACCCTGATCTGCCCCCAGCTCTGCACACAGACATTGCTGCTGCAGCTCCAGAGAAGGCAACAAAAGGGAGATCTTTGGTGAAAACTTTGCTGGGAGATCCTTTATTTCCTTTAAAGCCACCAAGAGCACAGCCCCTCATTGACACAGTCTGTGGCCACAGAGAAGGTGGAGAGAAACAAAATGAGAAATGGCACGAAAAATGACATTATTTTGTGGGCAGTACTAGAAAATTAATATAAAGGGAAAAAAATCCACAATCAAAACAAAAATAGGATAACTTTTATTACAAGAGATTTCCAGAAATTGGCCATCAGTTTAATGTTCCTAAAAGCATCCAGTCATCAGTGTCCACACTGCAGCCTTGAGCTCCTGGTTCCTCAGGCTGTAGATGAGGGGGTTCAGGGCTGGAGGCACCACTGAGTACAGAACTGACAGGGCCAGATCCAGGGAGGGGGAGGAGATGGAGGGGGGCTTCAGGTAGGAAAAAGAGCCAGTGCTGACAAACAAGGAGACAACGGCCAGGTGAGGAAGGCAGGTGGAAAAGGCTTTGTGCCGTCCCTGCTCAGAGGGGATCCTCAGCACAGTCCTGAAGATCTGCACATAGGAGAAAACAATGAACACAAAACAGCCAGAAGCTAAACAGACAGCAACCAATGAAATCCAAATTTTTCTGAAGTTGGATAGTGAGCAGGACAGTTTGAGGATCTGTGGAACCTCACAGAAGTACTGGCCCAGAGCATTGCCATGGCACAGGGGCAGGGAAAATGTATTGGCCGTGTGCAGAAGAGCATTGAGAAAGGCACTGGCCCAGGCAGCTGCTGCCATGTGGGCACAAGCTCTGCTGCCCAGGAGGGTCCCGTAGTGCAGAGGTTTGCAGATGGACACGTAGCGGTCGTAGCACATGATGGTCAGGAGGAAAAACTCAGCTGAAATGAAGAAGAGAAAGAAAAAGAGCTGAGCAGCACATCCTTTGTAGGAGATGTCCCTGGTGTCCCAGAGGGAATTGTGCATGGCTTTGGGGACAGTGGTGCCGATGGAGCCCAGGTCGCTGAGGGCCAGGTTGAGCAGGAAGAAGAACATGGGCGTGTGCAGGTGGTGGCTGCAGGCTACGGCGCTGACGATGAGGCCGTTGCCCAGGAGGGCAGCCAGGGAGATGCCCAGCAAGAGGCAGAAGTGCAGGAGCTGCAGCTGCCGCATGTCTGCCAGTGCCAGCAGGAGGAAGTGCCTGATGGAGCTGCTGTTGGACATTCCTTCACTCTGGGCATGGTGAACTGCTGAAAGAAGACATTGACAAGCTGTGACAGATTTCCTTGAGTCCATCTTATGCTCTTTTATTAGGAATCCCCTCAAAATTATTTTTCCTCTTTTATAGAAAATTTTCTAAAATTCTTTGGTTTTGATTTTGGGTTTGTGCTCCTTCTGAGTTATTGCTTTGTCTTCAGCATTACACTCAGCCCGAATACTGGGGAGACTTTAGGGAAAACAGGGCTCCTGGTGTCCCAGTGCAGTCAGACCTGCTGGAACCACACAGATGCCCTTTGTTCATTTTACCTCTCTCTATTTCAGCATGATCACTCTTAGATCTTTCTTGACAAAAAAAGTGGACTTTTTCAATTCTCCATTTAAAAAATAGTTTTCTCCAAACCCTTCTCTCTTTCCCTGTGCAGCTGGACAGGGAGGAATACCAAAGGTTGGTTTGGCTCTCTGCTGCCTGGAGTTTTGCCTACTGGGAGCTGTTTCTCTCTATTCAAGCCTTGTCCATGCCAGTGCTGCCAGAACCCAGCCCAGCCCTGGGGACTCAGCTCTGTCCTGCAGACCCCTCCCAGCACAGGGCACTGCCCAGGGGCATCTCCCTGGCAGCAGGGCCTTAAGGGCAGGCCAGACAAACAGAGATGCTGCAAGCCAAGGTGCTGCTGCTGCTGCCTGTAGGGAGAGGAGGGTGAGGAGGCACTTTCTGAGGGAGATCTGAGGCCCATCTGCTGATGCCCAGGGTGACAGTGCAGGAGTCTGTGACACAGACAAAGCTGACAGCCCCTTTCCCTTCCCTTCAGGAGAAAGCTGGAGCAGCTCTGGCCATGCAGCACCATCTCCACAGCAGGAGGAATCTGCCCTGATGGGGGTGGCTCCTTCCACCTCCAACTTCTCCCCTGCAGCGTCCATGGGGAGCTGCCAGGCAGGCTGAGAGCTGCCCCTGGCAGGTGGCACATGCCCTGGGCTGGCCAAGAGCCCTGAGGGCTGCAGGAGCTGCTCTGCAGGACAGCCCTGGGCAGCCCTGGCTGCAGCCCCAGCTCAGCCCCTGCAGCCGTCCCTGGCAGCAGGAGCCGTCCTGCCCTGTCCCTCTGACGGTGCCCAGGGCAACCCCGCTCTGCAGCACATCCTCCTCCTGCTCCTCCTCCTCCTCCTCCTCCTCCAGTGCCACAGAGAAACTGAGAGAGTCCTCCTGACACATCCCCCAGGCTGTGTGGCGTGCTGGCTTCATGAGATCCCTCCAGGAGCACAGGGGACATTGCCCTGCACCCACACACTCACCATGCACAGGGCTGTGAAGATCTTTCTCCAAGTGAAGTCTCAGCTCCATGTCTTCTCAATCCTGATTGCCTTCAGCCTGTCTCTGCCTGGCTCCTGTCCCCTCAGTGCCTGCAGGCAGAGCCCTCAGCCCTGCTAGGTTGGGAGAGGAGCTGGTCCTGGCAAGAGCTGTTCCTTTAAAGCTCAGCAGCACAGACGCAGCACAAGGACATTAATGAGCCTCTTGGGGATTTGGTGTTGTTTACATCAGACTCAGTCCCTGAGAGGGTGTTCAAAAACTTCTCAAGAACTGGAAGTTAAATTTACACTCCAAAGTCTATCAAGTTTTAATGGGTCCCACTGAGGGACATGACTGAGAAAACATCCCTCGGTTCCAGTTAGAGCAGAACACTGGAGGCAGTGATGTGATTTATTAAAAATATATGGATATTGATCTAGTACCAATATCCAACAGTGATAGGCAAAGAATGTCTAACACTTTAAATTTAGAAAGTGTATGTTTAGTGCGACGCTGGGCAGCGTGCAGGATAGCTGGGACAAGGAGGCAATGAGACCCCAGCCCTGCAAGGGTCACTTGTTTCCTGCTCCTGCCTCAGGCCCAGGGCCAGCAGCCATGGCCAAAGTGCTGCCCAAGGTGGCTCTGGCAGGGCTGTCTTGCAGCTGCTGCCCATCCCTGTGCCCTGTGCAGCCCAGGCTGTCCCACAGTGTCCCTGCCCTGCGCCTCTGTCCCTGCAGGCTGTCGGCATCCCCCGGCTGCCCCACCTGGCTGGGCCCTTCCTTTGCTGATAGCTCTGCCTCCTGCCTGCCTCTGCCTGCCCACACAAAGCCTGTGGCTGACCCAGACTTCTTCTGGGGGATGTGCTGCACCACAGTCCTGCCCCGAGACAGAAATTCCTATCTCCTCATGTCCAATCTTGGCCTCCCCTTCTGTATTTGTGGTATAATTTCTCTATCTGGCTCTTTCCCACTAGGGAGAAAAAGCTTCGCCATTTCTGAATCCACCCTTCCAGCCCTTCCAGGTCACTCCTGTTTTGTCCTCAGTCACTTCACAACTGAGCCCTGGGCCATCAGTCTACATGGGTTATGTTCTTGAGGCCATCAAACCCCAGCCTGGGAGATCTTTGAGCCCTCTCAAAGGTGTTTTCAGATGAAAATATTCTGTTCATAGTCTAAGAATATCACTAGAGGCCAAGGCCAGGCTAACGTGTCTGTCCTGAAAGCTTTTGTCTTGCAGCACTCTTGGGATAGATGGAATTTTGGCTGCCAAATTCCAATTTTTGCCATGGCTCCTGGACAAGAAGGCCAATTTTTTTTCCATAGGAGGGAAGGCACACAGGCCTGCTACTTCTGAGGCAGATGAGATGTGGCCACCAGAGGCCAAGGCCGGGCAGAGCTGGCAGGTTTTTTTCTGGGTATCTTTCCCTTGCATAAAGGAAATTTTTAGGGGAGAGAACCAATTTTGTCCATGGGTGTCTGAAAAGAGAGACAGTTCTTTCCATAGGAAGGAAAGCATGGAGCCCCAGTGTTTCATGGGCAGATGAGAGGCAGCCCTTGACATTCCAAGATCAGCCAGACCTGTCTGGTCCCCCCTGAAAGGCCACATGAGCCAGAGCTTTTCCATGTTCCTCTATTCCATGGGGCTCCACGATGTCCCAGTGGTTCCCTTGCTTCCATGAGTCCCTGAGGTGTCACACTGGCCCCTTGGTTACACGAGGCCCTGAAGGGTCATAATGTTCTCCATGGTCCCACGAGGCCCCACAGAGCCATGATGGTCTCTTGGTTCCATGAAGCCCCATGGTGTCACCATGGTATCTCAAAGTGTCACAATGGTCTCCATGGTTCCACCAGGCCCTCACAGTGTCACTGTGGTCCCCATAGGAAGGAAACAACCAAGCCCCAGTGTTCCAGGGGCAGATGAGGGGCAGCCACCAGAGTCCAAGGGCAGCCAGATTAGACAGAGCTGGCAGATTTTGTCTGGGAGACAGCCTTGCATATAGGGAATTTTAGAGGCAGAATACCAGTTTCAGACATGGACATCTGGATGAGAACGACGTTTTTTTTTCCCTAGGAAGGAATGCACAGAACACTGGTGTTTCATAGCCAGGTGAAAGGCTGCCATCCTTGGCCAAGGCCAGCCAGACCTCTCTGTCCTGGCAGCTTCTAACTGAGAGCAGCCCTTGGATATTGGGAATTTTGCTAGTGGAATCAAAATTTCGGCCATTTCTGCATTGATAAGAAGAACAGTTCTTTTCCATTGGAAGGAAGGCACGGAGCCCCAAGTGTTTCAGGGGCAGAAGTAGAGAGAGAAGACTCCTGAGAGGTCAAAACAGCCAGACCTGTTTGTCCTGGCAGCTTTCATCATGGAGGAATCCATGGACATATGGAATTTAGGAGGTGGAATCTCAGTTTTGACCATGGGCACCTGATAGACATGGATGGTTTTTCGATAAGAAAGAAAAGTGTGAAGTCCAAGTTTCTTGGAAGAAGATGAGAGGTGACCGCCCATGGGCCAAGAGAGCCCAATCTGTCTCTCCTGACACCTTTCATCTGGGGGAAATCCTTCGATGTAGGGAATTTTGGACGTGGAATCTCAATATTGGCTGTGGGCACCAGAGTTCTTTTCCTTAGGATGGAAAGCACAGAGCCCAGTGTTTCAAAGGCAGATGAGAGTCAGCTCTTCAGAAACCAAGGCCAGCCAGACCTGTCCCTCCTGGCAGTTTTTGTCTGGGAGAAATCCCTGGATATAGGGAATTCTGGAGGTGGTTTCCCAACTTTGGCCATGGGTGCCTGGATGTGAAAGGTGCTTTTTTCCCATAAAAGCACATGGTCCCAGTGTTTCAAAGGCAGATGAGAGGTGGCCCCTGGGTGGCCAAGCCAGCCAGATCTGTCTGTCCTGGCAGATTTCATCTGGGAGCAATCTTCGCATATATGGAAATTTGGAGGAGGAATCCTGATTTTGGCCATGGACACCTGGAGGAGAAGGACAGTTCTGTCCACAGGGAGGAGAGCCCAGAGCCCCAGTGCTCCAGGGGCTGATGAGCTGCAGCCCTCGACATGCCAGGGTCAGCTGGACCTGTCAGGTGGCCCCAGGTGTCCCAGCCAGCCAGGCCTTGATGCCTTGAGAGGCTGCCTGGAGCAGAGGAATAAAGTAGGGATTTATTAAAAGGCCTTCAAAGGATACACCTGGGGCAGTACAAGAGCCCGGCTGAGGGTACACTCAAGATGGACAATGGGTCACACATTTTCACACTTTTATAAGTTTTGGTCCACTTCTATATTGAGGCTAATTATCCAATTACAGCTTCAGGTTGTGAAGTCCCATCCTCCCAGTCTGCTCTCTTCCATTTGCTGTTTGCACTTTTTGGGCCTGGAGGTGCCGCAGTGTCCTTGGCTCTCTTAGGTTTCTAGGTTTCCTACTCCAGTTATGGAGAAATATTTCAAAGAGCTTCTAAAAAAATGCACTCCTATTTTAAAGGATGTATTTTATTACTGCTGTCTTTGGACCAGAGACAATTGCAGCATTCTGCGATTGGTATTGATCCAGGGTCTCTCCTCAGCAGCTCTGGCCTGCTCACAGAAGCTGTGCCTTGAGCTCTGACCCAGTATGGACAACCTTGCTCCACATTGCCCAGCCCCATCCTGTCTGTCCTCACTGCCCTGGGCCCTGCTGTGCTTGCAGAGCTGGCTGCACTCAGCCTAAGAGGGGTTTTCCCTTTTTGGGGTTTTTTGAAGCAATCTGAAACTCCTGAGTTTCCCCACTGAGAACAGACACACTGCTCAAATGTGTGCCAAGACCAAGCTGCCACCAATAACATTCCCCTCACCCAAGGCAGAACTGTGCAGGAAATGTTCTAGACCTTTGCACTCCACGGTTCCATGAGGCCTTGCTCTGTGGCAATGGACTTTTGATTCTACGAGGTTCTGTACTCAACAACTAACAGCCTTAGTTCCAAGTGTCACCATGGCCCTTTGGTTCCATTGGGCCCCGCTGTGTCACAATGGGCTCCATGATTCCATGATTAATGCAAAAACTTTGCATAAGCAATGAGCAACACCATGGTCTCCTTGGATCCGCATTGTCGCAACAAACAATGGGTTCCATGAGATCCCAAACTGTCACAATGGATATTTGGCTCCATGTGGCCCCTCTGTGTCACAAAGGACCCTTGGTTCCATCCAGCCCCACAGTGTCACAGGGGTTTCCTTGGTTCCATCTGCCCCAAAATGTCACAGGGTTTTCCCTTTTCCTGCAGAAACCAGCAGCACACCCCAGTGCCAGGGTCAAATGTCTGGCAAGAACGAGCAAGGGGGAACATTTGGAGTGATGGATTTTGCCTTCTCAGGTCACAGTGATGTGGGATGGGGCCCTGCTGTCCTGGAGATTGATGAACACCAGCCTGCCCACGGGAGGGGGTAAGAGACAACAGCCTCCGTCCATGGAACTGCAACAGCAGAGAGGTCAGGAGAAGGCTGGGTTTGAAAGACTCTCACCAGCACAGGAAACATCAACCTAGGACATTTTCTTGAAAGCTGACATTTTAGACCATTCTTTTATACAGACATGGACCACCAAATACCAAGTTAAACAGTTTTGGCTTTCTCTGGGCCCTGAGACCAGCTGGATTCTTTTCGCAGTCTGTGCTGTTCCATCCTGTTATAAATGATCAAATCGATAGCCAAACTTATAAGAAAATTAGGAAAGATTTATTAATTTGTCTGTGAGACCGAAGTTTGGTCGTCGAAACCACCTCAGCCAAGGGTCAGCATCAAGCCCGGGATCGGCACTGGGTGAACACGGATCTGACCTCCGAATGTCAGAGTCTCCCCCTGTTCTTGAATGACGCTTTGCGCAGCAAGTTCTTATACAGTTTATTCTTCCTGAGGCAGAAATGACCGAATGTTCTTTGTGTCTCTTCACATGCAGAACCGTGGCTTTACATGTGCAGAGGTAGACAAAGACTCAGTCCAGGTGTCTTGATGTTGTCAGTCAACTCCGGGGAAGTCAGCATTCACATGCATCAGGGTGGGGTTGTTGATTATCTTGGTAGATGTAATCGTCAAGGTGATAATCGCACTTAGGTGGACCCGCCGACCCAGGGAAGCCGGTGATTATTGGCCTGGAAACTTGTATTCTTACATTAAAACCCCAATGTTTATCTCAACTAATATCCAGGAACTAGATATGAGTAAGACACTGCTCCTGGCCAGGATGGTCAAAAGACATAGTGTGGATTTTACAGTATTTTATACATAGCATGTATTATCTCTATCATATACTACAATCCCTCCCCATTTATATCACCAATTTAATTCATGCTCTCAAATTGCTAAATTTTTCATTTTCTACTTCTACCCGCCACCATTGAGGGTCTTTCACAGAGTGCTCCTCTACACTATTCTTTACTCCCCTTGTGGAACACCCTGTTATCCCATATTATTCACATTCGCTTTTGCTTGTTTCTCGAACTTTGCCAATACTTCAGCAGCATTGCTGGAATACTTCCTTTCTCCCAATCACATGATTTTAGATGTGTTGCCTCCGGAAGTTCCCTCCGGATCCAATGGAATTATCGCTATCTGCATTCCCTGGACCACGGAGTGGAACAGTCTAAAAAAGCATGGAATTAGACAAGGCAGGAATAGGATTCCAGCTACTGAACAGAGCACAAAAAACATCACTTTGTTCCACCAGGCCCCACCAAACAATTTGTCCCACCATGAAGATTGTAAAATCGGGTTCCATTTTTGAACTGGGACATGGGCCACCTTTTTGATCTCAGCCGCCAAACCTCTTATGGTTTCCCCATAATCATCAATTTCAATAAAACATTCCAATTCGTTAAACTTTCCACACACTCCCTCTTCTTCGTCCAGCAAATAGTCTAAAGCTATTCGATTCTGGTACACAAATGCCCGTACCTGGGTGTGCTGCTGACTAAGTAAATCCAGGGCGTCAGAGGTATGATTCAAAACAATTTCCACCAATTTCTGCAGCCGAATCAGCTGGTTCAGTAGATAAATCGGAGTCCTATACCCGTAGCTTCCATCCTGGGCCCATGTGGCCGGTCCATAATAATAAATTTTTCTTGCCGCCAGCCACTCTTCCTTCTCCCAGGCTTGCTTACCACTTATCAGTGGTATCATCATTTTGAGGTTTCTTCTCTCCCTTCGCAGGGTCTCGTATAATGAAGCCCCTAGCAGATTACTTTTTGTTTGAGGGCGAGTAAAGAATACCGGCCGAATCATGCCCAGAGTGCATGATCCCTTCCACCTTGGGGGTAACTCACTGTATGCCTTCTTTCCACAAATCCAATAAATTCTATCTGGGGCTTTCCATCTAATGTTTATTTTCCCTGGGTCTCCCAGTACTTTCTCAGGCCTTCCAAGGATTGAAAAGGGTAGACTCCAGGATTTTTGACCCAACACAGTCCTATCCTTTTGTTCCATTCACAATTTGTCTCATTCTTCTGGCTCCAGTATCCCGAAGGGGGTTCTGGCTGCCAGACCTTGCTTATGATGTTTGAGTTCACCGTCAGGGTAGACACACACGGGGTGCATCCCACCATTTCGGTGTACTCCTTTCTGTCTCGACTGATGCTGATGGTTCCAATCACCCTCTGGTCCAAACCCCATCCCTCAGGTGTCTGTGCCAATTTTGAGACCCTCGGATTGTCCCATTTCAAAAGCTGTTCCAGAACCAAACCTTCCCCTTTCCAAGGTCATTTTTCTGCTGACTTCAGCCCCCCACAAATCCAACAATTTGACAATCCTAGTTTGGTTGCAATCTCTTGCATCAGGTCAATGAACAGGTTCCTGTCTGGGGAAGGTAGTTCCCCATCAGCATATTGTTTCTCCAGCATTTCATATTGTTCTCCCAGTGTTTTCAATCTTTCCTGTTCAACTCTTTTTTTACTCATTTCTGACTCCCTTTGCTTCAGTTTCTGAGTTATCTCATTCATTCTCCCCTCAGGATCCTCACCATCTTTATTTTTCGTGAAGCAGACAACCCAGTCATATTTCAAGCACACCCTATCATCATTTGCCTGCGCCAAATCCAATATGAGTGGGTTTCTGTTCAAGGTAAATTTGCTATCAAACTTGACATTTCTTGCCATCCAATACATTTTCCTGTTCATCGTGCATATCCCCAGCCTTGCATTGTCATAACACAATGAATTCACCTGGTGATACGCGACAAGGGTCAATTCTTTCTTTCCCCCAACCCACATGGTCCAGTTACATTGGTTACAAATGGTGATTGACATGGTTTCTATATTTCATTCCCGTATCTGATGTTTGTGCTCATCTGACTGCCAGTTCCTTAGACCTGCCTCGGGATTGATACACCAAATCCCTGTTTCCAATTCACACAATTTGATCCTTGTGCCATTCTTCCAACAGTACCTGTCAGGTTCCCTTAGACATTCTTCCAGGGCTTGGTATGTTGAGGGTCTCCCATCCCTTTGCACAACTGGGACCACCTGAGTGCACATTCCACACTCATCTGAGGAGCTCTCATTTCTGTCTCTCATCGGGACCTCAGTGTGCAGACTCTGCATCCTGCACACGACTAGGCTCAGGCAAATCAGGATTCCCACCAGGTGTACGCCTCTGCCTTTGCCTCCATCTCCTGCGGTGCCACCAGCACCGAGGAAGACCATCTTCATGGCAGCAGGAGTATTCTTCAGGGAACGCGACCTTGGACCTAGCTGCATACCTCCATTTAAAGGCGCCCCACTGTGACACTCTGATTACATCAGAACTGCACGGTACAGTGATGGATTTCCGGCACTCCACATCCAAAATTCCTGCCTATGATCTAAGGTTCCCATGCATGCCATTTTGAAAAATGCAAAACCACTCCTGTGAATCCAATTCATTGATTTCCAAGTTGATGGCTAAGGTTAGGATATGGTCAGTCAGCTCAAGCTCTTCCTCCAAACACTGAGTACACAGCCCCTTTGGCCTCTGTCTCCTTCTACAATGAATTACAAAAACCCCTTGACAATATTTACACTTAAAGTGTACAAACAGATAGCATACACAATCAGACAGTATACAACCTATCTGCTCGCCGTCGGTCATTTACAAGGACATTGGAGTCTGAGTCTCAGGTCGCCTGGGGAAGAAGTGACCCTCCACTTGGATGCTTCCTCCTGATGTTTGACTTTCTTCACCCTAGACGCGTGTGTCCAACCTTTCTCCGGCATCTGAATGGCCGTGTCTGTTGTCAGGAGCACAAGAAAGAAACCTTCCCAGTGAGGAGGGAGAGGTACCTCCTTCCACACTTTCACAAGCACTCTGTCACCCTGTTGGATTTTGTGAATAGCGAATCCCAGAGGAGCACTCTGAGATACTATCCCTTGTTTTCTGAGTTCCTGCAATTTTTTGTTGATTGCAACCAAATATGGTTGAATCTGACAATCCTCAAGCCTGGGGTGTCCCACCCGCATCTCATGTTGTACTGGTTTAGGGCAAATTTGTTAAAGAATCTGCAAAGGAGGGCCCCTCCAGAAAGCGAAACCCACACGGCCCCTCCCCCCAACCGGTTCGGGAAAAAATTCCTGGGAGAGAGGTGGAAAGAACCTGTTTATTTGACTGGCCCCGCACCCCCCCAGCACACAAAATGAACAATACCCGATGACACCGCTTTGAGAAAGATGGCAAAATCAGAAAATCTCTTTCGGGGGGTGGTTGCTCTGTTCTCAGTCCCTCCGGCGCTGGACCAGCCGCTGCAGCCGAACCTTCGGTGTTCCCGGGTCCCAGTCTGGAGCAGGTTCGAGATGGTCACAGGAACAGGAGAGGAGAAACAGTCCAGGAAGCAATGTGGACTGTTTAGCTAGAACTAGCTAATAAGCAGAGGCAGAAAGCAGAGCAGAAGCAAGAGCAGAAAAAGAGAGCAAGCAAAAGCAGCAAGCTGAAGCTGGAAGTGAAAAAACGGCTCTGTGTACCGCTTGTCTCTGTGTCCTGATAAGAGAAACCCAAACACAACTTCCACTCTTCAGAGCCGGTCTTAAAGGCACAGAACAGATGAATGGGGATATACAAGCATCATAACGTCACCCCAGGACATTCCACCCCTTATCCCCATATCATTCTTACCCCACAATCAGATCTCCCTGAGGTACACATCGTGTTGTTCCATCTCTTTGCATTATCCACCACGTGCAACCTGGTCCCTGAGCAAAGACAACCCCACGAATGGGTTTGTCTGTACTCGAGGCAGAATTGATCCACACAGTCTTCCCTAACAAACCTCTGATATGTACCACTGGGACTTTGTCCCCTTCTATTACATTCAGGGACTCAGACTGGGCAGGACCTGCTCGGTTGGTGGAACCTCGGGTGTTAACTAACCAGGTGGCTTTTGCCAGATGCTGCTCCCAATTCTTGAAAGATCCCCCACCCAAAGCTTTCAACTGGGTTTTTAGTAGTCCATTGTACCTCTCCAATTTTCCTGCAGCTGGTGCATGGTAGGGAATATGGTACACCCACTCAATGCCATGTTCCCTAGCCCAGGTGTTGATAAGGCTGTTCTTGAAATGAGTCCCATTGTCTGACTCGATCCTCTCAGGGGTGCCATGTCTCCACAGAACTTGCTTTTCCAGGCCCAGGATGGTGTTCCGGGCTGTAGCATGAGACACAGGGTAGGTTTCCAACCATCCAGTGGTGGCCTCCACCATGGTCAGCACGTAGCGCTTGCCCTGGCGTGTCTGGGGCAGTGTGATGTAGTCAATCTGCCAGGCCTCCCCATACTTGTACTTGGACCACCGCCCACCGTACCAGAGGGGCTTCACTCTCTTGGCCTGCTTGATGGCAGCACACGTCTCACAATCATGGATAACCTGAGAAATACTGTCCATGGTTAGATCCACCCCTCGGTCTCATGGCCACTTATAGGTGGCATCTCTGCCCTGGTGGCCTGAGGCATCATGGGCCCATCGAGCTAGGAATAACTCTCCCTTATGTTCCCAATCTAGGTCTATTTTGGACACCCCTATCTTTGCAGCTTGGTCTACTTGCTCATTGTTTTGGTGCTCCTCAGTGGCCCTACTCTTGGGTACATGGGCATCTACATGGCGGACTTTCACAGGTAGCCTACCTACCCTGGTAGCAATGTCTTTCCACTCATCAGCAGCCCAAATTGGTTTCCCTCTACGTTGCCAGTTAGCCTTTTTCCACCTCTCCAGCCATCCCCACAGAGCATTGGCTACCATCCATGAATCAGTGTAGAGGTAGAGCTTTGGCCACTTCTCTCTCTCAGCAATGTCTAGGGCCAGTTGAACAGCCTTGAGTTCAGCAAATTGGCTTGATCCACCTTCTCCTTCGGTAGCTTGTGCAACCTGTCGTGTGGGGCTCCATACGGCTGCTTTCCACTTCCAGTTCATCCCTACGATGCGACAGGAACCGTCAGTGAAAAGAGCGTAGCGTGTTTCCTCGGGGGGCAGTTGGTTATAGGGAGGAGCCTCTTCACCTCGTGTCACTGGTTCTTGTTCCTCTTCATCTGTGACACCAAAATTCTCACCTTCGGGCCAATTTGTAATGACCTCCAAAATCCCAGGGCGATTCAGTTTACCTATACGGGCGCGCTGAGTGATGAGAGCAATCCACTTGCTCCATGTAGCACTGGTGGCATGGTGAGTGGAAGGAACCTTGCCTTTGAACATCCACCCCAGCACCGGTAGTCGGGGTGCCAGGAGGAGTTGTGCTTCAGTGCCTATTACCTCCAAAGCAGCCTGGACTCCTTCATAGGCAGCCAGGATTTCTTTCTCTGTTGGTGTATAGTTGGCTTCAGACCCTCTGTAGCTTCGACTCCAAAATCCCAGTGGTCGACCCCGAGTCTCCTCAGGCACCTTCTGCCAAAGGCTCCAGGACAAGCCATGGTTCCCGGCTGCAGAGTAGAGCACATTCTTCACCTCTGGTCCTGTCCTGACTGGGCCAAGGGCTACTGCATGAGCAATCTCCTGCTTGATCTGGACAAAGGCCTGTTGCTGCTCAGGGCCCCACTGGAAATTGTTCTTCTTGCGGGTGTCTAGGTAGAGAGGGCTCACGATCTGACTGTACTCAGGAATATGCATCCTCCAAAAACCTATTGCACCCAAGAAAGCTTGTGTCTCTTTCTTATTGGTGGGTGGAGACATTGCTGTGATCTTGTTGATGACATCTGTAGGAATCTGATGCCGTCCATCTTGCCACTTCACTCCCAGGAATTGAATCTCACGAGCTGGTCCCTTTACTTTCCTCTTTTTAATAGCGAAACCAGCTCCCAGGAGGATCTGGATAATTTCCTTCCCTTTCTTGAACACTTCCGCAGCTGTGTTCCCCCACACAATGATGTCATCAATGTACTGCAGATTTTCTGGAGCCTCACCCTTTTCCAGTGCAGTCTGGATCAGTCCATGGCAGATGGTGGGGCTGTGCTTCCACCCCTGGGGCAATCGGTTCCAGGTGTACTGCACTCCCCTCCATGTGAAGGCAAACTGAGGCCTGTATTCTGCTGCCAGAGGAATGGAGAAAAATGCATTGGCTATGTCTATAGTGGCGTACCACCTTGCTGCCTTGGACTCAAGCTCATACTGGAGCTCTAATATGTCTGGCACGGCAGCACTCAGTGGTGGAGTCACTTCATTCAATGCACGATAGTCCACAGTCAATCTCCATTCTCCTTCAGATTTTCGCACAGGCCAAATGGGGCTGTTGAAGGGTGAGTGGGTCTTGCTGACCACCCCTTGGCTCTCCAGCCCTCAGATCATCTCATGGATGGGGATCACAGCATCTCGAGTGGTTCTATACTGCCGTCGATGCACTATGGAAGTGGCAATTGGCACTCGTTGCTCTTCTCCTGTCAGGCATCCTACTGCAGATGGATTCTCAGACAACCCAGGCAAGGTGTTCAATTGCTGGATGCCCTCTGTCTCTACAGCAACTATTCCAAATGCCCTCTGAGTCCTTTTGGGTCTTTGAAGTACCCACTTCGAAGGTAGTCTATGCCCAAAATACATGGGGCCTCTGGGCCAGTCACAATAGGATGCTTCTTCCACTCATTTCCCGTTAGGCTCACATCAGCTTCCACCAAAGTGAAATCCTGGGATCCCCCTGTCACACCAGCAATAGAAACACACTCTGTCCCCACATGTCTTGATGGGATTAACGTGCACTGCGCACCAGTATCGACCAAAGCTTTATACTCTTGTGGTTCCGATGTGCCAGGCCAACGAATCCACACAGACCAGAAAACACGATTTTCCCTGGCCTCTACCTGGCTAGAGGCAGGGCCCCTCTAAGCCTGGTTATCATTCTTTCCCTGGGTGTATGTTTTGGATGTTCCTTTGAGGGGATCAGACATGTCATCATCATCATACCTGGCCGTTCGGCTACGGGCAACTGGAGCTGCTTTCCTCCTGGTGGCTTCCTTCAGTTCACACACCCGTCGTGCCAGAACAGCGGTAGGTTTCCTATCCCACCTTCTCATGTTTTCCCCACAATCACGCAGGTAAAACCACAGCTCAGCTCGTGGGGTGTATCTTCTCTCACCATCTTGGAAACGTCTGCCTTGGATACCGGAACCTCGGATCTGTACTGCTGAAATTTGGATAAGGTCTTCTTTAATCTCCTCTCTAAGCTTCTTATGGTTCTCCTCTATCTTATCCTCTAAGTTCTGCAGACGTGTTTCTACCGCTGCGATTCTGGCATGTGTCGGGCCGTGTACAGCATCTGCATATGCTCGGAGCTTCCTTGCCATGTCAAGCACAGTCTCACCCCTCTCATCCCTCTTCATGATGGCTAAGGCAGAAGCATATTCATGTGGCCCAAGTCGAACGAGTTTTCGCCACATCACAGACGTGCATAGACATACTAAGTCTGGGTTCCTAGTTGTTACATCATCTGAGAAGATAATCTCAGCCACGGCCATTTCTCTCAGGCATTGGATCCCTTGCTCTATTGTCTTCCACTGAGTCTGCTGCATATAGAGATCGTCTGCACACAGGTATCTTTGTGCTACACTTCTTAGGACCCGTTCCCAGAGGCTGTGAGAGTTAGCCCCCCTCATCATTCCTTGGTCTATGACAGAATCCTGTGACAGGGATCCCAAATGCCTCGCTTCAGTGCCATCCAAAACGGTAGCCTCGCCTGCAGCATCCCAGAGACGGACCAGCCAACTAAATATGGATTCATCAGACCTTCGAGTGTAATCCTTCCGTAGGCCACGAAGGTCCTTCAGGGAAAAAGACTCAATATTTGCATCTGATCTTGCACCTGCTGCTTTGACTCCTGACTTTATGTCAGGAGGCACTGAGGTTCCTTCTCCTGCATCATCATCATCATCATCCACTGGTCGATTGGTCTTGGCTGTGCATTTCCCACTTCTAGTGCTGGTAGCAACAGCCATGGGTTTAGATGCTGGCTTCGAGCCTGGAGTGTTAGCTACAGCCTGAGTCACCGGGACAGTTGCTGATTTATCTCCCTGCCCCCCTGCCTCTGTCTGCTGCCCTAGAGTATCTAGCAGTGGGCGATAAGCATATGCCAGGGCCCAGCTCACTGCAATGACCTTCCTCTCCTTAGGCTCATCCTGGTACT
This sequence comes from Zonotrichia albicollis, assembly GCF_047830755.1. Taxonomy (NCBI): domain Eukaryota; kingdom Metazoa; phylum Chordata; class Aves; order Passeriformes; family Passerellidae; genus Zonotrichia; species Zonotrichia albicollis. The sequence continues at coordinate 41,937,818 of NC_133826.1, forward strand.
TCTCTTTCAGATATTTCCCCACCTCAGCTGGGTTCTGAATTTGTTCATGGGGAAAATCCCAGACTATAGGGTCAGAGAATTCCTTCAGGATTTGGCCCATATCCTCCCATTTCCCACACCACTTAGGATTTTCCACACCAGGGTTTACTCCTGAGTCAGGGGTCTCATCAGCCCGTCTAGAAATCTCAGCCCTCATTCTAGAGAAGCAGCAGGCTGTATAGAGGAAGGTTACCAGATTGAATACCAGGAAGATGGTTTCTTTAACATTGAGAGGAAACTGAACATCCTTCACTAGTGATGCAACTGATTCATAGGAGAAGGAGGAAAGCAGAGGCTGAAAAACCTCATTCCCTCCTGCTCCTCCTGCGACAAACTGGATGCATAACCATAGCCATGAACCATTCATATCTGGAGCAGACCCCAGCATGTTTATAAACTTCTTGCACATTATTGCCACCAAACCCAGCAGGATAGCTATTCTGGTCACAGCCCCTCTGATGTAAAAACTACGTATTAGGGGCAATACTAAAGCTATTTCTGGATAGGAAAATAAGCCTAGGGACCAGAGAGGTATTAAAATCTCAAAAAACCCTAGGGACCAGAAATGCATGCAAACCTTCACCCCAACAGACATTATGAATCCAAAAAGCATGGCTATTAGCTGATTTTAACGAACACAGAGTAATAGCAGGCAAAATGAAGTCAAAACAGGGTTTTTCCACTCTCTCTCTCACCTCACGTTTGGGCACCAAAGATTTGTACTGGTTTAGGGCAAATTTGTTAAAGAATCTGCAAAGGAGGGCCCCTCCAGAAAGCGAAACCCACACGGCCCCTCCCCCCAACCGGTTCGGGAAAAAATTCCTCGGAGAGAGGTGGAAAGAACCTGTTTATTTGACTGGCCCCGCACCCCCCCAGCACACAAAATGAACAATACCCGATGACACCGCTTTGAGAAAGATGGCAAAATCAGAAAGTCTCTTTCGGGGGTGGTTGCTCTGTTCTCAGTCCCTCCGGCGCTGGGCCAGCCGCTGCAGCCGAACCTTCGGTGTTCCCGGGTCCCAGTCTGGAGCAGGTTCGAGATGGTCACAGGAACAGGAGAGGAGAAACAGTCCAGGAAGCAATGTGGACTGTTTAGCTAGAACTAGCTAATAAGCAGAGGCAGAAAGCAGAGCAGAAGCAAGAGCAGAAAAAGAGAGCAAGCAAAAGCTGGAAGTAAAAAAAAACAGCTCTGTGTACCGCTTGTCTCTGTGTCCTGATAAGAGAAACCCAAACAAAACTTCCACTCTTCAGTGCCGGTCTTAAAGGCACCGAACAGATGAATGGGGATATACAAGCATCATAACGTCACCCCAGGACAGTCGGATTTATTTTAAAATAACTTCGAATGCTATTTTTCCCTTTTCACAGACCTTGGAGAGGACTCAAAAATCTCCCAAGATGGGGTTTGGAGGCCTCATCACAAAACCAACAGGGAGAGTCTGCAGCCTCTGTGGTCAGTGGAGTAGAGACTGAGGACTGAAAGGGAATAGCCTGGGAGGGATTGAATGGTGATGTCAGGCTGGAGCTTTTCTTCTTGGAGGATATAAGCATGAGAAGGAAATAATGGCACCAAGGGCAGCTGGAGAGGCCCACACTCAACACCAGCAGGAAGGAATTTCCCTGGCAGGGCAGGGCTGTGGTGCAGCACGTCCCCAGCAGGAGCCTGGAGCAGCCCAAGGCTTTGTGTGGGCAGGCAGGAGGCAGAGCTGTCAGCAAAGGAAGGGCCCAGCCAAGTGCAGCAGCCGGGGGATGCCGACAGCCTGCAGGGACAGAGGCGCAGGTTTGCTCAGCACCAGAGACACCTTTCCCTCGCTTGTCTCCACCTGTCATCACTGCCACCAGTGTTCTGCTTTCCCTGGAACCTGCGGACACTTTCTCCGTCCTGTCCTTCAATGGGAACCATTAACCCTTCAAGAAAACTTCTGTGTTTCAATTTATTTTTGAGTTTTTGAGAAGTTTTTGAGCACACTGTGAGGGACTGAGTCTGATGCAAAGAGCACCAAAGCCCCAGAGGGTGATTAAAGTCCCTGTGCTGTGTCTGTGCTGCTGAGCTGGGCCGGGCTCCTGGCCCAGAGGCAGCTCCTGGCAAGGGCAGCACTGCAGAGAGACAGCTCTGGCCAGGAGCAGCTCCTCTGCACAGCCCAGCAGGGCTGGGGCACTGCCAGGGCCCCTCAGGGACACCAGCAGGGCACAGACAGAGCTCACAGGGGCTCCGCACTGGCAGGGGCTGTGGGATGTCCCAGTAGGGGCTGTGTCACAAGCAGCACCTCTGTGGCTGTGTCATAGAGGCACAGAGCAGCTGGGATGTCAGCAAGGGGCTGTGGGACAGCCCTGAGGGGGCTGTGTGAGGTCACAGATTGGGCTGTGACATCACAGTTTGTTGTGTGAGGTCACTGAGCAGCTTCAGCGTCATAGAGGGAACTGTGTGACATCACAGACCAGGCTGTGAGATCATGGCATGGCTGCATGACATCATAGAGCTGGCAGTGTGGTCAAAGTATGTGCTGTGACCTTACAGAGTGTCAGTATGACATCACAGAGAGGGTTTTGTGACATCACTGAGGGGGTTGTTGCATCACAGAGCTGGCTGTGACATCATAGAGTAGGGTGTGAGGCCATAGAGCAGATCCTGCCATCATAGAAGGTGGCTCTGTGACATCAGGGAGTGGGCTGTGAAAACACTGGGTGGCTGTGTAACATCATAGAGCAGGCTGTGACATCATGACATCACAGTAGAGATTGTGAAATCATAGAGTGACTTTCTGACATCACAGAGACTTCAGTGACATCACAGAGCAGCTGTATCACATCATAGCGTGGCGTCTCAGAGTTGGCTCTGGGACATCACAGGGGCAGTGTGATATCACTGGGGCTGGGTGACATCACAGGGGCAGTGTGACATCACAGGGGTTGTGTGAGGTCCCTGGGGAGGTCACTCTGCCCCGGCCCTCCTCACAGCTCCACCCAGAGCAGTCCAACCTGCTCGTGCACAGCGGGGTCCCCTGTCCCCCCAGGTCCCCCCGTCCCCGGGGCCCTACAGCCTCCCCCAGAGGATGTTCCACGAGATCGACCCCAGAGCCTGACACGGGGACGGGGGGCCGGGGTCCTGGTCTCTGTGATGTCATAGCCCACTCTGTGACCACATGGTACCAGATGATAAATTGTCTTCACCAGGTGAGCTCACACATGGAGCTTGTTCTCCACAACCCCAGTGTGGAGAGCCTGGTTCAAGCCTGGTTCAAGCATAGCTTAAAGAAAGTGGCCATGAAGGTACTCAGGTAAGACAAAAATAAAAGGCAGCTGTAAAGCAGCACTTCCCAGGCTTGATTCTGTAAATAATTAAGGTTCTCAGCCACCTTTTATATAAACAACAAGTTTCTCAGACCGTTTCCTCAAAAACAGGCAATATTCTGTCCTTGGCTGCTGTGGGAACAGATGGCCATTCTGGGAACAGATATAAAGGTTTTGAGAACTTTTCATATCATGGTGAGAACACTGATCTTGGTTTCAATAAACAAACTTCAGCTATTGTAAACAGAAGGAGGAGCTGAAGTTTTCTCTACAGCCTATCAGGAGCTCAGATTTTGCAATATGCATGAAGTGAATTAACACTGTTATAAAAGGTGCCCGGTTGATCAATAAATCGGAGTCGATGCTCATCAATCGGATGGTCGTCTCCCTTCACTTCGAAACCCCAGGCCTGTGGAAACCACACAGTGCCCATTGTGTGAGAAGGGAACTGGAAGTTCAGCAGCCTCAGTGTCCTGCCAGCTCAGCCAGGCCCACGGGAACATTGGGGTCCACGAGCACCAGGGACCACCAGGGAGACCCCCAGGACAGGAGAATGCATGGGTAAAGGAGAGGGGAAATATATTAATGATTTTGGGGAAATGATTATCATATGTATTTTTAGTCCAGGACAATCAATGAATATGTATGCAAAATACAGAATATCAAGAGAAACTTTCCTGTACTCAGCATGCACAGCTTTGGGAGGAGCTCTCCCCCATGCATCCAGCTGAATAAAGAATGCTGCTTCTTAATGCTACATTGGGGTTAAGGAGTTTTCTGTTTTACTAAATTTTTGGTAACACTCCCACTGCCAAGGAAAGCTCTGTCTGCTGCTGTTCACAAACAGAGAAGGGCTGGTGGCAGATGTGGGGCTCAGAGGCTGCCTGGGGCACAGTGACCATGAAATAATGAAGTGTTCAATGTTCTGTGAAAGAGGGAGGGGCAGCAACAAAGCTTCTGCCCTGGAAATAGGAAGGGCAGACTTTGGCCTGGTTAGGCTGCAGATTTGGGGAATACCTAATCAGGTACTGATTGCTTTAGGGGAAACAGCCCTTAAAAACAAAGGGGTCCCGGAAGGACGGACACATTTCAAGAAAATAATCATAAGGGGGAAGAAGCAGCCTGTCCCAGTGCGGCAAAAGATGAGCTAGTGAGGAAAATGACTGGCCTGGCTGCCCATGGAGCTTTTCTGGAGACTCAGGGATGGAAAAAGGACCAGCAACTCAGGAAGTCTTTAAGGATGTTGCTGGGTCATACAGAAAGAGAAGCTGAGAGTTGAAAACGCTATTAAAACTTAACCTGGAGGGTTCTGCAAAAAGAATAAAAATGTTTTTATAGAAAAAATAATAGCAAAAAGGAGGAGTAGGAGAACCTCTACTCTTTATTGGATGCAATGGAGAATATAGTAACAAAAGATAAGGAAAAGGCTGAGCTACTTTACCCCTAGTTTGTTTCAATTTTCAATATTAGGAGAGGATATCCTCAGGACAAGAGTTCTCCTGAGCTGGTAGATGGGCACAGGGAGCAGAACAGCCCCTGTAATCCAGGAGGAAGCAGTGGGTGACCTGCTGAGCCACTCAGATGCTCACAGGTGTATGGGATCAGACAGGATCCATCCTAGGGCAATGAGGGAGCTGTAGATGAGCTCCCCAGGCTGCGCTCCATCATTTACCATCAGTGCTGGCTCAGCAGGGAGGTCCCAGAGGACTGGAGGTGCCAGTGTGAGCCCATCCCCAAGCAGGGCTGGAAGGAGGATCTGGAGACCTCCAGGCCTGTCAGCCTGACCTGGGTGCCCAGCAAGGTTATGGAACAGATCACCCTGAGTGCCATCACAGGGCACCCACAGGATGGCACTCACAGGGCACTTCCAGCTGATGGGAACAAACTTTCTGGCTGACTGCAGAGGCCAGGACAAACCTGGGTGGTTTCCCTGCCATCCCCCAGCCCCTGCTGGCCCCAGGGGCTGATGGCATTTGTGCTCCCTCAGGTTCATGTCCCCACACCAACAGCATGGGGGTTCTCCCCCTGCTGTGTGCAATGCAAACAGGGGCTGCTGAGCCAGTGCTGCCGTGTCTGTGCCTGCAAGGATGGGGCACCTGTGTGAGCTGGGGGAGAGGCCAGGGCTGCAGAGGGGGGATGTTGTTGGCAGCTCCATGAGGACACTCTGGGACGCTGTCCTGGGCTGTGCAGCGCACTGGGGATGGATCAGCCCCTGCTCTGCTGCTCCTTCCTGTCTGCCCCAGGGCCCTTGCAGAGCACCAGCTGCTGCTGTCCTCAGCTCCATGGCAACCCTGGGACAAAGTAGTGCCAGGGCTGTTCCAGGTACAATTGCAGTGACACTCGTTGGAGCCACCAGGTGCCATGGCAACAGCCATGGAGGACCCATTCCTTGGTTTGGTGCCATGGCAACCAATGCCCGGCCCCATTGTGATGGTTGGTGGCCATGGAAAGCTGCCCTGGCCCCTTGCTCAGGGCTGGTGTCAGTGCCCAGAGCCAGAGGGGATCCCTTGCTGGGGGCTGTGCCATGGCCACCTGCCCTGTGCTGCGCTGGCCGCTCAGGCACCAGGAACCAGCAGCCACCGGCACTGCCAGGGCCAAAGGCCAGGTCAGCCAGACAGAAAGGGGCAGGGCTGGGCACTGTTTCCATGGCAACTGGCACTGGGGGGACACCTGGGTCACGTGGCCTGGCAGTTGCCATGGAAACCCCTGGCAGGGACTGAGGGCACAGCCCCTGGCACTGAGACACTGCTGGGCCGGGTGCTGAGCACAGGGCTGAGCACGCAGAGATGGTTTTGTTCTTGCTGAGCTGCAGCACAGCCAAGGCCTGTCCTGCCCCTCGGCAGCCACGCTGGGGAGGGGCTGGGGCTGCGGGGGAGCTGGGCAGGGGACACAGCCAGGACAGGGGAACCCAACTGAGCCCGGGCATAGCCCAGACCAGAGCACATCATGCTCAGGGTGTGAAGGGGGGAACAAGGAGGAAGGGGGGAATTTTGGAGGGAGGGCTTTTGCCTTCCCAGGGAACACTTAGGCAAGAGGGGGCCCTGTTTCACCAGTGGGCAGGGTCACTACCAAAGACACAGACAGCAACTTAAGGAATTGTGTCATTTATATCATGCACACCTGCCAAGAATTACAAAAGGATAAACTCAGCAAAGCACATCATCATTAGCAAAGAATTACAAAGGAAGATCAGCAATTCATCATAACCCATCATTACATTTTGATGACCAATCCCTTGGTGAAACACTGGAGGTGGCAGACAAAGATTCTGGCTGACTATCAGGGTACACCTTACAGACACCAGTAGTACTTTAGTGACACCATTCTTCATTCTTTTTTCTCAATCTCATTCAAATTAGGAACAAGAGTTCTGTTGTCCATGGAGCTGGCACCTTTTTAATTCCAGAATAATGCCCCGAGGCCCTTTGCTGTTCAGCTTTCCCATGCTGTCTGTGGCTAAAAAGGCTTGGGGGGCCCTTTCCCCTCTGGCTGGAAGGGGCCGGGTCCCAGTCCCTGAAGGGCACCCAGGCTCCTGGATGGAATTCCTGTGCAAGTCCCTCAGTGTCACAGCAGCCTTCACACAGAGCCCTGTGGATCAGAGCATTTCCCAAAGGGGCCCTTGGGGCAAACAAGGAGATCTGGTCTGGCAGGATGTGTTAAACAATAAAAACAATATATACATATTGTTTTACACATATGTGTATACACATATATACCCACTTATATATGTGAATATATTAACATATATATGAATTATATATATATGTATATATAGATATATGTATGTCTTATTATACTATAAATATGTATATAGATATTTATTATATCAATATTTCACTCGTACAAATGCATATCAGGTCAAGATTAAAACCTTCTTCTGTTGCTCCATGTGGGAGCATTCCAACAATAATTGTTCCTTCTGAAGGTGCTGTTTCCTATGTACTCTCAACAAATTCATCTTTGTCTGCCCAAACCCACAAGGTCTTTTTCTTTTCCATGTGCAATTTTTGGATGCATTTGAAGACATCCAGGGGTGCAGCTTCTTTTACCGGACTGCCCCACTGCTCACACGGGGCTCTGACCTCAGCCCACTCCAGAGCCAGGGAACTCCAGGGAAGGGCTTCCCAGCTGGGAATTTCTGTTGGGACTGATTCCTCACATTTACATTGAACAAGTGACATTTTGTTGGCATCTGGCCAGACTGTGCCAGTTTTGTTTAACCAGTGGGCAGGGTCAGTACCAAATTCCTTCAAACTCCAGCTGAAGTAATCAGTGTCATTTCCTGCAGTTCAGAGCAGCAAAGAATCACAAAAGGAGCAGCTCAGCAATGCACCCAACCATCCCCACCAAAGATTGCAGCAGTGATTAACAAAGATCCAGCAGCAGTTACCCTCAGCCTTTACCATCCCCCAGATCCACACAGCAGCTGGGGAAGCTGTCACAGCCAAGGGCTGCAGAGCCACTCCTGGGCACTGGCAATTCCTGCAGGTGCCTCCAGCCCCAGGTGAGGCTCCAACCCCGCTGGGAGAGGGCCCAGCTCTGACAGTGCTGAATGAACAAACTGACAGCACTGCTAGTGTGGCCACATCTGCTTTCATCCTCCTCTTGGGTCCCTCCCAGCGCCTGGCCAGGGCTCAAGGAGGAACCAAGGGAGGTGACTTTGACCATACAGCCCCAAACAAGGCCAGAAGTCAGATTTCATGGCCTTGTCTGGCTTCTAAATACACAAAGGTCAATACATGTTTCACTAAGGAGTGGCTACATCTACCACAGGGCTAATGACAATGCATATTTCATCAGGGAGCAGATACAAAGATAACCTTTGCTGGAAAGGTTCATCCAGAGGCCACCTTTGGCTCAGGGCCTGCTGTCCAGGCCTCACTCAGGGCTGGTGTCCAGGCCTTGGCCCTTCAGGGACGTGGTTTAGTGCTGGGCTTGGCACTGCTGGGTGAGCAGCTGCACTGGGTGAACTCAGAGGGCTTTTCCAACAGAAAGGATTCTGTGATTCCATGATTCTATCCACTGCATTCAGCTGGGTCTATTTTAGCAGCATTCCTTTGCTCCAAAAGTTCCCTCTTGCCCAGCTCCGGTGGCCTGAGGCTTCAGCTCCTTCAGCTCCTGGTGCTGAGCTGCTCATGCTGAACGAGACGACTCGGAGAGAAGAACACAGTCCATGCAATTCCTTCCGGGACACGGAGAGGGGAGGCTGTGCAAGCAGGAGCATTGTTTGCTGTGGCCTCCTCTCTGCCCTTCACGCCTTTCAGCGCTTTGAACCAACCAAGAGCTTTCTCCAAGAGTGCAATGGAGCAGCTGTTCCTGCTCCCAGGCCTGGCTCTTCCCAGTCTCTGCCCTTGCCTGGTTCTGTCCCTCTTGCTGTGCCCTCTTTTCCCCCAGGGCTCGCTGGCTGCTGCCCACGACTGTGGCACTGGCACAGATCCAGTGCTCCAGAGCCTCCTTTCTGTGCCCTTGGAGCTGCCTGGGCACAGCAGCCTTTTCCATCTGGAAGCTCCCCATGGACAGGGAGTGCCCAGCTCCGTTCCTTGCACAGCCTCCAGGAGCCCAGGGCTGCCATCTCCAGTCCCTGCTGGCACTGGGGGCTCCCAGGTGCCTCAGGCTGCTGTGACACCGCTGCACACGGGAGGGAAGAGGGGCAGGGGCTGTGCTCAAAGTCAGCTCCATGAGCTGCTGTTGCTGCTGCTGCTGCTGCTGGGGGGTCATTTGTGCAGCCCTGCCCCAGAATCAGGGATCAGAGCCTGCCAGTCTCTTCCAGCCCTGGCTGCTCAGAGTTTGGGCCTTGGAGCCTCAGGTGGCCAAAGGCAGCTGCTGCTGGTCCCTCTGTGTGCCCGTGTTCAGCAGTGCTGCTCCATCAGTCTGTGCCCAGCAACGGGGAAAAGCCTCAGCACTGCAGGGCCAGGAGCTGCCGGGCTCTGCCTGAGCAGCTCAGCCAGCAGGAAGGGAGCTGCTCCACATGAAACCAGGAGCAAAGGACACTCCTTTGATAGGACATGTTTTCTATTGAAAGGAAAAAAAAGGAAAAAGGGAAAAATAGGTAAATTGTAAAAGATAGGAGTAAAATCCAAGTGTTAGAGAAAAAACATAACATACAGTTAATGAAAAAAACAAAACATAAAGGCAAATTTACATTCTTTGCATTAAGAGGTAAATGATCTTTTTCAAAAGAGAACTCAGTTATTTACACTGTAAAAAAATCACTGTGCTGATGGCATGGATCCATCTTTCTGACCTCAAAAGCCTCTTAAAAGATTTTGGGCTTTGTTTCCAACATTGGTATTTGAAATTGTAGTCAAAGCAAGAGGAAATTGCTTAGTGCCCTTCCAGCTCCAAGCAGGACTGGGAATGGAAACTCTGTCAAAGCCCAAATCCTTTAGAAGATGACCTTTCTTCTCATCCTGCGAATGAGCTGCACATTCCCATTGAAACTTACAGGGATTTCTTAGAGACACAAAGCCCCACTTACAGCTTTTTGCACTGGTTTGGCAGTGCAGAAGGGCAATTCTCCATCCACCAGCTCCAGGCTGCACTGCCTCAGGAGCACGGCCTACTCGCCAGCTTAGGCCCACTCGTGGCACTGCTAGAGGAGGAAGAAAGTGCAATTGCACAATTCCAGCCACTCAAGAAGAAAACACCCTGCACAGATCCAGGTGTTCAGACGGGACTGTGGAGAGTTTGGGTCCTTGCCAATTGGATGTGTGTCCCCAGCTGCAATCTCTGGGCCTGCAGCAGAGTCTCACTCACCTGCCAAAGCAGAAAGCTCAGGCGCTGTGCTCACAACGGGCTCGTCTGAAGCAGAGCTGTCAGAGCAATGTGACGGCAGAGCCAGCCCAGCTGGGCCCTGGGCTGAGCCCAGCAGAGCCCTGGCAGAGCCCAGAGCAGCCTCAGCACCCGCAGAGCCCGGCTGCAAGGAGAGAAAGCAGAAACCGCCCGTCAGCTGAGGGCTCCTGTGCCCTTGTGCCAAGGCCTGCGGTGCCCAGGCCATGCTGGCTGTGCCCAGAGCTGTGCCCAGAGCTGCCCATCCCTGCTGCCTTTGGCAGCAGAGCAGGAGGGGAGGACATGTGCCCAGCCTGCAGCCAGCCACGGCACATCCAGCCCTCAGCAGCTGCCCAGAGCAGGATGCTCCTGTGCTCGCTGCCAGCTCCCAAAAGCTCTGATCCCACCCTGCCAAGCACACAGGGACCCACCTCACACCAGCCACGGCTGGAAGAAAAGCTGCTCCCAAACCATGGCCTCAGCCTTCCCCAAGGGCACGGCCCATCCACGCCACAGCTGCTCCCAAGCACTTCCCCGTCCACACTGGACCACCTCGAATGCTTCCTCTGGAATAACAAACAACACATTATTGACAAGAGTTTAGAGACAAAAAGGGAAAACAAGAAGAACAGTAAAATCTCTTATCTCTGTCAGGGCCTTGAGGAAGGCCCAACCCCCACATGCCAGGGTAAAACCCAGCCATGGCTGTGGGAAACCCACACTTTCTCTCTTCCCCCCTGCACTGTCCCCCAAAATCACGGTGACCCCGAAGCAAACAAGGGCAGTGGAGCAGCCCAAGCCCTTCCTTGCCTGCACAGCAAAGCAGCTGTGCACAGGTTCTGGAGCCCCACCTCTGCTCCCACCATGGGCTTCGTTTGTGTCGGGCTGGCTGCCCCAGCCCCAGCCCGGGGCACGGTGGGTGCTGGGGGCTGTTGTCAGGGCCAGGAGCCCACTCCCATTTCGTACCCACCCCAGCCCATCCTCCCAGCCCTGCCAAAAGCAGCTGGGCAGCGACTGAAGAATGAGTTGCATCTGCCCCAGCAAAGGGGGAACCTTTGGTTCCCAGCCAGGCTGGGCCATGCCCAAATCTGGCAGAATTTCCCCAGATGGGGACTCATCCGCAAATTCCCCGTGGAGTTTGGCTTTGAAGAAGGTGCCAGAATCAAAGTGCATCACCTTCAGCCTCCAGTGGCCAGGCTGAGGAAGAGCTTGTCATCCTTGATGTCACCCTCGCTGTCTCCAGCAGCAGCAGCAGCATCATCATCCCCACCCGGTACAGCTTCTCCAGGGGCTCCTTCTCCTTCCCTGCGGGCAGACCAGGCTCTCAGGGCTCTGCCCAGGCCCCAGCTGTCAGGGAACCAGGACAAGCAAAACCAGCTGGGGTGGCAGCCACCAGTGCTGGGCAGAGCAGCTCAGCTCCAGCACAAGGGCTGCGTGTTCCCATCCCATGACCCCGGTGCAGTGACACTGGCAGCACAAAAAGGGTTGGGTTCCTTTGCTTCTCATTGCCAAGGCATATGTGGAGCAGGAACTTACCAGGGCCCTGGATCAAAGTGTGCCTGTGGCTCTCTCCCTTCTTCTATGGCAGAGGAATATTCTGCATCCAAGGAACACAGAACAGGTCTTCCAGTGTGGGTCTGTCCAAGGAGTTCACGGATAAACACCACCAGATCAGGTCTTTGCACTCTGGGGAGAGAAAGCAGAAACTGATGGTCAGCCAGAGAAGGCTCCTGTCTGCTTTACCCCACTGTTCCCATGCCCAGGCCATGCTGGATGCACTCTGAGCTGGGCCTAAACTTTCCCACCAATTCCCTGTTTTGGAGGAGAGCAGGACATGTGCCACCTCCTCAGCAGCTGCCAGAGCGGGATGCCCATGAGCCCGCTGCTGGCTCCCAGCACTGGGATTCCCCCCGTGCCCAGAGAAGAGGATCCACCTTGAGAGAGCCTTTGTGGCAGCGGGAGCTGGCCCCAGCTGAGGTTCCGGCCCCTCCTGAAAGGGTGCTCCCCGCAGACCATCTGGTGCAGCAGGATGCCCAGGGACCAGATTGTTGCTGCCTCGCCATGGTACCAGCCAAAGTCGTTCCATTCCGGGGGGCTGTAGGACAGTGTTCCTATGGAATACAGATGGAGTTCATCAGGGGGATGCTGCTGCTCCCAGAGCCTGGCCCCAGCATCCCTGGGCCCGTGGGGGCTGCATCAGGGGCACACAGGGTGACCACTGCCCTCTCGCCAGCATCTGGGACTTGTGCACAAAGTTAGGGTTGGAAAAGAAGCCTCTGGTGCTGGAAGAGGGCAGCCCTGGCTAGGCCCGACCATGACATGCAAAGGAAAAACCCACTCTATGCTGGGGAAAAAACATGCCCTTATCCTCCCTGCCTGCATTGCCCCAAAAATATTATGAAGACAAGGGAAACAGGGTGAGTGGGGTAGTGCAAGCCCTTCCTCTCATTTGCACACCAAACTGGCTGGGGCACAGGTTCTGCCCTCTCTCTCTGCTACCCCCACCCACGGGGGTTTTGGTCCAGCTGGCTGCCCCAGCCCAGCCCCAGTCCTGGGCAGAGTGGCTGGCAAAGGCTGCCAGCAGGGCTGGAAGATGGCTGCCCACCCAGCCCTGCTCTAAAGCAACTCAGCTGAGGACTCAGTGCCCTGACTGGCAGCAAAAGGGAGAACTCCCGCTGCCACAGCCAGCTTGCGCTGGGAGATGTTGGGCCATGAGATGTCAGCAGCGGGAGCACAGCCCTGGGTAGGCTCACCTGCAAAGTGAGTGTAGACTGTGTCCTGCAGGTAGGTGCCACAGCCAAAGTCAATCAGCTTGGCCTGCCCGGTGTCCAGGTCAACCAGGATGTTCTCTGGCTTGATGTCCCTGTGCAGGACCCCGCAGCTGGTGCAGTGCCGCACGGCCTCCAGCACCTGGCGGAACAGCGCCCGCGCCTCCTCCTCGGGCAGGAACCGCCGTGCCCCAATGAAACGATGCAGGTCCTGACACTGCTCTGGCCGCTCCAGAACCATCACGATGCAGTTGGGGAGCTCGAGCCACTCCAGCAGCTGGACCACACCGGGGAAGCCAGTGGACACCTTGGCCAGCAGCACGATCTCCAGGGGTGCGCTGGTGCCGTCGGACTGCGGGAGGAGCACGATGCCGTCAGTGGGACCGATGCCGTGCCAGGCCTGGGGAAGCCCTCAGCCAGGCCGGGATGCTCTGCGCCCTGCGCTGGCCCCACGCCTGCTCTCCCTCGGGGCGTCCTGGCGGCTCCCACCGTGCCGGGCCCCGGCTCATCCCTGGCCGGCAGCCCCGGCTGCTGGCCCCGCTCACTCACCAGCTCGCCCCAGTGCCGGACGCGGTTCCGTGGCACCCTTTTGATGGCCACCTGCAAGCCAAGGGCAGCAGCGGGGTGAGCTCGCCGCCCGCACTGCGTGCCCCATCCTCCGCCCTCCTCCTCCTCCATCCCGTCCTCCTGCGCCCGCCGCCGGCCCCGCCGCTCACCGGGGCGCCGTCCGAGAGCCTCGTGGCCGCGAAGACTCTGCCGAAGCCGCCGCGCCCCAGCAGCGATCCCAGCCGGTACCGCTCCTGCAGGGCCTCCTGCGCCGTCCCTGCGGGCGGGACGCGGCTGTCAGCGCTCGGCCCGGGGCCAGCAACGGCCCCCGAGCGCCCCTCACCCGCCCCGGGCCGGCCATGCCCAGGCGTTCGCTCCCGGGAACGCGGCACGGGAGGCTCGGGGCCGGCGGCCGCGCTGCCGAGCGGCGGAGCTCGGGCCGGGGAAGCCGCAGTGGAGGCGGCGGGAGCGGCCGCTCCGCGTGTGTCCTCCGCGGGCCCCGGGAGGAGCAGGGGCCGGGGCCGGGGCCGGGAGTGGACCCTGCCTCGGGTCCGGGGCCGGGCTCGGGCCAGGCGGAGCCGAAGGGCGGCGATGCCGCCCCCGCACCAGGCACTGATGCCCGCCCAGCAGCGCCACCGCCAGTACGGCCAGAGCCGGGCGAACGCGAGACCGCGGCGGGACGGCCGGGGCCGGGCACGGGGCAGCCCCGCCCGGGGCCGGGGGCGGGCCGGGGGCATGGCCCGGCCCGGCGGGGGAGAGGGAGGCGGGGAGAGGAGAGGGACGCCGGGTAAGGGACCCCGAGGGAAGGGTGCCCGACAGCGGGAAAGGGAGAGAAAGAAAGAGAGAAAGAGAAAGAAAAGGAGAAAGACTATTCAAAAGTATCTGTTTTGGTGCTGCCGCCGCTACTGCTGCCGCTGCTGCCGCCGCTGCCGCTGCTGCCGCCGCTGCCGCTGCCGCCGCTGCAACTGAAGCACCGGGGCCGTTCGTCCCCGTGTCCGTTCCCCGCTCGCCCCACGAGCCCCACGTTCGAGCCCCGCGCGCCCCGGGGACAGCCCCTCCGTCTGTCCAAACACGGGAACTTTGCAGTGCTGAGCGCAGATGCAGAGCCCTGACTCCTGCACACTGGCACAGCGATCCCCTCGCCTGCTGCTGGGCATTGTCCTTGCTGAGGGTCAGACACTGTCGGGCCACCTTTCCCTTGGGGTAGGATTCCTACCTGAGCCCAGCACTGCACTTACATATCCAGGGTTGCTTTCCTGTAAAAACATGGGAAGGAAAACTGTGTGTGGCTCATGGTATTTTAGAGTGTCTAAAAATCACCAAGTCATCCATCCTAGAGGTGAGGTGCATCTGGAATTACTGGGATGGAGAAGCAGTGCAACATTGAAAAGGGGAGCATAGAAATAAATAGAGTAAAACATCTTGGATTGTTTCTTTCATTTTCATTTCCCTTCCGGAAAGCTGTTTCAGTTTTCCAGGAATCTTCTCCTGTCTGCTCTTCCCAAGAACCTCTCATGGAGAACAAGGTCAAGCTTCTGTCACAAGATTTGCCACCAGGAAATTACGTCACTGGTGAAATTTTCATTGTGACTGTTTGTGCTGGCTTAGGACAAATTTGGGGAGGAAACCTCCTAAAGGGGTCTGTCTAGAAAGCAAGTTCAAGCGGCCCCTCCCCCTACTAGTTCAGGGAAAGACTTCCCTTGAGAAAAGTGAAAAAAACCCCATTTTTTTTAACAAGTAAAGTATTCAGAAGCATGAAAAATGAATAATATTAAATAAAACCTCTGACAGTGCTGAAGAGATGGCAAATTCAGAAAGTCCTTTTTGTGGGTTGTAGTTGGCTCACTCGGTCTCTTCTAAGTCCCTCTGGTGCTGGAATGCAGCGTCCCAGAGCTCGGTGGGCCACAGGCGTGAGCTGCCGGTGTTTGTCTGGGTTTTCAGTCCAGAGCAGGTTTAAACAGTTCCAAGAAAAAGTAAAGTCACAGTCCGAGGAACTTCCCTTCCTAAGGTGGCTAAAATCAAATTGCTGGACCTGGGCTGTAAAGGCATTGGGAAATTTCCAGATCTGGGCACTGGCGGTCCCAGCAAACACCAGATCATAGTGGCGCTGGAGCCAGAACCTGCAGATTTCCAAGCTTTGGCTGTCTGTGCCAGCAAATCACTGGGCTTGGCCTGTACCAGCACCAGGAAGTTTTCAGACCTGGGCACTGGCGCTGCCAGCAAACACCAGATCTGGATGATGTCGTTGGCAGCAACAGAAATCTGCTGGATTTGGGCGCTGCTGGCATCAGGAAATTTCCAAATCTGGGTTCCTGTGTAGCAAACACAAGGTGTGGGCAGTGCCAGACCCAGTAGCATGAAGTTGCCAGGTTTGGGATTTCTGTGCCAGCAAATTTCTGCACTTGGGCTGTGTCAGAATAGGGAAATTTCCCAATCTGGACACTGGCAGTGCCAGCAAACAGCCCATTTCAGGCTCTAGGCTCCAGTAAGGACTGGATCTGGACCCCTTCCTCTTTTCCTTCCTTTCTTCTTTCCTTCTTTCCTGGGGTCCTGCTGCCAGCAAACTCTAGACTGGAGGGTGCTGGCAAGGGGAAGTTTCCAGGTTTTAGCTTCCTTTGCCAGTAAATTGCTGCACTTGGGCTGTGTCAGAACAGGGAAATTTCCAGATGTGGGCACTGGCAGTGCCAGCAAACACCAGTGAAACCTTCTGGTCCTCGTCTGGACCATTGACCAGTGGTTTCTCTGAGAACCAGCTCTGGCCACTTTACAGACAGAGACTGCTTTCATCTGGTACTCTGGAAACAGAACTTTACTGAAGGCAAACACAACAAACAGGACGGCGTGCACAGTACAGAGAGAGAAGCAGAAAGAAGCCTGGGTCCAGGGTATAGCAGGGTATTTATACATTTATATAATGTAATGTAATGTGGGGAGGGGTTAAGATGCTATCTGATGGAAGGATCCAAGAGGAAGGAACGATTAAGAATATTACAATTTTTGCAGTGTAAAGTAACCAATGGTAGCAAAGAGAACTCAGAACTTTCTAGCAACAATCTGCATAACTGAACAAGAGGATTATGGGCGGGAACTCCTGCTGACCCCAGCTAAAGAGAGTTTTCCCATGGCCTTAAGCCGAGGTCTCCCTCTTTTTTTAAACCAACCCCAACACACCAGATCTGGGCAGTGCCGGGCTTTGGCTTTCTTTGCCAGACAATTGCTGCATTTGGGTTGTGCTGGCACAGGGAAATTGCCAGATGTGGGCACTGGCGGTGCCAGCTAAAGGAAGATCTGGGTGCTGCCGGTGCTATCACCAGAAAATTGCCGGGTTTTTTTCTTTCTGTGCCAGCAAACTGCTGGACTTGGGCTGTGCTGCCACTGGGAAACTGCTGGATCTGAGCACTGGCAGTGCCAGCAAACACCAGATCTGGGTGGGGCCAGCACAAGGTATTTGCAAGGTTTTGGCTTTCTTTGCCAGAAAATTACTAGATTTGGGCTGTGCCGGCACCAGGAAATTCCCGCATCTGGGCTCTGGTGGTGCCAGCAAACACCGGATCTTGGCATTGCCAATGACGGTAGCAGGGAATTGCCAAATTATGGCTTTCTTTGCCAGAAAATTTCTGGACTTGGCTCTGCCAGAACCAGTAAATATCCAGATCTGAGCACTGGCAGTGGCACCAAACACCAGGTCTGAGCACCTGTATTGGCATCAGGACATTGCTGGATTTTGGCTTTCTGTGCCAGCAAATTGCTGGACTTGGGCTGTGTCAGCCCTGGAAAATTTCCGGATCTGGGCGCTTGTGCAGCAAACACCAGATCTGGGTGGTGTGTCATAGTGTGTTTTTGTACTTTATAATATTTTATAATAGTTTTGTTTTTGAATCCCCATATTTTTCCCAAATGGTTCATCCCAGATGGTACCCCCCTCCCTTTACCTGTGTAATCCCTTTCCCTTGCTGAGATCATCCCCAAATCCCCACCCTGGCTCTCTGTCAATCACTCAGCATCCCATCCCCTCCATCTAGAAGCTTTGGTCCAGGATGTTGAGTGATGAGCCAGAGGCCAGGGGTCAGCCCCCAAGCCTTGCCCCATACGCTGTCCTAAATGTCCGTCCCCCAGTACCCATCCCTTAGGGTCACTTATTGGTTAGTAAAATGTTATCTACTTTTGGTTTCCACCTCCCTTTAAATGTAACCTTGGCACATCTCCCAGGGCTCTCAGCAGGAGCCCCCTGAGGTGTAGGGGCTCCTTTGGGACTCCTATAATAAAACCTGGGATTAACCCCTGCTAAGAGTCGGCCCTTTATCTTGTACCCATGTCTCTGGTGTCTCTCCTGCTGCAAAGACAACCACGTGCCCTCCATACCCTCGGGGCTTGGGAGAGTGTCTCCCCGCTGTCGGCCGTGTCGGGGTTGCCCCCCAGTGTCTGCCAACTCAGGACTGGCTGAGGGTTTCTGAGAGGCTCCCAGAGGGACAGAGACACTGCCCATATAGGTAAACTGAATGGCCCAGGGATTTTGGAGGTGATTACAAATTGGCCTGAAGGAGAAAATTTTGGTGTCACAGATGAAGAACAAGACCAGCAACATGGACTGAAGAAGCTCCTCCATATAACCAAGTTTTCCCAAAGGAAACATGCTACGGTCTTTTCACTGATGGTTCCTGTCCAATCGTAGGGATGAACCGGAAGTGGAAAGCAGCCATATGGACCCCACACAACAGGTTGCACAAGCTACCGAAGGAGAAGGTGGATCAAGTCAATTTGCTGAACTCAAAGCTGTTCAGCTGGCCCTGGACATTGTAGAAGGAGAGAAGTGGCCAAAGCTCTACCTCTACACTGATTCATGGATGGTGGCCAATGCTCTGTGGGGATGGCTGGAGAGGTGGAAAGAGGCTAACTGGCAGCATAGAGGAAAACCAATTTGGGCTGCTGATGAGTGGAAAGACATTGCTTCCAGGGTAGGGAGGCTACCTGTGAAGGTCTACCACATAGATGCTCATGTCCCCAAGAATTGGGCTAATGGGGAACACCAAAACAACGAACAGGTAGATCAGGTAGCAAAAATAGAGGTGTCAAAGATAGACTGAGATTGGCAACATAAGGGAGAGTTTTTCCTAGCTTGATGGGCCCATGATGCCTCAGGCCATCAGGGCAGGGATGCCACCTATAAGTGGCCATGAGACCCAGGGATGGATTTCTCAGGTTATCCACGACTGTGAGACACGTGCTGAGATCAAGCAGGCCCAGCGGGTAAAGCCCGCTGGCTTTACTTGGTACGGTGGGCGCTGGTCCAAGTACAAGTATGGGGAGGCCTGGCAGATTGACTCCATCCCGCTGCCCCAGACATGCCAGGGCAAACACTGTGTGCTGACCATGGTGGATGCCACCACTGAATGGTTGGAGACCAACCCTTTGCCTCACATCACTGCCTGGAACACCATCCTGGGTCTGGAAAAGCAAATCCTGTGGAGCATGGCACCCCTGAGAGAATTGAGTCAGACAATGGGACTCATTTCAAGAATGGCCTTATCAACACCTGGGCCAGGGAACCAGCATTGAGTGGATCCATCATATCCCCTATCATGCACCAGCTGCCAGGAAAGTTGAACAGTGCAATGGACTGCTTAAGACTACCCTGAAGGCACTTGGGGGGGGGAACTTTTAGAAATTGGGAAGTGAACTTAGCAAAAGCCACCTGGATGTTCAACACCTGAGGGTCCATCAATCAAGCTGGTGCTGCCCAGTCTGAATCCCTGAACGCAGCGTATGGAGACAAAGTCCCTGTTCTACAGATGAAAGGTATTTTAGGAAAGACTGTTTGGATTTATCCCACCTCAGGCAAAGACAACCCCATCTGTGGGATTGTTTTTGCTCAAAGACCTGGTTACACTTGGTGGGTAATGCAGAAAGATGGAGAAAGCCGTTGTGTACCACAGGGAAACCTAGTCTTAAGTGAGAACTGTGTGGAAGGTTTTATTGCGATGCAGATGGAAATAGAATAAGGGGTGGATAATGTCCTGGATTGCAAGGTAATGTGTGTGTTCTGTTCCCATCTGTTAGAGGTGTGGCAGTAATCTTCTGTTAATTGGGAAGTTTTCTTTATCTCTTCCACAAACCAATCTTCCCTCTGGGATGACATCTGCTGTTAATGAGCCATTGAATGTCACTGCATGACTGATCAAAATTACAGCATCCCATTGTGAGATGCTCCGCCCAGAGGGAGGAGCCAAGCGTCCCTAACTAGATATAGTCTGAGATTTTGGGACACCAGAACAGCCTTTCCCACTGGATTCTCAGAGGATCAGCAGCCTTTTCCATTGGATTCCCAGAGGAAGACCAGGCCCATCTACACCATCACTGGATCTTCAGAGGAAGGCTACATCCTTCTACAGGATCACTGCTTCAACAGAACCACATCTACCACTTCAGGAGGACTTCAGCCACCATTTCACTTGGACTGCTACCAACACCCTGACCAACATGGTGTCAGGTCATATTCTGACTCTATCAGTACTGTTTTGTATTACTGCACTGTTTATTTGTTTAATTTTCTTCCCTAATAAAGAACTATTAATCCTGATCCAGTATCTTTGCCTGAGACCCCCCATGCAATTTCAAAATTATAAAAATTTGGAGGGAAGGGGGTTTGCATTTTCCATTTTAACGGAGGCTTCTGCCTTCCTTAGCGCACAACTGTCTTTTTAAACCAAGATATTAACCCTTAGGGGAAAATTGAAAATATGCACTCCACACTCAGTTAGAAGTGTCCTAAGCCAAAAGGCTGAGAAATGGCTCACTGATTCCTGTATGTTAAATTATGGAGCCATCTTAATAGATAATGATTTAGAGGTAATTGTGAGTAACCAACTCAACCCTGTCCAGTTTTTGTATGGAGAACCACCTGAGGAACTAATACATAATTACCTAGAGGTTATAAACTATCAAACTCTAGTAAGAGAGGACCTAACAGACCAACCACTCCAAGAGGAAAACAATTGTACATCGATGGATCTTCACGGGTAATAAAGGGGCACAGGGTATTGGAGTACGCTATAGTGGATGAAGGGTTGGTAGCCATAGAAAAGAGAAAGTTACCTTCCAACTGGTCAGCCCAAGCGTGTGAGTTATATGCCCTAAAGGGAGCTCTGGAAATATTAGCACAGAAAAGGGGAACAATAGATACAGACTGAAAAAATGCTTTTGGAATACTGCATATCTTTGGAAAAATTTGGGAAGAGAGTGGGCTATTAAATTCAAGGGGAAAGGGACTGATTCACAAAAAAATTCTTTTAGAAGAGTTAGAAACCTTACAATTACCAGACGAAGTAGCAGTGGTGTATGTTAAAGGACATAAAAAGGGCAACTCAGGAGGAGCAAGAGAACAATTAGACTGATCTAGAGGCTAAAAATGCAATTGAATCAGAGACAAAAAAACTAATAATAGTATTAACGCCCATGAGAGTAAAGCAAAAAGTCCCTGTATTCAGTGGGACAGAAAAGGAAGAACTCCTTAAAAGAGGAGCTAAGAAAGATAAAAAAGGGAAGTTGGAGATTAGCAGATGGGAGGCAAATGTTGAATAAACTCCTGCCCAGGAAAATGCTAGAAGGCATACATGGAACAACACATTGGGGTACACAAGCGCTAAGTGATCAATTTCTAAGGAATTTGGGATGCAAAGGAATTTTCAGAATAGCTAAGCAAGTAACTGAAGGATGTGTGATATGTCAACAAGTGAATAAGAAGATCATGAAGAAAACACCCAGAAGAGGGTGACAAATAGCCTTAGGGCCCTTCCAAAACATCCAAGTAGACTTTACCAAGCTTCCCCAGGTACAATGGTGGAAATTTTTGCCAGTGATAGTAGATCACGTGACTCATTGGGTAGAGGTGGTATCCACTGTTAAAGCCAATGCCAATGTTGTGAGTAAAACACTTCTAGAATCAATCATTCCCTGATATGGAATGGCAAAAAGGATTGATTCAGACTGGGGAACCCATTTCACATTAAAGATATTGCAGAAAGTTGTTCAGGCCCTGGGAGTAAAATAAGAATTTCACAATCCAAGGCATCCACAGAGTTCTGGTCAGGTTGAGAGAATGAATCAAACTCTTAAAAGAACTCTAGTTAAGCTCATGATTGAAACCCAAATGTCATGGGTAAAATGTCTCCCTTTGGCCTTTTTAAGAATTAGAACCCAACCCCAGTCAGATCTGGGGGTGTCACCCTATGAAATGATGTTTGGGTTACCCTCCCTGACCTCACCCCAGAAGGTTGCCACCTATGAGGAAGGGGAAGCCAATGCCAAGAAATATGTTATGTCTGTAGCACAAACTTTAAAAGGGCTAAGACATAAAGGCGCAATTACCTAAACTACCAGCCTGGATTTCAGAATCCATAATATTAATCCCGGGAACTGGGTGATGATCAAGTCATGGAGAGATCAGCCTCTAACTCCTCAGTGGGAAGGTCCCATTCAGGTACTGCTCACCACCAAATCGGCCGTGCGAACTGCAGAGCGGGGATGGACTCATGCCAACAGAGTCAAAGGCCCAGTAGAAGAGCCCAAAGAGTGGACTACAACATCCAGGCTGGGTGAAACAAGATTGACTTTCAAGCAGAGACTGAAAGACAACCAGAAAAACACCAAGATACCCAAAAAGTAGAGTCAAGCTTCTATCAACTAACTTGAGAACTCTTCCTGTTTTAATGGATGAGAAATACCAGCATCTGTTGAGAAGTACACAAAGGACTGTAAAAGGTAATGGGACAGCTTCTTTGAGAAAATAAGACAAAGGAAGGAGAGCAAGACCGAGTTGGCCCCTTTGTTTGCTACCAAGAAGGCTCCATAGCCCTGCTGTGGGTAGCAACCCCATAGGCATGGTAAGGTAGGGACAAAAGGCCATACCAGACCTCTATAATTCCTCAGTTGTCTTTTAATTCAACAGGGACTGGAGGGCAGGACTGAGTTGGCCTCTGTACTGACCCCTAAAATACACTGACTATGGATAGCAGCCACATAGGCATGGTAGATGGGAGTCAAAGCCATACTGGACTTCTGGGATGCCCTTTTGTCCATTCCAAATAAGTGTGTCTAAGGAAAACCTGCGATTTTTCTCTCCGGTTCCCACTGTCCTTGGCCACATCAACAGATGCTAGTATGACTCATTCAAGAGAGAGAGAAAATTTTTTACTGTTCGTGCAAAATGACTTCTAGAAAAAGAAAAAGGGGTTTGTTATAGATGAGTAATTTTATGGTTGACTCTCACAGTTAAGGGGTGAATATTAAATATATGTGAAGAGAAGTTTTGTAGATGTATAGTTATCCTTCCCCTCCCCCTTGCATTGTTATCACAGGATGGCCTCACTAGCTGGGGCATTTGGGAGGGTTGGCTTGTTACTATGGCAGCACCTGACCTGCAATCAAGGTGTAAGACAGTGATCTCCACCACTGGATAGTGAAGAAGGAGTTCATTGACAAGACTTTGGGAGGGGCTAGAGGTGTAGAAGACAGAATATCCATTTTGTAGATAAGGACATGTTGACTGAATCCTTTGCTCCTGGTGCTCTGTTCTTTTCTTTATTCAGTCTTCTGTTGTATTTTGAAAAGATCTTAAGAAAGCATTTAAATTTTTAAAAGTAAAAATCGTTTCTACATGGGGTTGGGGAATGTGAGGCAAGGTTGTCCACACTGGGTCAGCTCCAAGGTACAACTTCTCTGACCTGGCCAGACCTCCTTAGGAGAGACCCTGGATCATTATCAATCACAGAATGCTGCAATCACCTCTTGTATAATAAGAACAGCAATAAAAAAACACCTTTTAAGATAGGAATACATATTTCTTAGAAGCTCTTTGAAATATTTCTCCATAATTGTAAAAGGAAAACTTCCTGATGAACTGCAATAGAGCAGTTGGAAATCAAGGCACAGCCATGGTTTGTCAGGAGTTCCATGATCCTTATGAGCTCCGTGGTGCATTTGGAGCTGAGCCCTGGAATCTCGGGGCCTGAGATTGCACAAACCTTTCCAGGAGTCAAAGTCAGAAGAAAATCCCAAAGTTTCTCAAACATGAATGGGTCCCACTGAGGTCCATCCCCAACACAGGCTACTCCTGGACTCCTTGGAGGAGTGAATTGGAGGCCAGGATGGCACTAAAGGCTCTCAGAGACTCAGTGTGGAAAGGAAATTCCAAAGTACCTTAAAAACCTTGAGTATCTCAAATCATTGATGAGCCCCACTGAGTGTCAGTACACAGCTCTCAAGGGACACATTAAAGCAGAAAATTGGGGCCATGATTGCACAAAATTCTCAGAGTTTGTATGAAAATTGAAACACCAAATACATTAAAATAACTGAAGCATTAATGAGCCCACTGAGTGTTGTTACTGACAAAGCCTCTCCAGAGACTAATTACAGCAGATAACGGGAGGCTATGTTTGCAATAAACGTCCCAGAGACTCCAAGGCAAAAGCAAAACCCAAAGTCCTTTGAAAACCCTGCAGTCCCTGGTAGCATTCAGGAGCCCCAGGGCCATTCCTGAGCAAGGCTCCCCAGGGACTCCTTCCAGCAGATCCTTGAGGCCACTGGGATGTGGGCTAGGGGGGGATGCTGAGGGCAGGACAAGGGGCTGACAGTGCCCAGCCTGGCTGGGGCTGTGCCAGGAGGCCCCAGGGCCTCAGGACAAGGTGTCTCCTCACAGCCCTTGGTGGCACAGACCCTGCTGTGGCCCAGGGCACCAGGACTTGGCTTCTCTTTGTCCCCACCTGCCATCACTGCCTCCAGTTCTCTGCTCTGCCTGGGGCCTGGGGACACTTTCTCAGTCGTGTCCCTCAGTGGCATCCATTAAAAGTCCAAGAAAGTTTGGAGTGTGATTCTGACTTGGAGTTCTGGAGAGGTTTCTTCAGCTACCTCCTAGGGACTGATGTTCAGGGCCTGAGCACAAAGCCCCAGAGACTCATTAAAGTCCTTCTGCTGTGTCTGTGCTGCTGAGCTGGGCTGGGCTCCTGGCACAGAGGCAGATCCTGGTAACCAAGCAGAGCTTCAAAAGCACATTTCTCTTGATGAGCAGCTCTTCTGCCAGCCCAGCAGGGCTGGGGCACTGCCTGCAGCCACCCTGGGCACAGCAGAGAGGCACAGAGAGCTTCAATCAGTCAGGGCTGGGAAGGGGCTGAGAAGTGCCTGGTGCAGAATCACTGCCAGCCCTTAGCACAGGAACCTCTGGCTGCAGGACAATGCAGCTGCAGCTCCTGGAGCCATCTCCTAAAGCTGGAACATCCCAATGCCTACAGGTTCTGTGAGTACATTCTCTGATTGTCTCTTGTGCAGAGCAGCCAGGGGTGCCCAGGGCTGTCCTGCAGAGCAGGTTCCTGCAGCCCAGGGCGCTGTGCTGGGGCAGGGACTCTGCTGCCTGCCAGGGACAGCTCTCAGCCAGCCCTGGCAGCTGCTCCCAGCACTGGGGGACAAGATATGGGAGGGAAGAGACAGCTGGTAAGGCTTGGAAGTGTTCTCATGGTGTGGAGCGAATGCTGCATTGTTCAGGACTGCTTCTCAGATGGCATTTAACTGCAGAACATTGCCAAGTAGATTATACAGGGAGCACAGCAAGGCAGGGACTGCATTAAAGGGAAAATCTTGCCTTTGTTATTTAATGCTCAGGGTTGCCTCGATGGGAAATTGCACATAGATATTCATCTTGCCGTTCAGGTTGAACTAAAACAAAAATTTCTCACAGATTTGAATAAAGCAGGCAGTGACAGAAATCAACACAGGGTCCTTTACAGGCAGCATCAGTGTCGCTTTTCCAGCCTCCTCAGGGTTGCTCTGACATTTCCATCAGAGCCTGCAGAGCCAGAGCTGCCCCTGGGCAGTGCCTGAGCTGGGAGGGGTCTGCAGGGCAGAGCTGAGCCCCCAGGGCTGGGCTGGGCTCTGGCAGCACTGGCAGGGCCCAGCCCTGGGCACAGAGAAGCAGCTGCTGGCAGGGACAGCTCCCGGCAGCAGAGCCCTGGGCAGGCAGTGGAGGGAAAGTGCCCCCAGGCTGTGCTGGGATATTTAACGTCCTCTCCAAACTCAGCTATTCTATGATTACTTTTTTTACAGAACCCCATGCTAAGGCAGAAGAAATGTCCAACAGCAGCTCCATCAGCCACTTCCTCCTGCTGGCATTGGCAGACACGCGGCAGCTGCAGCTCCTGCTCTTCTGCCTCTTGCTGGGCATCTCCCTGGCTGCCCTCCTGGGCAACGGCCTCATCATCAGCGCCGTAGCCTGCAGCCACCACCTGCACACGCCCATGTTCTTCTTCCTGCTCAACCTGGCCCTCAGCGACCTGGGCTCCATCTGCACCACTGTCCCCAAAGCCATGCACAATTCCCTCTGGGACACCAGGAACATCTCCTACTCAGGATGTGCCACACAACTCTTTTTCTGTCTCTTCTTCATCTCAGCAGAATTTTATCTGCTGACAGTCATGTGCTACGACCGCTACGTGTCCATCTGCAAACCCCTGCACTACGGGACCCTCCTGGGCAGCAGAGCTTGTGCCCACATGGCAGCAGCTGCCTGGGCCAGTGCCTTTCTCAATGCTCTCATGCTCACGGCCAATACATTTTCCCTGCCCCTGTGCCATGGCAATGCCCTGGGCCAGTTCTTCTGTGAACTCCCTCAGATCCTCAAGCTCTCCTGCTCACACTCCAAACTCAGGGTACTGGGGCACATGACTGTCAGTTTCCTTTTAGCATTAGCCTGTTTTGTGTTCATTGTTTTCTCCTATGTACAGATCTTCAGGGCTGTACTCAGGATCCCCTCTGAGCAGGGACGGCACAAAGCCTTTTCCACCTGCCTCCCTCACCTGGGCGTTGTCTCCCTGTTCCTCAGCACTGGCACATTTTCTCACCTTAAGCCCTCCTCCATCTCCTCCCCCTCCCTGGATCTGGCCCTGTCAGTTCTGTACTCAGTGGTGCCTCCAGCCCTGAACCCCCTCATCTACAGCCTGAGGAACCAGGAGCTCAAGGCTGCAGTGAGGACACTCATGACTGGATCGCTTCAGGAATATTAAACTGCTGGCCAATTTTGGCAAATTACTTGTAATAAAATTAATATTTAAAACTTCTTGTTGGTTTGCTTAGTTTTTTTTCTTTGTTTTATTTTTTTAATCTTGTCCACATAGAAATGTCAATGTTTGTGCCATTTTTCACTTTGTTTCTCTCCACCTTCCCTCTGACTGTGTCAATGAGGGGCTGCACTCTTGGTGACTTTAAAGGAACCAAATGATGTCCCAGCAAAGTTTTCTACAGAGATGCCCTTTTGTTGCCTTCTCTGGAGCTGCAGCAGCAATGTCTGTGTGCAGAGCTGGGGGCAGATCAGTGCTGACACAGCAGCTGTGCCCAGCAGCAGCAGCACTTGGTGTTGCCAGTGCTGCTGCCGTGACCCTGCCCCGCTGCCCTGGTGGCCCTGGTGTTGCTGCAGGGCCTGAGTGCTCTCGGGGCCGGGCACAGCCCTGGGGGTGGCAGTGCCGGGGCTGCAGCAGGGACAGGCCATGAGCACTGCTGGGGCAGCGCTGACGCCTCACCCCAGGGCCTGGGGGCTCCAGGCTCCTTGCCCAGGCTCTCTCAAGAACACGCCCAGGCCAATGCTCAGCATTCAGAAAAGCCGCGTGAGCAGCCCAGGCTGGCCGTGGGCAGGCTGGGGGCAAACAGCATGGCTGGGGCTCTGCAAGGGCCCTGGGGCAGACGGGAAGGAGCAGCAGAGCAGGGGCTGATCCATCCCCAGTGCGCTGCACAGCCCAGGGCAGCGTCCCAGAGCATCCTGATGGAGCTGCCAACAACATCCCCCCTCTGCAGCCCTGGCCTCTCCCCCAGCTCACACAGGTGCCCCATCCTTGCAGGCACAGACACGGCAGCACTGGCTCAGCAGCCCCTGTTTGCATTGCACAGAGTAGGGGGAGCACCCCCATGCTGTTGGTGTGGGGACATGAACCTGAGGGAGCACAAATGCCATCAGCTCCTGGGGCCAGCAAGGGCTGGGGGACACCAGGGAAAGCACTCAGCTTTGTTCTGGCCTCTGCAGTCAGCCAGAAAGTTTGTTCCCATCAGCTGGGAGTTTCCTGTCCCACTGCAGACGCTGTTGCTCAGAGCCAGGGCTGCCTGGCAGCCGCCCCCAAACTGCCCTCAGCATTTCCTTTGTGCCACCTTTGCTTTCTTTACTCTTCCCCTGTCCAAATTTCTTCCTATTGCCCACCCCGGTTCCCTGCCCTGCAAACAGCCCACCCCTGCTTGCCCTTTCCTCTCTGGCCCCACTCCCCGTTGCAGTTCCTGACTTGGCCCCATGGGAACATCCCTTGGGCAGCAGGATCATCCTACAAGTGCTGCAGGAATTGTCTGCAGGCTCCTGCAGTGCCTGGTGCTGCTCCCTTGCCAGAGGCACCCCAGGCCAGGGGGGCACATCTGGGCTGCTGTGTCTGGCTCTGGGGCTCCCTGTTCTGGGCAGTGAGGAGGAGCTGCAGAGGCTCTGCAGGACTGACAGGATGGGCTTTGGGGCTGGCAGGAGAAGCTGAGGGACCTGGGCTGCTGGAGCTCCTGAAGAGGAGGCCCAGGGGTCCTCCTGCAACTGCTCCAAGGGTGGTTCCGGAGAATCCCAGAATCAGCAAGGGTTGAACAGGCCATGGAAATCATCAAGTCCATCCTGTGCTCTGACATTGCCTTGTGTCTCCTGAGCCTTCTTTTCTCCAGGATAAACAACGTCAGCTCCCTCAGTCACTCCTCACAGGACATGTGTTCCAGACCCCTCCCCAGACTTGTTTCCCTTCTCTGGACAAACTCCAGCCCTTTCATGTCCTTCCTAAACTGCGGGGCCCAGACCTGGACAGAGCACTGGAGGTGCTGCCCAACCAGTGCCAAGCACAGGGGAAGATTCACTGCCCTGGTCCTGTGTGGTGCTGTTTGCAGCGATCCCAGGACGAGGGAAGAGATGAGAATCTTGACTCCATATTTCAGAAGGCTGACTTATTATTTTATGATATATATTATAATAAAATAAAATGATATATTAAAACTAAACTAAAAGAATGGAAAAAGGATTTCATCAGAAGTCTAGAAAGTAAAGAAATAGAATGTTATGATAATCTTGTGACTGACCAGAGTCCAAACAAAACTGGACCTGTGATTGGTCATCAAGTAAGAACAATTTCACCTGCTGAATAAACAATTATTCAAATCACATTCCAAAGCAGCAAAATGTGGTGAAAGTGAACCTTCTCAACTGCTCAGGAGAAAAGATCCTGGTGTGATGCTGGCCAAACAGTTCCTGATCAATAAGAGTGCCAGGGGCTGGATGAGGGAAATGGTGGGTAGGGGGTGGGGACAAAATCTTGATTGCCAGCTATGAAAGGTTTGCTCTTCTTATCTATTCAGACTACATTAGGAGTTGCTGGGGGTCAATATCAATTGAACATTGCTGATACCAAAATATAAAAAGGAAAAGAAAATATGAGAAAACAGTCCGCTCTGTTTTGTTTTTTTTTTTTTAATATATCATATTCAACTTGAATACACTACTGCAATGTGTCTAATTTGCCACAGAAGAATTGAAAACTTAAGTTATACCCACAGGCTTTTCTTCTTCTGCTGTTCTGAAGAAAAGTTTATGAGCCTTTTTCAGTGAATTCATGAAGTGAAGAGCTCAAGAAAGAACAGGCTTCTGGAATAGTAAAACTCATCATCAGCCTCCAAGTGGCTGAGGATCCATCCCCATGAGAGCAGCAATGAACAGAAATGGGCACAGCTTTTTGGCTGCCCAGCTCTAGGATGAGCCCTGGGCCTGGAGCAGGAGCAGTTCTTGAGGGCCCAAAGGCTGCAGCTCTTGTGCTGCCCTGGGCAGATGGGATGGCAGCAGGGGCTGTAGAGCTCTCAGCACCTCACGCAGAGCAGAGCAGGGCAGCCAGGGAGCCTCCTTTGGCCTTGGCCAAGCACCTTCCCCCATGGCTGGGGCTGAGTCCTGTGGCAGCTACAGCTGCTGCTGTGCCCTTGCCAGGGGCTGAGGCCGTGGGGCAGTGGCCAGAGCAGCCTGGCCTGAGCAGAGCTATGGGGCCAGAGCCGGCTGGGCTGGGGTGGGGAGAGGCCCTTGATGCTGCCCAGAGCTCAGGGCAGCTGGCAGAGCTTGCAGGGAGCCGGGCTGGGCTCAGAGAGCCTGGCTCAGAAACCATCAGTGTCCATCTCAGCCTGGCTGAGCGTGCAGGGGCAGGACTCAGGCCAGTCCTTGTGGGGCAGGGCCAGCGCCTGTGCAAGGCATTGCAAACAGGCAAGTGGCCCAGACAGGAGGCTGCTCTGTGCTCTTGGTGGCATGGACAGAGCAGGGAGGGGCCCAGGACATTTGTCAGTGCCAGCCTCCGTCCCCATGCTTTGGCAGCCGTGGCTGCTGAGCCCAGCTTTGGCCTGGGCTGAGTTTGGCTGTGGCCCAGCTCCATCTTCCTGCGGGGCTCAGGGCCTGTTCTGGGCCATGGCCAGCCCTGGCTGCCTCTCTGCTCGCCCAGAGGCCACAGAGCCCGGGTCAGGGCTGTCTGTGCAGCCCCACAGGTGCCACGGGCTCTGCAGGACCTGGCAGAGGCTGCCCAGCAGGGAGGCCATGGGGCACAGAGCCCCAAGGCTGCTGTGGGCACCACAGCACAGGGGCCGTTCCCAGCCGCAATGCTCCTGGCCTGGGCTGGGCCTGCACAGGGGCTGGGCCACCATGGCTGGGCCAGCACAGGGCCACCAAGGGGCCACGCAGCCGCTGTCTGGGCTGACAGCAAGGCCAGGCACACACAAGCAATTGCTGAGCATGGCCTGTGCTGGCCAGGCCTGACTGTGCCATAGGCAGAGCTCAGCTGCCCTTGGGAGCTGCCGGAACAGTCCAGAGCCCAAAGAGCCTCCATGGCTGGGCTGGAGACCAAGGCTGCAGGAGGGAAATGCAGGGCTGGTGTGGGATGAGAGACCATTGAATTCCAGCACACACCTCAGTTCCCATGGGTTTGTTGGCTGACAATAAATGAACATCCCATTGTGTCTCGGGCAGCTCCTTCTCCAAGGCAAGTAGGTGGGAGTTGGAGCAAAGGAGTTGAAAGCTGCAGGTGCAGCCTGAACTGAAGGGAGCTCAGATTTGCACAAGGCTGCTCTGAGGGCCAGGGCTTGGATGGGGGAAATGGTGGGGTGGGGTTAGGGACAGAGTCTGATTGATTGTCAGCCATGAAGCGTCTTGATTTTCATATCTATTCAAACTGCATGAGGAGGTTCTTGAGTTCAGTGTCAGCTGGAGACTGCACATATCAATAAATTGACAGGGAAAAACCCCTAAACTTGAGCTAAGAAATCTTTTCTCACTGTCTTTTTAAATAGAATCTAGTTTGAATGCACTACTGGAATTCATCTAATTAACCACAAAAGATTTGAAAATTAGAATCAAATTATTCCCAGGGGCTTGGCTTGTTAAGGTGTTCTGAATGTTAATGAGCCCTGGGACACTGAATTCCTGCACTGAAGAGCTGAAGGCTGAACAAGCCTCTGGAGCAGGAAAATTCAGCAGCAGCCTCCAAGGTGCTGAGGATGTCAGCAGCCCCCACTGAGGCCATCCCTGCACAGAGACCGTGGGGGAATGGGCAGACAAGGAGAGCGTCCCTGGGGCTGGGGCAGCACAACTCAGAGGCACCAGCAGCTCCAGCTGGGAAATGGAGTGTGGAATGGGGCTGGGAAAGCCCTGCCTGGGATGTGCCAAGCAGGACAGACAAGCCCTGACTCCCATCCACTAAAAAACACTTTCAAGGAGACATTTTAAAGGATTTACAATTGCTTGTGTACTGTGAGGTGGACTCCCTGGAGAAATATCAACTGGAGATTCTCAGGAGCTCAAAACAACAAAACAGCCTTAACTGGCAACTTTAGAAAATCAGAAAAACTTTGTCGAACACTTGTTGCGACATTGTAATGTGTTTAATTTTTTAGTTTAAGATTTTTCTATTCTTGAGATTTCTTAATTAATGTATTGATGAGTGTGGTGGGTTTTACTGTCAATTAATTATTTATGTATTATTTTGTTGTGAGATAGGATTAGAAGAAAGGTAAAGTAGGCTTAAAATTTTAAAAGGATATAAAGAAAATTTTATTAAAAATAAATTAAAAAAGAAGAAAGTAGTAAGAATTAAACTCTTTATTATACTTTTATTTCTTTCCAACTTTTTCTGACAATGTGAAGAAACTATATTTAAAATTTATAGTTAGTTTACTATTTCCAGAATAGTCTTTTTTTCAGATTACTTTGGGAGAGAAGTTTTTCTTGTTAAACTTCTGGAGTTTTTTACAAGAGTTAAAAATAGGTTTTTTGTGGTTCTTAATTTTGCCATGAATACAATTGTCTGGGAAACTTAGATATTGTGAAGTTGTTTTTATTGCTACAAGCCTTTTTACAGGTTGTTGATGGGTCATGCTGACTTATAAGGTATTGTTTTAAAGATGAATTGTTGAAAGGTAAAAGTTTTTATTATTTACTTTTAAAATTATTTTTATCTTCTGGAATAGAGTTTTTTCTCTTGGAGGTATTGGATGATGGTTTTTTTCTTTTCCTTTTTAAACTTTTTATGAAATTACAGTAAGGTTGACATTTCTTTATTTTAGTTTGCAGGTATTTGTTTGATATTAATTTGATTTTTTTAATAATTTTATGTGCTATAAAAAAAGGGTTTTTTTATAGTTTATAGGAGGATTTAAGATTTAAGGATAAGGTATTTTTTCTTCTTTTTAATTTGGGATTGCATTTATTTTTTACTGACTTTGATGGGGTTTTTTTAATATCTTTGCATTTTGTTTTTTTCTTTTACTCAATGGAGGATTGATGTATTAAAAGGATTAACACCTGACCTGCCAGTAACTTGTAGTGGGAGTTGCTTTTGGGCTGTCTTAGAATTGGTTTTATGGTTGGGTCTTGGGTTTTTGTTTTGTTTAATTTTAGTTGTAGGGTTTTTTTTTTTTTTTTGGTTATAGGTTGTAGGCAGTTTTGGTTTGAGTTGTGTTCGGAGGGGGAGGACAATGACTTGATGATATGATTTTAATAGCTGTGGCTGGCTTTGTTCTGGTTGGGGTTTTGTACCTTATTTTGTTTTCCTGTTTGGTAGTTGTTGGGGTTTGGTTTGGTTAGAATGGGGCCAATGGAGGGGGGCAGCCTGGGGAGAGGGGAAGGGGCTTGGCCCAGGGCAGGGTTGCTTGGTTTGGTTTGGTTTGGTTTGGTTTGGTTTGGTTTGGTTTGGTTTGGTTTGGTTTGGTTTGGTTTGGATGAAATGGGGGCTGGAGCTGGGGCCCGCTACTTATTTGTTGACTGAAAAAGAAAGAGGAGGTTCCTGGGTTTTTTCATCTTTAACGTTTGTGTTTCACAGAGGCATGTTCCGTATCTTAGTAGGTTAACAGATTGTCAGCTACACAAAAAGTTTTATATTACTTTTTAAAATTCTTCTCATGTCAAAATACAACAGACATTCAATCAACAAAAATCACTTCTCAAAGCATTGACATGGCCCATTCAACTTCACAAACTCTCAGCATGTTCAATGTAGTGTTAATAAAAATTTGCAGGAGCACAGAAACAGAAGAAGACACAGAAAGACAAAAAAAAGGTACAGAGAGTCACACACACAGCTACCAACTCCTGGATTCCAGCACTGTTCAGATGGAAATTCCAAGAGGAGGAAGGGTCAGGATGTGTGCTTGTCTTGTGGTCAGCCTTCAATACCCCTTGGTCTTGCTGGGCCCTTCCTCCAGGTGGGACTTGGGCTCATTTGGTCCCTCAGGAGCTGGGCTGGGGTCTCCAGAGGTGGCTGAGGAGCATTGCCTGTGCTGTGCCAGGGACTGGCAGACACTGCTGGGCTGGGATAGAGGCTCTGGGGGGATTGGGGTTCCAGGGCAGGGCAGGGCTGGGGTTCCAGGGCAGGGCAAGGCTGGACCTGCCCCTTCCTCCGCCACACACAAAATGTTTCAACCAAGAATCTCCTCCAGTCTGTCACAATAGGGAATGTTGGAAGATGGAAATCCCAATTCTGGCCATGGGTATCTGACCGAGTAGGACAGTTCTTTTCCATGGGAAGGAAAGCGCAGAACCCCAATGTTTGGAGAGCCTCACTAGTCCAAGGCTAGCCTGACTTGTTAGGAATGGCAGATTTTGTCTGGAAGTAGTCTTTGGAGTTAAGGAATTTTGTAAGTGGAACTGAATATCAGCAATGGCTATCTGGAGAAGCAGGACAGTTCTTTCCCACAGGAAGGAAAGTACAGAGCCTTCCCCAATGTTTTGGGGACAGATGGAAAGTGACCCTTGTGAAACCACTGCAAGACAGACTTGTCCTGGCAATATTCCTATGAGAACAATCTCTGGATATAAAGAAATTTGGAGGTGAAATCCCAATTCAGGCCATGGTTGCCTGGAGGAGAAGAACAGTTATTTTCCATTGGGAAGGAAAGCACAGAGCCGTGGTGTTTCAATAGCAGATGAGAAGAGACCCTGAACATGGGCAAGGTCAGCTGGACCCGCCAGGCAGTCCATGGGAGGCCAAACAAGCCAGAGCTGTTCTGTCTTGCCTTGGTTTTATGGGGCCACATGGTGTCAAATAGCCCATTGATTACAAGAAGACCTGCAGTGTCACAATGGACCCTTGGTTCAATGGGGTCCCAGAGTGTCACAGTGGCGCCTACGTTCCGGAAGGCCCCAAAGAGTCACTATGGTCCCAACAACTCGATGAGGCCTTGCAGTGTCACAATGGTCTCCGTGTTTCCATAGGCCCCACGATGGCACGTGTCTCCTCTATTCCATGAGCCTTACAATGTCACAATGGACCTTTGGACCCTGGGAGTTTGCAGTGTCACAATGGTCTCCTGTGGCTCCACAGTGTCACAATGGACCATTGATGACTGGAGCCCTCTCTGTGTCAACCTGGACCTTTGGTTCCATGCAGCCCTGCAGTGTCACAAAGGCCTCTGCGTTTCATCAGGCACCACAGTATCACCACGGTTCTCTTGATACTGTGGGAACCCCCAGTGTCACAATGGTCTGAGTGGTTCCATGGTGCCCCTCAGTGTCACAATGGCCTGTTGGTTCCATGAGGCTTTGAAGTGTCCTGATGGTGTCTCCACAGTTCCATGACACCTTGCAATGTCACAATGAACCTTTGGCTCCATGGGGTCTCACAGTGTCACAATGGCCCCTTGGTTCCATTACACCCCAAAGTGCCATAACAGTCTAAACAGTTCCACGAGGCCCACAGTGTCACAATGGACCCTTGGTTTGATGGAGTCTCTCAGTGTTACAATGAACCCTACATTCCATGGAGCCAACCAGCATCAGTACGTTTCCCTTAGTTCGATGAGGCCCAGAAATGTCACAGTGCTCTCCATGATTCCATAAGGCCCCACAGTGTCACAATGGTCCCTTGGTCTCACAGATCCCGTAGTGTCACCATGGTCCCTTGGTCTCACAGGGCCCCACAGTGTCACAATGGTCCCTTGGTTCCATGGGCCCTGTGCTGCTGCATTCCCCCCTCCCCTTCTCAGGCCGCCCTGCCAGCTGAGAAATGCTCCTTGGGCCTCGGCCTTGGCCAACAGCCCCTGGGCTCAGCTCCTCTGCAGCTCATCACAAACACTGTCTGCTCCAGTCACTGCTGCTGCCCAACCAGCTCCTGGTTTCTGTAGGAGCAGCCCTGGGAACTGTTTTTGTTCCCTCAGTGGCACAACATCCCTGTTCTCACACTGCCAAAGAAAACTGCTGATGCCAAGTGCGGCCAGGATGAGCCATTGCGGGGACTGAAGACCCTCTCCTGGGGCCCTGCAAACAGCGCTCCAAAAGGAGCCCTTGGAGCTCTCCTGGGCCAGCGACTCCATCTGAGTGGGGCCTCTCCCAGCCGGGAACTCTCCCGTTTGCTGCACTCGGGGATCCTGAACAACGATGGAGCCTGGGCTGATCCCCCCACTCCTCCAGGCTCAACCCTTCACCCGCTGGGGAGATGCCAAAGGATCCCCAGGGAGCATTCCCTGCCCTCAGGGGAATTGCTCACAGGTGTTCTGCACTGACTCTTGGTGTCTGTGTGCACACAGGATTGCCTGTGCTGGGGAAATGTGGCAGAAATGCTGCTCTCTGAGGGGTTAGAGTGCCTTGGATAGCTGAGTCACTCAGATATCCAGATAGCAGTAAGTAAGGGTAAGTCAGGAGGTCTAAGTTAAGTTAAATGCTGCTAAGAGTATTTCTTTTGCTAAGCTGTTAAGCTTAAGTTATTAGCTAAGTTAAATATTAAGTGTTACTCCTCTATTAAATTGCTAAGTCATGTGTTATAAGTTACGTCAAATACTAAGTGCTATTCTTTTACTAAATTGTGAAGTTAATGGCATCAGTAAGGGTAAAGGTATCAGTGAAGTCCTGTTAAGTTTGAGCTCTGTTAAGCTTTTAGGCCATATTCCTTTTATCCTTGCCCTCACTGTCCTTGTGTCAGACACACAGGGACAGTTCTCAGTTCATTCAGAAATCATTCATGGTTTGATTGCCTGGATTTTCTTTGGTTTTGTTGTTGCTTTGTTTCTTTGGCATGCCTGAAGTGTCCAGTCAGGAGCAGAGCGACTCTTGCCAAGGAACTTTGTGCTGCTGTCCCTTAATATTAAATCTGGTTTTTGATGCTTTCTTGCTGGGGATTTTTCCAGCACTCTCAAGGCCTCGTTGGTAGCAGGGTGAAGGAGCCCTGGCCCAGGCTCTGGCCCTGGGGGACACGGGGACGCTGCCGGGGGGTCCCTGTCCCCCTGTGCCACCCCCAGGGCCCCAGCCCCTGTCCCCGTGTCAGGCTCTGGGGTCGATCTCGTGGAACATCCTCTGGGGGAGGCTGCAGGGCCGGGGGTGGGGGGACCTGGGGGGATAGGGGACCCTGCTGTGCACGAGCAGGGTTGGACTGCTCTGAGGGGAACTGTGAGGGGGGCTGGGGCAGAGTGACATCCCCAGTGACCTCACACAGCCCCTGTGATGTCACAGCCCCTGTGATGCCACACAGCTCTTTTGCAATGTCCCACAGCCACCAGTGATGTCACAGCTCACTATGGGTTGTCACAAAGCCCCTGTGATCTCACACATCTAACTATGAGATGTCACCCTATGATGTGCTACATCCGCTTTGTGATGTCACAGAAGTCTCTGTGATGTCACAACCTGCTCTGTGATGTTACACAGCCACCCAGTGATGTCACAACCCACTCTCTGATGTCACAGAGCCACCCTCAATGATGGCAGAGTCTGCTCTATGGCCTCACACTGTGATGTCACAGACAGCTTTTTCATGTCACAAACCCCTCAGTGATGCCACAAGACCATTTTTGTGATTTCATACTGGCACTCTTTCATGTCACAGCACATACTTTGACCTCACAGACGGCTCTATGATGTCATCCAGCCATGCCATGGTGCCACAGCCTGCTCTGTGATGTCACAGAATCCCCTCTATGATGCTGTAGCTGCTCAGTGACTTCCACAACAAACTCTCTGATGTCATAGACCGATCTGTTGACTTCAAAATTGCTTCCTAGAGCACTATATTCTAATAATTGATAAAGCTCCTGAACTGTGGAGTAAATAACTCGGGTTAAAATCTTTCTGTCTGATCATGATCAGAATCAATCAGAGCTGTATTTATATAAATATATCTGGTATTCCATCATTAATCCTGTGGGAAAAATTGGGTTAAAGTTCAATTCCACCTGTCCAATCTTTTATACATAAAGCTTTGACAAATTCTTGGGCTGGGATTGGATCCAGCTGTTCCCAGTCTCCTCTCTTAGAAGAAATTTTAGCAGTCTAGGAGCCCTGCAAGGGTTTCAGGATCCATGGTGGTTGCTGGGTGTACTTTCTGCACCTCAGGTGTCAGCAGGAGTTTCTCCAATAAAGAAATCAAGCTTTTGCCTGAAGCTCCCACTGTGCCCATGACTTAAAGCCCTGTGAGTGTCTGGGACATCCCGGCTCTTTGGCAGCCTGGGAACTCCTGGGATGTCACCGTGGAGCTCCCGTGAGTGCCTGTGACAGATCGGTGCCTTTGCAGCCCAAGGTCCCCCGGGATGTCACCATGGAATGGCTGTGACTGCCTCTGACCACAGGGCTCTTTACCATCCCCAGAAAGCCCTGGGAGGTCTCCATGGAGCCCCTGTCTGTGGCTGTGACATTCCAGCTCTGGAACAGCCTGGAGACTCTTGGAAAGTCCCCATGGAACCCCTCTGAGGGCCTGTGACAAATCTGATCCTTAGCAGGCAACCAGCCCCCTGTTGCTATGATCAGTTTCCATGGCAACCACCACCAGCCCCCTGTTGCTATGGTCAGTTTCCATGGCAACCATGACAAACCCCCTGTTGCTATGGTCAGTATACATGGCAACCATCACCAGCCCCCTGTTGCTATGGTCAGTTTCCATGGCAGCTCCATGGAGACCCCATGCCAGGGGTGGTTGCCATGGACACCAGTTCAGGCCTGCAGCCAGAGCCCGTTGCCATGGCAACCATTGGCAGCCCCATCCCCAGGCTCATGGGATCCCAGAACCACAGAACTGGTTGAGCTGGGAGGGACCCATCAGGATCCTCCAGTCCAACTGCTGGCCCTGCACAGGACACCCCAACAATGCCAGCCTGGGCCTGGCAGCGCTGTCCAAATGCTGTTGCAGCTCAGAGAGCCCTGGAGCTGGGACCCTTCCCTGGGGAGCCTGGGCAGGGCCCCAGCACCCTCTGGGCAAAAACATTTTCCTGACATCCAACCTGAGCCTGCCCCGACTCAGCTGCAGCCGTTCCCTCCACTCCTGTCCCTGGGCACCAGAGGGAAGAGGTTCCCACAGCCCCAGCCAGGGACCCGCTCCCAAAGCTGTTGCCGTGGCCGCCAGGGCTGGGACCAGCTGGGATGCTCGGTTTCCACGGGGTTCAGGAATGGGATTCCCCAATTTCCAGCTCTGGCTAAAACCGCGCTGCCCTTACTGCCCTCCTGCCTCCCATGGAAAGCACAAAAGGCAAAGATCCTGGGCCTTTTGGTGGGTGATGAGGTGGGAGTTGCGCTTGAAGCCCTTCCCACACTCAGGGCAGCAGAAGGGCCTCTCATCCGTATGAATCCGCTCATGCAGGAGGCGTTTGGAGCTGCTCTGAAACCTATTGCCACAGGTTGGGCACTCGTAGGGCCTCTCCCCAGTGTGGATGCGCCTGTGCCTGATGAGGTGGGAGTTGCGCTTGAAGCCCTTCCCACATTCAGGGCAGCGGAAGGGCCTCTCCTCTGTGTGAATCTGCTGGTGCTGGAGGAGACTGGAGCTGGTCTGAAACCTCTTCTGACACTGGGGACACTCGTAGGGCCTCTCCCCAGTGTGGATGCGTTGGTGCCTGATGAGTTGTGTACCTGTAGCTGAAGCCCTTCCCACACTCCCCACACTTGTAGGCCCATTCCCCGGTGTGGATGCATTGGTGGCGGATCAGGGTGCTGCCCTTCCTGAAGCTCTTCACACACTCCAAGCACTTGTAGGGATTCTCCCTATCATGAAGCTGCTCATGGACCACCATCTCTGAGCTCTGGCTGAAGCTCTGTCCACCTTCCTGGCTCAGGGAGGGTCTTTCCTCCTCAGAGCACCCTGGGCTGGGTTTGGAGCCCCTCCTCCTGTGGAATCTCTGGGGATTTTCCTCCCCGTTGGATTCCTGTGCTCTGGAGTCACTCATAACGGCCTCTTCCTTGAGGTTCTGCTGTGGGGATTTGTCATCCCTGGTCCCAATCCTCAGCTTCTTCTCTGGGGGATGAAAGACAAGGAGAGGATGGGATTTGCCTCCATGCCAGAGGGAAGGGGAA
Organism: Zonotrichia albicollis; assembly: GCF_047830755.1. NCBI lineage: Eukaryota > Metazoa > Chordata > Aves > Passeriformes > Passerellidae > Zonotrichia > Zonotrichia albicollis. The sequence goes on from NC_133826.1 coordinate 41,977,061, forward strand.
GGAGATCCCCCCAGTGCATCCCCAGCAGGACGGGGTTGGCAGCAGGGTTGTCCTGCAGCCAGGGGCTGTGCTGGGCTGGGAGATGGAGCAGGAGAGAGGGGGAAAGGGGCTCTGACTTCCTCCTCACCTGCCTGGGAGTCCCGGGGATCCTTCCTGTTCCTCACAGCCTCCTTTTCCATCTGGCAAAGGTTTGGGGATGGGAAATCCTGTTTTGGGAGAATAACAAAGGATGAGCACATTGAGATTTGTACTGGTTTGAAGGCAAACCTGGGAAAGGGTCTAAGCCAGAATCACAATTTAAGAGGGAAATGAAGATCAAGGCACTGATGCAGAAACACTGCCTTAAACTGACAGAGTCAGGATATAACCCGACACCTTGTTGGTCAGGTGATGGCAGCAGTCCCATTAAATGGTGGCTGCAGTCCTGTTGGAGTGATCAACGTGATTCTGTCAGAGCAGTGATCCTGTAGAAGGGTCTGGTCTTCCTCTGAAGGTCCAGTGGAGGTTATGGAGCTCTTGTCCTCTGGGAATCCAGTAGGCAAGCTGCTCCTGGTGTAGCAAGCCTCAGTTTATATCCAGGTAGGAATGCTCGGATCCTCCCCCTGGGCGGAGCATCCCACAATGGGATGATGGAATTTTATCAGTCCTGCAGTGACACTCAATGGCCCATTCACAGAAGATATCTCCCCTGGAGGGTGTTATCAGGGGTGAGTCATGCAAGAGATAAAGAACAGTGCCCCACCTGTTTATAGCAGTTGATGAAGATGGGGATTGAAAACGTGCATTTGGTTACATCTTGCATGGCAGCCTGAAACAGTGGGGTAATCCCTGCTCAGGGGGTGAACACAGCCGCCTTGTGTTCCTCACTGTGGGGTGACTGAACCTTGTCAGTGTCACTGGTAACATTTGCTCCCTCTCCTCCAGTGATTTTAACAATTTTATAAGGAAACACAAAAAATTATTTTCTTTACACTGGCCACCCATAAAAGCCATTTTCCTCATAATTTCTCCCATAAGTTCCCCAGGAGGAAGGAGCGACTGTGTCCAAGTTTCCAGGAGTTCTTCCAGAAAGAACCACAACCTCCTCAGTGGAGGGAACCATGCTGTTGTCAAAGGCACTTAGGGTCAGAGAACAGTGCCCTTAAATCACTGTGCAGTAATAATATGGCAATATGGTTAGGAAAATTGTCAGAGAGATGCCTCTGCCCCAATTAGGGTGCTAACGCAACCAAATCCAAAATGGATTTTATTGAACAGTAAATCTGAGGTAGAGAGATGGAAAGAAAGAGAAAAGATGAGTGACAGGGACAGAGACCTCCCCTGGAGCAGGCCAAGTGTGACATTGTCCCCTTTGTGTGCCCTTCCCAGGGTGGGGGTTTTACACCTGAGCCAGTTTGGGTAAGGGGGGTGGTGTTCACCCCCTGAGCAGGGATTACCCCACTGTTTCAGGCTGCCATGCAAGATGTAACCAAATGCACGTTTTCAATCCCCATCTTCATCAACTGCTATAAACAGGTGGGGCACTGTTCTTTATCTCTTGCATGACTCACCCCTGATAACACCCTCCAGGGGAGATATCTTCTGTGAATGGGCCATTGAGTGTCACTGCAGGACTGATAAAATTCCATCATCCCATTGTGGGATGCTCCGCCCAGGGGGAGGATCTAAGCATTCCTACCTGGATATAAGCTGAGGCTTTTAACACCAGGAGCAGCTTGCCTACTGGATTGCCAGAGGACAAGATCTCCATAACCACCACTGGACCTTCAGAGGAAGACCAGACCTTTCTGCAGGATCACTGCTCTGACAGAATCACCTTCATCACTCCAATACAATTGCAGCCACCATTTAATGGGACTGCAGCCAACACCCTGACCAAGAGGGTGTCAGGTTATATTCTGACTCTGTCAGTTTAAGGCAGTGTTCCTGTATCATTTGCATCTTTGATCTTAATTTTCTTTTAAATTGTAATTCTGACTTTGACTCTCCCCCAGGTTTGCCTTAAAACCAGTAGAAAATACACTGCACGCCCTTTGTTTTCTTCCCAGAACAGGATTTCCCATTCCCAAGACTTTACTTGATGGAGGAGGAGGCTGCCAGGAACAGGAAGGAACCTCAAGACACCCGGGCAGGTGAGGAGGAAGACAGTGCCCCTTTCCCCCTCTCTCCAGCTCCATCTCCCAGCCCAGCACAGACCCCGGCTGCAGGACAACCCTGCTGCCAACACCATCCTGCCGGGGATGCACTGGGGGGATCTCCTTCCCCTCCCCTGTGGCACGGAGGCAAATCCCATCCTTTCCTTGTCCTTCCTTCCCCAGGGAAGGAACTGAGAATGGAGTCTATGGAGGAAAAATCTCCATGGCAGAACCTCATGGAAAAGGCCATTTTGAGTGACTCCACAGTGCAGAATTCCAATGGGGAGGAAAATCCCCAGACATCCTGCAGGAGGAGGGGCTCCAAACCCAGCTCAGTGTGCTCTGAGGAGGAAACACCCACCCTGAGCCAGGAAGGTGGACAGAGCTCAAGCCAGGGCTCGGAGCTGGTGGTCCATGAGCAGCTTCATGATGGGGAGAAGCCCTACAAATTCTTGGAGTGTGGGAAGAGCTTCATGCAGAGAAGCACCCTGCTCTGCCACCAGATGATCCACACTGGGGAATGGCTTTACGAGTGTCGGGAAAGTGGGAAGGGCTTCAGCTCCAGCCCTGCCCTTGTCATACACCAACGCATCCACACTGGGGAGAGGCCCTACGAGTGTGGGGAGTGTCAGAAGAGGTTTCAGACCAGCTCTGATCTCCTCCTGCACCAGCGCATTCACACAGAGGAGAGGCCCTTCCACTGCCCCAACTGTGGGAAGGGCTTCAAGCGCAACTTCACCCTCATCACCCACCAGTGCATCCACACAGGGGAGAGGCCCTACGAGTGTCCTCGGTGTGGGAAGAGCTTCACCCAGATCTCTGTCTTAACCAGACACCAACAGAGGCACCTGTAAGGGAAGGCCTGGCAATGCCCCAATGCAAGAGGACTTTTGTGCACTTTTTGTGATTTGTGCAATGCTTTTTGGATTCATAATGTCTACTGGGGTGAAGGTTTGCATGCATTTCTGGTCCCTAGGGTTTTCTGATATTTTAATACCTCTCTGGTTCCTAGGTTTATTTTCTTATTCAGAAATAGCTTTAGTATTGCCCCTAATAAGTAGTTTTTACATCAGAGGGGCAGTGACCAGAATAGCTATCCTGCTGGGTTTGGTGGCAATAATGTGCAAGAAGTTTATAAACATGCTAGGGTCTGCTCCAGGTATGAATGGTTCATGGCTATGGTTATGCATCCGGTTTGTTGCAGGAGGAGCAGGAGGGAATGAGGTTTTTCAGCCTCTGCTTTTCTTCTTCTCCTATGAATCAGTTGCATCACTAGTGAAGGATGTTCAATTTCTCCTGAATGTTAAAGAAACCATCTTCCTGGTATTCAATCTGGTAACCTTCCTCTATACAGCCTGCTGCTTCTCTAGAATGAGGGCTGAGATTTCTAGATGGGCTGATGAGACCCCTGACTCAGGAGTAAACCCCAATGTGGAAAATCCTAAGTGGTGTGGGAAATGGGAGGATATGGGCCAAATCCTGAAGGAATTCTCTGACCCTATAGTCTGGGATTTTCCCCATGAACAAATTCAAAACCCAGCTGAGGTGGGAAAATATCTGAAAGAGAAGTACCAGGATGAGCCTAAGGAGAGGAAGGTCATTGCAGTGAGCTGGGCCCTGGCATATGCTTATCGCACACTGCCAGATAGTGTCGGGCAGCAGACAGAGGCAGGGGGGCAGGGAGATAAATCAGCAACTGTCCCGGTGACTCAGGCTGAAGCTAACACTCCAGGCTCGAAGCCAGCATCTAAACCCATGGCTGTTGCTACCAGCACTAGAAGTGGGAAATGCACGGACAAGACCAATCGACCAGTGGATGATGATGATGATGAAGGAGAAGGAACCTCAATGCCTCCTAACATAAAATCAGGAGTCAAAGCAGCAGGTGCAAGATCAGATGCAAATATTGAGTCTTATTTCCTGAAGGACCTTCGTGGCTTACAGAAGGATTACACACGACGACCTGATGAATCCATATTTAGTTGGCTGGTCTGTCTCTGGGATGCTGCAGGCGAGGCTACAATTCTGGACGGCACTAAAGCCAGGCATTTGGGATCTCTGTCACAGGATCCTGTTATTGACCAAGAAATGATGAGGGGGGCTAATCCACACAGCCTCTGGGCAGGGGTCTTGGACAGTGTTGCACGAAGATAAATGTGCGCAGATGATCTCTATATGCAACAAACTTAGTGGAAGACCATAGAGCAAGGGATCCAACGTGTCGTGGGGTGACAGCCTTTATCCCAATATCGTGTGTTGTGTCTGGCAGCTGTGCCTTTCTTTCCCTCCCCCGCCCCCCCCGGCCGTCTTGCTGCGGCGGGGCGGGGAAGAGAGGAGGGAGTGTGTGACCAGGCACTTTCGCTTTTGGCTTTTGGCTGCTTGGCTTGGCTAGCCGCTTGCTTGCTTTCTGCTTTTTGTGCTGTTTTTTTTTCTTTTCCTTTTCTTTTGTTCCCTTTTTCTTACCCTCCCCTGAAGATACTGGACCGGCTCCGGACCTGACCAGAGAGCTCCAGGACACCCGGAGCCTGTGAGAGAAGCCCAGCGCCCTTCACAAAACAATCTGGTCTCTTTTCTTTTCTTGTGTTGGGGAGTGTTCTTTTGTTACTTGTAAATAAATAGGTTTTGTTTTCCACTTTGCTCCTCCGAGAAATTCCTTCCCGAAACTGGTGTTGGGGGAGGGGTGGTTGGAGGTTATTTTGTTTTGGGGGGCTCCCTTTTGGAGATTTCCCCTAATTTGTCCTAAACCAGGACACAACGCCTGAGAGAAATGGCAGTGGCAGAGATTATCTTCTCAGGTGATGTAACAACTAAGAACCCAGACTTAGTACCATGCACGTCTGTGATGTGGCGAAAACTTATACGACTTGGGCCACATGAATATGCTTCTGCCTTAGCCATCATGAAGAGGGATGAGAGGGATGAGACTGTGCTTGACATGGCAAGGAAGCTCCGAGCATATGCAGATGCTGTACATGGCCCAACACATGCCAGAATCGCAGCGGTAGAAACACGTCTGCAGAATTTAGAGGATAAGATAGAGGAGAATCATAAGAAGCTTAGAGAGGAGATTAAAGAAGACCTTCTCCAAATTTCAGCAGTACAGATCCGAGGTTCTGGAATCCAAGGCAGACGTTTCCCAGATAGTGAGAGAAGGTACATCCACGAGCTGAGCTGTGGTTTTACCTGTGTGATTGTGGGGAAAACATGAGAAGCTGGGATAGGAAACCTACCGCTGTTCTGGCACGATGGGTGCGTGAACTGAAGGAAGCCACCAGGGGGAAAGCAGCTCCAGTTGCCTGTAGCCGAACGGCCAGGTATGATGATGATGACCTGTCTGATCTCCTCGAAGGAACATCCAAAACATACACCCAGGGAAAGAATGATAACCAGGCTTAGAGGGGCCCTGCCTCTAGCCAGGTAGAGGCCAGGGAAAATCGTGTTTTCTGGTCTGTATGTATTCATTGGCCTGGCACATCGGAACCACAAGAGTATAAAGCTTTGGTCGATACTGGTGCGCAATGCACATTAATCCCATCAAGACATGTGGGGACAGAGTGTGTTTCTATTGCTGGTGTGACAGGGGGATCCCAGGATTTCTCTTTGGTGGAGGCTGATGTGAGCCTAACGGGAAATGAGTGGAAGAAGCATCCTATTGTGACTGGCCCAGAGGCCCCATGTATTTTGGGCATAGACTACCTTCGAAGTGGCTACTTCAAAGACCCAAAAGGACTCAGATGGGCATTTGGAATAGCTGCTGTAGAGACATAGGGCATCCAGCAATTGAACACCTTGCCTGGGTTGTCTGAGAATCCATCTGCAGTAGGATGCCTGACGGGAGAAGAGCAACGAGTGCCAATTGCCACTTCCATAGTGCATTGACAACAGTACAGAACCACTCGAGATGCTGTGATCCCCATCCATAAGATGATCCGAGAGCTGGAGAGCCAAGGGGTGGTCAGCAAGACCCACTCACCCTTCAACAGCCCCATTTGGCCTGTGTGAAAATCTGAAGGAGAATGGAGATTGACTGTGGACTACCGTGCATTGAATGAAGTGACTCCATCCCTGAGTGCTGCTGTGCCAGACATATTAGAGCTCCAGTATGAGCTTGAGTCCAAGGCAGCAAAGTGGTATGCCACTATAGACATTGCCAATGTATTTTTCTCCATTCCTCTGGCAGCAGAATGCAGGCCTCAGTTTGCTTTCACATGGAGGGGAGTGCAGTACACCTGGAACCGCCCCACCATCTGCCATGGACTGATCCAGACTGCACTAGAAAGGGGTGAGACTCCAGAACATCTGCAGTATATTGATGCCATCATTGTGTGGGGGAAGACAGCTGTGGAAGTGTTTGAGAAAGGGAGTGAAATCATCCAGATCCTCCTGGGAGCTGGCTTTGCCATTAAAAAGAGTAAAGTCAAGGGACCAGCTCGTGAGATTCAGTTCCTGGGAGTGAAGTGTCAAGATGGACGGCATCGGATTCCTACAGACGTCATCAACAAGATCACAGCAATGTCTCCACCCACCAATAAGAAAGAGACACAAACTTTCCTGGGTGCAATAGGTTTTTGGAGGATGCGTATTCCTGAGTACAGCCAGATCGTGAGCCGTCTCTACCTGGTCACCCGCAAGAAGAACAGTTTCCAGTGGGGCCCTGAGCAGCAAAAAGCCTTTGTCCAGATCAAGCAGGAGATTGCTCATGCAGTAGCCCTTGGCCTAGTCAGGACAGAACCAAAGGTAAAGAATGTGCTCTACTCTGCAGCCGGGAACCATGGCTTGTCCTGAAGCCTTTGGCAGAAGGTGCCTGGGGAGACTCAGGGTAGACCACTGGGATTTTGGAGTCGAAGCTACAGAGGGTCTGAAGCCAACTATACACCAACAGAGAAGGAAATCTTGGCTGCCTATGAAGGAGTCCAGGCTACCTCGGAGGTAATAGGCACTGAAGCACAACTCCTCCTGGCACCCCAACTACCCTTGCTGAGGTGGATGTTCAAAGGCAAGGTTCCTTCCACTCACCCTGCCACCAGTGCTACATGGAGCAAGTGGATTGCTCTTATTACTCAGCACACCCGTATAGGTAAACTGAATCGCCCTGGGATTTTGGAGGTCATTACAAATTGGCCTAAAGGTGAAAATTTTGGTGTCACAGATGAAGAGGAACAAGAACCAGTGACACGTGCTGAAGTGGCTCCTCCCTATAACCAACTGCCAGCAGAAGATACACGATACGCTCTCTTTACTGATGTTTGTTGTCGCATTGTGGGAATGAACCGGAAGTGGAAAGCAGCCATATGGAGCCCCACATGACAGGTGGCAGAGGCCACTGAAGGAGAAGGTGGATCATGCCAACTTGCTGAACTCAAAGCTGTTCAACTGGCCCTGGACATTGCTGAGAGAGAGAAGTGGCCAAAGCTCTACCTCTACACTGATTCATGGATGGTAGCCAATGCTCTGTGGGGATGGCTGGAGAGGCGGAAAAAGGCTAACTGGCAACGTTGAGGGAAACCAATTTGGGCTGCTGGTGAGTGGAAAGACATTGCTACCAGGGTAGGGAGGCTACCTGTGAAAGTCCGCCATGTAGATGCCCATGTACACAAGAGCAGAGCCAATGAGGAGCACCAAAACAATGAGCAGGTAGACCAAGCTGCAAAGATAAGGGTGTCCAAAATAGACCTAGATTGGGAACATAAGGGAGAGTTATTCCGAACTCAATGTGCTCATGATGCGTCAGGGCATCAGGGCAGGGATGCCACCTCTAAGTGGGCACAAGACCGAGGGGTGGATTTAACCATGGACAGTATTTCTAAGGTTATCCATGACTGTGAGACGTGTGCTGCCATCAAGCAGGCCAAGAGAGTGAAGCCCCTCTGGTACGATGGGCAGTGGTCCAAGTACAAGTATGGGGAGGCCTGGCAGATTGACTACATCACACTGCCCCAGACACGCCAGGGCAAGCGCTACGTGCTGACCATGGTGGAAGCCATCACAGGATAGTTGGAGACCTACCCTGTGTCTCATGCTACAGCCCGGAACACCATCCTGGGCCTGGAAAAGCAAGTTCTGTGGAGACATGGCACCCCTGAGAGGATCGAGTCAGACAATGGGACTCATTTCAAGAACAGCCTTATCAACAGCTGGGCTAGGGAGCATGGCATTGAGTGGGTGTACCATATCCCCTACCATGCACCAGCTGCAGGAAAAGTAGAGAGGTACAACGGACTGTTAAAAACCACGATGAAAGCATTAGGTGGGGGATCTTTCAAAAACTGGGAGCAGCATCTGGCAAAAGCCACCTGGTTAGTTAACACCCGAGGCTCTACTAACCGAGTGGGCCCTGCCCAATCTGAGCCTTTGCAGAGAGTAGATGGAGACAAAGTCTCAGTGGTACATGTCAGAGGTTTATTAGGGAAGACAGTTTGGATTAATCCTGCCTCGAATACAGACAAACCCATTTGTGGGGTTGTTTTTGCTCAGGGACCAGGTTGCACACTGTGGATAATGCAAAAATATGGAAGGACACGATGTGTACCTCAGGGAGATCTGATTGTTGGATAAAATCTGTGTAAATATCACTGTTTGCTGAATGTTATTACCATTGTCTGTGTATTGCTGTATAATGGATGTATCATGTATGTACTTGTAGAGTTAGAATTTATATTCGTTTTAGTAGTAAGCAGATGATATGGGGATAAGGGTTGGAATGTCCTGGGTTGACCATATGATGCTTCTATACCCAGTCGTCTCATTCTGTTTATGTTGAATAATAAGTTTTGTACCTTTAAGAGTGTTCCAGAGAGTGAAGGGGGGAGAGAAGAGGCATGCAGTTTTTTTTCAGGCACTGCACTCACTCCTCCACAGTCCTGCTCCTGGACTATGTTGTCTGCGGACGGACAGACAGCAGGACAGAGCTCTTCCTTTTCTTTTTAGTTAGTGTTAGCTAGCTGAGGCAGAGAAGTTCCCTGGACTGTTTTTTTTTCCTTTTTCTTTGGACCTCTTGAAACTGCTCTGGACTGAACACCCAGGAGAGCACCGGCAGCTGCAGCTGTGGCCCACCGGGCCGGGCCTGGCCTGTGACAATTCCAGCACCGGAGGGACTGATCAGAGACTGAGTTAGCTGAGCTTCAACCCGGGGTTTTCTCAGTTTGTCATCTCTTTTAGAGTGGCAAGGGGTCTCATTGTTTGATATTGTTTTAGTTTTATTGTTTAATAAACAGGTTTTTTTCCCTCCCAGACCCGTGGGGGGGAGGGGCCGATTGGATCTACTTTTCCCACTGGAGCTCCTTTGGGGGATTCTTCCCCAAATTTGCTCTAAACCTGGACACCGTGGTATGGGACAAGAGATCCATGGATGGGTTCCCAATTAAACCAACACCTGAAAACCCAAGAACGTCCTAATCTTGAGTACTTAACATATGCTGCATGTTGGCTGAGAGACGCCACCGGCAGTGAGGTTACAAAAATCTGTAAACTACAAAAACAGGAGGAAGAGAATGAGGGGAGAGAAGAGGTTAGTGTTAAGTGGGACCCCCTTGATTACTTACCTCCTCCTCCGTTCCCTCCTATTTACCCGGCAATGCCCCAGGCTCCTCTCCCAGATCCCCCGATTTTACCTCTGGCGTCTCCATGCCCAGAACCAGCAGCCGCTCCGATCCCATTAGCACCTCCAATTAACCCTCCTATGGTCAATACTCCTACCCTAACCTCAACTCCCTCATCTGCTCCAAATACTTCTGTCCCACCTCCCTCTAATCCAGTTCTTTCTCCCGTCTTCCCCTCAGTCTCTTCCACTGTCTCTCCAGCCTCACCCCCAGTGTCCTTTCCTACAGGTTCAGTCTCTTTCCCCTTACCTACTGCTGTACCATTACCTCCCCCTAACTGGAAGGGGAGCACCTCCATCCCTAACCCAGCTAGTAGGAGCCCACTAGCCCCCACTCATCCCATTTCTTCACAGAAGGGTAACCTTACGGACGGACCTTACTGTAACACAAGATCTAAAACATCTAAAATGGAAAAGCTTTTTCCTCTTGGAGAAGTCCCCATGGGTGGGATACGTGGGGGCTTGGGTTTGTGAATGCCCCATTAACAGCCACTGAAATTCGAGGCTTTGAAAAGGAGTTAGGGAAGTTAGTGGAGGATCCGGTAGGTATATCGAACCAAGTAGATAATTTCTAGTCCCCAACATTTACACTTGGGGAGAGTTGTACTCTATTTTTAAAATTCTGTTCAGCCCTGAAGAAGTGAGGATGATCAGGGCCGCAGGAATGCGGATCTGGGAGCGAGAAAATCGTTCAGGAGATCCCAATGACCAGAAATTACCCTTACAGGGCCCTGAGTGGGACCCTAATGAAGAGGAAGATAGGAGGAACATGGAAGAGTATAGGTCTCTGATGGTTAGAGGAATAAAGAAATCAGTTCCCCAAAGTAATAACACAAAACTAGTTTTTGATAGCATGCAAGAAAAGGATGAAACCCCAGCTACTTGGCTTAATAGGTTAAAGAGGAACTTCCAATTATATTCCAACATAGATCCCGATAGCTCTGAAGGCCAAGTGCTTCTAAAAGTGCAATTTGTTACAAAATCATGGCCAAACATCTGGAGAAAGTTAGAGAAAATGGAGGACTGGCAGGAAAAGGGAATAAATGAACTATTAAAGGAAGCCTTAAAGATATATTTAAGGAGAGAAGAAGAGAAAGCCAAAGCTAAAGCTAGAATCATGGTACCTGTAGCCAGGGAAAGTCAAGGGGTAAACAGAGATCAGCAGGGACAACCATCGAGAGTCAGTGAAAGTGGACGAAAGTCCTCCTTTGAAACATCCAAAGACAAACCTATACTACCTCCATGGGTGGATACAAACAGAAGACCAGTGGTACCACTGAGTGAGAGGAAATGCTATTATTGTGGAGAGATAGGACACATAAGAAGGAATTGCAATAAACTCTCTTTTGATGAGGCAATTGTAAAAGAACAAGAGGCTCTTGAGAGACTCCTGAGGGGAGATGACTAGGGGTATCAGGGGCTTTATGTGTTACTGGACCCAATGTATCATCAAGAAAAGCCCCTAGTAAACTTTGAGGTGGGTCCCCAAAGTGAGGAATTGGAATTTTTAGTTGATACTGGAGCAGATAGATCAAGTATAAAGGAATTACCCACCAGAGTGACGCCTGGGCGAAAAGTCTGTGAGATGATGGGAGTGGAGGGAAAACCATTTAGAGCCTCCATAGTTGAAAATGTAGAAATTAAAGGAAATGGAAGGCAGTGTGTGGCTGATTTTATCTATTTACCTAATCTAGAAAGTAATTCACTAGGAAGGGACCTACAAGTCCAATTAGGAGTGGGAATTATCCCAAAGGATGGGAGAATGATAGTCCAGATCATGAAATTGACATCGGGAGATACAGAGCAGATAAACCCAGAGGTTTGGGCAGGAGAAGGAAAGAGGGGCTATCTAGACATCCCACCAATAAAAATTGAAATGCAAAAATGAATTCCTCCCATTCAAGTAAAGCAATACCCAATGTCTATTGAGGGAAAAAGGGACTGACCCCTGTGATTGAGCAGCTATTAGAGGAAGGTATCTTAGAGCCGTGTATGTCTCCACACAACACCCCTATTTTAGGAATCAAGAAGGCAGACGGAAAATACCGATTGGTCCAAGACTTAAGGGAAATAAATAAGAGAACTATAACCAGGCATCCAGTGGTCCCAAACTCCTACACCCTCTTAAGTCAGATCCCAACATAGCACGCCTGGTTTACTATTATAGATTTAAAAGATGCATTTTGGGCATGTCCTCTTGCTGAGGAATATAGGGATTGGTTTGCATTTGAGTGGGAACATCCAGAGAAGAGAAGGAAACAATGATTAAGGTGGACGCACATGCCCCAAGGATTTACCGAGTCCCCAAATCTCTTTGGGCAAGCCTTAGAAGGGCTTCTAGAACAATTCACCCCAGAGTACAAATTCTACAATATGTAGATGACTTATTAGTATCTGGAGAGGAACAGAATAATGTCAGGGCAACAAGTATACGACTTCTAAATTTCCTAGGAGCAAAGGGTTTAAAAATATCCCAGAATAAATTGCAATTTGTGGAAGCAGAAGTTACTTATCTGGGACACATAATTGGGAAATTATATAAGAAATTAGGTCCTGAAAGAATTTCAGGCATACTATCCATACCAGCACCAATAACTAAGCGACATGTCAGAAAACTGTTAGGCTTGTTTAGGTACTGCAAGTTATGGTTAGACCAATATACCCAAAGTGTAAAATTTTTATATGACAAATTAGTAAACCCTGACTCAACAGAATGGACAGCTGAGGATGACGAAAAACTAAATAATTTGAAAGACAAACTATCCTCGGCACCTGTCCTAAGTTTGCCCAATCTGGAAAAAAGAATTTGACCTATTTGTAAATAAGGAGAAAGGAATTGCTTATGGGGTGGTAGCCCAAGAGTGGGGAGGGTGTAAGAAACCAATTGCTTACATCTCCAAACTGCTAGACCCAGGAGCTAGGGGGTGGCCCGCCTGTATTCGAGCAGTTGCTGCAGCAACCACTTTAACTGAAGAAACTCAAAAACTGGCCTTGCGAGGCAAAACAAGAATCCATACAACCCATGATCTAAAAACAATTTTAAGCCAAAGGATCCAGAAGTGGCTTACTGACTCCAGAGTATTGAAATATGAAATAATCTTAATAGATGCTGACAACCTAGAGCTGGTAACATCTAAAACCCTAAATCCAGCACAGTTTCTCTCTGGAGAGACATTATTAGAACTAGAGAATAACTGCTTGGAACTGGTGGACTTTCAGACAAAAGTTAGGGAAGATCTGGAAGAGACACCTTTACCTTATGGAAGAAAATTATTCACTGATGGGTCTTCAAGAGTAGTGGAGGGGAAAAGGATGTCTGGATATGCAATAATTGAAGATACAGAAAAGGAAGACATGAAAATTACCGAGAAGGGCAAACTGCCTTCTAATTTGTCAGCTCAGTGTTGTGAAATCTATGCCTTAAAGAGGGGACTTGACTTATTGGAAGGCGACCAAGGGACAATTTACACTGACTCACAGTACGCCTTTGGGATCATTCATACATTTGGAAAGATTTAGTAGGAATGTGGGTATCTGAACTCCAAAGGAAAAAACTTCGTGCACACAGAACTGGTAAGATCGATATTAGAATCTCTACCTAAAGCTGCAGAGATTGCAGTGGTACATGTTAAGGGACATCAGAAAGGGAATACCATCGAGGAAAAAGGGAATCAGTTAGCTGACCAAATGGCTAAGGAGGCAGCATTAGACCCGGAGGAGCCACTGAAATGACTGAGGTCAAACAAAGTGTTAGGTGAAGAAAGGAAAGGAAAACTAGTATTCAGTGAGAAAGAACTAAAAGCAATAAAAGAATTAAAAATGCATCAGGGGGAACAAGGGGAGTGGTTGACACCAGATGGGCGTAAATTTTTAAATAAAGACCTCGCCCAGAAAATGTTAACAGAGATACATGAATAAACCCATTGGGGGCTCTAAGGGTTATGCGATCATATTTTAAGAGAAACTCTATGTATCGCAGTATATGAGTTAGCAAAAGCAGTAACTCAAGGGTGTTTAATTTGCCAAAAAGTAGGTCAAAAGGTGATGAGAAAAACCATACCAGGGGAAAGAGAATTAGCCCAAAGGCCATTCCAAAACATTCACATAGACATAGCCCCCTGTACAGAATTACAAATATTTATTGGTAATAGTTGACCACCACACTCATTTGGTAGAAGCCTTTCCAAATAGAAAAGAAACCACGGAAATAATTGCCAGGATTATCTTAGAAAACATCATTCCCCGATACGGGTTGGTGAACAATATTGATCCTCACCCTGGTGATGAGAGCCTGGCTTCTGTGTAGGAATCATCACAGGGACAGGAAAAGTCCTCCCTGCAGACACATCTGTAAAACATCAGCCACAGAAGCTTCTGCCATCTCTGCTCAGCTGCACGGGCATCACTGAGCCGCAGGAGCAGTGAGGGGATGGCGCAGGGCGAGGGCACAGACGTGCATGGCTCTGTCCTGGCACCTGCAGCGATGCCCCCATGGCCGAGCTTTGGGCTCTGAGCTGGCAGCTCTCCCAAGGGAAAGGCCTTGACCTACCCTCACCATCTCCCAGAGGCTCAGTCATGGATGTGCTTTGTGAAGCCAGATCACCTTCATCAACAGGTTCAGCTGCAAAGAAAGGCAGGACAGGACATCACCCATGGCACTATAGCAGATCTTCGGGCTGCAGGCAAGGCTCAGCCCTGGGGCACAGCCCTGAGCCTGGCCCCTGCCCGTTCTACTCTTCTCTGTGGCTGCACAGAGCACACAAAAGGACACAGTGGCATTGCACACGGGAGGAGGATGGACAGCTAAAAGCTCCTTCCTCCCACTGACAGCGATCCAATAGGATGCCTCAGTGCTCCAGAAAGGAGCAGGGCAAGGTTTACAGAATACTTCAGCCCTGACTTAACGTTAACAAAAATGGCCGATGGGTGAGCTCTTGCAACATGGACACTGATTATTCTGCCAGTAAAAAGGGAAATTCAGAACTTGCCTCTGGCATTCGCCAAGACATTCAAAGTGTCATTCACCTGGACTTCCAAATCTTCCAAGGAGTGATCCAAATCTAGAATGGAGAAAAGACCTGAACCATTTCCTTTGTGTGCTGGGATCCCCTTCTGCCTTTGGGAACAGGGCATTGCAACGGGGTTGGTTAAGGCTACGGGAGCCAGGTGTGAATGGACAAGGCCAAACTGCACAGGGGCCTGGGCAGTTCTGGGCTGGCTCCTGGTCACTCTGCACCCTCTTTGCAGGCCCTGTGACACATCCCTGGCCAAGAAACTGGGGCTGCCCAAGGCCTTGGGAGCTCTCTCCCTCCCCCAGAGGAAACCCTCCCTAAAGGCCTGGGGAAAACCATGGCCAGCACTTCCCGGGGAGCAGGGAGCGCTGTTCCGGGAAAGGGGAGCCAGGCTGCCAGCTCACCTGCTCGCCACCCTTGCAGCGGAGCAGCCTGGGCATCCCTGGCAGGCAGGGCCACGGCCAGGAGGAGCAGGAGGAAGAGGCGCAGAGCAAGGGCCATGGTGCCTTGCCCTCTGCCAGTGCCGCAGCGCTTGCTGCCACCGCTGTCCTGACACCGCTGTCCCAATGTCAGCACCACTGCTGCCACCGCCGCTGCTGCTGCAACAGTTGTGCTCAAGCACTGACTGCTCGCTCCTTGTGCTGCTGTGCAACCACCGGGTCTGGCACCTCTGTGACCTCAGAGCCTGCTGTGACCTCAGCCCGCTGTGACCCCTGAGCCTGCTGTGACCTCATGGCCTCAGCTGTACCCCCAGAGTGTGCCCACATCTGTACAAATGGACTGCCTTGATTGTTTTTGTGTATCCCAGGTCCATTGCTCAGCAAAACCTTATTTGTCACCTGCTGACATTTTGGGTCAGACTGTGTCCATGGAGATGCTCTTGATGGCTTCCCTGTTTTCCTGGCCTTGGCACTGGAGGAGGTCCAGGCCCAGAAGATGCCAGGGAAGGAAATGTGCCCTCAGCCCAGGGACGCTCAGCATGGGCTCCCCCAGCCCTCGGGACCCCGCCGCTGGTCACAGCAGCCCCTGCCTGGCTCCTGCCTGCCCACACTTGTGGGCATCCACGGCTGCTCCTGGTCATGGAGCTGAGCCAGTGCGGCTGCCAGGTGGGCTTTGCTGCTGCTGCCACCCGGACACTGGGGTGACAGCTCCATCTCTTTATTGCAACAGAAATGCTGGGCCAAGCTCTGCCCACCTTCAGTAGGGGCCAGAGATCAGGGCCAGTGCCTTAAGGGGGAGAGGACCTTGTTTGGGTGCTGGCAGCACCTGCACAGCAACAAGTTGGTAAAGCAACTGTGGCAGGGACCAGAAAATATCCCTGTGTGCCTCACAAACAATCCGTGAACACCAATGCAGAGACCCCAAGACGGCCTTGTGTGCCTCACAAAAGAACCCAGCCTCCTGCCCACCTTAGCAAGGACTCAGCTCCTCTCCAGGCCTTGACAACAAGCACTAAACCGCCACGGTAATTGCGAGGAAGTCAAGCCCCTGCCACACTTACAAATGTCTCCAGTCACTTGAACACCATAGAAAAGATCCCAAATCCCCATAGAAGCTCATGAGGAACCCCAGCCACAGGCACCACTTCCAAAGGACCCAAAGCCCCGCACATCTTAGTGCAAAATTCAACACGCACAAGACCAGCCCCTCCAGCTCGTGTGCCTCATTGCGGACCCCTGGCATCTGCCAGCATTACAGGAGTCCCCCATACCCTGCATGCCAGAGAAAAGCCAGGCTTGCCATTAACTCTAGCCAACAGTGTGTTCCCTGACAAAAATCAATTCCCTTCGGGGAATAGGGAACCTGTGTGGTGGGGCCGGCTGCACCTGTGGGAGCAATGGGGAGCGTCAGCCTGTGCTGTGCTGCACTGCTGAGCTGGCAGCACGGTGGATGCGGGCAGGACGTTCTCCATTTCCCCCAGAGCTGGGGCCTGCAGGCACCTTGCCGCCCCTTGGCACAGGCTGTGCCACCCAACAAAGCCCAGCAAGCGGGGAGGATGCCCGGGGCCAGCAGGAAGCTGAGAGATGGCCCTGCTCTAGCACTGAAGGGAGTTCCACCAGAAGCAAACAAAATGGTAACTTGAAGAGATACCCACTGTGCTCAAAGTTTCTCTGAGACAACTAAGACGGGAGCTCATCAAAAATCTCAGGAAATATCTGGGAAAAGGTTTTATGTACGTTGGTTGTGACCAGATAAAAAGCTCCTGTGGGAAAAGAGCCTCTGCAGCAGGCTGGCTGGCTGAAGGTGTCTTACTTCTTCCTAGAATAAAGATTACCACTGAAATGCAGTTTTATTTTTTATTGTAAAAGCGGGAACAATTTTCCAGAACTCTAAAAGTAGTTTCAAAAATACAGATGTGTTGTGGAAACAGGAATGAAACATTAAACATTTGGGGATTTCTCTCTACAAGGGATATTTCTAAATATTTCTAAGAATGAAATGTGAAGACGAAATAAGGTCACTTGTTCTCTCGATTCTAAAACTACTTAGAAAAATCTTTAATGACGATAGGAATTGAGAAGAAATATTTGGGGGTGTCTCTCTTCAGAAAAACTATTTTGAAATACTTCTACAAATTTCTAATTTCTAAAACAGAAAACCTAAGCAAATGGAGTTGCTTTTTCTCAGGAGCCCCATGCTGCTGCCTGCCCCCTTGGCTCCCCCAGCCCTCAGGACCCCGCCGCTGGTCACAGCAGCCCCTGCCTGGCTCCTGCCTGCCCACACCATGGGCATCCATGGCTGCTCCTGGCCATGGAGCTCAGCCAGTGTTGCTGCCGGCTGGGCTTTGCTACCGCTGCCACCCAAACACTGGGGTGACGGCACCTTCCCTTTAGTGCAACAAAAGAAAGGGCCATCACCTAGCCTGGCAGAGAGCAGGGTTAACTTCACTGCTGTTTAGAGGGCAGGCCCAGGGGGCTCGGGGGCCGAGGAAACAACATTTTGGACTGAGGAGGGGCTGGAGGGTGCTGGGCTGCTCATGGGGTCTATAGAATAAGTCGGGACGGGACAGAAGGGGGAACAAACAAGAGATGGAAGTAGCTTGGGGATATACATAGAGAGAGGAGGTGTCAGTGGGATCTCCAGGAGAATAGGGGATTTCCTTGTCGACGATGGCTGTTCTGGAGTCTTCTTCTTGGAATTCTTGACAGGGCTGCCCAGGCTCTCCTAACTGCTGGAGGAGCTGCTCCTGCTGTTTGGGTATGAGGTGCAGCCACCGTCTTACAACTCCTGTCCAGAGGTGGAACTGTGGAAAGAGGAGGTGGCTGAGGCCCCAGCTGCCAGTGGCACACAGGAACCCTCCTGCACAGCCGGGCCCAGAGCTGGCAAGGCTCCCCAGCACGGCTGGAGCTGCTGGCACAGCTTGGCCCAGCTGCACAGCTGCCCCTCAAGGCCCCGGCGAGCAGGGCACGACTCTGGGCAGGCTCCGTGGCCAGGAGCGGGCCCCAGAGCGCCTCTGCCTTTCAAGGGCAATCTCGTCCCTGCTCTTTCTCCTCCCCACCGTGCTTTGCCTCTGCCCTGTGCCCCTGGGGCTGCTCTTGGCCAGGCAACCTCAGTGGGAGCACGCACTGGCTGCAGCCCCAGCAGGCCCCCCAGGACAAGGCCCAGCAATTAGGAGGCCAATGAAAGCTCTGGGCAGCAGCAGAACCCTCAGCAGAGTTCTTTGGACAACCATGGACTGGACATACCTACAGTGCAGCCTCTCTGGGAATGTTTCCTGTCTGAAGTACAATTTCAAAAGAAGCTGTTTGAGGGAAAGGTGAACTAAACACTTACTCTTTTCTCTTCCAGCAAGTCCAAATTCGGAGACAGCATAAGATTAAGATCAGCTCCAAGACAAGCAGGCCTGCCAGTAACCCTAACCAGAAGCCTGTTCCCTGACAGAAACCCCTTCCAAGGCTCTTCTGGGCATCAGGAACATGTGCTGTGGTTCCAGCTGCACCTGTGGGAGCAATGGGGAGCGTCAGCCCGTGCTGTGCTGCACTGCTGAGCTGGCAGCACGGTGGATGCGGGCAGGACGTTCTCGGTTTCCCCCAGAGCTGGGGCCTGCAGGCACCTTGCCACCCCTTGGCACAGGCTGTGCCACCCAACAAAGCCCAGCAGGCCGGGAGGAGAGCCCGGGGCGGCGCAGCTGCTTGGGCAGTCGCTGCTTGGAGGGACACGGGCCAAACCCATCCCTGAGCAGCCACTGCCAGCCCTGGCCCTCCCTGCCCTTGACAGCTCCCCCAGCCCCAGGGCACAGAGTCAGGCCCTGTCAGGAGCCAGTGCAGCCCCTGCCCAGTCGGTAGCCAAGGCTGGCTCTGGCCCTGGGCTCGCGGCAGGGCTCCCGCTCGGGGCTGCTCCTGTGCCTTGGGCCTCTGGGCACTCAGGGCCAGCTCTGGAGCAGCTGCAGCGGGAGGGACATGGGTGCGTGAGTCCCCTTTCCCCGGGGCTCTGAATGAGCTCCAAAGGCACCCTCAGCTTTGGCTGCGGCCGGGCCGTGCAAGGGCAGGCCCCAGTGGAAGAGCTGCTGCCACACAGCCCTGCCAAGGGCTGAGCCCTGCTGAGCCCGGCACAGCAATTACCTTCTGAGCCTGTGCCCGTGCCCATGTCTGTGTTTGGCTTGGCCTTCCTTCCTGCAGGAGGGGCTGCCAATCGGCCTCTGCTTCTTTGGGGAAACACCTCCTTCTGTCCTGCCTTTTGGCCCATCACTTGAGAAACAAAAAGTACACCTTAACAGATGGAACGATTCTCCATTACTTTGATGGCATGTTCAGGACATCATGCTTATGCAAGATCGGGTAAAATCAACAAATCATCTGGGCTTTTTCCACTGGGCCAGGGCCCACCCTCCTCCAAACATCTGCCAGTGCTGAGCAGAAGTTGTGAGTGGATCGTGCAGGGCAAGGGCACACACGAGCATGGCTCTGTCCTGGCACCTGCAGCGATGCCCCCCTGGCTGAGCTTTGGGCTCTGAGCTGGCAGCTCTCCCAGGGGAAAGGCCTTGACCTACCCTCACCATCTCCCAGAGGCTCAATCCTGAACGTGGGCTGGGAAGCCAGATCACCTTCACCAACAGGCTCAGCTGCAAAGAAAGGCAGGACACAACAGCTCCAATGGCACTGCTGAAGATTCTCCTTCAGGCCCGAGTGGCAGTGAGGGCACCTGGGTGATTGGTGCCGTCCAAGGCACTTCCTTGGCTCTGCCTTCCACTCAGGAGCAGGGCCAGGGGGACCTGGTGCCTGCAGTGGCCCCACACTGGGATGGAAGGAGCCCCTTGCAGGGTTGTTGGGGAAGAAAGGACTCCCTGGAGCTGCCAGCAGCTCCAAACCCAGCCCCAGGCAGGGCCAGGGCTTGGCTGTGGCAGCAGGAGCAGCTCAGGCTCCCTGGGGGCGGCAAAGGAGCTGAGAAAGGCTCAGCCCCGGGGCACAGCCCTGGGCCCAGCCCCTTCCCTTTCTGCTCTTCTCTGTGGCTGCACAGAGCACACAGAAGGACACAGTGGCATTGCACACAGGAGGAGAATGGACAGATAAATGCTCCTTCTTCCCACTGACAGCGATCCTGTGGGATCACTCAGGGCTCCAGAAGGGAGCAGGGCAAGGTTTCCAGAACTGATCAACCTTCAGTGAAATTTAAGGGAACTGGCTCATGAGTAAGCCCTTGCCACTCTGCCATGGATATTTCTGCCAGGAAAGGTACATTGAGAACTTGCCTTCAACATGTGGCAAGGTCTTCAAAGCACCATTTACCAGCATTTCCAACTAATCCAAGTCACATGCCAGTCGAGAAGGGAGCACAGATCCTACAGAACCATTTCCATGGTGTGCTGGGATCCCCTTCTCCCTTGGGGAATTGGGCACTGCAAGGAGGTGGGGTAAGGCTGTGGGAGCCTGTGGCTCCTGGTCACTCTCCACGCTCTTTGCAGGTCCTGTGCAACATGCCTGGAGGGGCAGCTGCAACAGCCCAGGGCCCTGGGGCTCTCTCCCTCCTTCCCACACAGGAAAGCCTCACCAAATGCTTGGGGAAATCTGCAGTGTCACAGCTGTTGCTCCCAACCTCCGTCCCTCCCTCCTGCTTGCCCACCTGCCCATGGAACAGCTCCCACAGCCCAAGGAGCACATGGCCAGGCCCTCTCAGGACCCACTGGAGCCTTGCTCTCCCCCTCTGCCCTTTCCCCACCATGGACACCCCGTGCAGCCGCTCCCAGGTTTCAGGACGTGTCTCCCAGGGAGGGAGCCCAGCAGGACAGCTCAGTACCCGAGTGCCCTGAGCCTGCTTGGGATAATTCCTCTGGGCTGTGCCCATCTTGTCCGGGCTGTGCCTGCAGTGCCAAGCAGCAGAGAGGGCAGCTCAAGCCTCAGCAGGGCTCAGGCCCAGAGGCACAGCAATTACCTCCTGTGACTGTGCCTGGCATCGCCTCCCTTCCTGCAGGAAATGCCACCTTCCATAGAGCCTCTCTGTCCATTCCTTGAGAAATGAAGAGGCACAGCTGGATCAGATGGAATCATTGCACATCCTGGAGGTGGCCTGTTCAGGAGGCAATACTTCTCCAAAACATGGATAAGGATCAGGAAAATCCTGATTCCCCAGGCCTTTGGGGCTAGCTATAGCCCTGCCTCCTGTAAGCAGCCACACTCAGGATCCTACTGGGGACTGGGAAAATGCAGGAGTTTGGGCTGTGTGGCAGCGGATGCCAGGCCAGGCTGGGAAACAGCCCTGCAGGGCATGGAAGCAGCAGCGGGGCATCGAGGCTGCCATGGGTCCCTTCCCACTGTTCTGGGCATGGCGTGTCCAGATGTGCAGCCAGAGCCCTCGGCTGCTGAGCCCCAGGACAAGGCTGAGGGAAATGCTCTCACCATTCCCTTTGAGTAGTTCCGTCACTATTCGTTTCAAGATGTTGCTTGGCTCGTGGGGTTTCTTGTGTCCTGGGGCTTTGTTCTTCCCTCTCAGAGGACCTTAACAGAAAGTAGTTCCATTTCCTAGGAATGCATGCCACAGAAGCAGGGCTCAGCCTATGGGGTCAGCAGGGACAACACTACTCACCCCAGCAATTAGAGCCAGGGCTCTCTGTAGGAATCAGCAAAGGGGCAGGAAAAGTCCTTCCTGCAGACACATCTGTAACACAACAGCCACAGTAGCTTGTATAACCTGGTTGCTGTGAAGTTGTCAACAATTATTACTGTGTAGGACAGTGAGAACATACCTGAAGGAGGCTCCAAAGGCTTCAACACTTTTCTCAACCAATCTAATGGGGAAGCCTTTTGAGCAACCTCATCTAGAACAGAGCACAGATGAGAACATTTTTCAGGGTGTGTTGGGATCCCCTTTTGCCTTTGGGAATTGGGCACTGCAAGGGGGTCGGGTATGGCCGTGGGAGCCAGGTGTGAATGGGCAAGGTCAAACTCCACAGGGGTCTCAGGAGCTCTGGGCAGGCTCCTGGTCACTCTGCACCCTCTTTCCATGCCCTGTGCAACATCCATGGTGGGGTGGCTGAAGCAACCCAGGGCCCTGGGAGCTCTCACTTCCACAGCTGCAACTCTTGCTAAATCCCTGGGGAAAACTGCAGCAGGCAGTGCCACAGCTATCCCCCTGTCCCCCTCCATCCCTCCTGTCCCTTCTCCCTCCCTTTCTACCTACTTCTATCTCTCCAACCATCTTTCCCCTGGGACAAATCCCCCAGCACACTGGCACATAGCCAGGCCCTCTCAGGACCCACTGGAGCCTTGCTCTCCCCCTCTGCCGTTTCCCCACCATGGACACCCCGTGCAGCCGCTCCCAGGTTTCGGGACTTGTCTCCCATGGAGGGAGCCCAGCAGGACAGCTCAGTACGCGAGTGCCCTGAGCCTGCTTGGGACAATTCCTCTGAGCTGTGCCCGTCTTGTCGGAGCTGTGCCCACAGTGCCAAGCAGCAGAGAGGGCAGCTCAAGCCTCAGAAGGGTTCAGACCCAGAGGCACAGCAATTACCTCCTGTGGCCGTGCCTGGCATCGCCTCCCTTCCTGCAGAAGCGGCTGTCAATGGGCCACTGCTTCCTCCAGGAAATGCTTCCTTCTGCATAGCCTCTCCATCTGCTTCTGGAGAAAAGAGAGAGCTGGATCAGATTGGACTGTTCCCCATTGGAGAGGTGGCATCTTCAGGAGGCAATGCCTCTCAAAGACATGGTTAAGATTCAAGAAATCCCTTTCAACTTTTTGGGTAGGGCAGGGCTCTCCCTTCTCCATATAGGTGCCCCTTCTCATCTGCCTGGAGATGGGAAATTGCAGGGCATCTCATGCCTGTGGTGCGGTTTGGGCTGCCTGTCAGCTGATGCCAAATGCCTTCCTGCAGAGGCTGGGAGAAGCTGCAGCCAGGCCAGGCTGTGAAAAAGCCCTGCAGGGCGTGGAAGCAGCAGCGGGACAGTGAGGCTGCCATGGATCCCTTCCTGCTGGGCCGGGCTCGGCGTGTCCAGATGTGCAGCCAAAGCCTCGGCTGCTGAGCCCCAGGTGAAGGCTGAGGGAATGCACCCACCTTGTCCTGCCTGCTGCATTTCCTTCAGCATTTCCTTCATTTGTTCAGAGGGCTCATGGGGTTTCTTCTGTTCTGTAGCTTTGTTCTTTCCCCTTGGAGGACCTTAGAGCAACACGGTTCCATTTCCCATGAATGGATGCCACAAAAGCAGGGCTCAGCCTGTGGGGTCAGCAGGGACACACTACTCACCCCTGCGACGGGAGTCTGGCTTCCGTGTAGGAATCATCACAGGGACAGGAAAAGTCCTCCCTGCAGACACATCTGTAACACATCAGCCACAGAAGCTTCTGCCATCTCTGCTCAGCTGCACGGGCACCACTGAGCCGCAGGAGCGGTGTGGGGATGGCGCAGGGCGAGGGCACACACGTGCATGGCTCTGTCCTGGCACCTGCTGCAATGCCCCCCTGGCCGAGCCTTGGGCTCTGAGCTGGCAGCTCTCCCAGGGGAAAGGCCTTGACCTACCCTCACCATCTCCCAGAGGCTCAGTCATGGATGTGGTTTTGGAAGCCAGATCACCTTCACCAACAAGTTCAGCTGCAAAGAAAGGCCGTACAGAACATCACCCATGGCACTATAGCAGATCCTCAGGCTGCAGGCAAGGCTCAGCGCTGGGGCACAGCCCTGGGCCTGGCCCCTGCCCGTTCTGCTCTTTTCTGGGACTGCACAGAGCACACAAAAGGACACAGTGGCATTGCACACGGGAGGAGGATGGACAGCTAAATGCTCCTTCCTCCCACTGACAGCCATCCTGTGGGATCCCTCAGTGCTCCAGAAAGAAGCGGGGCAAGGTTTACAGAATTCTTCAGCCCTGACTTAATGTTAACAAACATGGCCGATGGGTGAGCTCTTGCAACATGGACACTGATTATTCTGCCAGTAAAAAGGGAAATTCAGAACTTGCCTCTGGCATTCGCCATGACATTCAAAGTGTCATTCACCTGGACTTCCAAATCTTCCAAGGCGTGATCCAAATCTAAAATGGAACAAAGACCTGAACCATTTCCTTTGTGCGCTGGGATCCCCTTCTGCTTTGAGCATTGGGCACTGCAACGGGGTCGAGTATGGCCATGGGAGCCAGGTGTGAATGGACAAGGCCGAACTGCACAGGGGCCTGGGGAGCTCTGGGCAGGCTCGTGGTCACTCTGCACCCTCTTTCCATGCCCTGTGCAACATCCATGGTGGGGCGGCTGAAGCAACCCAGGGCCCTGGGAGCTCTCACTTCCACAGCTGCAACTCTTGCTAAATCCCTGGGGAAAACTTCAGCAGGCAGTGCCACAGCTATTCCCGTGTCCCCCCTCCATCCCTCCTGCCCCTTCTCCTTCCCTTTCTACCTACTTCTATCTCTCCAACCATCTTTCCCCTGGTACAAATCCCCCAGCACACAGGCACATGGCCAGGCCATCTCAGGACACACTGGAGCCTTGCTCTCCCCCTCTGCCCTTTCCCCACCACGGGCACCCTGTGCAGCCGCTCCCAGGTTTCGGGACGTGTCTCCCACGGAGGGAGCCCAGCAGGACAGCTCAGTACGCGAGTGCCCTGAGCCTGCTCGGGATAATTCCTCTGGGCTGTGCCCATCTTGTCTGGGCTGTGCCCCAGTGCCAAGCAGTAGAGAGGGCAGCTCAAGCCTCAGCAGGGCTCAGGCCCAGAGGCACTGCAATTACCTCCTGTGGCTGTGCCTTGCATCGGCTCCCTTCCTGCAGAAGCGGCTGTCCATGAGCCATTGCTTCCTCCAGGAAATGCTTCTTTCTGCACAGCCTCTCCATCTGCTTCTGGAGAAAAGAGAGAGCTGGATCAGATTGGACTGTTCCCCATTGGAGAGGTGGCATCTTCAGGAGGCAATGCCTCTCAAAGACATGGTTAAGATTCAGGAAATCCCTTTCAACTTTTTGGGTAGGGCAGGGCTCTCCCTTCTCCATATAGGTGCCCCTTCTCATCTGCCTGGAGATGGGAAATTGCAGGGCATCTCATGCCTGTGGTGCGGTTTGGGCTGCCTGTCAGTGGATGCCCAATGCTTTCCTGCAGAGGCTGGGGAGAAGCTACAGCCAGGCCAGGCTGGGAGACTGCCCTGCAGGGCATGGAAGCAGCAGCGGGACAGTGAGGCTGCCATGGATCCCTTCCTGCTGTGCCAGGCTCGGCGTGTCCAGATGTGCAGCCAAAGCCTCGGCTGCTGAGCCCCAGGTGAAGGCTGAGGGAATGCACCCACCTTGTCCTGCCTGCTGCATTTCCTTCAGCATTTCCTTCATTTGTTCAGAGGGCTCATGGGGTTTCTTCTGTTCTGTAGCTTTGTTCTTTCCCCTTGGAGGACCTTAGAGCAACACGGTTCCATTTCCCATGAATGGATGCCACAAAAGCAGGGCTCAGCCTGTGGGGTCAGCAGGGACACACTACTCACCCCTGCGACGGGAGCCTGGCTTCTGGGTAGGAATCATCACAGGGACAGGAAAAGTCCTCCCTGCAGACACATCTGTAACACATCAGCCACAGAAGCTTCTGCCATCTCTGCTCAGCTGCACGGGCACCACTGAGCCGCAGGAGCGGTGAGGGGATGGCGCAGGGCGAGGGCACACACGTGCATGGCTCTGTCCTGGCACCTGCAGCGATGCCCCCCTGGCCGAGCTTTGGGCTCTGAGCTGGCAGCTCTCCCAGGGGAAAGGCCTTGACCTACCCTCACCATCTCCCAGAGGCTCAGTCATGGATGTGGTTTTGGAAGCCAGATCACCTTCACCAACAAGTTCAGCTGCAAAGAAAGGCCGTACAGAACATCACCCATGGCACTGTAGCAGATCCTCGGGCTGCAGGCAAGGCTCAGCCCTGGGGCACAGCCCTGAGCCTGGCCCCTGCCCGTTCTGCTCTTCTCTGTGGCTGCACAGAGCACACAAAAGGACACAGTGGCATTGCACACGGGAGGAGGATGGACAGCTAAATGCTCCTTCCTCCCACTGACAGCCATCCTGTGGGATCCCTCAGTGCTCCACAAAAGAGCAGGGCAAGGTTTACAGAATTCTTCAGCCCTGATTTAACGGTAACAAACATGGCCGATGGGTGAGCTCTTGCCACATGGACACTGATTATTCTGCCAGTAAAAAGGGAAATTCAGAACTTGCCTCTGGCATTCACCAAGACCTTCACAGTGTCATTCACCTGGACTTCCAAATCTTGCAAGGCGTGATCCAAATCTAGAATGGAACAAAGATCTGAACCATTTCATTTTTGTTTTGGGATCCCCTTCTGCCTTTAGGAACAGGGCATTGCAAGGGGGTTGGTTAAGGCTACAGGAGCCAGGTGTGAATGGACAAGGCCAAACTGCACAGGGGCCTCGGGAGCTCTGGGCAGGCTCCTGGTCACTGCACCTTCTTTGCAGGCCCTGGGACACATCCCTGGAGAGGAAACTGGGGCTGCCCAGGGCCATGGGGTCTCTCTCCCTCCCCCAGAGGAAACCCTCCCTAAAGGCCTGGGAAAAACCATCCCCGGCGCTTCCCGGGGAGCAGGAAGCGCTGTTCCGGGAAAGGGGAGCCAGGCTGCCAGCTCACCTGCTCGCCACCCTTGCAGCGGAGCAGCCTGGGCAGCCCTGGCAGGCAGGGCCACGGCCAGGAGGAGCAGGAGGAAGAGGCGCAGAGCAAGGGCCATGGTGCCTTGCCCTCTGCCAGTGCCGCAGCTCTTGCTGCCACCGCTGTCCTGACACCGCTGTCCCAATGTCAGCACCACTGCTGCCACAGCCGCTGCTGCTGCCGCAACAGTTGTGCTCAAGGACTGAGTGCTCGCTCCTTGTGCTGCTGTGCAACCACCGGGTCTGGCACCTCTGTGACCTCAGAGCCTGCTGTGACCTCAGCCTGCTGTGACCCCTGAGCCTGCTGTGACCTCATGGCCTCAGCTGTACCCCCAGAGTGTGCCCACATCTGTACAAATGGACTGCCTTGATTGTTTTTGTGTATCCCAGGTCCATTGCTCAGCAAAACCTTATTTGTCACCTGCTGACATTGTGGGTCAGACTGTGTCCATGGAGATGCTCTTGATGGCTTCCCTCTTTTCCTGGCCTTGGCACTGGAGGAGGTCCAGGCCCAGATGATGCCAGGGAAGGAAATGTGCCCTCAGCCCAGGGACGCTCAGCATGGGCTCCCCCAGGCCTCGGGACCCCGCTGCTGGTCACAGCAGCCCCTGCCTGGCTCCTACCTGCCCACACCGTGGGCATCCACGGCTGCTCCTGGCCATGGAGCTGAGCCAGTGTGACTGCCAGGTGGGCTTTGCTGCTGCTGCCACCCGGACACTGGGCTGACAGCCCCATCTCTTTATTGCAACAGAAATGCTGGGTCAAGCTCTGCCCACCTTCAGTAGGGGCCAGAGATCAGGGCCAGTGCCTTCAGGGGAGAGGACCTTGTTTGGGTGCTGGCAGCACCTGCACAGCAACAAGTTGGTAAAGCAACAGTGGCAGGGACCCGAAAATATCCCTGTGTGCCTCACAAACAATCCATGAATACCAATGCAGAGACCCCAAGACGGCCTTGTGTGCCTCACAAAAGAACCCAGCCTCCTGCCCACCTTAGCAAGGACTCAGCTCCTCTCCAAGCCTTGACAGCAAGCACTAAACCGCCACGGTAATCGCGAGGAAGTCAAGCCCCTGCCACACTTACAAATGTCTCCAGTCACTTGAACACCATAGAAAAGATCCCAAATCCCCATAGAAGCTCATGAGGAACCCCAGCCACAGGCACCACTTCCAAAGGACCCAAAGCCCCGCACATCTTAGTGCAAAATTCAACACGCACAAGACCAGCGCCTCCAGCTTGTGTGCCTCATTGCGGACCCCTGGCATCTGCCAGCATTACAGGAGTCCCCCATACCCTGCATGCCAGAGAAAAGCCAGGCTTGCCATTAACTCTAGCCAACAGTGTGTTCCCTGACAAAAATCAATTCTCTTCAGGGAATAGGGAACACGTGTGGTGGGGCCGCCTGCACCTGTGGGAGCAATGGGGAGCGTCAGCCCGTGCTATGCTGCCCTGCTGAGCTGGCAGCATGGTGGATGCGGGCAGGACGTTCTCCATTTCCCCCAGAGCTGGGGCCTGCAGGCACCTTGCCGCCCCTTGGCACAGGCTGTGCCACCCAACAAAGCCCAGCAAGCTGGGAGGAGAGCCCGGGGTCAGCAGAGAGCTGAGAGAAGGCCCTGCTCTAGAACTGAGGAAGTTCCACTAGAAGCAAACAAAATGGTAACTTGAAGAGATGCCCACTGTGGTCAAAGTTTCTCTGAGACAACTAAGACGGGACCTCATAGAAAATCTCAGGAAATATCTGGGAAAAAGTTTTATGTATGTTGGAAGTGACCAGATAAAAAGGTCCTGCGGGAAAAGAGCCTCTGCAGCAGGCTGGCTGGCTGAAGGGGTCTTACTTCTTCCTAGAATAAAGATTACCACTGAAATGCAATTTTATTTTTTATTGTATAAGGGGGAAATATTTTCCAGAACTCTAAAAGTAGTTTCAAAAATTTCAAAAATTAGTTCCTGTTGTGGAAACAGGAACAAAACATTTGGGGATTTCTCTCTACAAAGGATGTTTCTAAATATTTCTAAGAATGAAAAGTGAAGACAAAATGGGGTCACTTTTTCTCTCGATTCTAAAACTACTTACAAAAATCTTTAAACACTATAGTAATTAGGAAGATATATTTGGGGGTGTCTCTCTTCAGAAAAACTATTTTGAAATACTTCTACAAATTTCTAATTTCTAAAACAGAAAACCTAAGCAAATGGAGTTGCTTTTTCTCAGGAGCCCCATGCTGCTGCCTGCCCCCTGGGCTTCCCCAGCCCTCAGGACCCCGCCGCTGGTCACGGCAGCCCCTGCCTGGCTCCTGCCTGCCCACACCATGGGCATCCACGGCTGCTCCTGGCCATGGAGCTCAGCCAGTGATGCTGCCGGCTGGGCTTTGCTGCTGCTGCCACCCAAACACTGGGGTGACAGCACCTTCCCTTAGTGCAACAAAAGAAAGGGCCATCACCTAGCCTGGCAGAGAGCAGGGTTAACTTCAGTGTTGCTTAGAGGGCAGGGCCAGGGGGCTCAGGGGCAGAGGAAACGACATGTTAGTCTCAGGAGGGGCTGGAGGGTGCTGGGCTGCTGCTGGGGTCTATAGAAGGAGTCGTGACGGGACAGAGGAGGATCAAAAAAGAAATGAAAGTAGCTTGGGGATACTCATGGGGAGAGGAGGTGGCAGTGGGATCTCCAGGAGAATAGGAGATTTCCTTGTCGATGGCTGTTCTGGAGTCTTCTCCTCAGAATTCTTGACAGGGCTGCGCAGGCTCTTCTAACTGCTGGAGGAGCTGCTCCTGCTGCTTGGGTGTGAGGTGCAGCCACCGTCTTACAACTCCTGTCCAGAGGTGGAACTGTGGAAAGAAGAGGTGTCTGAGGCCCCAGGTGCCAGTGGCACACAGGGAACCTCCTGCACAGCCGGGCCCAGAGCTGGCAAGGCTCCCCAGCACGGCTGGAGCTGCTGGCACAGCTTGGCCCAGCTGCACAGCTGCCCCTCACGGCCCCGGCCAGCAGGACACGGCTCTGGGCAGGCTCCCTGGGCAGGAGCGGGCCCCAGAGCGCCTCTGCCTTTCAAGGGCAATCTCGTCCCTGCTCTTTCTCCTCCCCACCGTGCTTTGCCTCTGCCCTGTGCCCCTGGGGCTGCTCTTGGCCAGGCAGCCTCAGTGGGAGCCAGCACTGGCTGCAGCCCCAGCGGGCCCCCCAGGACAAGGCCCAGCAATTAGGAGGCCAATGAACGCTCTGGGCAGCAGCAGAACCCTCAGCAGAGTTCTTTGGACAATCGTGGACTGGCCACACCTACACTGCAGCCTCACTGGAAATGTTTCCTATGTACAGCATATTTTCAAAAGAAGTTGTTTGAGGGAAACGTCAACTAAACACTCACTGTCTCCTCTTCAAGTAAGTCCAAATTCGGACAGAGCATAAGAGGAAGATCAGATCCAAGACAAGCAGGCCTGCCAGTAACCCCAGACTGAAGCCTGTTCCCTGACAGAAACCCCTTCCAAGGCCCTTCTGGGCATCAGGAACATGTGCTGTGGTTCCAGCTGCACCTGTGGGAGCAATGGGGAGCGTCAGCTTATTCTGCCATTCTTTCATTCTTTCCCCCTGGGAGGCCACAGAAGTGATTTTGCATAGACTGGTAGTGGGTGAGCTTGGTACATAATTTGTAGATGTGAGTTGCAGACATCTCAGTCCTTTCAGAGTGGTAAGAGCAACCCAGTCTCTGCCAGTTCATTGACTTTATTACTGTTTCAGTTTTCTATTTTTTTTTTTTTTTTGCTATACTCCATTGGCTTGGGGGTTTTGTTTTGTCTTCGTTTGTTTTTGGTTTTGTTTTTTAATTTTTTTTCTGTTTTTTTTCAGGTTGGAAAGAGTTATAAAGATCCATATGACAACTGTACTCACTACACATGCACTGAATCAGCAGGCCAGTTTTCCTTGACTAGTACAAAAAAGGTCTGCCTGCCATTTGAAGAAGCAAACTGTGTGCCAGTAAGTATTTTATAGCCAGAGAAAGACTTCTGTAATGACCCTTGATCCTGGCCTGGGAGTTATAGTTGCTGAGTATTTCTTGATCTTTCCTTGTTTGAAAGAAATGTGCTTTTCCAGCCCTGTGTCCCATAGAAAAAGCCAAAAATATTTGCAAACAAGCCCACACCATTTACATTGTTGTGGGATAAGCATTGGAACTTGAAAAAGAAGGGTATTGGAGCAATAGCAAGGAAGGATTTTCATCACTTGAGAAACATCAGTGTTATAAAATGCAATTGAACAAGTGGTGACTCATCATGGATCCTTGTGGGACTGATGAACAAAATGTCTCCTGATATGTGGTGTCCCATTAAGCGGGGAAATGGAACATGAATGAGCTGGCAGCACGGTGGATGCGGGCAGGACATTCTCCATTTCCCCCAGAGCTGGGGCCTGCAGTCACCTTGCCGCCCCTTGGCACAGGCTGTGCCCACCCAACAAAGCCCAGCAGCCCAGGAGGAGAGCCCGGGGGCTGTGGAGCTGCTTGGGCAGTCGCTGCTTGGAGGGACATGGGCCAAAGCCATCCCTGAGCAGCCACTGCCAGCCCTGGCCCTCCCTGCCCCGTGACAGCTCCCCCAGCCCCAGGGCACAGAGTCAGGCCCTGTCAGGACCCAGTGCAGCCCCTGCCCAGTCGGGAGCCAAGGCTGGCTCTGGCCCTGGGCTCGTGGCAGGGCTCCCGCTCCTGTGCCTTGGGCCTCTGGGCACTCAGGGCCAGCTCTGGAGCAGCTGCAGCGGGAGGGACGTGGGTGCACGAGTCCCCTTTCCCCGGGGCTGTGAACGAGCTCCAGAGGCACCTCCAGCTTTGGCTGCGGCCGGGCCGTGCAAGGGCAGGCCCCAGTGGAAGAGCCGCAGCCACACAGTCCCGCCAAGGGCTGAGCCCTGCTGAGCCCGGCACAGCAATTACCTTCTGAGCCTGTGCCCGTGCCCATGCCTGTGTTTGGCTTGGCCTTTCTTCCTGCAGCAGGGGCTGCCAATCGGCCTCTGCTTCGTTGTGGAAACACCTCCTTCTGTCCTGCCTTTTGGCGCATCACTTGAGAAACAAAAAGTACACCTTAACAGACGGAACGATTCTCCATTACTTTGATGGCATGTTCAGGACATCATGCTTATGCAAAATCGGGTGTAATCAACAAATCATCTGGTCTTTTTCAGCTGGGCCAGGGCCCACCCTCCTCCAAACAGCTGCCAGTGCTGAGCAGAAGTTGTGAGTGGATCGTGCAGGGTGAGGGCACACACAGAATCACAGAATCATAAAAATTCTAGGTTGGAAGAGACCTTTAAGATCATCGAGTCCAACCCATGTTCTAACACCTCAACTAGATCATGGCACCAAGTGCATGGCTCTGTCCTGGCACCTGTAGCGATGCCCCCCTGGCTGAGCTTTGGGCTCTGAGCTGGCAGCTCTCCCAGGGGAAAGGCCTTGACCTACCCTCACCATCTCCCAGAGTCTCAATCCTGAACGTGGGCTGGGAAGCCAGATCACCTTTACCAACAGGCTTAGCTGCAAAGAAAGGCAGGACACAATAGCTCCAATGGCACTGCTGAAGATTCTCCTTCAGACCTGAGTGTCAGTGAGGGCACCTGGGTGATTGGTGCCCTCCAAGGCACTCCTTTGTCTCTGCCTTCCACTCAGGAGCAGGGCCAGGGGGACCTTGTGCCTGCAGTGGCCCCACCCTGGGATGGAAGGAGCCCCATGCGGGGTAGGTGGGGCAGAAAGGATTCCCTGGAGCTGCCAGCAGCTCCAAACCCAGCCCCAGGCAGGGCCAGGGCTTGGCAGTGGCAGCAGAAGAAGCTCGGGCTCCCTGGGGGCAGCAAAGGAGCTGAGAAAGGCTCAGCCCTGGGGCACAGCCCTGGGCCCAGCCCCTTCCCTCTCTGCTCTTTGTGGCTGTACAGAGCACACAGAAGGACACAGTGGCATTGCACACAGGAGGAGAATGGACAGATAAATGCTCCTTCTTCCCACTGACAGCGATCCTGTGGGATCACTCAGGGCTCCAGAAGGGAGCAGGGTAAGGTTTCCAGAACTGATCCACCCTCAGAAGAACTTAAGGGAACTGTCTCATGAGTAAACTCTTGCCACACTGCCACAGATTATTCTGTCAGGAAAGGTACATTCAGAACATGCCTCCAACATCTGGCAAGGTCTTCAAAGCACCATTCACCAGTATTTTCAAGTAATTCAAGTCATGATCCCAGTTGAGAAGGGATCACAGATCCTACAGAACCATTTCCATGGTGTGCTGGGATCCCCTTCTCCCTTGGGGAATTGGGCACTGCAAGGGGGTGGGTAAGGCTGTGGGAGCCTGTGGCTCCTGGTCACTCTCCACGCTCTTTGCAGGTCCTGTGCAACATGCCTGGAGGGGCAGCTGCAACAGCCCAGGGCCCTGGGGCTCTCTCCCTCCCTCCCACACAGGAAACCCTCACTAAATGCTTGGGGAAATCTGCAGTGCCACAGCTGTCTCTCCCAACCTCCATCCCTCCCGCCTGCTTGCCCACCTGCCCATGGAACAGCTCCCACAGCCCAAGGGGCACATGGCCAGGCCCTCTCAGGACACGCTGGAGCCTTGCTCTCCCCCTCTGCCCTTTCCCCACCATGGACACCCCGTGCAGCCGCTCCCAGGTTTCAGGACGTGTCTCCCACAGAGGGAGCCCAGCAGGACAGCTCAGTACGCGAGTGCCCTGAGCCTGCTCGGGACAATTCCTCTGGGCTGTGCCCATCTTGTCCGGGCTGTGCCTGCAGTGCCAAGCAGCAGAGAGGGCAGCTCAAGCCTCAGCAGGGCTCAGGCCCAGAGGCACAGCATTTACCTCCTGTGACTGTGCCTGGCATCGCCTCCCTTCCTGCAGGAAATGCCACCTTCTATAGAGCCCCTCTGTCCATCCCTTGAGAAAGGAAGAGGCACAGCTGGATCAGATGGAATCATTGCATATCCAGGAGGTCGCCTCTTCAGGAGGCAATACTTGTCCAAGACATGGGTTATGATCAGGAAAATCCTGATCCCCCCAGGCCTTTGGGGCTGGCTATGGCCCTCCCTCCTCCAAGCAGCCACACCTCAGGATGTGCCTGGGGACTGGGAAAATGCAGGGGATCACTGGTGAGTTTGGGCTGCGCGGCAGCTGATGCCAAATGCCTTCCTGCAGAGGCTGGGGAGAAGCTGCAGCCAGGCCAGGCTGGGAAACAGCCCTGCAGGGCATGGAAGCAGCAGCGGGCAGCGAGGCTGCCATGGATCCCTTCCTGATGTTCCGGGCTCGGCGTGTCCAGATGTGCAGCCAGAGCCCTCGGCTGCTGAGCCCCAGGACAAGGCTGAGGGAATGCACCCACCATCCCCTTTGAGCAGTTCTCTCACAATGTGCTTCAGGATGTTATTTGGCCCATGGTGAGGAAAGGGTAGAGGGGGAGTGAGGCTGCCATTGATCCCTTCCCGCTGTTCCGGGCTCTGCTCTGACGTGGGGGACCCTGGCTCACTCTAGGATCTCTCCCAGGTCTCCTCCCAGAGCTTCATCCCACAGCTCAGCCCCAAGGGCCAGACAGGTATTAGAAATTTCACAGCCCACCATTGGTGATTCATAGTCAGAATGCACAGGAAAACTCTAGCTGTGTTTCAAAATACCAGATGCTGTGTGGTTTCCTTCCCACTGCAGATTTTCCATTGCCCCAGCCTCAGCCCCTGGCAGCCTGCCTGGATGTTCTCCCCACGCTGCTTCTGCAATCCCACTTGTCCAGGTCCTCCTGGTTCTGTGGGCAGCTCTTCGGGCCACTGAGGCCCTGTTCCTCCTTTGTTTGTGAGCATGTCCAAGTGAGAGATGATTCAGGGGCTCAGCACCAAGGCCTCCAGCAGCAGTGGTCAATTCCTGAGCACGCTCGGGGGCCACAGGCAGCTGTCCATGGCTCTGGCAGGGATGTGAAGGGGAGGCTGTGCAGGGCAGTAGCCCCCACGGCCCCGCCCTGCCCATGGGGGCCTGCAGCCCGTGGGGATGGAGCAGCAGTTTCTGGTTGTGAAAGTCCATCCAAAAATCCTTCATTTTTTGCCTCACAATTGTCATGAGAAAAGACCCCCGAAAGGTTAAAAACTGTTGAGCCAGTTGGGAAAGAAAGTCTCATGCTTATTCAGTGTGTTCACAGGTGGTGTTTTCAGAACATGCCATGCTGAACTTGAAGGGGCATGCTGCCCTTTTCTGAACAATGGAACTGGACTTTCTTCCAACCTCCTGACTTGGCTGCACTGAGCTCTGGGGTGGCTCCTCCCCTCCAAGAGAAGACCCCTCTCGCCTGCCTTCAACCACCGTGACAGACAAACAGAGGTGCGAATCCCCTCATCAAGGAACCAAGACAAGACAAGGAACCCCCCGGCACCCTACTGGCACCCCCCTGGTACCCCCTTGGCAACCTCCTTCCAGAGACTGGGACTGAACCCCCCCCACCAGCTTGGGGAGGGGGGAAAAACTGCCCAGAGTAAACGTACCTGCGAGCATTCGGGCATGAAAACAATGGAGTAACCTCCCCCCTCCTGCTGTTCCTATTCTTTTGCCCTCCATGGAAACCAAATTTCGGCCACCCTTCCCCCAACCAAGAACAGTATATTTTGGGGTTCGGTTCCGACTGTCCTCTGAGATCTCCCCAAAGCGTGCACCAGCGAGTTTCGGCAGCGGGACCCCCGAAGACATCACATTTTGGTAGCTATAAGCCCCTCCCTAACCTTCTTTCCTCCCTCTTTCCCTTGTCTTACCCTTCTCTTCCCCAGATTCCCTAACCAAATGCATATTCAGTTGTGGTTATCATTAATAAAATTGCATTTTGTTGATTTGTTACTGCAAAACCCCTGTGCCTTTGTTGGTTATTTTTTGCACCAAAAAAAATCATTCGTCACCCGTTCATTTCAGGTGGACCCTCACATAATTGGCGACGAGGATGGGATTCTGGAAGCCAGTGAGATTTTGCAGGTTCTGTGTAGTCTGTAATCTCCGTCAGACTGCATATGCCAAAGCCAAATCTCACCCTTGATTGAGCACACAGGCTCCGGAATTGACACAAAAGATTTTTCAGTGCAAAAGCAGGGGAAATTGTTACAGTCACTTCTGTTACTGATCTTACCGGCACGGACACCGACACTGATACTCCTCCTAATCCTGATATTGATATTGGAATTGATGTTGTATTGGAGTTGTATCTGAACCTGTTACTGTTGTTACTGCTGTATTTGTGTACCTGGACTGTCTAAAAGGGAGGGGACAGACCTGAAGAAATTAAGCTGTGCCTTTTAGACAGATATTGTCCCTTCACCTACACATGGAGCAAGGGGTGGCCCAGCGAAGGCTGAGTGGCATTCCCCCTGTTCTAGGTTCTGGTCCCCTCACAAAGAAAACATTTGTGTGCGTGTGTGAGTGTGATTGTGTATCTGGACTGTCTGGAAAGGAAGGGACAAACCTGAAGCAATTAAAACAGTGCCTTCCAGACAGATTTTGTTTCTTCAGCTATCTAGGGAGACAAAGGGCATAAAAAGGTCTGTATGATTGTGTAACTTGAGTTCACAAATCAGCTCCCTGGTATACTTCTGGTCCCTTCACACAAAATGAATGAAAATCTCAATCCTAAAGCAAAAGCTGACTTTTACTGGTTGCTTGCTAAACACAATGCAAAACCGTCATCTGGTGGAGAAACTTGGACACAGAACAATTGGTTTAATTTGGAAAATGTCATTGATAGAATATGTTCTCTGCAACATGAATCAAAATTCAAAATAGGTAAAAATAAGAACATTCTTTGCTCAGTTCTCAGAGCATGTCTCACTGCAGCCATAGAAAACCGCTGTAAATGGAGAAGTGAGGAAATGATAATTATAGACTCCCTTCAAAATTTAGTTGAAATTTTGCAAAAACAGTTAAATGAGGATAGAAATGAAATTTACATGCTGCAAGCTGCCCTCAGAGAAGAACACACCAAAAACACACACAAAATCAACTCCTCTACAGAGGAGGAAGAAAAAGGAACACCTTGCATTAAAAAAATCTATCCATACAAAGAGTTCGAGGCAGCAAAACAAAACTATCCTTACAAAGAATCTGAAACAGTTAAAAATTGTGGGGAAAATTGCTGTCCTCGTTTGAGACTTTTTATTAAAACTGAATATAATTATATTAATGATGAAGACCTGGATCCCCACATAACAACTAAACAAACACCATTCAGCGCTACCGAATTAACTAAATTGAAAAAGGAATTCGGACGCCTTCCTCATGAATCAGAAACGGAGTATGTGTTCTGTGTGTCTCTCACTGGCAGAGACCAGATTAAGTTAACTGAACAAGAAGCCAGTGGATACTGGGGACGTGGTGTTTTCCTAACAACAGGAGATAAGTGTGACTCCTGGTCTCTAACACAACATGCAGCCTATTGGGCCGGGGGAATAAATCACTTGGAAAGGGGTGATCCCCTGGCAATTGCCACTACCTCCGACCAGATCTTAGAAAGTGTACAAAAAGCTGCATGTTTGCAAATGATTCATGAGAGAAAATTAATTCCTGGTTTTGAATCCCCAATGCAACTGCCTGTGAAGCCTAAAATTATGACCCCTTTAATTCATGGGCTTCCAGAAACATTGAAATCAACAGCAATTACTATTCAAAAAACAATTATGACTTTAAGCCCAATAGATAGACTGGATAGATTTCTTAACAACTCCACTGATCAGTCTGAGTCTGCCCCATCACCCTATACACCAACACAGACCCCCACAACACCATCAGACGCATCTAGCAGCAGCCGCAAAATTTGGACATGGAGTGAGGTAGCAGTTGATTTAATAAATTATTGTAGACAGTATGGGCCTGTAAAAAGCCTAGAGGAAAAATCAGAAAAAACAAAAGGTGTCCGGTTTATGGGAGCCCCTAACCCTGAAAACACAGAACCAGGAAAACAAATTTCCAACAGACAATGCTGGTGGATGCTGGGAATAAAAAAGGGGTCCCCCGGGACATAATGGATGGTTTACCACTTGAAAAATTGCAGAAAATCATAACTAACTGGAATTTAGGGAGGCCAAACCCCCCTACCCAGCCTAGTGCACCGATCCCTCTACCTCATCAGAAACTAACAAATACTCCTACCAATACACAGTTCAGTACACACAGTACATCACAGTCTCTCCCACAGAACACAGGCAATGAGCCAAAGTTAATCTTTTCCCAGCTTCTCCCTCGGAATCTGGGCAGTGAAGCTGCATCTCAGCCTCTCCCACAGAACACAGCCACTGAGCCAAAGAACTGTTTCTCAGCTTCTTTCACAGAACTTGGACAGTGAAACCCTGGCTGCGTGTCTCCTGAAAAGCACTAGCAGTAAGCCGGCAGTAACTCTTTCGCAACTTCTTTCACAGAGCCAAAGCAACATAACTGCCCAACATAACCGCCCGTACCCCAAAACACAAACACTGAATCTACACCAACAGAGCTTTCGGGAAACTAATATCTCCACTGTTTACAGGTGAGCGAAGGGGTGGAGGTTGGGTTTACTTACGAATGCTCACAAAAAATAAATCAGGAGACATGTTAATTACAGCAATCATGGGCCCCAAAAAAGCTCTGGTAACATAAATTGTTGATACGGGAGCCCAGATCTCCGCACTTACACATAGAGATGCTCAGAAGTGTGGAGTTGTTCCAACAATAAGGCAATGCTGCGTTCTTAATGCTTTAGGAACCGTAGAACCAATGAATGTTGCTCTGGTCAAAGTAACACTCCCTGGAGAAGAAAATCAATTGGTTGTCAAAATGGTAATTGGGGACATCCCGAATAATCTGCTAGGGATGGATGTCCTTGCAGGAAGGCAGTGGGAAGACACTGAGGGTTTTCTGTGGTCTTTTGGCACTCCGCCACTTAACATTAGGCTGCTTCAGACCGCACCTGCACTGCCTTACAGTAAAATAATCAATGTGAAACAGTATCCCTTGCCTTCTGAAGCTAGAGAAGGCATCAAACCAGTTATTCAGGATTTGCGTGATCAAGGAATAATAATTAACACACACTCCCCATACAATTCACCCGTGTGGCCAGTCCGAAAGCCCAACACGAAGTAGAGACTTACGATTGATTACCGTAGGCTCAATGCCAACGCTGACCCTCTGACTGCAGCACTGCCAAATTTAGCTGAACTAATAACATCAATACAAGAAAAAGCTCACACAATCATGGCAACCATAGATGTCAAAGACATGTTCTTCATGATACCTATACAGCCAGAGGACATGGATTGCTTTGCATTCACATGGGAGGGACAACAGTACACATTCACCAGACTCCCTCAGGGATAAAAACACTCTCCAACACTAGCACACCATGCTTTA
Organism: Zonotrichia albicollis; assembly: GCF_047830755.1. Taxonomy (NCBI): domain Eukaryota; kingdom Metazoa; phylum Chordata; class Aves; order Passeriformes; family Passerellidae; genus Zonotrichia; species Zonotrichia albicollis. The sequence goes on from NC_133826.1 coordinate 42,016,166, forward strand.
GATAAGGAATTAGAAAAAATACCTAAACCTGACACTGTAGCTGTGTACCAATACATTGATGACATTTTGGTGGGAGGAGAGGAAATTAAAGAAGTGGGGGATCTCCAGCAGAATATAATCTCTCATCTGGAGAGCCTTGATTTAAAGATTCCTTCAGAGAAAATTCAAAAGCGTTCTCAGGAAGTAAAATTCCTGGGAATTTGGTGGCGATCTGGTAGCACATGCATTGCACCTGACACTTTAACTTCTTTAGAGCAAATAAAAATGCCCGAAAACAAAAAAGACCTCCAGCAAGCCTTAGGACTGTTAGTATTCTGGAGGAAACATATCCCAGATTTCTCAATCATTGCTAGGCCCCTGTACAACTTACTAAGGAAAGTAGTCAAATGAGATTGGACTCCTTCTCAGGAGGAAGTGTTACAATTGCTGATTTTTGAAGCCACAGCACATCAGGCATTAGGGCCCATTCATCCTAAAGACCCTTTCCAAGTGGAATGGGGATTTGCCTCCTCAGGACTATCAATACACATCTGGCAGTGAGGTCCTGAGGGTCCAACGAGGCCTGTCAGCTTCTTTTCCCGTGGTTTTAAAGATGCTGAGAAAAGATACACTACCTGGGAAAAAGGATTGTTTGTTGTTAGCTTAGCTCTCATTGAAGTAGAAAAAATCACACGGCAGCAAGCTATCATCTTGAGAGGTCCCTTCAAGGTAATTAAAGCTGTCACTAATGGGACCCCTCCACCTGGCGGCATAGCCCAAATGTTGTCAGTCAGGAAATTATATGCTCAGATAGAGAACTACTGCAATAACTTTTCTGTCACAGAAGGTGCTGCAAAATTCTTGGCAACACAAGACACTGAGAGCCTGGATAGTAGTCAAGACAAACCTGTTTCTGTAATAAAAGTAGCACTACCATTCTCACCTGAAATAGCAGCAAACTGTTGGTTTACAGATGCTTCTTCAAAGCAGGAAGGAAAGATTTGGAAATATAAGGCGGCTGCTTTACATATTTCATCTGGTGAAAAAAATCATCACAGAAGGGGAGGGCAGTGCTCAGGTAGGAGAACTCATAGCTCTCTGGAGTGTTTTCCAGCGTGAGGCACAAAACACTTCTCCTGTTTACATCTACACTGATTCATATGCAGTATACAGAGGCTGCACTGAGTGGCTCCCTTTCTGGCAACAGAATGGCTGGGAAGTTAACGGAATCCCAGTGTGGCAGAAAGATAAATGCAAAGAAATCCTAGAAATCACCAGTAAAGGAAACTTTCTCGTTGGTTGGGTAGCTTCTCATCAAACAGATGGGAATCAAGCAGGTGAATGGAACAACAGAGTTGATGAACTAGCAAGGCTTAGCCCCCTGAAAAAAGAAACTATTTCAGAGGATTGGAATCAACTGTTAGAATGGTTACATCTAAAAAGAGCACACAGGTGCCAAAGATCTGTACAAGGAAACACACGCCCGCGGCTGGCCAGTCACCAGGGAAATGTGTAAAACATGCATATCGGCCTGCGAACAGTGCCCCAAGTGACTGGAAAGGCATCCTTTAGAGGATGATCCTCTGCATTTGAGGAAAGGTAAAGGCTTGTGGGATGTGTGGCAGGTAGATTATATTGGTCCTTTTAAGAAGTCAGGAGGTAAACATTTTGTGTTGGTAGGAGTGGAAATTGTATCTGGGTTGGTACAAGCTGATGCTTTTAAAAGGGCCACAGGTGATAATACAGTTAAAGCTTTGCAGGGGTGGTTTGGAACTTTTCCAAAGCCAAAAGAATTTCAGTCTGACAACGGGTCTCACTTTACTGCCAAGGTGGTTCAGGATTGGGCCAGAGCCAAAGGCATAAAGTGGACTTTTCATACTCCTTACTACCCTCAGGCTAACGGGATCATGGAAAGGACAAATGGCCTTTTAAAGCGGTTCCTTATGCCCCAGAAAGCAAACTGGGACTGTTGACTGTGGGAGGCTGTTAAGGGGGTAAATGGCAGGTGGGGGGTGAACGGCTGCCCCAAAGTTACTGCTTTTTACCCCACACCTCCAAGCATCATCCCTTACTGGAAGGTCCCGACGATGCAAACAATCCATCACATTACCCTGGACAACCTGTCTTAGTGGACCTCCCCACGGTGGGCGAGGTACCACTTGTGCTGAAAACCCCTCTGAATAAATATGCATGGGTAGCCTCTGACGCTCTTGGAAAAGAGCACCGCATACACACACGCTGGATAATCCCCTCATTTTAAACTCCTTTCTGCCTCTCAGTGGCATGATTTTTTGTTGTTCTTGCTTTTACAGGAGAACCCCGAGGGACATGAGAATCATCTGAAATATGATAGCCTTGCTAATACTTTTCTGCATATTACCACAGTTTCATGGACAACCTCCTGGTGAGCAGCTGTGGCCCGAAGCCATCGTTCAGCACACCAATGTTCTTGGAACCTATCCCAAGGGCCGTTACCCGAGCCTGGCAACCCTAGTGCTGCATGACTCCAAGGTGTACCACCCGAATGAGTGGAGATGGGACCAGAATGGGTTGATGAGAACCGTGACAGATGGGAACAGTTGGTGAGTGAATTTTGGTAACATGCAAAAAGGTGGAAGGAACTCTCCATGAAAATGCCACCTCCACCAGAATTGCAGGAAATTTTACGGAAACAGGTGGAAGGAATCATCTGGACATCCCTTCAGCAAAATTATGTCCCATGAAGAAATGGGGAAGTTTCAAAATAAAAAGTCCCCTCGCTCTGTGTTGCCGCCAGGAACATATTGGTAGTTATGCTTTAGGTCTCAAAACTAACAATCTTGCAATTACAAGAGATTGTAATGATGCATCACTTGATTGCTGGTACAGTTTAACTTTGCTCAAACGCACTTACGTGACATGTCGTTGGCAGAATGACACAGCTAGTCCATTAGGACTAAGAGGCTTGGTTTACACATTCAAGATAAACACTGTACCAAAACTCACACCAAGTGCTGTAATTACGCTCTCTCAGACGCAAGGTGTGAAGCCCTTTTCTAATACATCTCAAAGGGCAGACACTGTAAGGCCTGCACTGAGCACGGTAAACACGGCAATCACACCCCAATTGGCAGAGGCAACAGGAGGCCCCTTTACATGGCCCTGGTCTCAAGCCTTCCTGCAATTTATCGGATCTATGGGAGATGTCATGGGTCTAAACTTACTAACAGTAGTTACACATGAAGACAAGTCGTATACCTTACAAGAATGGGAGAAACAGAAAACCTGGCAGCTTCAAGGAGTAGTGCGAGAACAAATTAGCATCGGGTGTTGAATGGTTAATGGGTCTGACTATAGCAAAGCAGGAAAACAAACAGGAGCAAGTCTGTACGCACCTAAGCGTACGAGACTGCTGGCACATTTTTACATTAACTCACACTGCGGAGGTAGTTTGCCTCTAGTCCAAGGATACACAAGACCTTTCTTTTAAATTTGTAATAAATGCTGAAACCTACTTTACCACTGTCACCACTTGTCATGGTTTGAGCCTGGCACAGAGCCAGTGCCCCCCATGAAAATGCCTCACCCTGGTGTCTGCTGTGAGATGTGACCAGGAATAAGCAAAACAGGCTCCAACTTAAACATAAAGGACACTTTATTACTTAAACTACAGGAAAAATAGGGAAAGACCATAAGGAAAAAGAAGAAAAGAATTGAAAACCTTACAAAACCACTTTCCTCCTCCCCACTCCCTGACTTTCTCAATCCAATACATTCTCTCAAAAACACCAACTGCCCAGCCCGGCACGACACTTTAGTATACTCAAACTGCAGTTCATGAAGAGGAAAGGAGTCCTTCTTGTTCCATAGGCTTCTCCTGGAAACACACTGAAACCTCGGATGCTTCCTTGTCACTTCGGCACCGCCCGGGAAAAAAAAAGTCCTTTTGCCGCTTGTGACATGTTCCTTCCATGCCCAGTGCTCTCACCACTGAGACATGGCCAGAGCTGCTTTTAGGGTTGTCTTTCAAGGATGCCTTGTCTCACTCCAGAAAGGCACAGTCTCTGCTTTTGGGACATCTGTGCCCCCCATATTTTTCCAACCCCCTGGGGCCGGGGGGTCCTCACGAATGAACCCTCCTGGTTTTGAGGCACTGCCTCCCCCTAAATGCAGTCTGTATCACAGGAACAACTGAGTCCATGGCTACAAGAAAAAGTCCAGCCAAAAGGCCACTCCAAATCATCTCTCCCCATCCAATCATCTCCACATTCGTCGGGCCAGGTCCTTATCTCATCTCCTATCTCCCTTCTTATTCAGCTTCGAGGAGGATTAGCATTTTTGCAAGGCCCCAATCATGCAAGAAAGGGTTAAAAGTTTTCAGTCTCTGTCGGTCCGGAGCGACTCCCACGCACGCTGCCCACACGCTGCCGCTCCGGCCGGGCACTCTCCCTCCTTCTCCTCCTGGCTGGCTGCTCTCCTGGGAAGGGGGGGGGGGGGGGGGGGGGGGCTGGCTGCCCGAGGGCTGACTCTCTGGGATCTTCCACCCTTCCATCCTCGAAGCCCCCCCGAAGCCCCCTCAACCCCATCTCTGTCCAGGCCCCGGGCCTACCGCATGGCCGGCCCCTCCCCCGCCCAGCAGCAACAGGCTGGGCGGGGGAGAGAGATCTGAACTCCTCGCCGCGATGTCCAAAAGAGGGAGTGCCAAGGGCAGTGCCCTGCTTTTAACCCCTGTGTATTCTCGGAGGTGTGTCCAAACCCCACTGGCTACACCAGGTGTCAGTATCAAACCCAAAACCTTCATTGGTTTGACCACAGCTTCCCAGAATTCCCACTCCTTCCTGGTCAAACCACGACACCACTTCACCTGTACCACCGGTCATACTCATCCCAAGAATTTTCAAGATTGGACTTTATATAATTAGGAAAACTGGCCAACAACAAATATTATTCAATCCGGCATGTCTCTCAAACAGGTCAAATTGCTAATGCAGAGCAACGTTTCAGAAATCCAGTCAGCCTGTTCTCCGTTCCTGCAAACTTCTTTTGAAGGCTGGACCACTTGGCTTCGGAAACGAAGCTCTTTTAAAATTAGAACACCAAGAGACGTGACCGGTGTTATGCGTACAGGATTGGGAATTCTGAATAGCATTGATTCTGAAGTACTAATGAACAAATTGGCTGCTACAACTAGAGATCTGACCAAATTACAGCAACCTCTGAGGTCATCTCTGTTAGCCTTGGGGACACACCAGTGGCTGCTGTCAAACATTTTGCCAAATTGGGAAAGAGCAAACGTGAATGACCACAAATTGGTGATTGATGCACTTAGTGCTACACAGAACAATGTTTCCCTAGCCCTCAGCTGTATCCAGGCACAACTGTGGATGCAGTCGGTCTCTGCTTCAATTATAAGAGAGGGCGAGGAAGGCACCTTCCCCACAGAAGTTTGGAAAATAATTTGGGACAGTGCCACTGAATTTGAAAGAGAATTCCAATCCTGGTGGAACCTGGTGAACTTTACCTATGATCCCATTTCAAACACAGCCACTGCTTTTGTTTTAACCATACGCAATGCTTCTGTACATTTAGTCTTCCCTGTTATTGCATTAGGATTAAACCATGATGGAGCTGTTCTCTATCCCACTGAACATAGGGGATGGGCCCGTCAGGTCAATGACAAATGGCAAACTGTTAATCTGGAATCTTGTATTGTCCGAGAACAACTGTTGTATTCTCGTTGTATTCCATATCTCTCAAGTCCCATACTGTACCAAGCTGTTCTTCTCTGCAGCACAGTTCTTCGTGTGTCCTCTCAGGGGCTCCTCCTGGGCCTCTCGATCCACCTCTGTTTATTCCAGTTACCTTCACGATCTACAGCTGCTGCCCAACTAAGGACTTCGCAGCTGTAGCTTGTTTGGAGTAACTAGGACCCACACAGTTCTTAACAGGGACTCTCTCCATAACAATACATATATTCCGGCCCCCACAAACAACAAGGGTTCATCTGTGAAAGCAATGCAATCGTAGCTCAGGATATCTGTTTAGACACAGAGCAAAACATCTATCATTTTGAGATTCGTCCTAATGAGGCTACTGAAACAGTTCTTCTATACATAGGCAATGGCTGTGCATGCTTTAGAACCATATGTGATTTTGTTTTTGTGGAAGATATTGTGGTAGATTCAAAGAATCACTCAAACTTTTGTGCTTGTAACTTTACTAAGATTGTAGGGTGTGATTTCTCTTATGAAGCTCCAGTTACCTCTCACTACCTATTGCAATCCAACTACACACTGATTCACAAGCTGATGCCCACTCCTATCGGAATGAATCTCACCCTCGTGAGACAACTGCTGCTCTATCAGGACCTGGTTGAAATTCTCAAGAACAAATACACTGGGTTATGGAGAGGGTAAAGCAGGATGCTGAGCAAAGGTGGTGGGATACTTTCTTTGGGTGGTCACCTACTGCCACAGGTGTCCTGAACAGTATGTGCCATCCAATTGTTGCTCTTTTGATTCTAATTACACTTGGTTTTATCTTGTCAGCAGCCCTATTCATTCTGAATGGGAACATGAGGAAAAGGCTAAGGAGATTGATGTCTGTAATCAATGCACACCGCTTAGCCGATGTCCTCTATACTATAGACGTCCCCAAAACATTTGACACAAAACAATTATGATTTGAGCATGTGTGCTTTAGAGCAATTTTTGGTTCTCAAGTATGATTTACAGAAGGTTATTTTGCTCTTTAGTAGATTATTTTAGAAAATAATTTTTAAAAGACAATGCTTACATTATGATTTATTTGTTGGTTTTGTTTTATTTGTGATTTGTTTCAACCATTTTTTGAAATTGTTATACAAATGATATTGCTTTAATTAATTAACCATTTTTGGAAGTTATTATAATTAGCCATTTTTGAAATTGTTATAAAAGAATAACCATGTGTGAAAATTATTATGATAATCAATATTAATTATATTTGTTTATTGCTTCCCTTTCCCCTATCTTTTTCTTTTCTTTTCCCTCTCTCTTCTTTTTATCCTCCTCTTTTCTTTCATCCCTATTTTTTCCAGGTTATGCTACCAACATGCAACGAGTTCTGAAGATTCATCAACGACACTCCCGAGTTCTGCTGATGAAGATCCCTCAAGAAAATCGTGAGTCATGGGGTCGTGTGAGAGTCTGTCCCAAATGTCCTTCATTTTTGCCTCACAATTGTCATGAAGAAAAGACCACTGAAAAGTTAAAAACTGTTGAGGCAGTGGGGAGGGGAGGTCAGGAGCTTCTCAGCTCACTGTTTCCACAGGTGTTGTTTGCAGAACATGCCATGCTGAACTTGAAGGGGGCATTCTGCCCTTTCTGAACGATGGATCTGGACTTGCTCCCTGCCTCCTGGCCTGGCTGGTCTGAGCTCTGGGGCGGTCCTCCCCGCTCCAAGAGAGGACTCATCTCATCTACCTTCAACCACCATGACAGACAAGCAGAAATGTGAGTCTCTTCATCAAAGAACGAAGACAAGAAATCCCCATGCAATAAAACCGCCCTCACACCTTCTTCCAGAGACTGGGACTGAACACCGCCCCCCCAGCTTGGGGGAGGTGTGCACAATCCGGGGAAAAGCTGCCCAGAATAAATGCACCTGCGAGCACTGGGCCATGAAAACAATGATTTTGTGTGTTGCTTGGCTAGGACTCTGTGTAACCCCCTTTTTCTGTTCTTTCCCCCTTCTTGGAGACCTTTGTTTTGGCTCCCCTTCCCCCCAGCAAAAAAATCGAATAATTGGAGCCCTGGTTAGCCGCGCTTTTTGAGATCTCCCCAGACGTGACCCAGTGAGCTTCAATGGCTGGACCCCGAAGGACAAAAGCGGCACCATGTCTCAGTAGCTATAACTCCTCCACCCTCCTGTCCTTCCTCTTTCCTTATCTTCTCCCTTTCTTCCACAGTTCCCCTCACCAATACTTTTCAGTTGTGGTTATTTCAATAAAACTACATTTTGTTGATTTGTTACTGCAGATCCCCTGTGCCTTGCTGGATATTTTTGCACCAAAAAAATCATCGCGTTAAACGTTAACCGGAACGGACCACAACAGTAATGAACAGAACAAACACCTGGGAAGTCCAACAATGCATACTGCAAATCATCAGAATTTTGCATTGCCCAATTAAGATAATCTTTTTTCACTGGTAAATAGATAACTGCAAATTCTTGACCTGCTAAACTTAACAATCTGCTCCTGGCCTTAATTACAATTTGTGCTATCATCTCTAAAACTGTGAAAATAGTTTTTGAAACTTCTAGGGAAGAAAAATCCACTCTATTATCAACAAAGGATCTCTCTCAGAAGGGTCCCACAGAAAAATGAGACCACAAAGTGTAATTTTTTTCTCCTAAAATTGCAAAAAGGAAAGAGTTTTCTGGAATACAGCAATGAGCTTGCTGTCTTTGGAGAGCTCCCATGACCGTGTCAAGGGCTGAACGAGCTTCGGGTATTAAGGTTCTTGGATGTTGTAGCTTCCTCTCAGTAAATCGAAAAGTGGACCCAGTTCATCATTGGTGATTCCCAAAACAGGTCTGACCAAACTGATTTCTCCCAAAAGCTGCTGTAAGCCTTGCAGATTGCTGACACTGGTCTGGAGCTGTATCTTCTGTGGTGTTATTGTTTTCTCAGTCATCTTCTATCCAAGATCCTTCCAGGGTGGAACTTCCTGGATTTTTGTAGCAGAAATTGCAAGTCCAGCATTTTGAATTTCAGTAACAACACTAGCACGGGTTCGCTCCATCTCTGCCTGCGCGTTGGAGCTGCGATGAGAAAATCATCCATGTAGTGCAGAATCATGGATCTGGGAAACTTCTGTTGAACTGGAGACAAAGCTTGGGTAACAAAATACTGGCAAATTAAAGGCAAGTTCTTCATTTTTTGGGGCAATGATTTCCAGTGATATCTCTGCATGGGTTCTCTTCGATTGATAATGGGAACTGGAAAAGCAAATCTTGGAGAATCATTGGGATAAAGTGGAATGTGGAAAAAACAGTCCTTTAAATCAATGACAATGAGAGGCCAGTGTTTTGGGATCATTGATAAAGAAGGGAGTCCAGGTTGATGAGGTCTCATGTCTTCAATCACTTAATTGATCTTCCTCAGGTCATGAAACAACCTCCAGGAGTCCAATGTCTTCATATAGATGATGAACACTGGTGAAATGCAGGGACTATTTGTGGGGGAGATGTGACCTTGTTGTAATTGCTCCTTTACCAATTTTTTAAGGATATTTAAATTTTTCTCTGTTAAAGGCCATTGATCAATCCATATAGGATGATCAGTTTTCCAGGTCAGCTTTCAAGTGGCAGGTTTTGACGTGGTTTCCATCAAAGGCCCACTTCCCACTTCCAGTTTGGCTCCCCATTGGGACAGGATGTCTCTCTCCCAAAAAATGAGGCTTCTGAACAACAAAAGGACGCACCGTTGCTGTCTTTCCTTCAGGACCTGTAATGTTAATCATGGATGCATTTTGCAAACACATGGCAGCACCTCCAATCCCTGTAAGGGAACCTGAAGGAACCACCAAATCCCAATCATTGGGCCAGAACATGTAAGAAATTACAGTGACATCTGCACCAGTATCTGGCATGTCTGTAACATAAATTGTTTTACCACAGTGAGTCAGGCAGCAAGTCAATTTTGCTTGGTTACTGTCCCAACATTGCACCCAAAAGACCTCTGGACCAGAGGTACTAGATGGCACAGACACAACTGAATTCTCTGGAAAGTTGTTTTGCTTGGGTATATTCATGGGTAAAAGAAATGCAATAGCAATAGGTGTTTTTGGTGGAATTACCATAGGAACATCAAGTGCAAGAGCTAAAATCATTAGCTCTTCATTACAATTTACTGAAACAACAGAAGTGTGGTAGATAGGGTCAGGCGTTCAGAAGATCTCGCGATGTTACGGGAAGACAGGGCCCCTGTTCCCTTAGATAAGAAAATTAACATAGGAAAGCAGCCCCCTAAACCAGATGCCAGTAATTTTCATTCCTACCCAGTAAATTGCCACCCCTTACTAACCATAGATGGTAAAAGACAGACCCCCCCATGACGTAGAAAACCCTAGATTATAAAACCCCACGAGAAGAGATAACAAAGGCCTTTTGATCGTCCACCACATTGGTGTCTGCGTGCTCTTTGGCCCAAGTGACCCTGGAGAGTTTGGGTCGCCGTGCTGTCTCTCCGAACCAGGTTGCCTGCCTTGTATCAGAAGGCAACACAGAATGAAGGATTGAGAGTTTAAAAATTTTGTTGTTGGCTTTTCCTAGAATCAAAAAATTTTATCTTTGTTGAAAAAGATTGACAATTCCTGTAGGAATGCTCACACAACACAAATTATTTCACAGATGAATCAGTTTTGAGGAGGCTAATTTGAACCTTGCACTTGAGGGTATTGAGCTGGAACCATTTGAGGATTGGTTAAATTAGGGATAAATGACTGACGTACTAACACCACTTGACTGGGTAACTGGCTGCCAGGGGGTACCACTACTTGTGTCTGGGCTCGGTGGTAATCTGCGCTCTTTTTTAAGTTTAACGACAAAGGTCTGCCATCAATGTCAAACTGAGAGTCACAGCACTTAGAAAGATACTTCCCTTTTCAACATCGAGGGCAAATAGAAAGTTGTTTAGGTTGGATTGTTTTCATAGGACAATCCTTTTTAATGTGACCTGGTTTACCACAGGTCTTTTTATCAGAGTCCAACGGTGCAGTACCAACAGATTTTTCCCAAATTTTTTCATGTTTTTCTAGGAGCTTTTCAAATTTATCCATTTGTTGTGTCAGATTATCTTCCAATGTTTTTCCTAATGCATTGACTTGTATGTTAGCAAGATGTTGTGCAGAAGTGAGCCTACTGCAAGCTGTTAGCATCTGTGTAATAGGTGGAGGATGATCAGGCAAAATTAAAATAATTTTTCTACATTCCTCATTAGCATTTACAAAAGCAAGGTTTTGAACAATATAGGAGCGAGCTTGCTCATCTGGACATTGCTTTTCGACTGCTTGGGTTAATCTGTATAGAAAAGAACCATAGGATTCTGTTCCACCTTGTCTCTGTTCCACCTTGTCTGGTAGTAGTATAAGAATTTACATGGGTACCAGCTGGCTCAACTGAAAACAAAGCTTTTCTAGTAGCATCTTTAATATCTGTTAATACAAGCTGAGGCAATTCCACCACTTGATTTTCTGGTCTATGGTAAAGTGGATCACCTGCTATGTTGGGTAACATCTATATTCTCATAAGGAGTATTTTCATATCTTTCAACCAATTTATTAAGAAGTTTTTTCCATTGTAATTCCCATACAAGATATTGTGAATTGGTTAAAATTAGGGAAGTCACATTTCGACAATCAGCAGGGACTAGGTCATTGAAATAAAAATTACTTTTCAACACATTATTAAAATAAGGAGAAGAGAACCCACTTTCTTTCAAAGATTGACGGAGTTCTTTTGTATCATGGTGAGAATGACTTTCAAGTCGTGGATTTACATCATTATGACCATATCTTACAGGTAATGCAAAGAGTTGTTTCTTTGAATCCAAATATTTTTCTAAATTTTGATTAATCTTAGACCAATTAGGTAATTGCAATGGAGGGTTCACTTCTGATTTAGATTGTGATTTATTTTTCCCTCTCAGTACTCTTGTGTCTGATTCAGAAGAACAGGTAGGATTGTCACTGACACAGCTGTTCCAGGAACTCTGTCTATCTCACAGCTGCTGCTTAGGTCTAATCACAGTTCTGCTGTCTCTTCAGCTTGCATTTTGTAGCCTCCCCAAAACCCTCTAATTTTGTGCATTCCCACAGTAAAAAACTGCACTTTCTTATTCCCTTCATAGAAACTGGGAGAAAACACACTACAAATATCAAGGAATGCAGTGCAAGGATGATGGGCATCCCTCAGTTATCCCAACAGATTGATGTCAATGGCAAAATTCCCTCTTTTTCCAAAGGGTTTTCATTTGCTTTGGCTGCTCTTTGTATGGCTTCAGGTCATTTTTCCCTTGATTTAAGAAAATATCTTGGCCGTTCTTGAAGAATTTCCCCTTGGAGGAATTATTCAGTTCTGCAGTCTTCACTATACACCCTATTTTAAAAGACTTTTATGCTATTTTTCTCCTCTCTGTGTTTCAGACTTGTTCAACAAGGTTTTCTTTGTAAGAATATAATTCACAATATTCCAAAGGATTAAAAAATGCTTCAGTATTTTTTCCCTAAGTATTTACAAAAGAACAATTAAAAAAAATCTGTATACATGCTGGATGGAAAATGCAAACATAAATAAACTTGAGAGTTCTTCCAAAAACCCTTAAGAAAAAAACCCATGTATTCATCCACAGAATACAAAAATGGGCACGTTCTAGAAGAGAAAATTTGTGCAACGGTTCTGCACAGAATTCTATGCTTTCAAGCTCTTTGCCCTTCGGGGGCAGTGCCATTCTCTGAACTGTAATGCTCTGAGCATGTTCTGCTCACCATGGCAGCTTTCTGCTCTCCCCTGGTACAGATCATCCTCCCAGCAAAGGGGGAGTGCAGCCACCACAACCCGCAGCACCTTCCCACACAGCAAGAACCTGAAGGGGAGAGATGGCTTTCACCAGCTGCTGCGGGTTCTGATAGTGCCACCTCTCAGCTGCTGAAAGCCTGAATTTCTGTGTCGCAGTGTGTTAGTTTATTGAGCCAAATGTTCTGTTAGCTTCTGGTATGTTCAAGTGTTCTCTGAATTATTACAGTTAGTCTCTCCCCTATGTTACGCCCTCCTACCCAAGTGTCCCTCAAGGAATCCCCTCCCTCCTCACCAGATTTTTCCCTGTCTGTCAAGACAACCCAGCCCCTTTGCCCCATCCATCAGCCCAAACCCTACCCTTTGTTCCAGAAATTTCCCTGTCCCTCACCCTAAGATCCAATCCCTATCCCAGCGCTCTCTCTTCCCCTTGTTCTGATTTGTTGTAGCCCTCAAAACCACACCCCAAGAGTCGCTTATTGGTTACCATATGGTGTCCACCCCCTGTTTTGAAAGATTTTAAAAACCCGTGCACAGGGGTGCTGGGGGTTCTTTCAACATCTGTTCCCCTTGGGAATGCTTACCCGCAAACCTTCCCCTCAACTCTCCTGATGAATTTGCTGCACTTTACACCGCAGAAGAGCCTCCTCTGTTTCCTTCACTCACCCCTCCAGGGTTCTCTACTGCTCAGCATTTGGCCTAGAGGTCCTGGCTCAGGCAAAACCCCAACCTAGCCAGTTCCCCACTCTTGCCATTGTCCCTGGAGCATCACAGAGCTAGCCAGAGCTGCGGAGGGCAGTGATAGTGACCCATGCCCTGGCATGTCACAGCCCCCAGAGCCACACCTGCCAGGCCACAAGCCCCAGCCCTGGTCCCCACTGCGGCCTCAGCGGCTCTTGGGCATCCTCACCCTGGGTGCAAAGGCAGCCTCAGGAGCCGCCCAGGGCACTCTGGATTCACGCTGCAGACACACTAAAGCCAGCACTGAAAGGGACATGGATGGGGACTGCAGCTGGATCTTCCAGTGCTCACCACTCCTGACTACTCTATAAGTGAGCCCAAAGCTCATGTGCAGCACCTTGAGCACATTGACCCTGCTCGTCCCTCCTGGAACGTGGTGTTCTCACATCCTACACCAGCCCTTTGCAGGGAGTGACCAGCTCCCAGCTGCTCTGCTACCCTGGTCTTACTTTCTCTTTGCCAGCAATGAACTTAACAGATACACTCCTGAGAAACATAGCACAACATTTGCATCTCAGGAGCTCTTTGGCAAAAAAACTCCACTATTCCCTAGTTTTTGCACAGAGAAGGAGGTCCTGACAAAGTATAAGGCACAGGCAGGGCTCTGGCATACGAATTCCTGAGCCACAGGATTCTACCCATTGTTGTTCCCAGCTGCTTTGCTGATATTTTAGAGCCAGTTCTGGACAGGGGCTGCTGCTGACAGGGTAGGAAAATTTGGAGAAAAAAAGGTGTAGGAGACAACCAAAAAAAACCAGGGGGGGAAACCCTTAGAAATACAGAGCACAACAGAAGTGCTTTGAGATGGTTCAATAGAAAATGCCACCAGCAGTGAGGTTGCTCACTGCCACCCCAGGGGCTCCTCAGTCCCCTGCTGGTTTGTGTCTGATGCAGCCCTGCCTGGAAAGGGCTCCAAGCTCTGGTGCATTCTTAGCAGCACTGAAAGAAGAGGTGAAACAAAGAGCCATTTTCTGTCCTGCCTGCAAACTCTTCTCCTTCAGTGCCACTGCCAGAGATCATCCCTCTGTCAGCTTGGCACTGTGCCTGCTGCATCCTTGTCCCTGTCCCTTGCATCAGCTCCTGCTCATCATCAGCACTCGCTGTCTCGCATCATGAACAGAGAGAGCTGTGTCAGAAGAGCAAGGAGTGTATTTTCTTGGCCTTTCTAACAGACACAAGAAGCATGAGTCCAAATAACTTTGATGTTTGTTCCTGCCTTCCTTTTCGGTAAGTCTTTTCTGCGTTAATGCAAAAGCCTCTTTTCCTACATGGATGGAATGATCTGGAATTGGCAGTTGCCTCAGGCTGTCAGGCACCATTGGAGTTCTCTCTTGTCTCGGATGAGGATTTGGTGAATTTTCCATTGGTCCCTTGGTGGTGTCAGCATGGGCTGAGCTCAGCGGCCGACTCCACTGTCCCCAGGGGATGCATTGGGACGCCAAGCCCCTCAGGGCTGGAATTCGGGGTTGGGCGGGCTCGGAGCGCCCGGAGCCTGGGCCCGTGAGGAGCTGCTGCTGGCGCTGGCTGTGCTCAGCCCCCTGTGCCGAGCAGCCGCGGCCATGGAGACACAGGCGGGAGCTGTGGCCGAGGCCGGCAGGCGGCCCGGGCCGGCTCGCACCTGCGAGGACGCCGGCAGCCTGTGCCCTGCGGCCGGGGCCGTGGCGGGCGATTTGCGGGCAGGGCTTTTCCGAGCCGGCCGCAATGTGCTGCCTCCCGTGTGGGCCCGGCTGCGGCAGAGGCCGGCGGGAGCGCGGCGGGGCCGGCAGCGGCGGGCAGAGGCCGCAGAGAGCAGCAGCCCGGCCGGGCCCGCTGCGGAGCGGCATGGAGCTGCCGGGCAGCCCTCGGCCGTGTCTGTGCGCACAGGGCAGGAGCAGAGCCCGCAGCAGAGGCAGGAGCCGCGGCAGGAGCCGGCCATAGCGGCAGCTCGCCGGGCCCAGGGCCGCAGCTGCAGCTCTCCCCTGCCGGCCACAGCGGGAGCCGCTCACCTCCGAGGCTCCGGCGCTTCCCGGAGACGAGGGGCCCGGCCCCCAGCACGCCCTGGAGCCCCGCAGCGAGAGGAGCCGCCGGCGCCGCCAAGGGCAGCGCAGAGGGCGCAGGTTGAGGAGGAGGACATGAGGCTCTCTCTCGGCCGCCCTGTGGCAGCTCTGCCCTCTCGGCCTTCGCCTTGAGCCCTTCGCTTCTTTTCCATGAGCCCTTATCCCCATCCTTGGCCAAGGGCACCCGCAGCCCTTTCCAGGGCTGCAGGAAAAGCTGCCTCAGTCACATAATCACAGAATCACTGGCTAGGAAGACAGACACTTTCAAGATCATCGAGTCCAACCCACGGCCTAACACCTCAACTAAAGCCCAGCACCGAGTGCCATATCCAGTCTTCTTTTAAAGGCTTACAGGGATGGTGAGTCCGCCAGCTCCCCGGAGTGGTCTGTCCCAGGAAGAACCAAGGTAATACTGGGGGCTTCTACTCCCTGGCGCTTGGAGCTCTGGAAGTTTGTCTTTCTGCTTAGGCAAAGGCCATGGAAAAGGACTGGAAAAAGTAGTCACAAATAGAGTAGTCTACAGAGCTCTAAATTGATGTGCAGGGAATACAGAAAAGATAGAAAAGAAAAAAAGGCCAAACCCAAATGGCATCGGCAAAGTCTTGTGCATGAACACATAGCTGCAGAGGGTTTTCCCAGCCCTATTTCTTTGTATTTCTGGGAACCAGAGAAATCCTGCTTGAGCCTCTGGGGAGATGGGTTTGGGAGGTAAAAGTTCATTTCTTTTTTCTCCTTGGGGCAGCTCCTGTTGCTAGCAGGAGCTGAGCCTCTCTCCAGCCTGATGCCTGTTCTGATTGTTGCAGCAAAGCAACTGATGACAGACAGAAGACACGGACGCTTGCAGAGAAGTGACTTTTTCCAGTGCCAGCTGGGAGTGGGAGTCAGAAGAAAAACTCCCGAAAGCACAACTCCGTGGAAGATTGCCTTCCTTTTCATTCCCTAAAGCAGCTCTAGATCCACTTCTGAATTGTCAGTTGTTTGTTAAGGATGGGAAGTTCTGTTTCCTGATTTTTTTTCCCGTGGTTTGGCAGTAGATTAGGCTCACGTTCATTCACAAACTCCAGACCAAAGTGCCTTTGGAAGATGGCCCACGTGGCACTTTTTGCCCAGCTATGGTACTTGTGGATATAAGAAAGCAGGGGCAATGGTATTGGCAGCCAAAAGCCAGCAAAGCTTGGCTCAGCCAAAACATCCTGGGGAGATCGAGGCCTCCAGCTTTCCCTAGAAATCAGCAGAGTTCTAGCCAAATGCTGTGTAGCACTAAGTGCAATGCTTTTGCCTGGATCAGAGCCTTGCACAGCTGAAGAAGCAGAAAGATCAGCAAGGAGCTCCCAAAGGCC
Source organism: Zonotrichia albicollis (assembly GCF_047830755.1). NCBI lineage: Eukaryota > Metazoa > Chordata > Aves > Passeriformes > Passerellidae > Zonotrichia > Zonotrichia albicollis. Next base: position 42,032,799 of record NC_133826.1, read on the forward strand.
CCTCGCATCATTTTGATTTTGCTCATCTTGTGTAAGTTTGGAACTAAACGTGTGTTTGCAGTTGAGCTAATGAGAGACAAAAAAAAGTGAAAAGAGGCTTTATGGCAGGGCCATGACATTGCACAAGAGGAATCACTGGTGTGCATTTCCTTGCACCTCTCTCAATCCTCTAAAAGTATTGTAGCCCTGATTTAAAATAGGCCAGTATGAACCAGCTTGGAGAGACAGAGACGAAAATGACTTACGGGGTTTTTTTTTAAGGGTGAGAAAAACTACCCAAGGGGGGTTGTTTTGTGACATTTTAAAATATACAACGTCAAAATTACCAACTGCAATAAATTAAGAGTTTAAAAAGGCGTGTTTTGGTATATGAATAATTAAAACCACAAAAATGTGCAGATATGAATGCATGTTTTCATAAAAATCATGAAATTCTAGACAAAATAATACATGCCCTGAACTACAATACAAAGGCAGATAGAAGTGTACTTGAGTTAGGTCTTTTTACATTGCTGGAGTTGTTTCCTTTTGAAGAGGAGCTAGGGTATTGCTGAAGAAAAGTGGCAAAGCAGGGTGGGGCAGCGCGCTGTGCTCCGTGCAGAGGCTGCCAGGGGCTGCCCAAAGAGCACCCTGGTGCAGCCAGAGCCCTCCTGGCCTGGGGCCCAGGAGCAAAGGGCCAGGGCAGCCACCTCCTCCTCGTCCTGACCCTGCCACCGCTCCTTGCTGCTGCTGCTGCTGCTGCTGCTGCTGAGGGAAAGAGACTCTCCTAAGGCCCCATGAACGAATGCACTTACACAGCCCTGGGGATGCCAGTGAAGGAAACCATGTGTCACATTATGCATGCATGAGCAGAGTCACCAAACACCGCCTAAACATGGAATTGTTACACCTCTCTAGGACAGGCAGAAATTGAAAGAATTAACTGGAGACTTCAGGGCAGAAGAGGCCAGAGGAGAGAAACAACTCTAAAGGGAAAACCATCCTATCTGGAGGCAGAAACATCTCGTCCTGCTCAGAAGTGGTGGAGGGAATATGTGTCTAATCTTCTCCAGAAAGGGATGCTTTAGGTGAGCTTTGCACCTCCAACTTCCTTGGACCAGAGCCAGGAAGATTCAATTATGCAAATGTTACAGAGATAAATAGATAGATCGATAGATTGACAGATTTCGTTACTGAAATCTCTCTTTACTGTCCTCTCTGCTGCTACAGACATCAGAACTTGGTAGCCAGTGCCACACTCAATTACAATCCTGAGATTGCTCTCCTGTTGCTTCAAAACAGCACACGACTGGGGAATCTGGAGCGTGTAGGTCCTTACAGAAAAGGATCAGACCCAGAGCATTGCACTGGGAATTGCACTGTTTGTGCATCTGTGCTCGGGCAAGTTCTTCTCTTGGACACAACCACACCGGTGGTGCTAAAGTGGCTGGAATGAGAAATGCAGCCCAGCTCCCTCCAGCTCCTGTGACTCTGAGGAGCAGCTGGAATGCAAGGGCATTGACCTGCTGCTCAATTCCCAAACAACACACACTGATTCCCTGGGCTGCAAAAAGGCACGGGCACTACTAAGCTCAAAGTGATGTGTGAGGCCATACTGGCTGGCCTGGAACCACAATGGCTCCTTCTGCACCAAGGTCCCTGCACAGAATAATGTGTTCTCATGCAAAACTACTGTATTCTCCAGAAGCGATACCTTGGAAATTAAAATTCTAACAGATTCAGTCCCAGTGATATAAAAGGGCAGAAAATAATGATGAAAACTCTTGAAGTTGGAGGGAGACGACCCACCTTGCATTGGTCAGCATCGACTCCGCTTTATTCATCAATCAGGCACCTTTTATAACAGTGTTAATTCACTTCATGCATATTGCAAAATCTGAGCTCCTGATAGGTTGTAGAGAAAACTTCAGCTCCTCCTTTTGTTTACAATACCTGAAGTTAGTTTACTGAAACCAAGGTCAGTGTTCTCACCCTGATATGGAAGGTTCCCAAAACCTTCATCTCTATTCCCAGACTGACTGTCTGCTCCCAGTAGCAGCCAAGGACAGAACGGCCTGAGAAACTTGTTGCTTATATAGAAGGTAGCTGAGAACCTAATTATTTACAGGATCAAGCCTGGGAAAGGCTTGTTTTACAGCAGGCTTCTATATTTCTTTAAGGCACCTATCTTTCTTTAAGGCATGTTTGAAACCAGGCTCTCCACAGAAAACAACTTTAGTTGGAAGAAAAAGAAAATGAAAAGGCCTCTTCCTCCAAGCAAACAAAAACAAAAATCAAGGAAAAAAAAGGGCGAAAAAATCGCTACCAAAAACGGCTCAAATATTTGGATGCACTGAGGAGATGCTGAAGGCCCCTCAGAGGCTCCTGTTGTCCAATCCTGAGCGCCTCCTCACTGGCCTTGTGCTCCACCCCCTTGCCCAGCTGCCCTGTCCTTCTGTGCACACGCTGCAGCCCCTCAATGACTCTCTGCTTCCCAGGGGCCCACAAGTGCACACAGCACTCCAGCTGTGGCCGCGGCGCTGCCCAGCACAGGCCACGCTCACTGCCCTGCTCCTGCTGCCCCACTGCTGCTGACACAGGCCACCATGCCCTTGGCCTGCTTGGCCACCTGGCCACACGCTGCCTCATCTGCAGCTGCTCAACGCCACCACCCCTGGCTCCTTTTGGCCCACGCAGCTCTCCAGGCACAAAGTTGCCTGTTTGACTTCAAATACAGCATCCACCTTTTCAAGATGGCCTTCTTGATCCACAACTGCATCTTCTAAGGAGATGGCACTAAATTGACAGGAATAGAATTCTCAGTGTCTCTGACTAAATTGAACTGGGATAATTCTACTCTCTAGGATGTTGCTCTTAGTTCAGTGTTCCCCTCTGGCTGCTGTCAGCAAGTGACATTTTCTCTGCAAAACTGAGTTTGTGGTTCTTCAGGATTCTGCGAGGGAAACTAGGAACTATCCACCTATGCCTTTGTTACCTTTGTTGAAGGAATGAAAATGGATTTTTTTTGGTCTCCCTAGCTGGTCCTCTACTGCTACTGGCCAAGCTGACATCTGGCTCTAGAATTCCTAAACACCAGGAACATGAAATGTCCCTTTCTCACTCAGCTCCGGATCAGCACCGCTGAGTACACGCTTGAGGTGACCTGTAGTGGGCACGGGAAATGAATCAGATGCTGTGAGAAAACTGCCTGGGCTGCTGAATCCCACCGAACAAGTCAACCCAAACAGAGATGATTTCCCATTTCACAACATCCCTCCAGGAGACACATTTCATTCACACAGCCAGCAAGAGATCATGACAATCTTCTTGCTTGTGCCTACACTGCAGCCAGTTTGGCCAGTAAATGAATACAAATTTGATCAAGAAAATGCAAATTGATCTTTAACACTCAATGCTCCTTTTCTACTAAACACATAAGACAGCTTCTGAAATCCTCTCTTTCAGCTACTCCTTCTTTTTTCAATCAGTGTCATGCACTAATTCTGATTAACTTGCAGGAAACAGTTGCCCAGAAAAGCTTCCCCAAAATCCCCCTGAGCTATGTCAGTTCTATTGTGGAAGAGCACAGCAGCACCTCTGAGGTTCAGGAGCAGACACTCACTGCTTTAGAGTTTGCACTTCCTTTCCAAGGGAACAACTATTTTAGCACTCAGTAAAAGGTCAAGTTAGTCAAATCCTTTCATGACAAAATTTAAAAAGAAAGAAGCTTTCTCTGAATTCTGGGAACAACTGCAGAGATTTTAAAAGGCATTCCAAAAAGGTCTGCCAGTCTACATTTTCCAAGGTGTCTTGCTTGTCCCGGCAAACGGAGGAAATGACAGACTCTGCTGCCACAGACTCTCCTGTGGAGGGAACGGAAGCTCTGCAGGTTGCCCTGCAAATGCTGCCCCTGTGGCTACAGACACTCCCTTTTTAGATGAAGGCCTTGACAGGAGTTTTACCAAAGCAGTGGCATCCTAATGCTCTTTCTGTTTCAAAATCAGAAACTCAGTCACTAAGTAAGAGAAGGAAGACATAGAAAACCCAGGTTAGGTTACACCATAACCTAAGCGGAAGGGAAACCTCTACTTACGTGCGAAATTCGTAAAATAATAAATGGAATAGGCAATGCCATATGCAGCAAAAGCTGCAGTGGCCAGATGATTCATTATTGGCATTTCTGAAACTTTTCTAAAAGGTAAATAAACAAGACTCTTGTCAGTGGGCAGCTGCCTACTGACAGATGCTTTGACCAGGAAAGTTCTCCTGATCTGAGCAGGACTAGGGCTGCTCTGACACTCAGGCCTTCCGTGCACCAAGGCAACCTTCTGATGTCACTATGACGACGTGGCAACCATGCCCTGACATCGCAAAGGAACAGCTCTGTGTTGGTCTGTGAGTTTATGCTGAGCAATAACCAACCTTCCCTACAGCAAACAGAAAACAGTATGCAAAGTTCTCCTCTGTCACAAAGCAGCACAAATTCTCCTTGTGGGCCAAAGCCTGTTGTTCACAGGATCCAAGAGGAACTCTAGGAGTGCACAAAGCACCTACAGCCTGTACCCCAACTGAGCACTCAGATGGCACCCAAGCAAAGGAAACGAGTCCAAGAAAATGGCCCAAAGCATTGCCCATCTGAGAAACTACCCTTCCTTTAAATTTTAAAGATTTATTAAACCTTAAGAAAAGACTGTATAAGGAATGATTGCAGCACTGGGAAGTCTCCATGATTAGCAGCCACATGCTCATCTACAAAAGGGATGCTCTGCTTTTTATACCCTTAGTCCCTCCCAATGTTTTGTCAGTCAACTCTTTCTCTGCCGTCCAGTGGTGGAGATTACTTTTTTGCATCTTGATTGGAGGTCTGGTGTAGTTACACCCCACCTGCTGGTCACAAGCCAGCCCTCCCCAAATGCCCTGAATACCAAGGCTATTACAAGGGGGATAAGAAAGAGGACTATGAGAGGACATATTACAACAACAGCACTTTACATTTGAACAGAATATCTATCCACATAATATCTCTCTCTTAATTGTGAGAGCCAACTATTACATTACTCACCTATAATGCACAGAAGCAGGAGAGAAGGCACTGGGTTGGCATAACAGCTGAAATCATTGCTAACAAATGTCCCCACATATTTGCACCTTTATTGGACATGGCCAGGACTCCTGTGGATGTACATCTCTGCCTTTCTTCCCCTTTGGAAGCAGTCCACCTGGCAACTCGTGGGGAAACCAAGGGCTTTGTGGGGCCTGCATTGCTCTGCACACACCCAGGCCACCCGTGGCACAGAGCTATGGTGCCTAAAAAGATCAACCAGAGAAAAACAGCTGGAGAAGGTTTCATTTGGACCTTTCTTACCTGCTAACAGAAGTTGTCAAAATGAATGTGACAAAGCAAGGCCTGATCCCTGCTGCCAGCTCAGGTTTAGAAAGGAGGCATTACTTGATTTCAGTGCTGGGTGCAAAGGGATTCATTTTCCTAAGCCCTGCACACCCAGCAATCTCACCTTGAACTTTGTATCCATGGAACTAAGACATATTCAATACTTTGCTGAAACTTACAGGCTAAACATTACCTCTGATTTATTGACATATTTCAATCACTTCTCAGAATTTGACATCAGAGTAGGAGTGTCTTGTAGATCCCTGCTGGTCATTGTCACAGGTTCAGGTGACCCATGCACAAAATAACCCAGGACAAAACTGGGCTTGCAAAGCAAATTCATTCTATTAGTTGCAGTAGCATATAATACGTACTGACATGGATTCCCAAAAATCCACTGAACAGGAGAAGGAGTTGGAGCGTGGTGCTCGGCAGCAGGGGCAGGTAGGCAGTGCACTTCCAGGACATCCCCTGGATCAAAATGCTGTGCATCTCGTCCTTCTCAACTTGCCAGCCCAGAACTAGGTCTTGTATCTCCTGCTCAGGAGTGGAATTTTACAGCAGGAGTCAGAGCAGCAGCTCACACATGCCTGGCATGTGAGATGAAGCCATGAAGGCTCAGGATGACTCCATGACTCCCTGCCACCAAGGGCTCCATTGTGCATTGTTCTCCTTTCAAAGCTTGACTGCCCACCCATTGACCAATCCATTGTCTCTCTTTCAAGGGTCAAGTTTCCCCCTGTTAAACAAGACACTTTTCTTCATTGTCTTGTCAACCTGCTCAAACATGGATCAAATATGGCAGGGCCTGGGACACGACTCCAGTTCCTGACACAGTCATTTGGGAAATATTGCCATTCCTCAAATTCTCCTTTGGTGGTCAAGAGCCTCCTAAAAACACTTTCTTCCCCTTGAATGCATTCCAGCTACTGTCTTAGCAGGACCACTCTCATTATTCTCAAGGCCAAGATAGCCACTTGCACACAGTAAGCACTGCAGTGGGGGAATACATGGTTCAGCACTCCTGTTAAAGCTAAAGGAATTCAAAAGACTATGCCCTGTTTATTGGACTTAATGCCTCTCCATCCTATTCTGGGAATGAAACACAAGTGTTCATCAATACACCCTGCAAGTGCTCTTGCTGAGTGAAGCCACATTGCTGTGTCAATAAAGCAGCCACGACAGTTTCTCAATGCAGAGAAAGCCAATTCTTTATTCACGTACCTCATTTTTATACTGTTTTCACAGACCTCATTGTCAACTCCAACTGGCTGGTAGTTTCCTTGCCACACAATTTATTGCTTAGAAGGTGTATTAGTGTGTACATGCTAAGACTCTCTCTTTTTAAGACTCACTCTTACTCAGGTGATTACATTTTTCTTTCGTGGACGCTCATGGGACAGGTTTCTTGTTTATTACAGATGCAAACAGTTTTCTTAGCACAATAGCTTGTTCTGCTAACTGCACTCATGACTATTCCCATGGGAAGTTAGCTGGCTGCATGTAGAAGATGCAACAGTCCAGCTGGGAATTTACCATAGGTAGGCCTGATTTTATAAGACCTTTCTTTTCTAATAACCCTACCTGTGTGCAACACATTATGACTTTCTTTCAGAAATTGATGAAGAAAACACAAATTACCTACTAAAACCCTTCTGCCCACTGCCAAATCAGTTCAATCCTCAAGCACAAGCCTCAGGCACATCCCTGATGTGCCTCTCTCCCAGCAGCTCAGAGGTGCATTGCACAGCGCTTGCTGTGCGCCAGAGAGCACAAAGCAGGCTGGCCTGGTGGGCCTGAATATTTCTGCCCAACACTCTGCATCTCACACCTTTGCTCTGGCTCAGTGCAGAACTGCAGGATTGCAGGCGCTTCCTCCCAGAGCTGCGTGAGGCGCTGGCTCCTGCAGATGGGCCCTGCCAAGCTGTCCCTGCCTCACGCTGGCCTCGCTTCCCTGGCACAAGTGCCGGGCCTGAAGGAGCTGCCCTGTGCTCCAGCCTGCCGGGCAGCCCGGCTCCCTGCCCCGGTGCCCAGAGTGCTGCACACACTGCTGGCCTTTGCCAGGAGCTGCAGGGCAGCCGGCAGAAGAGGAGGAATCCTCAGCCAGCCCAGCGGCCCGCGGCTGCCCTTGGCCTTTCCCTGCTCCTGGGCACACTCCAGACGGCCAATGCCTCCAGGCCGGGCTGTGCCCAGCACGGCTGCGCTTCCCCTCGGCAGCAGCCAGCTGCCACCTGGGCTCTGAGAGCGGAGGATTCGCCCACTCCCGGGAAGAGGCACCCAGGGCCCGGCTGCTGCCTCTTGCAGCTCCAAGGGCCTCCTCCCAGCCTGCCTCTGCCAGGGCTCAGGCTGCTCCAGCCTCTGCCGGGGCTCTGCTGGGGCTCCAGCCCGGGCAAGGCCGGGCCTGCTCTCACCTCACAGGCGCTGACAGCTCTGCACCACAGGAGACCTTCCCGTGCACCCTCTCGCATCTTTCTGCTTTCTCACTTGAGCAAGGCTCTCCTCCAGCCAAAGAGATTATTGCATTTAGGGAGCCCCAATGCTCTCCAGTCACAGCTGAAGGCCTACATCTGCATAAGATGTTTGGGCTGCCCCATTCTTCCTGTGCTTTTGCCTTTAAATGCCATTGCCCTTTCTGCCTCAAATAGAAGTACCAAAGATTGCCAAAAACAGACCAGTGGGCCATATTCCAAAGGCAGTCTGGTCTGGAGAGGATGAATGAAGAAGATACTTCCCCACTTTCACACCATGCCAAAGACACCATTTCACTTTCCACCTTTAAGAAACAACAGACAATTCAGAAGGAATTCTCGAGTTTATTTGCAGAGTGAAAAGGAAGGGAATCTTCAAGGTGAGTTGTGGTTTCAGAAACTTTATTGATTTTCAGTCCTACTCTGCAGTCCTATTAGACAATCCTACTCTAACCCTAACCCTTACCTTAATCCTTATCCTTATCCTTATCCTTATCCTTATCCTTATCCTTATCCTTATCCTTATCCTTATCCTTATCCCAATCCTAATCTTTATCCTTATCCTTATCCTTATCCTTATCCTTATCCTTATCCTTATCCTTATCCTTATCCTTATCCTTATCCCAATCCTAATCTTTATCCTTATCCTTATCCTTATCCTTATCCTTATCCTTATCCTTATCCTTATCCTTATCCTTATCCTTATCGAATCCTAATCCTAGTCCTAATTTACAATCCTACTCTAAACCTGTTAAGGAATAAATGTTCCTGATGTGATTGTCACATTCTTGTCTCCTTCCTCTTCTTCACTGAAACAATCAGTGGTACCAGGCTGGATGCAGGCTCAGCAAATCTTACAAATGGATGCTGCCAAAAGGGAAAAAAACCAGATCAACAAAAAACAATGAACCATGACCTTCCAAGCTCAGTGCTTCACAGGATTCCTCCTGCTCCAAGAAGGAAGCAGGAAGAGGAACAATGGGACCGTCTACACCTCCATCTTTATGTGCAGACTTTGCCATCACAGGCAAACCTGGCCCAGAATCCCACTCATCCATTTATACAGGTGTCTTCATCTTGCTGAGATTTTAGCACTGCCAGTGCTTTAGAATTGGTGCTTTCTGTCCTTGGACTTCGTCTTTTCAGGAAACTCCAAAGCCTCTCATTGGTGTCTCTCTTTGTACGACAGGCACTGTGCTGATTTCCACAGGGAGACAGAGCAGTGTCTATCTTTCTATGCCCTGCCCCTCGTGTGCTGGATGGCACCTTCCTTCCCAGCAGGGCCAGTCCAGTGGCACTGGGCCCTGCAGTTCCCTCTCTGCCACACAGCCTGGCAGTAACCCTGGCACAGAAACCTCTAAGGGTGGGCTGGGGGGCACAAACCAGGGCCCCTCAGAGGCTCACAGTGAGCCCCCCACAGCCCCTCCTGCCCACAGCCAAATCTCTGACTGCTCAGCTGGGAGTGGCTTCCTTGGTTTCCTCCACCACCATTTCATGTCTCTCTACCCTGCATTGCTCTACTTCAATTCTTTTGCCATTACATAAAACTGAACACCCCACCAAATTACAAAAGAAGGTGACAGAAACAGCCAGAGGACCTCTCTGACTCAGGAAATGCAGAGAGAGTGGGGTTACTCAGTTTTGTCAAGAACAGGCCCCGGGGAGACTTTATTGCCACTTTCCAAAACTTCAGAGTGGCTTTGAGGAAAGTGGAGGACATCTTTTTTAACAGGGCCAGTTACAATAGGATGTGGGTGAATATATTTTAACACAAATAGGATCTAATCAGAACTTGTTTACTCGGAGCATGGTGTGACCCTGGCACAGGTTGCCCCAAGAGCTTGTAGGTGCCCAATCCTTGCAACCATTCCGGCTCCGGTGGCAAAGGGCTCTGAGAAACTCGATGTCTTTAAAGATGTCCCTGCTCATTGCAGGACACTTGCACCACAGGACCTTTACAGGACCTTGCCAGCCCAGCCCAGTCTGGGATTCCTCACCGTTTTCATTTGAAGAGCAGCAAGAGTGGAGGTGAGGAGGAAGGGGGCTCATCTGCTGCCTTGGCCTTGAGTGGAGGAGGAGCCCATCCCTCAGACCCTGTTTCATCTGCAGCCCCTTCACATTTTACCTGCAGGAGCTGCTTGGCAGACCAGCGCCGCGCCTCGTCTCTCTGCAGGCAGCAGCTCAGGAAGTCACGCAGGCAGGATGAAAATAAGTTGGGCTGCTGCAGCTTTTGTCTTCCTCCTGTGGCTATCAGGAGTTGAGGCTGGGGAAAAAGGAGACACGAGGCTCCACCTGCTTCTTTCCCACCTGTAACCGCTCTCCCAGATCCCATTGATTAAGCTCCATGCTGCAGTGGCAGTTTCTGCCCTGGCAGAGACCCAGAGATGACTTTCCTTTACCAACCAAAAACTTAAACCCCGATGCAGCCAAAGCTTTTCCACCATCCTGCAGATCTTGCCTTGGCAGCTGATTTCATATACTGACCTAGTTAGTGGGAACTACATCAGCATAAGCACATTTCCTTCCCTGAGGATTCACACCAGCTTGAGAGGCTTTTTGGAAGAAGGACTTTGCTATACTAACTCTACTGTATGCAAGGGTTAGTACATGAAAAGTATCTCTGCAGTGCTTCTTGTCCCTTAAGCACTGCTGCCATAAAACAAAACTCATCAAGCTTTGTTCTTGAAAAGAATGGGAATTGGAGGGAAAGAAAGGAAATCCACCAGGTATTTCTCAGGTAAGGAAACAAATCTTTGGAATCTCATCTTCAACACAGACACATTAAGATCCATGCACAAAGGTACTGCGATGAAAACACCTGCTTGGGTACACAGGAGCCACCTGCAGCTCTGTTTCTCAGCAGTCTGAAAATTTCTGCTTTCCCTACATGGAAAAGAAAAACCTTTCGTGGTCAAATCAGAAGGAGAGGTTCCATCCCTACGGTCACCCTCTACTCATTTGGCTACTCAAGTCAGTGCATGAATGGTAGGCCCATCCCAGGAAGTGCCAGGAAACAAATGGCAGGTTTTGGCAGGCTCTCCACATCACCAGGCTCTGGCTTGGTGACAGCCAGAATGTGGCTTGGGCTAGGAGAGAAACACGGTCACTGAGTGTTTCAGCAGCACTGCACAAGAAGCAGAAGAGACTCTGTGGCCTTTACACCCTCATGCCCAGGTTTCAGGCACGTTTCCCAGTGAGAAGAAACTGCACAGGGGGTTAAGTTCCTCTCTAAAAACCAGTGCCTTAGCAACTTTCTTGTGTTTGGGCTTCTTTTCTTCATTTCTGGAAATGTAACACCAGTTCTGAGAGGCTTGCCTTGTGGTTTTAGGGGCATCTTCACAGAGAGACAAGTGGGAACAACTTGAAACCCAAAGCAAATGTTGACTGAGAAGAGCTGGGGGAGTGTTTGCCTGTGGTGAGGCTTGAGCTGTCTGGCAATCCCCTTCCATGATGTGCAGAAACATCCAGCTGCTCCCCAGAACTCAGTCCCTCTGGGTACGCAGGCCTGTGGAAACACCTGACGATTCCAGCCTTTCTCCTGCTCAAGAGCATCTAACCTAAGCTGAGCTCCTGTTTCTTCAGCAAGGCCAAGGATGCTCACTTCCATGCAGCTGACAGTGTTCATGGAGCTCAGCAGATCTTTCTGATACTCCTCAGGCCAAGGAGTTACAGTGTAGATTGGCAAGACATTGGCTGATCATTATCCAGTGTGGTTCATGTGGAACCAAGCTCTAACGCACTGACAAGTCAGAGGGAGAGAGCTCATTCTACTTTTGCAAGATGGTATTTAGAAACCATATAAGACACTGACTGGGAACTATTCAAACCTCAGCTTGCAGAATCCATCTCAAATAGACAAAAATAACAATGGCAAGAGGCCTTGGAGTCTCCATAAAAATGCCCACCACTGTCATGATAACTCTGTGCTTGTGGCACTGAAATAGATGGTGACCAAAGAGACTTTGCTATTATCTTCTTTAACCCGAAGGAGAATTTCAAATCCAGAAATGGCAATGCACTCCCCTTGTGTACAAATAATTTATGCAGTTTTCTGTCCTTTTCCCACATCACCAGAGGTGACAAAGAGGGTTTTATCCTGACTCTCAGCTGAGCTCAGCCACTGGCCATGGTGGGGAGCTGGAGCCCTCCCTGTTATTAGAACTGTGCAGGTCAGGGATGGCCCTGCTCCTGTGGTAAAGAAACACAGCACCAGTGTCAACTGCCCATGCTGGGTCCCAGCCCAGGCACCTGCCTGCAAGCTCATCAACTTGTTAAAGTACCAAGAAACAGCCAAGGGTTTGGCAAACAATTCTAACTGCAGTCGGAGAAAAACACATCCTAAACTTATCCAGGCCACCCACATACATGACTGAACAATGTACAGATGACTTGAAAGCCTGAGAGTTTCAAAGATCCACAGGATTTGGAAAAGATGCTACAGAATGGAAGGGAAGAGCTGTGTTTAAAAAATGAAAAAGCAAGCAGAACTACTTGAGCATTGCTTAGGTAGTAGTTTTTTTTTCTCTTTTTCTTTTTTGCTTACTTTTATTTTTCCTTTTTTTGTTATGTTTTCTATAAAATTGAAACTGGGAAGGTCTAACCTCCGTTGCTCAGGATGTTTATCACATGTCTACCCTCTCCACTGAAAAATTCTTGTCCCTCAGAAACAGAGTTCCAACATTGTTCAAAAAACAAGTGGGAAATGTCAGGCGTGGCTGGAGGCCAAACTGGCAGGTTCCTGAACTGGTTAGGTTTCTGAACTGCCACTTCCCTTTCTGATACAACCAAAGCTACAGCAGATGCTGATGTGTTGCAGGGGCATTTTTAGAATGACACCTTGGTGGAAGTGGTGCCAGCAGATGGCAATGGGATTTTGTCCAATGGCACACAGAGCATGGGACAGGTGAGAAAGACAGTGGGATCAGTGAGTATTTGCACCTTACCAAGACAGGAGTTGCATTCCAGGAAGGAACTTCTCGTTCCACCATTTCGATGCCCACGATTCCCAAAGACCATATGTCCACTTTGGGGCCACGTGGTTGACCTGTCACCACTTCAGGCGCCAGCCACCCAGCAGCGCCGGCCACGGAGCTCCGTCTGCCCTGCTCAGGGCTGAGCTGAGCAAAGAGGCCAAAGTCAGCTGTGGAGAAACAACAAACCGTGAAAGCCAGCTCCAATTAGGAAACCAAGCAAAAAATTCCCCACTCTCAGACTAAGAATGTGCTGTTGAATCTCCTGGAGAACTGTCCACGCTCAATTTCCTTGGGGCTTTAGCCAATGGAGTATGGAATTGGCCACTTCCAAAAAAACCCAGATTCTTAACGCTGCTCACAGCAGTGGACTTCATTCCCCTGAAGCTTTAGATTGCAGCTCCCTCTGTCTGGAAGGGACACACACAGAGCAAGGCCACTCTTGACTGCTTGTGGTTCCTTCTACCTCTGTGCACGTTGCAACTGTGCCCTCAGCTCGCAGCAGGGGTCCCTGCACTGCCACCAGCACCATTTTTGGGGAGCTGGCAGTCACTCCAAGCAGCCCCACACCCACATCCCTGGAATGCTGCACCTGACCAAGAATATACTGACCCAGCTTGACAGAACCATCAGTTCTGAGAAGGATGTTTCTGCTCTTCAAATTGTGGTGGATGACGTGGTTTGAATGAAGAAATTGCAGTCCTTGCAGGCACTTAGAGAGAAAACAGAAACAGGAGGTCAAAAATGAGTAATGTGATTTCATCCCACAAGAAAGAAAACAAAGAACCTAAAAGATTCCCTTTCCAGGGGAATGGGGAGTAATGGCAGAACAGTAATGGCCACTGAGAGGAAGAGCTTGCTGCTCCAACAACTGCAGAGCAGGACCTTTCTGAGGAAAGGCACGTCAGCTTTTGAAAGAGCAACAGCACCTGTTGTTGTAGGCTGTCCCCTGCCAACCAGCCAGGATGACTCCTGCTGCAGTGGACGTGCTTTTTCCATGCAGACAACAAAGGAGGGGTTTGGAAAGGAAAAGTCCCTCCCTTTGGTGTGAAGCGGATCACTTTTGGGTGGGAGGTTGCATGACAAAGATTTTCTTGCTGGCCTCAGCACAGGCTTGGATGTATCACACCAGTCACCTTACTGAAGCAAAGAGCATTTTGGCTGCATACTATCCTTTCCAGCTGAGGACTGGGAGAAATGAGTCTTTTTTCTTTGCTGATCATTTCAAATCCTGCCACCAGCACCTTTGCTTTCACAGGCAAGGAATGCAGTGAAGACAAACTCCAGGCAAACATTTAGAGAGGCAAGGTGGAGAACAGCAAATACAAATACAAGAGACAGAGCGAGAATACAACAGCAGGAGATAAGAGTACTGGCACTGAGCACAGGGAGTGCAGGGGCACTGGCAGGCCTTTCACTTGAGATGCTTTTACTTGCCCATAGAGTAGCAGCAACAAAGAAACAAAGCTGGGCACAGGAAACCTCTCCTGTTCTGAGCCCCTGTTTCCCAGACAATGCTGCCCAAGGCCTTGGAAACACAGGTGGGATTGCTGACCTCCCGACTGATGGCTGCCATCTCATCTTCCGACAGGTAGGTCTGGCTGATGACATTGCTTAGAGTGCCTCCATCCATGTACTCCATAACCAGGGACAGTTCCTCACCCACAAGGTAGCTGAAAGAAGGACACAAGGGCATGGAGATGAATGTACATGGCTAGGTTGCTGTTTGGAAAAGACGGATCCACTCTTCTTTTCAGATCCCTTTGAGACAAAAAAAAAATAAAGGAATAGACATTCCCTCTTGGCTGTGCATTGTTTGCCATCTGTGCAGTCTCAAGGAGAAAGGTACAGCTGCGAAAAAAGAGATGTCTTAGATGGGCAGCAAGCAAAATGTGCAGTTTAGTAACAGCCCAGATGAAAAGCCTGTCACGCATGGTGTTTCTGGAAAAAAGCACCTAGTCCTCCTGGCATGCATAGCAATGGAAAACAGTGGCAACAATCCAAGGGAAATCCATGTTAGTTTACCTGGATGTAAGAAGACACTTGAATAAAATCAAGCTCCAAAACAAAGTGGTGGCTGTGAATATAGAGATCATTGATTTAGTAAGACATGACTCATCCGGATTTTTGAACAATTTTCAAATACCATGTGCCAGCAAAGACTCATGCAGACAAAATGCAATCTCTTCCCATCCACTGGAGATGAAAAGAGCAATAATAATTAGCCAATAATTACAGCTCTATTTTCTGCCAGTGACCAAAGTGGGATCTTACCTTGCAGTTGGCAGTACGTGAACAAACATTCACAGGACAAAAGCACAACTCACCTGTCTAAACAGCTGACCAGGTTGGGATTCCTGTTCACCTTCATGACCATGAGTTCATTGACTTTTAGTTTGTTCTTCCTCAGTCCTTGAAGCTGTATTTTCTTGATGGCCACCTAAAATGACATTGAAAATCAGTAACTTGAGAGGTTGGTGGCACGAGACCACAAGACACATGGAGTGAGTGATTTTGCAATGACACAGATGAGCTGTGCCAAACTGCCTTGTGATTAGGCACTGCAGTAATTAGGAACTGACATTCCAACAGCCCATTTCTCTGCTCCCTTGGGAGCCAGTTACAGGACACGTGGGGCCACTGACATTTTGCCTTGAGCACTTGGTAACAGCAGTGTCTCAGTTATCACCCTCAAACCTCTGACCACACTCTCTGCTGCGTCATTTGGGATTCAGAAGTAATCCTTGCCTTAATACTCTGTGGATACATCCTGGGCTATGGGCAGGGCTTAGGGCTTTCAGGGCCGCCTTGCAGATCTCTCCCTATGTGCAGTTCCCAAGTGCAGAACTGCAGTGGCTAAGGAACTACCAGTAACTTTCAGACAGATTTTCTGGCAGCCAGAAATGAAAATCCAGGATTCTGAAGCTGTAGCCCCAAAGAACAGTGAGGTGCTCGCAGGCACCACCTTTGTTTTAGCGATGGAGAGCGAGCGAGCGCGTCCTTCTCTGAAAGGAACTGCTGCCCTCCGTGCCTTCCTTCCGGCAGCTGAAGAGGACAAAGTCCCAAATGTGTTCTGTGGGCTGGCACCGGTCTGTGCTTCTTGTGCCTTTTCAGCACAGCTCTGCCCAGAGCTCCAGCCACAGCTCACACCAGAGGGGAAAGCCCTCAAGTGCAGCAGAGCCTGCAGGGGCTGTTGACATTTACCTCTCCTCCTGTGGCAGTGTCGAGTGCTTTGAAAACATCTCCAAAAGTCCTAGAAACAAAACAGAAGCAGAGAAAGGAGAAGCCATTTAGATCTTGCAGTGAAAGCCAGCCCACACAGGAGATCTGTGCTGTCAATGCCTAAGACCTGCAGGATACTGGAAGCATGGAGATGTCTTTGACAATGCATTCTGAGTACACTTAGAAATTCTGATCAGCACTGACAATCTGAGCCCAGTGCCTGAACACATTTCCAGCTTGTCTGACTTCACAATTGATACCTATTCCACCAGCAAAACGCCTGATGCATAGTTTTGTACAATTAACATTGCTTGGACTCACCCACTGCCAATATTTTCCAGTTCAATGTATTTTAGAATGGGATTTTCCATCTTCACCATTCTCCCTGAGAGAAACAAAATGCAAGATGTTCACTTTAAAGCAGAGATTCCACCTTCTAGGAGATACAAAAGGCAGCCCCACTGTCTGGGGCTCTGAGACCTCTCTTGGTGGACAGCTGGCTAACAACAACAGGAACAGCAACTGGAACAACAGGAAAAGAACAGCAGGCCCCCAGCACAAGTGGCTGGCACAGAAACTGATTTCTAGCATCCTTTGAAGTGAGAGACCTCTTGACAGCAGGCACACAGGGAAGCACCAGGAGATACATTCAGAGGAGACTGAGACCAGAAGAGAATACCTAGCAAGGCAAGTAAGTTTGTCATCTAGAAACATTAAGGAGAGCTGGAACTAACAGTGCCTTTGTTTCCTTGGGAATAAACATTGTGAGATTTAGAAAAGGTTTCCTACTTGCTAAGATTAAATGCACCTGGACATCTAGAATCAATTCCTCTGAACAGATGCCAAGTTCAGAACAGGAGGAATATTGCCAAGTGTTCCCATCTTTTCCACCTTGCAGCAGTTTTCCTGAAGAATGCCTCTGTGTTTGTAAAGCAGAGCAGCTCATGCTAGAACCAATCTCCACAGGGCTTTCAGCATCAGGACCCTCACCCTTTATGAGCAGGCTGAGCTCACAGACGCCCTTGCCCGTGCCCCGCGTGAAGAACCGCGCCGCTTCTCTTCACCCTGACAGCGCGGATCAGTCACTCCCATTGCACTCGCCCTCTCGGCACCGCACACGTCCCCATCTTCCCAACTCGGCACGGTGAGCACGGGCACAGAGGACAGCAGTGCTCCTCAGGTGCCCCTGTGACACAGAGAGCTGCCCAGAGGAGATGCTGACCCTCCTGTGAGCCCAGGCTGTGCGAGGCAGAAGCCGGCCCAGAGCAGGGGCTGCTGCCTCAGGCAGCTCCGCGCTGCAGCAGCCGGGCAGCAGCGGGACCCTCCCAGCTAAGGAAGGCTTCAGTCTCTGCATTCCCACAGCCCTCAGGGGCAGGGCAGCGACCACAACAAGGCTGGCAAAGCCCAAGCATGAGCACTGACAGGCACTGATGGGAAGAAGCCAGAGTCAGCCTGAGCCCCAGACAAGCTGTTGCCCCCATTCAGGACACAACAGGATGGGCTTTGAGATCAGCCACGCCAAGGCGCAGATCAGTGCCCTTTTTGTCCAACTGGTGATGGTAGAGACAGAATCCACTGGGCTCTCTTCTCAACCCTACCAGATCTTATCTGAAAGCACAGCACTGGCAGCTGTTAAGGGTAAGAAGCAGATTCATTGGGTTGTGCTGCAGAATCACAAAGGGCTTGATGTGTTCTCCTAGAGACTGATCTCAGCAGGGCTTCTGCCAGTGGCTAGGACTCAAGCTGTCACAGCCTTCTGCTGATCCAGGAACAATTCCTGCTTCTGCCTTCGGCAGAGAGGGAAGCCCAGGCAAAGTCCAGCCAGTCTAAGCTGCCCTCAGAGGCAGCAGGAACACCCAGAGCTCTCTCTTGCTGCCTCGGAGCACTGCCAGCACTTCTGTGACACTAAACTGAGCAGAACCCTCTGGTACAGCTATGCTGACACGTGCACACTGTCCCTCAGATAAGAAAGATACCAGACGCACTCTGCTGCTCCAGGGAGTCACCCGCCATCTCCTGTTGCTGAGCAGCAGCTGGGTCAGCACGGGAGGTGAACCAAGTGCTCAGGCTCCACTTCTGCAGCTGGAGAGCAAAGGCTCCTTGGGACAGCGCTGCTGCTTCTGCAGCAGCTTCAGTGTCAGAGTCGGTGTAGATCTGAGACAAGAAATGAGTTGATGTCAGGAAGATGTGGCAGAGATTGCCCTGAAATGCAAGAGAGATTTCCATTTGAAATGCAAGCCCTTAGGAAGCTGCTGTCAGCCACATGCAGAGCTCCTCAACTGGATTGCTTTGGATGTCCACTTGTGAAACCAAATGGTCAAAACCAAAGGCTGGTTTTACTCGAGTTCATAGCCAGTTTCTTGTTCTAAAGGATGACTGCAGCAACGACTGCTCCACTTCCTCCCAAAGACTCCTTTCCCCCTCCTAGGTCTGCAGATACATTTGCAGCTCCTCATTCTAATGTTCTACCTCCTGCCATGAAATTCTCTTTTTCTGCACCTTCCCCAGGACAAGCTTATCCTGCAGCATCTCTGGATGGTTCAGTTCCTGGGCCTCATGCCAGCCTCGGGGCTCTTGGTTGCCCGTCATTTGCTGGAACTCTCTGCAGGCTGCCAGGTAGGATGGCGACACTTCCACCTCAAGTCAAACACAACAAAGCAGTCAGAGACTACAGCTTGTCCCCGTCAGCCACGAGTCATCGACTGGGAAGAAAGTAAAGGAAAGGACAGGAGCATTCACAAGGGATACAGACAGCTTGTAGCTCATATTCCAAATCTATGTGAGTGACCATGTTCACCTGCAAAAACATCTCAAGAAACAAGGCCACCTGGAAGAAGCCAGCAGGAGTTCATTTGGACAACTGCTGGCTAAATGGCCAAAGGAGTAATGCCACTGTCTAGAGCATCAGCTGAGATGCAGCAGAGCAGGAAGTGTCCTTGAGAGCAGCTCTGACAGAGGCCTCATCAGGATGGCACTCAGAGGCATCACCTACCCCCTTCTGCTCTGCACTGGAAAGGCAAGGAGGGCAGAAACCACCCCTTGGGTGACTGCAGTGCCTATTGCAATTTCACTCACTTGCTTTTCTAGAGTCTTTTGCTCCTGAAAGAGGCAATTCATTTTCTCTTTGATAACTTTAATTTTTTCGTCTAGCCTCTTCTGCCTTACCTTGATCCTAGCCTCAGTTTCCTGCAGCTGTGCCTCCAGCTGTTCGTCAATTTTCTGTAAACAACAACGGTAAGGACTCTCTTTCATGAGTGGAGTTGCTGCCATTCCTTCATTCACCTGTTTTTGTTGATTTCCCCTCTGCATAGGGAGATTCTTCTCCTCCTGGATGTCTTCATTCCTCCTCTTCACTGCCATGATGGCACTCTGAGCTCCAGGCAGCTCTGCTTGTGGCTCTGCCTTGATGTTCTGTACACACAAAAGCAGAGCAAGTGACTGAGAGCTGCCATCAAGCTCAGCTTTTCCCTCTTTTAGCCTCAAAATCACATTTATTCAACCCCTTCTTTCTGCTTCCCTACCCCGCTCTGTTTCCACTGTAACCGTCCTGTCCCAGGGCTGATCTCTGCAGATTCCAAGGCTCTGTGCTTCCAGTGCCTGTGGGACTCCTGGCCTCCTCAGTCCCAGGAGCTCTGGTTTATGCCCCTCTTCCTGCCCTTCCCTCTGTCCCCTGGCCAGTCAGGCTTACCTGGCCATTCTCCTGTGGCTCTTCCACCTGCTGCCTGAGCTGCTCTTCCTGCTCTCGGGCAGGGAACAGCTCTCCCTGAGTCCAGCATGGCATCTCAGATGAGGCAGTGTGCTCCTGCTCTTTCTCTAGAAGCACCTGCACAGAAAGCAAGAGAAGATGGGTTTCAACTTCCCACACGCCCTTTGTGGGCCAAGACTCAAAGGCTGCTGGGCTCACACGTTCCCAAAGCACTGTGCTGCTGCTCTCCTGGGTCATTCTCTGCCCGTGGGGAGGCACAGATTCCAAAGTGTGCCTGGCCCTACAATCAGGGGCCATCTGGGACTGAAGCTCCAACAGCCTCTCAGGCAGCTGACAGGGAAGGGGTGGCATTTCTCAAGGGTCTGGTGAGAGCCTCCCTCTGCTTCTGCCATGTCCTCTTTGTCTTTCAGTAGTGACTGACACCCCGCCCTGTCCCACAGCTCCATCCTGGCTCTGCAGGGGCTTCCTGGGTGAGCTCACTCCTTGTGAGAGGCACTTCTGGAGTTCACCTTCTCTTCAGGCCTGCACCAGCATTCCTCGTTCCTGACATCCACACTCTTGTTAGAAAACCGGGTCATTCAGGAGATGAGGATGCATGAAAAGATCTCTGATGGAAGTCAGAGAACCTCTATGGCCACCTCAGTATATGGAGGCGGACCAAGGTGTTTCTTCTCCCTCTTCTGTCAACTGAGAATTCCGACCAGCAGTAACAGAGTTTCTCATAAGGCCCCATTAACGAATGCACTTATACAGCCCTGGGGATGCCAGTGAAGGAAACCCTGTGTTATGTAATGCATGTATGAGCAAAGTCACCAGACCCCAGCTACAGCATGGGATAGTTCCACTCCCTCAGGACATGCAAAAATTTAAAGGATAAAAAGAAGGCTTCAGGGCACAAGAGGCTGGAGGAGGAAAACAGGAGGGGCAGAAACAACCATCTCTGGATGGGGAAACATCTCTGCCTGCTCATGATCAGTCAGTGGAACTTGTCTCTACTCCTCTCCTGAAGGGATGCCTTTAGGTGAGCTTTGCATCTTCCACTGCTTTGGAGAAGAGCCAGGAAGATTCAAATAGAGAGACAGACAGATCTCACTTTTATAATCTCTTTTTACTGTGCTGTGGTATTTACATTCTTTGAACACAGAGAGATATAATTCTCTCTCCTAGGTCTTTTTTAAAGGGAAGATAGTGAGAAACTTAGAGAAGAAGAGAAAACAATTATTATTTCTACTGGCTGTTCTTTTTGTTTAGTTCATGTAGAATGCGTTATAGTGATTGTTTACTGAAAGTGATTTGTTAATTGGATTTTAGCGATAGTTGTTTAGCTTGATTAGCTAATTAGATAAAAGCTGTGTTGTGACTGTCTGGAAACAGTCACGAGTTTTTCTTTAGTAGCTTTTTAGTATAGTATCTCTTTAGTACAGTTTTAATATAGTACTAAGTGTAATATAGCATAGCCTAAGAAAGCATTTGTTTAACCTTCTAAATCATAGAGTCAAAGCTCATTTTTCGCCACGGGGGGTCACCCTGAATCAATACTGTCCTTTCTGTCACTACACACATCAGCACTCGGTAGCAGTGCCCCGATCAGCAGCCATCCTGAACTTGCTCTCCTGTTGCTTCAGTAACCCACACTCTTGAGGAATCTGGAGCGTGTGGGTCCCTATGGAATGCAATCAGACCCAGAGCAATGCATTGGGAACTGCACTCTTTGTGCATCTGTGCTCGGGCAAGTTCTTCTCTTGGACTTGACCACACTGATGGTGCTAAAGTGGCTGGAATCAGAAATGCAGCCCAGCCCCTCCAGCTCCTGTGATCTCTGAGCAACACCTGGAATGCCAGGGCATTGATTTCCTGCTCAATTCCCAAACACAACACACACTGATTCCCTGGGCTGCCAAAAGACCCGGGAGCCGTTAACCTGAAAGTGATGTGTTTCTGCCAGTGCTGGAAAAGGGCAGGAAAGACCTAGAAAAAGCTCCCTTGCTCCCTGGAGAAGGAGAAATTACACAAGGCTTCTCCTTCTAGCAAACAAACAAATAAGCAAACAAAATATGAAAGTGTTACCTACTCCAGTGTCTAAAGCACTTGGATGCAGTGAAGGGATGTTTGGCAGGGAAACAGCCCTTGTGCTGAGCATTGGCTCTATGGATCTAAGAGGGATCTATGGAAGTCTGCCTGAAGGTCCCTCAAGAGCCCCCATTGTCCAGGCTAAAGCTCCCTCAGCACCTCCTCCCTGGCCTTGTGCTGCACCCCTTGCCCAGCTCCCCTGTCCTTCTGTGCCCACTCTGCAGCCCCTCCATGACTTTCTGCTTCCCAGGGCCCACAGCTGCACACAGCACTCCAGCTGTGGCCGCAGCGCTGCCCAGCACAGGCCACGCTCACTGCCCTGCTCCTGCTGCCCCACTGCTGCTGGCACAGCCACCGTCCCTTGGCCTGCTTGGCCCCCTGGCCCCACGCTGCCTCATCTTCAGCTGCTCACGGCCGCCAGCCCTGCGTCCTTTGGGCCCACGTAGCTCCCCAGCCACAAAGGTGCCCATTGCACTTCAGATACAGCAGGCAGCATTGCAAGATGGCCTTCCTGTTCTACCACCTCATGTTTCAAGTAGATATCATAAAGTTTGATAGGAATAGAATTCTAAGGGACTCTGACTAAATTTAAATGGTCTAATTCAACTGTACAGCAAATTGCTCCTATGTAAATATTCCACCCTATCTGCCGTCAGCAAGCAAGTTTCTCTCTGCAACACTAGGTTTGTAGTTCTTCAAAGCTCTGATATAGAAATTTAAAATATCCATTTTGGACTTTGTTATTTTTCTTCAGGCATGAAAATGGATTTTCTTTCAGCCTTCCTAGCTGGCTCTCTACACTCTATTGCTACTGGCCAAGCTCTCAGCTTGCTCCACAATTCTTAAACACCAGGAACATGAGATGTTCCTTTCTCACTCACCTCAGGACCTTCAGCACGGCTGAATACACACTTCAGGTGACCTGTAGTGGGAAGGGAAAATTAACCAGATGCTGTCAGAAAACTGCCTGGGCTGCTGAATTCCACAGAACAAGTCAACCCAAACAGAGATGATTTCCCATTGCACAACATCCCTCTAGCAGACACATTTCATTCACACATCCAGCAAAGGATCAGAGATATTCTTGCTTGTTCCTACACTTCAGCCTGTTTTGCCAGTAAATGAATACAAATATGAGCAAGAAAATGCAAGTTGTTCTTTAACACTCAATGCTCCTGTTCTATCAAACGCATAAAACAGCTTCTAAAATCCTCTCCTTCAGGTACTCTTTTTTTTTCCGGTCAGTTACATGCACTAATTCTTATTAACCTGCAGGAAACAGTTGCCCAGAAAAGCTTCCCAAAATTCCCTTGAGCTGTGGCAGTTCTATTGTGGAAGAGCACAGCAGCACCTTTAGGGTTCAGGAGCAGACACTCACTGCTTTAGAGTTTGAACATCCTTTCAAACAGAATAACTAGGTTAGCACTCAGTAAAAGGTTATTAAGTTAGACAGTCAAATCCTTTCATGTCAAAAGTTAAAAAGAAATAAGCTTTCTCTGAATTCTGGGAACAACTGCAGAGATTTTAAAAGGCATTCCAAGAAGCTCTGCCAGTCTACATTTTCAAAGGTGTCCTGCTTGTCCCAGCAAACTGAGGAAATTACAGACTCTGCTGCCACAGACTCTCCCTTGGAGGGAACGGAAGCCCTGCAGGTTCCCCTGCAAATGCTGCCCTTGTGGCTACAGACACTCCCTTTTTAGCTGAACATCATGACAGGAGCTTTACCAAACCAGTGGCATCCTAATGCTCTTTCTATTTCAAAATAAGAAACTCAGCCACCAAGAAAGAGCAGGAAGACATACAAAAGCCAGGTTAGGATACACCCTAACCTAAGTAGAACGGAAAGCTCTACTTACGTGCAAAGTGTGTAACATAATAAGCGGAAAAAGAAATGCCATAAGCAGCAAAAGCTGCCCTGGCCAGATGGTGAAACATTGCCATTTTTGAAAGTTACGTAAATAGATGAAAAAAGGCTCTTGTCAGTGGGCAGCTACCCACTGACAAAGGCACCAACCAGGAAAGTTCTCCTGATCTGAGCAAGCACTAGGGCTGCTCTGACACTCAGGCCTTCCGTGCACCAAGGTAACCTTCTGATGTCACTATGACAAGGTGGCAACCATGCCCTGACATCACAAAGAAAATGCTCCATGTTGGTCTGTGAATTTATGCAAAGCAATAAACAACCTTCCCTACAGCAAACACAAAAGAGCCTGGGAAGCTCTTCTTTGTCACAAAGCAAACTCCCCCCATGGGCCAAACCCTGTTGTTCAGGGATCCAAGAGGAACTCCAGGAGTGCCCCAAGCACCTACAGCCTGTACCTTGGCTGAGCACTCAGATGGGACACAAGCAAAGGGAACCAGACGAAGACAATGGCCCACAGCATTGGACATGTGAGAAATGACTCTCACTTTTAAAATTTTAAAGGTTTAGAAAACCTTAACAAAGGACTGAACAAGGAAAAATTGCAGCATTGGGAGTCTCTGTGACTAGCAGCCATGTGCTCATCTACAAAAAGGATGCTCTGCCTTTTATACCCATAGCCCCTCTAAAAGTTTTGTCAGTCAACTCTTTCTCTGCTGTCCATTGGTGGAGGTTATTTTCTTGCATCCTGACTGGAGGTCAGGTGTTGTTACACCCTGCCTGCTGGTAACAAGCCAGGCCTCCCCAAATGCCCTGACTACCAAGGCGATTACAAGGGGGACAGGAAAGAGGACTATGGGAGGGTATATTACAATACCATCACCACACAGCTGAACATCCACATAACATCTACTTCTTCATTGTCAGAGCCAACCATTGCATTATTCGTCTAGAACACACAGAACCAGGAGAGAAGCCACTGTTGGCATCACAGCTGAAATGCTTCCTAAGAAATCTCCCCACATATTTTCACCTTTATTGGACATGCCCAGGGTTCCGGTGCAGGTACATCTCTGCCTTTCTTCCCCTTTGGCAGCAGTCAAACTGGCAGCATCTGCCCGCCAGCAGCAGCTGCTCCAAGCTGGGAACGCCGCTGGCGGTGCTGATTTCCAGAGGCTTCTGTGTGCCAGGGGAAGCCAAGGCAGGAGCGGTTGAACGGTGCTGGCGCTGCTGCTGCTCTGTGCCAGAGAGCCCCGGCTGGGCAGGGCACGGTGCCCACTGCGCTGCGGGCTCCTTCTCCTGCCACAGCTGGGCACACCTGGCAACAAGGCATGACAACCTGTGGGCAAGCCAAGGGGTGTCTGGGGCTGCTCTGCTCTGCACACACCCAGGACACCTGCAGCACAGGATTTTAACCCTCAAACAGGTAAACCAAAGAGAAACAGCTGGAAAAGATTTCATTTCAACCATTCTTTATGCTTCAATAGAAATGACCAAAATGAAAGTTACCAAGCAGTGCCGATCCACACTGCCAGCTCAGTGTGAGAAAAGAGGCATTACTTTATTTCAGTGCTGGGTGTGTGAGGAATCACTTCCCTAAACCATGCACACCCACGTGTAAGTATCCACGGAACTAAGACATTACTTTCATTACTTTCATTCATTACTTTCCTCAAACTCACAGGCTAAACATTCTCACAAAGTATTTGACATGTTTAAATCACTTCCCCAAAATTACTGACATTTAGTGTAGGGGTCTCTTGAGGGTCGCTGGTGGTCATGTGGTGAATATCCCGTTCCTCAAATTCTCCTCCTATAGTTAAGAGCCTTCTTCTCCTTGAATGCATTGCAGCTACCTCCTCAGTAGGCCCACTGTCTTTATTCTCAAGGCTAAGACATCCACTTGCACACATTAACCACTGGTGTGAGGGAAGGTACGACTAAGCACTGCCTGTTAAAGCTTAACAAATTCACAATTTGTTGCAGGTCAACACTTCCCCAACATCTCTCGTTCCTTCTCTGGGAACCAAACACAAGCATTTTGTGATCACTGAGCCCAAGGCCGCCTCCAGCCCTCCTGTCAACCAGCAGCCCTTCTCTTCTCACAAGCAGCAGGCCCAGCAGTGCCTTCCCTCACTGGCTCAGTCACAGCTGTGTCAGGAGTTCTCTGTCACACACTCCAGGACCATCCTGGACTGTTTGCTCTGCGCTGCACTCTGTTGCCAGCAGACATCCCCACCCTGTTCCGTGCCCCTTGCAGAACCCTGCACCTGCTGTCCATGGGCACCTGGAAGGGCAGGCACTCATGGCAGAGATGCACCAGCTGCCCTGGGCAGGAACCAAAACCCTCTGGGGGCGCAGCTGCTGGCCTGGGTCTGCACAGCTCTGCACGCCCCACTCCTCACGGGCTCTGGGCTGGAAATGCAATTGCACTTTCTGCCTCATGGAGAAACACCAGGGCTGCACAAACAATGGCCAGCAGGCCACATCCCAAAGGCACTGCAGCATGGAGCTGAGAAGGAAGAAGACCCTTCCCGAATTCCTAACCATACCAAAACCATCATCATTGGGACTTTTAATCTTTTGAATGTAGAGTTGATTCACAGGGTGACAAGGGAATCTTCCAATGGAGTTGAAGTTTGGTAGGGTTTTTATTCTGAGTCCTACTCAGACTGTTGATTTGAAAATTTATTTTAAAATATTTTTTAAAGGTTGTGCAGTCATATGGTTTTGTTCTATTACCAAAATGGCTAGAAGAAGTGTACTGGCATTTTAATTACATCCAAACGGATTAGTCTGTAAAAGCTTTCCTGCAGAATAGCCACTAAACAAGAAATGAAAATGTGTGGACTGTTGACTTTGCAAATTTCTACTAAACTTATCAGACAATGAGGCATTTTTAGGTAGATCATAGAGCAAATTAATTCCTATGGATAACTTGATTTGGATAAACTTGTTGATTTCAAATTAAAACTGCCAGCACATACTAAGTGGAAATATGAATACTCACTTCTATGAGCTCTGAATTATTAGATAGTCATTGTTTGCCATATTAACAAAAATTAACATTCTGGTTGTTTTTTTTCACTTACAGCCAGCTCTTCAACACTCTTTGTAACATCAGAAAGAGAGTTTGTAGCAATGTGAACCATGGGTTGGTGGAGCATTGCAGAAGGCTCCTATGCCAGCACTAAATGTTCACATTTACCATGGCATCTACTTCTTGCCTTTAATTCCAAGATACACCTCAGTTCCTGCAGTATAGATTCACACCTGTAGTCTGTGTTTGCAGCTGGTTCTTACTTCCCGTCCAGAAAAAAATCATGCTTGGATCTCAAATCAAAATAAAATGAGCAGAGAGTCGGGTTCTGGATAGGTATAGCAAGAACTAAGAGATTTTTTTGCAAATACGTTGAGAAGTTGTTTGTACCTGCTGCAAAACCAGCAGATTAAAGACTTGCACCCTAACTTGTAAGCTGAGCTTTGCCTGTTCTTTCTGGACTGATTTCTTGAGGCCAGACACTGAACCTAATCAGTAAGAAAATCAAAACCATAAGAATAGTTTGGAGAATATTATAAATTATTCTGTCATGATGCTTTTTGCCTGAGAGTTCCGGCCATCATCTGATTGGAGTAATTAGAGGAGATCAAAGCCATCATACTGTGCCTGTGCACACAATTCCTTCCCAGGGGTAATCCATGAAGCAACGCTGACAAATCCACACCAGCAGCTGCTGCCACACAGCCATGAAGCAGAGAATATGTATTTCTGCTACACTTGGACAGCTGAAGATGCCTCTGCTGAGCTAATTTTAGTGACTGCCCACAACAGATGAGACCTTGTGGTCAGTCTCCAACAAGTCAGGGCAGTTCATATTCTGCCTAAATGAAGTAAGTCTAGCAATACATAATTCATGGAGCCTGAGGAAAGCCAGCAGCTGTGGGAGATTTAAATTATTGCAGTATCTTTGTTTTTATTAATTTATTGCAGTCAATTATTTAAAGCATGGAAACTTTTGGCATACCATTGGCTGGAAGGTTGGTCAATCTTGCATTCATGACTCCTCTGAAAGCATCACCCCAGTGATTTTATCAGTAGCTCTTCCATCATCATGGCTCACACAGCATTTCCTGCAGCTCTTGCTGGAGTCAGGGAAAGGCACCAGGGCAAGGGGGAGAAAGCTGTGTGCAGAGACTGTGTCAGCTACAGAGACATTTGTTTCCTCTGATTTGACTGAATGGCTGCAGGAACCTTGCTGGCCCTGCTGGCGGGGTGGCCTTTTGCAGGGCTGGGCAGAGTTTGGGGCCCGGGATCCCTCCTCTCGGTGGGACACCAGGGTGAGCAGCCCCTGTCCCAGGCAGGAGCAGAGGTTCTGTGGCTCTGCCCTGGGCACAGGGACCTGCCACTGCCATGAGCTCCGGCCGCAGCTCCTCTGGGACAGCTCCTGCTCTGCAGTGATGATGGGCGCAGCTGGGGGTGGCTGCAATGGAGGGGGGCTTCCAGTGGGCTCTGTTGGTCTGCCACACTGGAGCCAGCAGAGCTTCTGGAAGGAGTCTCCCCTTGTGAGCTGCTGGAGCTGGAGCTGGCACTGGCCACAGAGCCGCTGTGTTCATCCCTGACAGGCCCAGAGCACAGCAGCCTCTGGGCCTCCCTTCTGCACGATGGCAGTGAGGAGGCCATGGACCAGAGGTTCAGTATGTGTGACTCAGTTTCCTGATAAACTCTGCTGAGAAAACCCTGCATCCCTCCTGCCAGATCTAAGCCACTCCAAGAAATCTGTTGGCACATTGGAAACTCAGAATTGTTTGCATTTTGAACAATTGTCTTATGAGTGCTTTTGATTGTTTTTGTCATTTTGTGTTGATTCAGTTGATCCTTCAGAGAAGCTTTCCTAATAATATAAAACACGGGGAATTGTGGAGACCCTGAGGGGGCATTCCCTGGTCTAGGGAGACACAAGAAGCTTCTCTCAAAAAGCTGTTAGACCCCATTGGCTCCTTCCCCTGTTCCTGTGTCTGTTCCTGTGTTCCTGAGCCACACCTTCCCTATTCCCTGATTGCCCCCTCATCTTTGTACTGCCCCGAGATCATGGTCAGCCCCACATCGCAGCCTCAAGAGGCACCTCAGACACTCAACAGTCAAGGCAGTAACATATGGACAGGACACAGATGGCAGTTCATGCCTGGGAGAGCATTCCTAGACAGATCCAAGGACAAATTTCCCAGGAACTCTCCACAGCTCTGGGATCTGCCCATCAGCTCTGTCAGAAGCTTCAGCAGAACAACCAAAGTCCTAAAAAGCAGCTTCCAGACACTTTTCCTACCATCCTTCCTGAGTAGCCGGGTTTCTTGCTGCAAAACACTCTTTTTCTCCTCTTCCCCAATGCCCTGAGGACACTTGCAGCCAAAATAAAAAGCTCCTGGCCCTCTGTGTGATGTGATAATACAGTTTTTATATTTCCATGCTGGGATGAAAGAAAGCTGTGCTGTGGGTCAGGAGAGGCCAGGACCCACTTGGCCTTCCTGCAGGCCGAGGTGGTGCCAGCAGACATCCTGCTGCTTTTTTGGGGAATGTGTGAGGGGGAGTGGAGGGGGTGACAGAGAGGCCGAGATCATAGAGTGGAAACTCAGCTCCAGAGTGGCAGTGCAGACTCTCCCTGCTGAATGCCTGCTGGGGCTGGCAAAGAAGGAAAATGCCCCAATAACAGCCCGGTGGCACTGTGTCTCAGGGACAGGTACAGGGAGGTGACAACAAACAGCAGCATGGCCTGGTCTCACAGCTCCTAGGAAGCAGTGACAGAGGAGCCTCATGTGCCAGAGATTTCAGAAAGGCTGTCTTCTCAAATGGCCACTCTGAAACCCCTCTCTTTGCGTCTTGGGTTTGTGAATGCTTTTGACAGCCACATTCCATGATTTCATTAAACACTCCTTGAAAAGCACCTCCCATTGTTCAACTGAGCTGCCAGCCTGGTCATTTCAGAGGGTGCTGCCTTGGTGGAGAGAAAAACCAATCTTCTGCCTTTCAGGGAGCTGAAGGAGAAGGGACTCCTCACCATCCAACACCTGGCTGGGTCCCATTCAGAGGTCCTGCTTTGTGGAGTTGGTGAGGTTTGCTTGGCAGTTACCAGCAAGGTGAGAACATTGTTCTCAATTGTCCCCCATACTTCATACACGGTGTGTAGAGGAGGTATGTGCTTGTTCATCTCCATGTCTGCCTTCATTCCTATTTCTAATGTCTGTCAGCTATCTGTATGATCTGTGGGTACATGCAGCTGTATTTACTGGCAGGTTGGGTATCTGACACTCATCTTTGAGTGTGGAGCCTTTATAATGCAATGTGCAAATGTGGAAACTGAGACACTAATGATGTTATTTGCCAGAGTCCCAATCTCTGCCCAAGCTGTAATTAAACACTGCAAATTATTCTGTAGACCTGAGCCTGTGTTTTCTGTTTCCTGGCTGAGTGCTTCAACTGCTGGTGTTGATTTTTTGAACAGGAGCACCTGAATCTTTTACCTTTATGATTTTTGCCTTCATGATTTGAAAGCAGCTCTTGCTTTAATTTTCTAGTAAAAGGGCCTAAAATCAAAGCTGTGGACATTTTAGAAGGGTTAAGTAGAACACTTAATGAATTTTTTATTTTAGGCCTGCAGTGAGCAGGTCTGAGGCCAGAAATTGGTGCCAGAGTAAGTGCCTTTCTGTGCTTGTGCTCTCCTGCTCTTCCTGTACTTGTATTTTCCCCTGGACACAGTTTGGTGTCATTTCCTGGGACTTCTGTTGAAGGCAACTGGTTTTCTTTTCAAGGTGATTCTTATGTTTCCCCTCATGGCTTCCCCAGGTGACCAACCTCCGTTCCAAGGTGTCCTACTCTGCCATTGTCACTCTGGGAGAGCTCTCTGTGACCTTGAAGAAGGACATGGACTCTGAGGTGGATGAGGTTGCTCAGCTCCTTCTCCAGATGGTGTCCAACTCCCCAGAATTTTTTCAGAAAGCAGCCAGTCAGAGCCTGGGGATCATGGTGGAGAATGTGACTCCTGCGTGAGCAATGACTGCTCTCATGCACATGGCAGTCAAGTAGGTTTTTCTTTTAGTGATATTCTTCACCTTCGTGTGTGTGGGAGGGAGAAGGGATGAGAGAGAGAATGGGAATGCTGGGAGGGAAGGGTCCTGTATCCTGCATGTTCTGGGAACTCAGTGACTTGATTCTCTGACCAACCTCACTTCTTTCCTCTTGTCACCTATTTCTGCCCTCCTGCAGCCCATTAGTTCTCAGAATCACAGAAGTGTAGAATATGGGGAGTTGGATGGGCCCATCAGGACCATCGAGTCCAGCTCCTGGCCTTGCCCAGAACAGCCCAAGGATCACACCAAGTGCCTGAGATTGTTGTCCAAATGCTTCTTCAATTCTTTCAGGCTTGGTGCTGTGACCATTGCCCTGGGGGGGGCTGTTCCAGTGCCCAACCACCCTCTGGGTGAAAAACCCTTTTTCCTGATATCCAAACTAAAGCTCCTCTGACTCAGCTTCCTGCTGCTTCCTGGAGTTCTCCCAGTCTGTCAGATTTTCCTAGATGTGGTGACTGATGGGGAAGGGAAAGTGCCTGCAAAGGCCAAGGATAGAGCCTTGTGCTTTTGTGGGCAGAGGGACAATTACAATTGCAGCTGTGAGCAGTTTGGTATTTCACAGTGCTAACCACAGAGGCCCTGGGAAAACCATGTCTCCTCATGATGCCATTAACTTGAGAAATGAGGAGGGTCCTTGCTGGGGTGTGGAGCACATGGGGGACAATGTGCTGGGTGTGGCACAGCCTGCACAGCAGGTGCAGCTCCTGCCAAAGGAGCCTTGTATGTCTGTCCTGGCCTTAGAGCTCTACTTTCTATTCAAACTGATGTTTCATGTTAGCCTTGAGATGATGAATCACTTTACAGGCACCTCCACAGGCTGACTGCCATGGGACAGTTGAAGCAAATGCTGCCTTAATGTTGGTGCTGGGCCTGATAGTTTCCAAGAGACTCTGTAGAACAAGACAGCCTGGCTAAACTGCCTGCCACCCTTTCCTCAGCTTTGCAATAGGGTAAAACATTCAGATGGATCCCTTGCCAAGCCTCACAGAAAGAGCTGCATTGCTGGATATTCTGCAACTTCACCGCCCACAACGTGTTTTCCTTGCATTTGTTGTTTTCCAAAGGTCTACAGATTTGGGGATAAATGGGTGGAAAGAGCCTCAATCCTGCTGCAGCTCTGTGTACTGGGTGCCCTCTGATGGGTCAGCATGAATTGTTCTTAATTTCTAAATTATTCATATGTCATCTATTTCTTTAATCTTTCTCAGAGTAAATACTGTGAAAGAAACTGAGTATCAGACAGTGCAGGGAGACTGAATTCTCCCTCCTCCGTCCAGGCAGGCCTTGTGTGCAATGCTACCTTTGCGTTTCCCTGAGGCCAGAACCTTCTACAGGTGTCTGCAGGTGCAGGGAGAGCCCAGGCTCCTTCCCCCAGCAAGGGCAGGGAGCAGCTCTGGCCAAGGCCGGCGCTGCTGCTGCTCCTTGTCCCTGTGCCCAAGGTTTGCTCTCTCCTCCCCAGCAGCCGCCCTGCCCCAGTGCGCGAGTGTGCGGCCCAACTGCTCCTGTCCCTGATGCAGAGAATTGGAGTCACCCAGCTCGCAGGCACACCCAGGGCTGAGAGACTGCCACATGTGGCAGGGAAGCTTGCTCAGGACTGTCACAAGGACACAAGGTAGTGATCTTCATTTCACCTCCCAAAACAGGAAAACCGTTTTGTGTCTGGCTATAAAGGCAAAACCACACAAAAGTGGAAACTAAAGGGAAAATGAAGTTACCTCACGGTGTGAATAAGGGTCATAGAATCATGGAATATGCTGAGTTGGAAGGGCCCATCAGGGTCATCGAGTCCATCTCCTGGCCATGTGCAGTGACCCCAAGAGTCACTCCATGTGCTTGAGAGCCTTGTCCAAACTATTCTTGAGCTCTGTCAGCCTTGAAACTGTGACCACTGCTCTGGGCTGCCAGGGCAAATGGCTGTACTGGGAAACCAGAAACAGCAAAACGGAAGATTGCCAACTTTTTCCTGTGGCTTGAGGGATTCTTTACTGAGATTGAAAGAGCTCAGATCAGCCCGTCCAACACTTTTGTTTGGCCTTAGGTGCACAACACAAAGCCAAAGTGGTGGCTAATGTTCATCACTGAAGGATCCCAAACATCCATTTCTCATTAACTTCACACTATCCTAGAAATATTTCAGGGGTCTTTAGCCAATCTCTTCAGACTTTCTAAACTTGTTCTGAAGATTTCTAGAATGCTGTTATCTGTGGCTCAGTGAGTTCCAAACTTCTTCTTGAAGAAAACTGTGGTTTCCTAGTGGCAAAATCAACCCAAACCACCAAAATCCCCTTCCTTTGATGATTAAATTCCCATTAATAACTGCCAAGAACACCAGAGCAACTAGCTGTCCCTGTGCATACACATAGTATAGAATAATCAAGAGGATGCATGAGGTGTTTTGTCCTGGCTTCCCTGCCAGTTAAAGAAAGGCAAATTATCGTGCAATGGCAGCAAGACACTGCTAACAGGCTCTGACAACAAAGCAGATGTGTTTAGCTTGTTCCCTGGGATCCTTTGATGCCACAGAAGCACACCCCCATTTTCAGAGTGAAATGGTATTTTTCTGTTGCCCCACATTTTCCTCTTGCCTCTTGTGTTCAGCTGACAGCACTGTGCAGTGTCAAGTGAGCTAAATCTCCCTCTTTGTGAGTAGGTAATGCCTTCTCGTGCAAGGATTGCCCCTGATGAGTTTAAGGTATCAGTCTCTTCTGTTAACACTCTTCCTGTGTTTGCTCACTTTTGTTTTGTTTCCTTCCTTCCTTCCTTCCTTCCTTCCTTCCTTCCTTAGGCATTATGCACAGGAGATGGTGAAGATGTTGCTCAATCATCAACAATTTAAAATGCTTTTGAAACGATCTCTTCCCACCCATGACCTGGAAGATATTTTGACAAGAATTAAGAAGAAAGTAAGTGATTGGCAGGAGAAATGTCTCCTTTGTGCAAGTATTGCCACTGCTAATATGAGAGCAAACGCACCCAATCTGTCTTCAGCTCATTCCTCTTCTGCTGAATAATTTTGCTCCTGGGAATGAGCTGTTAATCCTCAGTCTGTTCATCTGCAGACCACAAAGGAACTGATATTATTAGGGAAAAAGTGGGGTTTAGAATATTTTCAATATCGGTCACAAAGAGGAAAGGCAAAGAGGAGAAAATGGTTTTACATTTAAGCGTAAGCCACCACCATGCTCTCCCTTCTCTGCCCCCTGTAAAGCAATTAAGTGAGAATTGTGCTTCTGAAGATAACAGAGTCTTTGCAAAGGACACTGGAAGTAGTAGTGCCAAGAAAATTCCCAAATTTGCAAAAGATGTCCAGGTCAATCCTAGTTACTACAATTACTGTCTGTCTTTTGGGACTACTGCCCTGCTGTCCAGCCATGTGGAGCTGAAAGAAGCTTGGTGAATTCAGCAGCATCCAGTGGAAAATCCTTTGTTTGTTTGAGGGGGAGGATTTTATATTTTTAATCGACATTTTAGAAGGGAGCTTGCCTTTGTGCAGACACAGGGAGAGTGAGTGTTGAACCAAATTGACTTCCAACACAATGGGCCAACCCCCAAAGAGTCCAGTTTATTCTGCTGCTTCCTTCACAAACTCTCGTTGCCTGCCAGTTTGCATTATTCCCATTTCTGCTCATGACTAAGGAGTTTGGGATTTTAGACTGCTGCTCAGTCTGGTAGCACCCATAACCTGCCTTGCACTACTGAAAACAAAGAGTTGGCATCACTGAATCTCTGGTCTGTTTCCATCTGTAGTTAGGAAATGTTTCCCTAAGCCTTGGTAGCAGCGATCCTGGTTCTAACGTGTGTTTTCAACAGGGAATTTCCTGTTTTATATTCTAAAGATTGATGGGGTTTCTCTATGTTGTTATACGGGATGGAAAACCAGAAGGCTGAAGGCCCATCTGTCAAGGAGCCGGTGAAGGAGAGGAACGATGGCTCAAAGGAGCCCCAGGCCACATTGTCTGCTAGCAAACAGCACTGAGCACTTTTCTTAGATGTGACAAAGCACACGACAAGCTTTACATGCCTCTACCTCAGGAAAAACTGTCTGGCAGAGATGACCAATGCCACACATTGTTTCCTTTCCCTACAAATACTCTAGGTTAAAAAATGTCTACTTCTGCATTGTGCTGAACACAACTTCTCTGGAAGGGTTTCCACAAAAATGGAGAGACAAACAGACACCCATTGGTTGCCGCTCAGATGATCCAGTGCAGTGGCAAGGGCAGGGCTGTGGAGGCTGGGAGAGGGCCAAGTTTCTGCTGCCTGACTTGGGACAAGTAAATTCAAACAGGGCTTTTCTTTCTTCTGAGTGGAGTCATTTTCAGATTGGTGTTTTGATGAGAAATCTCAGTCTGGAAGCAAGATGCCATTCCACAAAGATGCAGTTCTCATCCATGTGCTTTGGCCTGGTTGAATCATGGTTTTCTTACCCTCAAACAGTACCAAGTTTGAGTAGTAAGTAGCAAGGAAATTCCTGAACAACTTCAGTCAACAGGTGTCTGAATGTGGACTTTTTGTCTTGATATTCTTGTCCTCCATGTAATTTGCTTGATGGACAGCATGTTTGGTTTATTGCCCCCTGTGCTGCAATCAGCATTTAAGACAGGAATTTGCTCCTTGCTGTCTCTTCATGGCAGTTGCAGAGCTGCTTGTACGTGTTCTCCTCTGATAGCAGAGGGGATTTATTTAGCTCTGTCCTGCTCAGCAGTGGCAGGAATGTGACCACATGCCTCAGCAGCACAGCTGGCATCTTCCTGTGCTCATGGAAGAGACAGGTTGATCAGGAGAATCGTTCCCAGTGGGGTTGTTACACTGTGGATCTAGTCTCTAGGGAAGCAAATGAAATGTGAGCGTAGTTCTGGGATGTCTGGATTCTGTTTTTATCTCTCTTACTGATTTTCTGAATCCTTCAAATATGGCTCTGTTTATCTGTTCAGATGCATCTGAGCTACTTTTCCAGATTGTCATGCCTGGTAGTAGAGACACTTCTCCAGAGTGATGAGTTTCCTTATTCTAAGACACACACATCCCATATGAGGAGGCGTTTAAACTTGGCAGTAGTGTCTCTCTTTCTCCACAAAGCAATGTGACCTGTGTGCCCTGGCAGCCATCTGAAGATAGATCAGATGCATCTCATCCTTGGCTTTCCTGAGTGAGCAGTGGTGAGAATGTCACTTGCAGATTGTCTCCTGTAATGATTGTCATGAGGTCCACGTTGTTCTTCAGACCCTCATGACTTTCCAGCTTGAAATCACATAATTAGGAAAGCTGCTCAAGATGTTTTGCTCACAATTAACTGAAGGTATTGTCTGTGGCTGCAGCTCTCTCCACAGAGAACAGCAGGCACAACTTTGCCAGGCATTGTCCTGGGGAAGGTTGTGAGAAGATCAAAGAATGAGAAACAACACTTACCTTCACTTGCTGTGCCTGTTATTGTGAACATGTGGAATGTGTTATGGAGATTTGTTTACCAAAGGGTAATTTCTTAATTGGCCACTGGTGATGGTGTTTTGGATTCAATTGACCAATCTGGTCTGTCTGTATCAGGCTGTCTGTAGGGACAATGAGTTTCAGTATAGTATAGTGTAGTGTAGTGTAGTGTAGTGTAGTGTAGTGCAGTGCAGGGTAGTGTAGTGTAGTGTAGTGTAGTGTAGTGTAGTGTAGTGTAGTGTAGTGTAGTATAGTATAGTATAGTATAGTATAATAAAGTGATTGAGCAGCCTTCTGAAATCATGGAGTCAATGCTAATTATTTCCACCATGGGGATGCCATGCTACGATAATTATGACCACCAGGCCCTCATTTGGTTTTATTTCCCAGGGTGAAATCTCCCTCTGATGGACACCTCCTAGACTGTGCAAAAGCCCAGGTCACGTCACCTCCAGCTGTGGAAGAAACGGAGCTGCTCCAGAAGCTTTACCATCTCCTGGAAGCCAAGGGGTTTCAGACACAGATGGAAGGAGTGGAACTCCTCCTAGACCTGTGCAAAACCAGCCCCCAGCTCATCTCCACTAACATCGCCCAAGTATGGAGGGTATCTTCACTGCTCCTTTCCTTTAGCTCCTTTCCTAAGCCTGTAGCAGCAAAGTTAATTCAGTGTGTCTTGGCACTCCGTCCTGGCATTTTGGGACACGTGGTCCCTCTTACCCAGACAAATGTAATTTCGGTCCAGGCTTCAGGACAAGTTATTTCAGTCCAGCTGTATTTGTCTGGCAGGTGCCTATTGCTGCTGTTCATCAGATGATGGCAGAATTTTCTGCTGGTGTAACTGCTGCTCTCTCCTACTCCCAGCTGGGTTAAGTGAAGGGAATCCAGCCCTTGAAAGCATGGCAATTGTTCTCTAGCCCAAAAATGGGTTTGCATAGGGAAGAGAAGTATCAGGCTGGGTTGGTTTAAACCCAGTTGCTTTTTTTAAGAATACTTCTATATACTCCATTTGTCTGAAACAGGCACAGCTCTGGCTACTCATTTCCATCTTTGTTTCTATTCCTCTTGGTAAAGACAGTGCTCACCCTTCTTGGGGGTCTGTTTTTCTCTTTGGAAAAGGAGGAAAACAGCTAAGGACTCATCTCTGCCTTCTCCTCCCAGTAGCTGCTTTTTCCCTTTTTCCACGGAAAGCTGCCTGATAATGTGGCTGTCAAGGGACTGAACCTGCTCTAATGAGAGCTGTACAGCACATTACATTTCAGAAGTCTACTTGTTAGTTAGAGAAATGGTCTGGATCCTGGAAGAGTTGATCAGAGCCCTGCACTTCTCCAGACACAGGTTCTGAGACAAACAAAAGAAAACTTAGATCTCCTCCAGCCATAGTTTTGGCAAAATCACAATTGCCCTCAGTACTTGAGGCAACTGTATAGAAAACCAGGCATTGTAAACATCTGCTTCCATTCAAAGCAAAGGTAGTCTTTAGCAATAATAAATGGAATTGATTTACTGATTTATAGATGGAGAGAAATACCATAGGAACTATTCTGTCCCCGGCCAAACCTCTTAAAAACAGAGGAAAATCTTTCAACCAGCATGAGGTTGTGCCACCATTCCAGTGAGTGGTCCACAGGAAAACAGTGAAATTGTGCAAGCGAGTGCTCACCTGACAGAAAGGATCACTTTCATCTTTGACATTGCTGACTGCTACATCCACTCTTCAAACAAGGACATTTGAATCCAGCTTTCACATTCCTTGTTCTCTTCACAGATTTTTGATTATTTTGTCCTGAGAATATCTGACAGCCACAAGAAAGTGAAGCAGAGGGCGCTGGACGTGCTGGCTGAAATCACAGGAGCCCTGAAAGATGCCTTGAACCCCGTGATCATTGGTTTGGTGGAAGGAATAACAAAGAACCTGAACTCAAAGGATCCCAGGATTCGTGGGGCAGCTGTGAAAGCACTGGAAGAATCCATTGCTCATTTGGGTAAGGCTGAGCCCTGGCAGGGACTCTCCTCAGCTTCGTCTCTGTCTCTCCTGCACAGGAGAGCACTGAGTGCCTTGACAGCTGCTCTTGTCTGTGGAACACTGCAGCTGACACCCACCAGAGGCTGTGCAGGTGCAGTCCTTGTGCACCATCCCCAACAGGCTGGAATGGGATCAGCATTTCCCAACAGTGCCAGGAGCCCTTGGCTCTGTGCTGCTTGTCTGAAGAGCAAGTCCTGGACTGCAGCTCTGCTACAGTTCAGAGGCAAAGGAGGTTTGGAGTTTGCTTGGGCCCCGTCTAACTTCCCAAATGAACAGCTTTGCTGTTGGCATGAAGGGACACTGACCCATCAGAGCTTCTGCAGGGCAGCCACCTGGGAGGCTCTACATTAGAGGCATTAGGTGTCTATTTCCCACTTTTCTTCTTTGTCTTCTGTTTTCAAAGGGGAACTGATGATTCACCAAGTTCATTTCTTCATAACAAACAGGTATAAACCCAGCTGCCAAGGATGCCTTG
This sequence comes from Zonotrichia albicollis, assembly GCF_047830755.1. NCBI lineage: Eukaryota > Metazoa > Chordata > Aves > Passeriformes > Passerellidae > Zonotrichia > Zonotrichia albicollis. Next base: position 42,071,511 of record NC_133826.1, read on the forward strand.
TTCCACATGTTGTTTTGCATGAGCCAAGATGGCCACAGCAATTAACTACATAGGCAAGGGCTGCTCTAAATTCCTTTGCCACACAGATTTATGTCAGCTCTGAGAATGCTGCACTGGGGAAATATGCCTGAAAAAAGGAGTGTTGAAGAGGCAGGTCTTCAAGAGGAGTTTCCACTTTCTCCTCCCCAGCTCCTCTGTGAACTCAGGAACTGCCTGACTCAGTGCCTTTCTGTGACCCAAGTATGGGGCTCTTCCTTTGTGCTCTGGGATGCAAAACCTTTTCACTGCTTCCATGTGACTGAACTCTCGAGGTCCCTGGTGTGAAATCTTTTAATACAGCTCCTGCTGCAGCAGACAAGTTTGGATTTGCAAATGTGAAAGGAGAGCTTTTCTCTTGGAATTTAAAATCCTGCCAAGGGGGCTGGAAGGAAAGAAGAAAAGGATTCAGACATCTGCAGAAATGTGCTTGATTTTATAAAATGGGGCTCGCCCTGCCCTTTCCCTCCCCACTGTCCTTTCTCCTATGACCTGAGAAAAGTGAGCAGAAACATGTGTTTCCCTTGTAGATAAAGTGTCACTGCTGAAAGAGTTCAGCTACCAATGGAATCACCTGAGTGGCCAAGCCCTGCTGGATGTCACCGAGCGTATCACAGGTACGGCCTCCCCTTCTGAGCCCAGAGCTCTTCCCAGGGAGCATTTACAGGGAATGTGAGCAGACAGCAGAGCAGCTCCTCCAAACCAGGAGGTGCTGAGCTTGTCCCTACTGCCCCATAGCCAAGGCAGGTGGGTTTGGCAGGTTTTCCCTGGCTGCTGCAGAGCTGGGCAGCACCTGAGATGGGGGCAGCGCTGGGCCTGGGGCTGAGCTCTCACTGGGGCATCTCAGAACCACCTCCAGCAAAGGGAGGGCTAAAAATGCCCCAGCTGGCTCCTCTCTGGGGAGCTCAGGGACATCTGTGATCTTTGAGGGGAAATGGTGGCAAATGCTGTTTCAGTGCATCAGTTTGTTTTGTCCTCACAGAATTCTTGTTTTTCCCCTGGAAAGTTTTGAGGCTGAACCGTGCAGAGCCTGGGGGTCACAGCTTAGGCCAGAACTCAACAGAGGTATCAGAGGCACGGGTTTAGTGCAAGGCAGCCTCTGGGGCACAGGGACAGAAGCAGAGTGCTGAGGCTCCCTGCCTGTGCTGTCACAGTGGCCTTGGACTGAGCCTTTCAGGGTGTGCAAACTGTGTCTGCCTGTGTCAGCGCTGTCCAAAATGCTACAAATGCAGCTGATAATTGATTCCTCAGAGGAGCTTGCTATGTCAGCAATAGCCAAGGAATGGAAACATGATAATCTCAATATATAGCAGAGAAGATGATTGATAGCCTTGCTTTAACTGGGGCTAAATCCACTGCTAATTATGCCAACATCTTTGAAGGCAAGTTTTAATACACTTTGTGTCTTCATTAGGAATCTCAAAAGGGCATGTTCAGTGATTGGGAATGTCAAAGGCCCTTTAAAGAGCATTTGAATAAAGTAGATCTCCAGCAACAGGGAATTTAGTTTAGAAATTCTTTTGATCTCTTTTTCAAAAAAAGGAATTAACCATAAATTAGGACTACTTTAGAAAAAGCAGATGTTCTCTCTGAGATTTAGTAGGAACACACAGCTGTTCCTCATGTTCAGTAGCCACCGATGTCTTTAATTGCATTTAAACTCAAATGAATTCCCATTTTAAAATGGGTACCATAACCCTTTCCTGCTTAGCAGAATTGGTTTTGGGTACTTGCAGGAGCTCTTTCAATGTTGATGACTGCTGGTGGATTAACAGCATAGAGAAAATGAAGTCTCTTCCACCACAGAATATTAAATGGCTACTAGATAACATTTTGTCTGATCAGAAAATAAGAATGGTCTCCAGAGCATTTCAGGTTTTGATCTCTCAGCCAAATCTGCCATGCAAGAAGCCTGTTGGTAGTAAATATTTGATATAGTTCAATTCAGAAAATGGGCAAAGATATTTCAGAGACAATATGAGAAAACACTCGTGTTTTGGTTACATTTCAGTCCCATGTGTAGCATTTTTCTTTATGCCCCTATTTCAGTGGACATTATAAGACAAAATGCCATTAACATTGGGAGGGGAAATGGCATTAAAATGTGGAGATGCCCAAATACCAAGGCAATGGGGTCTGGGTAATTCTCTCAGACACCCTGAGGTTTGAAGCAGCTCTTTGTTGGAAGCCCCAAAAGCATTCTGCCAAAGACCCCAGCTGGTCACTGATGTTTCTCATCCAGCTGTCAGGCAGCAGCCATCTCTGGTGGGCTGGAGTTTTGAGGTGTGTTCTAATCCTGCCCTTTGCTGTGTGTAACTGAGCAAAGGGGAGAGCCAGATTAGACATTTGGCACTTGACATCAAAGTTACAAAAATGGAATCATCCCTTTTATTAAAATCTCTCAATTTCCTCTCTATGGTGCATTTCCAAATCTTCAGTGTGGGTTTAGACAACTTCTTATTGGAAATAAAGGCAATTGGACATTTCATTCATTGTTCATGCAGAAAGAGATTGTGAAATAATTTAGTAAAGGTAGGAAGTCTGCCCCAGGGACAAGGCTCTGGTTGGAGCAATTAGTGCTGAGGGGTTGGTGGTTCTGTTTCCAGGATGATCAGCTGCTTTGCCCGTTTCTGGACCAAGGGGCTCTGGGTGCTATTTTGCTGCTCTTGGCCAGAGAGGCTGGCAAGAAGCAGAAGCAGAGGCAGATCTTTGTTTGCAGTGAGGCTGGTGGGTAAGGAGCTGTGTCTCTGTCCCGGCAGTGCTTGTGCAGGGGGTTCATGCCAGGAGCCCTGAAGTCGCCCAGTGCGACGCCCTGCCCATGCTCTGGTCCTGCCTGGGGAACAAGGCGCTGCCTGTGCCGAGCGCCAACGTCCGCACCGTGGCCACCAAGCTGGCCTCTGCCCTCTGCAAGGTGATGGGCACCCAGCTGAAGGAATGTGCTGCCAGCAAGCCTCCACATGTGCGGGAAAACCTCTCCAAAATGCTGGGCTGGTGAAGGCGAGATGTTCTCCAGAAAGCTGAGGAAGCGCTGAGTTGGACACCTCTGGATTTGCCTTTTGTGCTGTGCAAAAAATGACAAAATCCTAAGGAAGGGTGTGCATCTGACCGCGCTCTCTCCGTCACATTTCCTAGTCATGGCATGGGTGATAGTGGAACCCTGGAAAAAGTTAAAGATAGAATCTAAAATGTTAGGCTTTGTGCTTTCCCAGATCAACTGCATCTGCGTAAGCAGTATGATAAATTATATAATTGTTAGATGTGATGATTGTTTAGTAATGAAATGTAATATTATATAACCGTAAGAAGAATAGTGAGAAACTCTGTTGGAAATTCAGAGAGGGGCTAAATTTATGTATACAATAGAACAATATAAGTTTAGTAATTAACATGAAAGTTATGTAACGATAGAGTATAAAACATGATCATTTCGGATGTGTGGTTGGAGTCAGATTTGGGTTGAATATACCCCGATTCCCAGAGCTCTTAATAAAAAGCACCGCATATAATCCCCCGTGATTATGTGTTTTTGAACGGTAACATTTTGGCGAACCCAGAAGGGACCCTTGTGAGTGCTGCTGAGCGATTTTCTCGGGGAGCCCATTGGCCGTGACCGCTTCCGCCGCTCACAAACGTCTCCGGGAGAAAGGTAAGGTGCTTTTTACTTTGGTTTGGATGCCTGCCAATAAGACTCAGTGAAAGCTACGCTTGGTTGGGCTAAAGGAATTCCTGTTGGTTTAAGCCTAGGCGCGGTTCCGTAAGACAATCGCGAAAGCGTTGCGGGTTCGGCGTTTGTGGTATTTTTGAAATGGAGAAACTTAAAGGGATTTTGGGCAGTAACACCCCTATCCCGCAAAATTCTCCTTTGGGGTGCTTATTAGCACATTGGAAACAAGGTAACTTTGGGGAAGGATTATGTAAAACTAAGTTGATTGATTATTGTAATTCATGGTGGCCAGAATATGCTTTGGAGAATGGTGAAAAATGGCCAAAATACGGTACTCTGCAATATAACACTATTTCGCGGTTAATGTAGTTTTGTAAACAAGAAGGAAAATGGGATGAAGTCCCATATGTTGATCTGTATTTTTACTTACAGGGAAAGCCAGAATGGCAGGATGAATGTGGATTACTAATAGTTAAAACATCTGCACAGTGTGGGGTTTGTGAGGAACGTTGTTTAGAACACTTGGCGTTAAGAGAAAGCTTGAGTAGGGAAAATTATACAGATACTGATTTACAAGTAGCTCCAATAGGAACAAGAGAATCTAACCCTATCCCACCTGTTTAATCTGTCCCTATCCCACTACCTGCTCCTCACCCACCTAGCCCTGAACCTGTCTCATCTAGTCACCTTTCCCTCTTTATCCTCCTCTCCCATCATCACCCGATCCCTCTTCCTCAGAAGATGAACAAAACCTAACTGTGATAGAAAGGGGAAAGAGGTATGCGAGTGAAAAAGATAGCAATGGTAATGAATCAGTGACCCCAATAGCCCATAGAACCCGGAGTCGTGCAAAGCTTGCCCCAGTTGTGCATAGAGATGGCATAAGGAAACAAAAACGGACTGTGATTGCCCTCTTGCGACAAGGTGTCGGAGTGGAAGGGCCAGTATTTGTAAAAGAGCCTTTTTACCCGGCAGACTTAGTAATTTGGAAACAGTCAGCCGGAACTTAAAAAGAAAATCCTGATAAAGTGGCACGCGTAGTAAAAATGGTTATGAAAACTCAAAATCCTGACTGGGATGACATACAAGTAATATTAGATACTCTGATGGATTCTACTGAAAAAGAAATGGTACTTAAGGCAGCCAAAGAGAGGGCAAGAGAAGATATTAGAAATGGGCTGGTAACAGGGAATTTAGATGTGAATTTCCCAATTGAGGATCCAAATTGGGACCCTAATGTATTGTGCGATATGAGGAGATTACGGAAATACCAAGAGTGGATTCAAATAGGAGTTCAGAATGCTGTGCCCAAAACTATTAATTGGTCCAAACTATATGAGGTTCAACAGGAAAAGAAGGAATCTCCCACTGCGTTTTTGGAGAGGCTTAAGGAGGTAGCAAGGAAATATACAGACCTCCGAATGGATACAGAGCAAGCAAAGGTTCAGCTCACTCTCATATTCTTGGGTCAATCACAGGATGACATTCGTAGAAAATTGCAAAAATTAGAACGGGAAGAATTAAGGAATTTGGATAAGTTACTCGAGGTTTCTTGGAAGGTATATAACAATCGGGAAAAAGAAGCTAGTAAAAGGCAGCAGCAGAATCTTTTGGCAGTAATACAGGGGAGAGGGAACCCAAATTTCAGGGGGCGTAACAGGAATGGTCAGCAAAGGAGACCAGTTACCCAGGGGTTAAGCCTGAATCAATGTGCATATTGCAAGGGGGTGGGACATTGGAAGTGAAATTGCCCAAGTTTGAATAACCAGTTTGACCAGGGCAATCAGTTCCAGCAGGCTACCAAGGAGATGGTCCTGGGGGAGTATACCAGTTGACTAGACGTAGAACCGGGAGAACAAGTTAAGGAACCTGTTGTAAATATACAGTTAGGGCATAAAAAGGTCAGATTTCTAATAGATACGGGAGCTACTTTTTCTGTATTGAATGATTTGCAAGGACAAACTGGGGACAAGGAAACGACAATAGTTGGCGCTACAGGCAAAGAGGAAAAACGGCCTTTCCTGCAATCCCTAGATTTGTGTTTTGGAAACAAGGTTATAACACACGAATTTTTATATGTACCTGAGTGTCCAATTCCGCTTTTAGGGAGAGATTTGCTAGCAAAACTTGATGCGGTAATAACCTTTGAAAATGGAGAGCTTATAATGAAAATACCTGAATCAAAGACGGGACAGATATTAATGATCAAAGAAAAACCTGTTCCCTCTATCCCTAGGAAGGTAGAAGATGCAGTGATTCCCTCTGTATGGGAGACAGATATACCAGGGAAATCTAAATTGGCACAATCTCTGCATGTAGAGTTAAAAGAAGGGGCAAGGGCTGTACAAGTCAAACAATATCCCATAAAACCAGAAGCATGGCAAGGAATAGTAAAGATTATTGAGAAATTCTTGAAATACTGAATTTTAGAAGAATGTGAATCAGAATTGAATACACCAATAATCCAGTAAAGAAGCCAAATGGTGAATATAGATTAGTGCAGGATTTGAGAGCAATAAATAAAATAACAAAGGACATTTATCCAGTGGTAACAAATCCTTATACATTGCTAACATCTGTAAAGGAGATATATAAATGGTTTAACGTAATTGATTTAAAAGATGCCTTTTTCTGCATGCCCCTTGACAAAGAAAGTAGGAAACTGTTGGCCTTTGAGTGGGAAAACCCAGGGAATGGAAGAAAGACCCAGCTCACCTGGACACGACTCCCACAAGGCTACAAGAACTCGCCGACCCTATTCGAAAACCAACTGGCAAAGGAACTGGAGATTTGGACTGAAAATGGGCAAGTACCAGGAGACCAGTACTTATTGTTGCAGTATGTTGATGATATACTAATAGCTACAGAAGAAAGAGCAACCTGTATAAAGGTAACCATTGAGATTTTAAATTCACTGGGAATGGGAGGCTGTAAAGTATCCAGTGGAAAGGCACCAATCGCACAACAGACTGTGATTCACTTGGGATGTGAAATTTCACAAGGGCAACGAAAACTAGGTACTAACCGTATCCAAGCTATTTGTGCTATTCCAGAGCCCCAGAATTTACATGAGCTGTGAGTCTTCCTCGGGATGGCAGGATGGTGTCGCTTGTGGATCATGGACTATGGACTGATTGCGAACCCCCTGTATGAAGCTGAGAAGATGCAGCCATTCACCTGGGGCAAAGTTCAGAAAAAAGCCTTCCTAAAATTAAAGGAAGCACTGACAACTGCTCCAGCACTAGGGTTACCTGATCTGTCTAAAGATTTTCAGCTGTTTGTACATGAAAGGCTGCACCTAGCACTAGGAGTCCTGACCCAACGTCTGGGAAGCTGGAAAAGGCCGGTGGGCTACTTTTCCGAACAACTCGACAACATAAGTGCCGGGTGGCCCCCATGTCTGTGGGCAGTCGCAGCTACTGTGATCCTGATACAAGAAGCCAGGAAACTTACTATGGGAAGGCACATAGATGTCTATGTACCACACATGGTAACCGCTGTCTTAGAACAAAAGGGGGGCCATTGGCTATCTCCCAGCAAGATGATGAAATTCCAGGTAGTCCTGACTGAGCAGGATGATGTCACATTAAAAACAACTAACCTTTTGAATCCAGCTTTGTTCCTAGGTACCACAACTGAAGAAGGCCCATTAGAACACGACTGTGTAGAAGTAATAGAGTACACCTATTCAGCAAGAGAAGACCTGAAAGATGTCCCACTAGAGCAGCCAGAGTGGGAGCTGTTTACAGATGGGAGCAGCTTCATGGAAAACAGAACCAGACACGCTGGATATGCAGTAACAACAGTCAATACAGCAGTGGAGGCAAAGGCATTACCACCAAATACATCTGCCCAGAAGGCAGAACTGGTTGCTTTAACTAGGGCACTAGAATTAAGTGAAGGGAAAAAGGTAAATATCTGGACTGACTCAAAATATGCTTTTGGAGTGGTGCATGTACATGGAGCACTGTGGAAAGAAAGAGGACTCTTATCTTCTCGGGGTACTCACATTAAACATCAGGATGCAGTCCTGCAATTGATAAAGGCAGTACAAAAACCTGAACAAATGGCAATAATACACTGCAAAGCACACCAATCAGGAAACTCCAAAATCTGTGAGGGAAATCGAAAGGCAGACTGGGCAGCCCGACAGGTTGCTCGAGAGGTACAAACAACAATGGCATTGATACCTTTGAAGCTTAATGTATCCCAATTCAATTTGCCTCCAAAACCAAAATATTCAGTAGAAGATGAGAGACTGGCACGTTTGCTAAATGCACAAAAGAATTCAGAGGGATGATATGTGACTGCACAAGGACAAATAGTGGTACCCCCTTGATAATGAGAGAAGTTCTACAAATTAAACATAACGAATGTCACTGGGGAGCAGAGGCATTGGTAAAATTACTAAAGCAGAGTTTAATTTCAGTACGGATGTTAACAATGGCAAAATCAGTAATGTCAAAATGTAATATCTGCTTGAAAAACAACCCGGTGGCCAGGCGACAGGCACAGTTAGGAAGAATTCGGATAGGAATAGAGCCAGGAGACTATTGGCAGGTAGATTTTATAGAACTACCAAGGACTCGAGGATACAAATACCTGTTAGTGGGGGTTGACACATTCTCTGGGTGGCCAGAAGCCCTTCCCTGTCACACGAACCAAGCAAAGGAAACAGTTAAGTGGTTACTACAGGAGATTATTCCCAGATTCGAGGTACCCCTAGGGGTATCATCAGATAGGGGACCCCATTTCATAGCTACAGTAGTAAGAGAGGTAAGTAGATTGCTAGGGATCAATTGGGACCTCCACACACTGTGGAGACCCCAGTCAAGTGGACAGGTAGAGAGGATGAATCAGACACTAAAAAGGCAAATCAGTAAAATATGCCAAGAAGCCAAATTGCAGTGGCCCCAGGCTTTGCCAATACCACTGTTGAGGATTCGGATAAAGCCTAGGAGTGGGATGTCAGTCAGTCCTTATGAGATATTGCATGGGAAACCATATGAATATCCTGAGCCTAACCCTAATGTACACATCACAGGAAAGCAGGAAGCGTATAATTATGTTCTGTCTCTTGGGAAAACTTTAGCTCGGCTCCGGAGTATCCTCGTGTGGAATGGACCACTGACTCTCGAGAACCCATAACATACATCCAGGAGACGAGGTGTACATCAAGAATTGGAATGAGGAACCGCTGAAAGAAAAGTGGAGTGGACCCCATCAGGTACTACTGACCACCTTTACAGCAGTCAAAGTAGCCAGCGTGGACCCCTGGATTCACTATACCCGAGTGAAGAAAGTCCATCCTGGATCACAGACTGTATAAACTCTGGAATGAACAAAGGCTGCAGATAAGATGTGTTTAATTGCTTTCAGAATGCTATCAGTAATTGTGCTAACGTTATGGTTATTAATGTCTTTGGGATGTAGAATGCAAAATGATCAACTAACCACTCCTCATTCTAGAATGAAGAGAGAGGTACAAACAGAAACACAGGTGATAAAGGTTTCTAATGCAGTTTGGGCTGAGAATGTAATGATTGGATTAGTCAAAGATTTTGCCAAAATGCAAAACACCAGTCGAATAACTGCCTGTCTGCCAATACCAAAGGCAGCAGGAGACCTAGTAAATTGGGGAATCATAACATCAAAACTACCTGAAATACAAAAGAACAAAACTATTATATGTAAACAGGTACCCGAATCGAGGCAAGATACAGAAACCACTCTGGTATGGAAATGTGAGGCCAAGGATAGGAAAGATCAGATAGAGCCTTGGGACAGTGCGTGGTCTGTGAGTATTCTTCAAAGATTCCAGTATATGGCAAACACCCCTTGGTGTATTAAGTGGGAAGGCCCTGAGAATGAAACAGATCCAGCAATAACAAACACTGACACTAGTAGCAGAACGAGGGCAGACAAAGTAAGTTGGTGGGCATGTAATAAAACTTACGACTGCACTTCAGATGATGTAGAGATAAAACAGATGCCACCCCTGGCAATAGCCCTACAAATTGGTTGTGCTTGCAGAGGGATCAAACATAAACAAGGCAGAGTGAATTACAGAGTAATTATAGGGTGTACCAGGGTTACAGTCTGACGTCCAGGACAATTTGTATGGGCAGCAAGTGATGGTACCTGGACAACATATCTGCCTGTAGACGGGAAAGTAAAGGAGATTACTTTAGGCCTCCCAACCTTATGTCCAATTTGGAAAAAGTCCCCATTTAATGGAAAACGTGAATATCTGCAGATAAGAGCAAGACGAGAAGTTCTAGACAATGAAAATCCAGATGACATTTGGCAAGAACCCTCTAGTGGAGTGAAATTTGGATGGGTGCTAGAGTCATTGCTTGGTCCTATAGCAAACTATCAGAGTAGAGAGATGGTATACAAACTTACAGGTCAGGTAGGTAGACTGGCAACAGTCACCCGGGAAGGATTTAAAGAATTAAATATACAATTACAAGCCACCACAAAAATGACTTTACAAAATCGATTAGCCCTAGATATGTTACTCCTGAAAGAGCATGGAGTATGTGGATTCTTAAATGGACAAGTGATCATTGCTGCGTTCATATCCCAAATGTAACTGCAGATGTAGAATATGATATCAATCAGTTAAAACAAATAGAGCATGAAGCACAAGAAGAGCAAAAGGATTTGGCTACAAGCTGGTTAGGAGAAATCTTTAAAGGATTAGGGTGGAATGTGAGTTCATGAATTAAAATCTATCATTGAGAGTGTGAAAATCTTACTAATTGTATTCTTAGCAATTTGGTTAGTTGACAGCATCTTAAAGGGAGGGATACAGAAGAAAACGTCCTGGAACCGGAGGATAAAAAAGGCACTAACACGAGGTTCACACCCACCATCTTCTGGTTCTCCAGTTCGTAACAGCATCCACGACAATGTTTACATCAACCCTGGATTTGATGTACCAAGTACGAACTGAAGAATAAAGGACTGTATCAAGTGAAAACATTTACACCTAGAGTGAAGTGAAAATGCTTTCAAAGGGAGGAGAATGATAGTGGAGCCCTGGAAAAAGTTAAAGATAGAATCTAAAATGTTAGGCTTTGTGCTTTCCCAGATCAACTGCACCTGTGTAAGCAGCATGATGAATTATATAATTGGTAAATGTGATGATGATTTAGTAATTAAATGTAATTATTATATAACCATAAGAAGAATATTGAGAAACTATGCTGGAAATTCAGAGAAAGGCGAAATTCATGTATACAATAGAACAATATAAGTTTATTAATTAACATGAAAGTGTTATAAAGACAGAGTATAAAACATGATCCTTTCGGATGTCTGGTCGGAATCAGATTTGGGTTCAATATACCCCGATTCCCAGAGCTCTTTAATAAAAAGCACCGCATATAATCCCTACGTGATTAAGTGTTTTCAATGCTAACATTGCCAGCAGTTGCTCCAGTTGCTCCGGCCATCAGCCCCTGCAGGAAGAAGCACAGCCCCCAATGCACGTGGCACAGAAGCCCCCCGGGGGCACAGGTCTCTGGGGCAGGAGACGGGCACCAGCGCTGCCAGGGCTCGGGGGGTGGCAGCTCTGCTTGGGCATGGACTCTGCCCCAGTTGCTGATTGCAGCGCTGCCCAGGCCCCAGGGCTCAGAGCAGCATTGGTGCCCGGGCCCACACGTTCCTTGTGCGAGTCACACCCACGAGTTTAGGATGGCCAGGGACCGGGACATGTCCCAAGGAGGCCGTGGCAGCTTCCCTGGAAGGCCCTGTGCCCTTCCCAGAACGGCTGGGTCGGCAGCCCTGGGGGCTCCTTCTGCTGCCCTGAGCCCGCAGAGCAGGGCAGCGTTTGCTGATGCTCTGAGCCCTTCTTAAAGATCGTGTGGGGCTGCCTTAGACACCTGGGGCCAGGCATTCCTTCCAGCCTGGGCCACTTTGGCTGGGCTGGGGGCGGCCCCAGGGCCGGCGGCAGTGTGTGCAAGGGCCCTTTGTGACACGGTGCAGCACGGTGACTGTGACATGGAACCGGGTGTCCAAGGGCCCTTTGTGACACGTGGTGACAAAGAAGCTGGCGGTGACAGGAACAGGCCACAGTGCTCGGAGCACGCGACGGGACAGGACGGGACAGAGCAGTGCCGTGAGGAGACCCCGCACAGCGCGCTCGTTCGAGTCCCACCCGGAGCTTTTCCGAGGCATTGTTCCTGCAGCTGAGCTTGAGGCCAGACCACAGGACGTGCTGCCCTGTGATCTCCCCGAGGTTTTCCTTCTGCAGGACCCATCAAGGCCAAACCACAGTCCTTGACAGGAGTCTCCTGTCCTTGTGGCAGGAGCCCTTGAGAGCAAGTGCAGGATTTGCTGTCCTGCAGCCTTCTTGAGGCTTCCCTCTTGAAGGTGCCTTCCAGGTACAACTGCACGGCTCGGTGACCTGGAGGTTTTGCAAGGCATCTCTCCTGCAAGTTGCCATCAATCCAGTCAGAGATATGGAGCAGAGACCGCCGAGAGTGCCCAAGCTGGCCTGGGTGGAAGAGGAGGAGGAAGAAGGCCCTGGAGCTGCTCCAGCACTGGAGACCGAGGAGGTGGTGCCATTCCAGCTATCACAGGAGGGTGAGTGGCAGAGCTGGGCATCAGGAATGGTGCCTGCAGCCAGCTTGACCCCATGCCATGCCATGCCATGCCATGCCATGCCATGCCATGCCATGCCATGCCATGCCATGCCATGCCATGCCATGCCATGCCATGCCATGCCATCCCCTGGGGACATACCCAAGGACAGGACAGAAAAGGGGCCGGGCAGACACCCCGCAGTGGCCCTGCTGAATCCCCTGGGCCATCACGGGGGTCTCCCTGCCTGGGGAGCGCAGGGCTGGGCTGTCTTCTCCGGCCTCTCCTGCAGCCCCTCAGCTCTGGCTGCACTCGCTCTTTGCCAGATGCAGCCCTGGAGCGCACACAAGAGGAGGAATCCAGCCATCGCGGCTTCCACAGTACAGTGCAGGTACCTGCAGCCACCCTGACCTGGGCTGGGCCTGCTGTCCCTGCTCAGCCCAGCACTGTGAGTGCAGCACTCCATGCAACACCCCCGGCTTCCTGCCCTTCTCCTACAGCTTGTCTGCAAATTCATGAAGAGAATTCAGGAGGAAGAGACCATCGCCAGGGAAACTGGGCTCAGACCATACTCACCCACCTTACAAACCAAGTCCAGTGCTGGCCTCCTATCTATGATTGTAGAGGAAAATTTTTACTTTGGAAACCAAGTAAGCAGCCTGTGGCCAAGGTTTGATCCCCCCAGGAATTGCTTGGCCTCCCAGGCCACGCATGCTGGTTGCTGTGAGCATTTGGGGCCACATAGAAGTGCGCTGGGAAGGGAAGCACTTCTCTGGGGAAGCTGTGAAAATTGCTCCCTCTGGCAGCTTTCCAAGTCTCCCTGTGCCTTCTCCAGGTGCCCGCCATGGTGAGGTACATCCACCAGTGGATCATGGCCAATGATTGTGACGAACACAGGCTGGACAATGCCCTGCTGGATCTCGCTGAAGCACAGCCACATGACACAGTGATGACGCTCCTGCGTGTGGCCCCGTCCTGTGACAGGTATGGGGCCCACCTGCCCACAGGGCTCAGGCCTCCCCAGCCCATCACCCTGTATACAGCCTGGCCCAGGTGTGTGACCAGCAGAGACTTCCAGGGCCCTCTGGGTGCTGCCTTTCCCAGCCCTGGCACGTCAGCCCCTGAGCCTGCTGCCATGCTCCCTCCCTGCCCCTCAGGGCTCTGTCCCCACAGGGCTGGGCTGCCTGGCTGCTGCTGGCCAGGGCCAGTGGGCAGAGGCAGAACTGGCAGCCAGCTCAGCTCCCCCTGGGGCTGTGTCTGAGACGCCCCTGAGACATTGCTCTAACCCCACAGAGCTGCCATGACCATGTGGAAGACCATCATGGGCTCAGCCAGGACTGCGGAGCTGGCACTGCTGATCCTCCTGGATGTGCTGGAGAGCTGGCCAGAGCACAGCACGTGCACCTCCGATAGGGATGAAACGGGTGTCTTTGCCCTGGCTGTGAGTTTCTGACACTGGCCTTTGCTGGCCCCAAGGCCGCCTCTCCAGCAGCTCTCCATCCTCCTTCCCCCACTGCATCTCCCTGCCTCAGGCGCTGCCCTGAAACCTGGCCCAGGGGCAGCTTCAGGCCCACCAGGCCCCGTGCTCCCCCTGCCTCTCTCCGGGCCTCTCCCTGCCACGCTCGGGCCCTGCCACACAAACACCTCGGCACTGAGCGCTGTCTCAGGGCCTTTGTCCTTTGCAGGCAACCGTGGTGATGTGGAAGATCCTCCAGGAGCTCCCTGTCCCATGCATGTTAAAGGTGTATTTCCCCCGCCTGTTTGTGCATCTGCTATTCCAAGTGTTTCTAAGCACAGAAGAGATGCCAGAGGAGGTCAATACACTCTGGAAGCGATGCCAGGAAGAGCACGGCCTTGCCACCAGCCCCAACAGGTGCTCCCATGCCACTCCTCCTGTCCCTGCCATGTGGCCTGGGAAGGAGCCAGTGGTGCCAGTGTGACCTGGGCTTTGCTGTGCACGCAGGTTTGCAGTGCAGACCCTGAAGTCCCTGCTCTGCCAAAAGCAGTACAACGATGTGGTGGTGGCAATGGAACGGAGGTGTGGCTGGGACACGCTGCTCTCTGTTGAGACCCGCCACTTTGCTGTGGGTTTGTTGGCCAGGTGAGACCCCCTTCTCCCCACTGCCTCTGACATTTTTGCTCTGTGCCCAGAGTGACCCACACAGTGCCCGCGGTCATGGGCCAGAGGGCCTTGTCACTGAGGGACGGCCAAGGAAACTGGAAAAATCTGGGAGAGGAGGGTGGCCAAAAGAGCAGCCTCTGAAGTAGCCCAAGTGCGCTTGCAGGCTGCTGGAGAAAGACCTGACCTGTGTGAGTCACTCCTGGGACAGGTTCTATTCTCCTGGCTCACATTCTTGCTGACTTTTTCTCCTGCCAGGGAGATGTCCTGCGTCTCCATACCCTCCTGTTCCCGGATCTTTCGCTACCTGCTCCGGCTGCTCAGAACACGGGAGCCATGCTGGGATCTGCCTGCCCTGGCATTCCTTGTGGAGGTGAGCCTCAAGGCCAGCACTGCCTGGCTGAGCTGCCTCCCAGCTCTCTGCCCTCTCACAGCCACAGCTGCCAGGACGGTGCCCGTGCCCTGTGCTGCTGCCTGGGCCCAGCCCTGTGAGGTTCTGGGCTCCTGCCGGCCGGCTCCCTGTCACTGCCCTGTGCCTTTCAGGTCCTCGAGTGCCTGGACTTGAGGGAATGCAGTGACAGTGTTCTGCAGATCATGGCACAGAACCTGCAGAGCGAAGACAGGGAGAGGCGTCGTTTGGCACTCAGAGGCCTCGTAGTGCTGGGCAAGAATCCCTCCATGGTGAGAAGGGGGCAGTGGCTGAAGCCGTGCAGGCAGCGTGGGGCTGGGCAACGCAGTCGCTTGGCCTTGCCTGGGCTTCGGGCGCTGGGGCAGCTGCTCCCAGCTCTCCTGCCTCCCGCTTCAGCTGCCCCAGTGCTTCGGGACAGGCCTTTGGCCTCTGGGCCCTGTGGCAGCAGGGTGGCCTTTCACAAAGTCGTGTTCCACACAGGCTGAAAAAATGCAGAGCCTGACTGAAAGTCTAGTGGAGCTCCTAGAGGAAAATGAAAGCGACATGATCAGAATGACCATTCTTCTTCTGAGATATTTGCTGCTGGATAATGGTGCCCCAATACCCACCCCCATTGCCCTGGAGCTGGCTGAGGAGCTCCTGCCACTCTTTGACCATGTAAGGCTCTGTGCCCCCAGCCACGGCCACTGGCTGCTGCCCGGACACTTGGTGCCCTGTGGAGATGCAGGCCCGTGCCCTGGGGGGCCTGAAGCAGCTGATGCTGAGGTTATTTGCCCTTCTTCTCATACAGGATGATATCCAGGTGCAGCTGAGCTCCATGTGTGTCTTCCAAGAGATGCTGGACTTAGTAACAGAAGATGGAAGAAAGGCCCTGAAGTCCCACGTGAGCCAGAGCCTGGTCCCACTCTACTTCCACTGCTATGATGAGAATCAGATGATTGCTGAGGTGAGGATTTGTGGCCAGCTGCAGTCCCCCTGGGAGAGTGCTGGGCTGCCTCCTGTGCTGGTACCTTGCAGGCTGCAGCCTGCTCCAGGTTATGACACTGGTTCTCAGGTCTTTTACCCTGGGTTGTGCGGACATCTGCACATGTTTGCTGTTCCCCAGGCTTCCGCGGAAATGCTGCTTTGCGCGGCCAAATTCCTGAAGAGGAGGGGCCTTGTCAAAATGGTGAAGAATAAGAAGCTGTACATGTTCGTAGACAGCCTGGTAAGGAGGGCCGGGAATCCCCAGGCTCAGCCTGGAGAAGGCCCCTGAGGGCGGTGCTCAGTGTGCGGGCCCAACAGCTGTACCCCTGCTGGTTGCTGCAGTCAGAGGCCCTGCGGGCTCTTCTCCAGGCTCCCGTGGGCCCGAGCCAGGTGCCCATGGAGCCCCGCCTGGCGGGGGTGCGTGCCAGCACCGCGGCTCCCCGGGCAGCAGCCGGCCCTCTGCCCCCTGCCCTCGGGAGCCCTTGGCCAGCGGCTGTTGGCTGCGCCTCAGGGTTGTGCGGCCAGGGGAGGCCAGGGCTGGGCGCAGGCAGCGTCCAGCCCAGGGGCTGAGCCTGCGCCAACCCTTCCCTCCTGCCGCTCTCTGCAGCTGGCACACGACAGGAGTAGAGCGGCCCAGCACCTGCGCTGGGCCCGGCGCTACCTGCGCAGCCCACAGGAGCCCCTGCGAGAGGTGGCCATCAGGTTCATGGGTGAGCCACCAGCCCGGGCTCCCTCCCCAGCCCGGTCCGCCACTGCTCAGCCCCAGCCCCGCCTGCTGCCCCGGCAGCGCCAGCCGGGCCCGGCGCCGTGGAGCCCCGCCTGGCCCGGGCATTGCTGCTGCCGCCCTCTGGCAGCCGTGCCCTGGGGCGGCAGCGTGCGGCAAGGGCCGGGCTGAGCCCTGCCGGGCCAGCAGCCCGTGTGGCCCCAGCGCCGGCAGCGCCGCTGGCAGGGAGCTGTGCCGCTGGGGCCGTGACAGGCTCTGTGTTCACAGGCATGGCCGGGCGGCACCTGAGGGGGCAGCAGCAAGAGCTGCAGCTGATCTGCACTGGTGAGTGAGGGCAGCGGGCTGACTGCGGGGACTGCCAGGGGGAGAGCTGCAAGTCCTGCCCCGGCTGCGAGGGCTCTTCTCCCGTGGGCAGAGCACACTGACATTTCAGGGCCACGTGGGCCATTTGTGGCCGGCAGCTCTGGGCTGATCCCCTTGCTCCCTGCTCCCTCCTGGCCATGGCAACAGCCGGCTGGGATGGCCCTTGCAGGGGTCTCTCCTCGGCTTCCCGCAGCTCCGGGATCTGACCTTGGCTCTCTTCCTCTCTCTTGCAGCTCTTGAACGCCTGACGAAAGACATGAGCAGTCCCTTGTCAGAGCTGGCATTTCAAACACTGCATGTCCTCCGAGCAACACAGCATGGCCGATATTCCATCTTCCAGAGGCTGCACGATCAGCTGCGCAATGCATGGATCACTCGACCTCGTCTGTCAGGGCTTGGGTGGCTGCACTGCTGGAGCTCTGTAGAGACCTGATCCAGGAGGCCCTCTTTGCTGGGGTAACGTGAGCCAGCGGGGATTTTCATTTTCTTTATAATGTTTCTTTTCTTCCTTTGCGTTTTTTATCGTTTGTAAATATAGAATGTCTTTTAATATACAGGCTCTAAGGTGATTTCTTTGCTGCCCAGGGTCCGTATGGCGTGGGAGAAGAAGGGAAAAGGGTGCTTGTATTTAGCCAGCTGCCCAGTCGTGCAGTGCTGCAGGGAAAATGGCCAGAAGCCCCTTTGCCTTTGGTGGTTCTGCTGAAGCCTTTGTGCTGCCCACAGAGCAGCTGGGCAGGGGCCGGAATTGCGGGGATCACTGCCAGAGCAGTGCCTTGAGATGGCCACAAGCCCTGTGCCAGGCAGGAAGCGCCAGCCGTGTCCTCCTGCCCGTGTGCTGCTGGCTGCCTTGCTGAGCGCTCCCAGGTGCCTCTGGACGGGGCTGCTCTGGAGCTGCTGTGGGGCTGCTCTGGAGCTGCTATGGGGCTGCGGCACTGCTGCCGGGCAGCTTGGCCGGGCTGGGGTAGCCCCTGAGGGGTTGGGGCGCTGGCATGTCCTGAGCAATGGGCTGTCAGAGGCCATAGGCAGCCCCCTGGCAGCCCCCTTGATCCTGACAGCAGGCTGCTCTGGTGCTTCCTCAGTGGGTGGTTGGAGGGATCCCCTGGAATCAGGTGTGGAACCCTGGTCCCAGCCTATCAGGGCTGTGAGGCCAGGAGTTGTGGGGCTGGGCGTGTGCCCTCCCTGTGCTCCAGACTGGAGACCCCGGCCCCTCAGCCTTATGCATTGAGCACCACTGCCTGCTTGCCTTGTCTTACTCCTGTCATTGTGGGGGAGGCCGAGTTTTGTGGCTTTAGGCCCCATTGGGCCAGAAGAGCAGCAGCTTTGAGCCCAGAGGGGCCACAGAAAGGCCCTCTAGACAAAGGGCATTCCTGGCATTCCCAGGGCAGGGACACATGAGAGTGTGGCTGGCACCTTCAGGGTACCATGCTGCCCTTTCCACTGGGCCACCTCCCTGTGTGCTGGGCGGGCTCTTTGCTTTGCGGTCTTCGGCCTGTTGCTGTCGTGCTGCTTTGGCTGCCTGCAGAGAGGGGCAGCCCTATAAGGAGGGTGAAAGGCCCTGTCTCCAACTTCACAAGGGGGAAATGGAGCTCTCCCGGCTGTCAGCCCACCCTGTAAGCAGAGCCAGAGCCTTTTCCCCAGCTCTGATAGATTTCTGCCTGCGGCTGGCCCCTGGCAACCGTGAGCCAAGTCACTCGCTCTGAGTCACCTACAGAGTGGCTGATGCCTCTTGATATGCCGATGGGACGTGAGGGTCACTGAGGGAAAGTTGGGTGTCCCAATGCTGAGGGCACAGGGGACCAATGAGCAGACTTGAGGCTTCCCCAGCAGGTTGCAGGTGCCTTCTGTGTCACTGAAGGGAAGGCAGATGTCCTGTGTGTGGCTGAGGTGCCATCATGCCATCTCTGAATGGCGTGCAGATGCCCTGCATGCCACTGAGGCCAGTGAGAGTCCCTGAGGGGAGGTGGTTGTCAGTCGTGTCCCTCAGGGTATGGCGGCGTCACTGAGGGAACGGGAGCGTCACTTGAGGGAGACACGGGCACGCCGCGTGTGGCTGAGCGCACATGCCGCTGGCTGAAGGGACGCCAGGGCCGCTGAGGGGCCGTGGGCTCGCCCTGAGGGACATGGCAGGGCCGGGCCGGTCCCCGCTGCGCCGCCGCCGCCCGCTCCCCTCAGCCGCAGGGAGCGTTTCCCGCCCAGGCGCGGGCGGCCCCGCCCCGCCGCTCCCCTCAGCCGCGGGCGGCAACTCGAACCCGCTGGGGCCGCCCCGCGGGGCCGGGCGCCGGGCGGCCTTCCAGAAGCCCTGGGGGAGCTGTCCCGGGGCTGCCCTGCGCTCAGACACACCGAGGAGCGTGGGGCAGCGTTGGCTCAGCACCAGGGAGTATTTCACTTTGCCAGGGGTGAAGCTGCAGTAGCTTAGAGGGACAGAACTTCTTAGCACAGGAATGCTGGAATTACCTGGTGTCACCTGTAGGGTACGGAATGAACATTTGGGCTTTCAAGTTGAGGTAATCAGTGGACTGTGAGAATAATGAAATCGGAGGTGATATGTCGAGTACATGTAGTGAATATTTGAGCAGGAAGATCTGAGGTGATCTCTTGGGGAAAACATCACTTTTGAGAAAAAGTCAGAATAATTTCTAGAGGGCACATAGAGATCGTTTTGTGACAAAACCTGAGGTAAAAGTTACGGCAAAGCCAGAACATTTGGGGGTAAATTCTCAGGTTCTCGGCCTTCCCACTCCCTCATGCCATGCACCAGCAGGGGAGCTTTGCCCTCCCTGTGCCCAGCCAGCCCAGCCTGGGCACCTCAGGGGTGCCCCCACGATCCTGCTGAGGCCCGACCTCGAGGGCTTCTGCCACAGGCCTGGGAGATGCTCTGGGCAAGCGCCAGAGCAGCCGGGTGCCAGGGACAAGGCGGCTGCCTGGGGGCTGCTTGTGCCCTCTGACACCCAATTCCTCAGGGCTTCCCAGCACCCGGCTCCTCAGGGCCTCCTGGTGTTCTGCCAATTGACTGAGGCGATTTAAAGGACACACCACTGGAAATAATGATCTTCTTTTACGTAAGTATGAAGAAACCACAGTGCTGGATGATACATTCAATAAAAATAGTCGCTTGGTTTTAGTGACAAGCGACAACAAGCAAGGTAATGCACCTAAATCAGTATTTTAAAAGAGAAAGGAGAGTGATTTAGAAAGATGCATCACCAGTTGCCTAAATTGTTTATCATCTTGCAGATCTGCACTTGCATTTTACATTAATGTTATGTTTGCCCAATTATCCCCTCATTAAAAAGAACCAAACAATATTAAAAGTAATAACAATTTTAATGAGATAATTAAAATGAAAAATATAAAATTGGATACAATATGATTTGATTAAGGGATAATTTGGTTCCAATAATAGTGCATAAGCAAAAAAAATACCGCGGGGTACGGAGTGCAGGGTTCAATGACCCTTGCCACTTCACGTACAAGCTTGCCAAGTGAAAGTCACCCCTTATATGCCATATGTGAATGCCATCTCCTCCTATTTTCGGTTCATCACTTTTCTGTCTCCGCCTTCATTACCACGTTTACCACGCATGCGCCACCACTCGGTTTGGTGGTCGCACAAGTCTTTGGGGGTCGTCACTGATGAAGGTCCTGTAGTCTTCCTCGTTGTCCTTTAATTCACCTTTGGGTTACACATGCGCACCAAGCCAGTACAGTGTAAGCCAAGACTAACATATCACTGCATCTACATATCAAAGCAATAAGTCCCTTATAATTAACATTTTCTTGGACCCAACCAGGTTCCATGTCATTTTTAGCAACTGTATCTTCAGCTTCTTTCCTGTGGTCCTTGAGAACATCTGCTGGGAAGGGGGTGGGTGGAGCCCCTCCTTTCCCTCTCCTCTTTGGCATTACAACTTTTTAACTTATTTAATTATTTCCAAATTTGGCATTACTACTGCTATTATTTCCAAGTATTAGTTACTGTATCAATACTGAGTGCAGTTTCAATTTTTATCAGCACGAATCATACTTATTTACCACAAATCCCCCATTTCTCTTTTTTGATCATTGATTCGTGCTGTATTTAAAAGGCTGTGCCTTGATAACCTTTATATTCTTCAAAATTTTGATTCTCTCATTGTCTCCTTTCAGCTTCAAACTTTTCCAGCATTTCTGCTGCTGCCTCTAATTTTTCACACTCTTTTTCAAATTTGGTCAACATTTCTTGGGCTATTTCAATCTCTTTAGGTCCTTGTTCTTTTACCTGTGTCGATTTAGCTGTTAGGACCATTATAGATTTTGGTTTTCTTTTTCCTTGGGGTTCAGAATCTTGAGACATAGTTGTAATCTGCATCCCCTGAATCACTCAATGAATCAACCTAATAAAACACGGAATCATACAAGGCAGAAACAGAAGTCCCAAAACTGAACATAACAACATGAACCCCAACTTTTTCCACCAAACACCTCCAAAGAGGTTGTCCCACCAATCTGCTTTTAAAATTGAATTCCACTTTTGTACTGGCACATGAGCCACCCTCTTAATTTCTTCTGCAAGTTCTGTGATAGCTTCCCCATAATCATCAATTTCTACACAGCACTCAGATTCATTAAATCTCCCACAAACTCCTCCTTCTTCTGCTAACAAATAGTCTAGGGCAATCCTGTTTTGATACACAAACGCCCGCATTTGTGTATATTGCTTGGCCAACAATTTTAAAGCATCGGAGGTGTGATTTGACACCACCTCCACTACTGCTTGGAGCCTTATTAATCGATTCAACAAATAAACTGGGGTCCTATATCCCCATGACCCATCCTGAGCCCATGTTGCTGGGTCATAATATGCTATAATTCATTCTGCAGGCCATTCATCCTCCCCCCA
Source organism: Zonotrichia albicollis (assembly GCF_047830755.1). Lineage (NCBI taxonomy): Eukaryota > Metazoa > Chordata > Aves > Passeriformes > Passerellidae > Zonotrichia > Zonotrichia albicollis. The sequence goes on from NC_133826.1 coordinate 42,093,260, forward strand.
TTTTTGGTTCCCTCCTGCTGTTGGAAAGTTGAGACTCAAATCTCTTTTATTCTGCTGCAGGGTTTCATACAGGGGAGTTCCTAACACATTGCTCCTAGACCTTGGTAGAACAAAGAAGGAGGGTTGTATTATTCCCAAGGTACAGGTTCCTCCCCATTTTTGAGGTAACTCACTGTATGCTCGTTGCCCACAAATCCAATATATCCCATCTGGGGCTTTCCATTTCTTATCAGTTTTCTCTGGTTGTTCCCAATAAGACCTCAGGCTGTCGATGGATTGGTAGGGGTTAGCTCCAGGACTTCTGTACCAGCATAAATTAATTTGTTCATCCCATTCACAATTTATTTCTTTTATTGGTCCCCAATATCCAGCGGGGTTTTTAGGTTGCCAGATTTTTGAACGATCATCCATATTAACCACCAACGTGGATTTACAAGGAGTATGCCCTACTATTTTATTAAATTTCCTTCCTTCTCGAGTTATACAAATAATTCCAATTACTTGATGGCTTAAAATCCATCCTTCAGGTCTCTTCAATGTTTTGTATTTTGTAAATTCAGAAATTTGGGTGTGGTTCCACTTTAAAAATTGCTCTGGAGCTAAGCTCTCACCTTTCCATGGCCATCTTTCAGCCATTTTTAGACCTCCACAAATCCAACATTTGGATAATCCCAATTCCGTAGCAATCTCTTGCATCAATCCCACAAACAGATTCTTATTCGAGGCTGGCAAATCCCAATCTTTGTAATACTGTTTTAGCTGTTTATACAATTCAGCCAATTCTGTTGACTCTTTTCTCCTGTTCTTTCCTCTATTCTCCTTTGTTTCTTTTTCTTCTTTTTTTTTCTCTTTCAATTTTTCTTTTAGTGCCCGATTTCCCATGCCAATGCTTGGATCCTTTCCATTATCATCTTTTTCAAAACAAACAAATCTTTCATATTGAGGGCAAATTTGATCACCATGGGGGTAAGGAGCTCGCCCATTATATCCCAAATTTTTCCCTACCCAATACATCTTCCTTAACACAAACATCTATAAAGCTGCTGCGATTGTAGCAGGCAGAACTAACATACAGATGTGTCACAAACACAGATTCCATCTTGTCCTTAATCCACACAGAGTGATTGCAATAGTTACAAATATTAAAACTGCTGGGACTTGTTTTTGCTCTGGTTGCTTTTTCATTGCCGAAACTCTGTTCAGTATGGCCTTCTGGCTTTGGCCAGCCGCCAAGGGTACCAGAATAATCACAGTGAAAATAATCCTCAGGAAATCTGCCTTTCTACCTTTCTCAAGGCCCCTTGGGTTGCAACCAAGGGCCGAGATGCCAGTCTTCTCGGTAGCAAAGGTAATACCCTGGGATCTAGTCATTGGTGCTTTTGGTTTCCTCGGTACCCATAGTCCCACAGAGTTTGCTTGCCCCTTTTTAAATGCCATTTCTTTGTTCTGGCTAGTTAAGAATGAATGATTAAAATGAAAAGAACAGGGAAAAGGTTAGGCCAGAACCCCATAAATTCATATACTCCAAAATTTCAGGGATTTGCCAACTACAGTAAGATTTACTAATTATCTTTCTGCTTCCAGAGCAGGGAGTTTATTAAATCTCCGTCTCCAATAGGCACACTCGTGACGCCAATGTGCCCCTGGAATGTGTCTATGATGTGGTATATAAACTTCTTCTCCACAACAATTATCAATTATAAGACAGTGGTCTATAATATTGTGAATTGCTCGTTCTCTTATTTGTGCTATAGCAAATAAAGCAAGAACCAATTGATCTAAGTTCTCTATTAATCCAATTGCTGCTGGAAGGGTCCCATCTCCCAGTCTCAAAGGTATCCCAAAAAAATCACTAGCAATTTGTTCTATAGTTAGCCGGCTAAATACATAACCATAGCAAAACAAGCAAGTCAATTGTCTTTCCTTCTCTTCCTTCCTAATTACTCTCCACCATGAGTCAAAACAAAGTGTGCAAACGATACACATCCAGGGATGACACCTTAAACCATGTTTACCGCACTCCCAATGTTTTACTTGTCTTTGGACCCCTTCAACAACAGGTGTTATCAATCTCAGTTGTTAGGATTGCAATTCCACTAGTGTTGCAGGTGGGTGACCTTGGAGGAGATCTTCGATCCTTTTAGGCTGTTCCCATCAATTAAGGAAGTCTTTTATTCTTTTCCACCAATGCTCTTCTGCTTCCAAGCTCAAGGGAATTGCAGTTGGCAGCCTCTCCAGGATGCCTAGTCCATTCTTAACAAATTAGGGTTAATAAAATCAACTTAAATTCGACCATTTTATCACATGACTTCTGTTGCTATGTCATAAATTACGTTCTTACTCCAATTCTTCTGTAGGAAAAAAACCTACCTAATTTCTAAGTCCTTCTTAATTTTACCTTTAAATCCCCTGGTGTTGAGACAATTTTCCAATCAGGTATTGGCCCTTTTACTCGTGATACATGTGTCCAACCCCTCTCTGCTGTTCGAACTGCAGTTTCGGTGGTCAGCAGAACTAAAAATGGTCCCTCCCACCGTGGCTCCAAACTCTCTCCCCTCCAGCATTTGATTAATACATGATGTCCTGGTCGAATAGTATGGATTGGAAAATCCAGGGGAGTTGTTTGAGCTAAAACTCCTTTTTCCCTTAATTCCTTTAAATTATTTGCAATAGTTGTTATGTATCCCTGGATGGTTCTATCCCTAACTACCAAGGGGTCCATTTTCATACCTTGAGGATAGGGCATTCCATATAACATTTCATATGGTGAAATTCCAGTCTCAGAATGGGGTTTAGTTTGGATGTTTAATAAAGCCAAAGGGAGACACTTGGTCCAGGGAAATTTTGTTTCTATCATCAATTTGGTTAATTGTTGCTTAATAGTTTGATTCATTCTTTCAACCCATCCTGAGCTCTCAGGGTGCCATGGTGTATGATATTCCCAAGCAATTCCCAAAGCCCGAGTCAAGTCCTTAATTATCTTAGAAGTGAAATGCGTACCCTGCTCTGAATCAATAACCCTCACTAACCCAAATCTTGGAATTACATGTTCCAATAATATTTTAGCCACCGTCTGAGCTGTAGCCTGAGCTGCTGGAAATGCCTCGACCCACTGAGTCAATTGATCTATTATAACTAACAAATATTTCCACCGACCTACTTTAGGCAATTCTGTAAAGTCAACCTGGATCTTTTCAAATGGCCTGTAGGCTGTTTTTCGTCCTCCAGAGGGAGGGCTCCTCAACACCTTTTTATTTACCTTTTGACAGGTGAGACACCCCTGGGTAATTTGTTTTCCAATTTCAAATATCCCTGTACACCCATAAAATTTTACAAAATGATCACAAAGGGCTCTTGTTCCCCAGTGTGTCAGTCTATGTAAGTTATCTAAAATTTGACGTGCCACTGGTTTTGGCATCATAATTCTGCCATCAGGAAGAATCCACTTTCCCTCCTTAAATGTTGCTCCCAACTTTTTTATAGCTGCCAATTCTGCTAGTGAAAGGGAGGGTGTCTCCTGCTGAATTTCTGTTTCTTGCAAGGTCATGATTTTAGAATCCCTTTTTCTTAAAGCTGCTCTTCTTGCTTCTTCATCAGCCAGATTATTTCCTCTGACTCTAATATCCCTCCCTTTCTGATGTCCCTTCACATGAACCACTGCTATTTTCTTTGGGCCTTTTAAAGCTTCAAGTATCTGAATTATCAATCCTTCATGTACTAACCCTTTCCCTTGAGTGTTTATAAGTCCCCTTTCCTTCCAAATTTTTCCAAAAGTATGTACTACACTAAAAGCATATTTGGAGTCTGTATAAATAGTCCCTTCTTGCCCTTTTAGTATTAGTAATGCACGGAGTAGTGCATAAAGTTCGCAAGCTTGTGCTGACCAGGAGGGACTAAGGGGACCAGATTCCTTTACCTCAAGCTCTTCCCCACTGATTATAGCATAACCTGATTTTCTTTTCCCACTTACCACCTGGGATGACCCATCTATAAATAGCTTTTCTCCTCTTTGCAATTCTTGGTCTCCCAAATCTGGACATATTTTTGTTTGTAATTCTATAACCTCTATGCAATCATGTACCAGCTGTTCCCCTGGCTCCCCATAAAGAAATTGAGCAGGGCTCTGCACTTGTGTCACCTTTAATTCTAACTCAGGGGAAGTAATCAAGATAGCCTTGTACTTCAGTATTCGGCTATCCGTTTACCATTTTTCAGCTTTCTGTGCTAAAATTCCCCTGATATTGTGAGGGGTGTATACTTCCAAAGGTGCACCAAAGGTTACTTTCCGGGCCTCTTCCACTAGTAATGCAGTCGCTACTAAAGCCTGTAAACATGTTGGCCAGCCTTTACTAACTGGATCTAACAGTTTTGAATAATAGCCCACTGGTTTTCAGCTTCCTGCCCAGTCTTGAGTCAGCACTCCGTAGGCTGTCTGATTAGTTGTATTCACAAATAACTGAAAGGGTTTTCCCAGATCTGGAAGGCTTAGTACAGGAGCCTGTAATAAAGCTTCTTTAACCCCTTCAAATCTCTTCTCATCTTCCCCCGTCCATTTAAAATGGTTGGCAGACAATTTTTCATACAAAAATTTCACTTTTCCACTAAGTCCTTCAATCCACTGTCTACAATAGCCTAAAAGACCTAAAAACTGTCTTATTTCTCTTTTTGATGTCGGGGGTCCCATGTTTAATATTCCTGAAACACTCTCAGGATCCAGCTTTTTCTTTCCCTTACTGATCCAATGACCTAAGTACCTAACTTCTGACTCTACAAACTGTAATTTGGATCTAGATATTTTTAAACCATTTTCACCTAAAAAATTCAACAAATCAACAGTGCTCCTCCTAGTTTTTTCTTCAGTCTCCCCTGCCAATAACAAATCATCAACATACTGCAACAATTTAATTCCTTCTGGCAACTGAGAAGTTCTCAAGAGATTTTCTAATGCTTTCCCGAAGAGATTAGGTGATTCAGTAAATCCCTGCGGTAATACTGTCCACCTGAGCTGTTCCCTTCTACCGGTGTCCGGATCTTCCAACTCAAAGGCAAAATAATCTCTACTGCCCTCATCTAAAGGGCAAGTCCAAAAGGCATCTTTTAAATCCACTACACTATACCACGTGTAGTTAGGGGGCAATTGACTCAGCAAAGTATATAGATTGGCCACTATTGGAAAATGTGTAATAGTTCTTTGATTTATTGCCCTCAGGTCTTGGACCAGCCTGTAACTCCCATCAGGTTTCTTTACCGGTAAGATGGGAGTATTGTGGGGTGACATACAGGGTTCTAATATTCCTTGCTGTATTAAACTTTCAATCAGTGCTTTTAATCCCCTCCGCCCCTCTAGTGATATTGAATATTGCTTTACTCGGATTGGTATGTCTGGATTTTGTATTTCAATTTTTATGGGCGGAATATTCAGCTTCCCCACTTCACCCGAATGCCAAACCGTATCATTAATTTTCAGGGACCAAACAACATCCTGAAGCACATTGTGAGAGAACTGCTCAAAGGGAATGGTGGGTGCATTTCCCTCAGCCTCGTCCTGGGGCTCAGCAGCCGAGGGCTCTGGCTGCACATCTGGACACGCTGTGCCTGGAACAGCAGGAAGGGATCCATGGCAGTCCTGATGCCCCGCTCTGCTTCCACGCCCTGCAGGGCTGTTTCCCAGCCGGGCCTGGCTGCAGCTTCTCCCCAGCCTCTGCAGGAAGGCATTGGGCATCAGCTGCCACACAGCCCAAACTCACCAGGGATCCCCTGCATTTTCCCGGTCCCCAGGCACATCCTGAGGTGTGGCTGCTTGGTAGAAGGAGGGCCATAGCCAACCCCAAAGGCCTGGGGGGATCAGGATTTTCCTGCTCCTTTTCCATGTTTTGGAGAAGTATTGTCTCCTGAAGAGGCCACCTCCTGAATGTGCAATGATTCCATCTGATCCAGCTATGCCTCTTCCTTTCTCAAGGGATGGACAGAGAGGCTCTATGGAAGGTGGCATTTCCTGCAGGAAGGGAGGCGATGCCAGGCACAGCTACAGGAGGTAATTGCTGTGCCTCTGGGCCTGAGCCCTGCTGAGGCTTGAGCTGCCCTCTCTGCTGCTTGGCACTGCGGGCACAGCCCGGACAAGATGGGCACAGCCCAGAGGAATTGTCCCAAGCAGGCTCAGGGCACTCGCGTACTGAGCTGTCCTGCTGGGCTCCCTCCGTGGGAGACACGTCCTGAAACCTGGGAGCGTCTGCACGGTGTGCCCATGATGGGGAAAGGCAGAGGGGGAGAGCAAGGCTCCAGTGGGTCCTGAGAGGGCCTGGCCATGTGCCCCTTGGGCTGTGGGAGCTGTTCCATGGGCAGGTGGGCAAGCAGGAGGGAGGGACGGAGGTTGGGAGTGACAGCTGTGGCACTGCAGATTTCCCCAAGCATTTAGTGAGGCTTTCCTGTGTGGGAGGGAGAGAGCCCCAGGGCCCTGGGCTGCTCCAGCTTCCCCTCCAGGCATGTTGCACAGGACCTGCAAAGAACGTGGAGAGTGACCAGGAGGCACAGGCTCCCACAGCCTTACCCCACCCCCTTGCAGTGCCCAATTCCCCAAGGGAGAAGGGGATCCCAGCACACAATGGAAATGGTTCTGTAGCATCTGTGCTCCCTTCTCGACTGGCATGTGACTTGGAGTAGTTGGAAATGCTGGTGAATGGTACTTTGAAGACCTTGACAGATGTTGAAGGCAAGTTCTCAATGTACCTTTCCTGACAGAATAATCCATGGCAGTGTGGCAAGGGCTTACTCATGAGCCAGTTCCCTTAAATTTCACTGAAGGTTGATCAGTTCTGGAAACCTTGCCCTGCTCCTTTCTGGGGCCCTGAGTCATCCCACAGGATTGCTGCCACTGGGAAGAAGGGACATTTAGCTGTCCATTGCACACTCCTCCCATGTGCAATGCCACAGTGTCCTTCTGTGTGCTCTGTGCAGCCACAGAGAAGAGCAGAGAGGGAAGGGGCTGGCACTGTGCCCCGGGGCTGAGCCTTTCTCAGCTCCTTTGCTGCCCCCAGGGAGCCTGAGCTGCTCCTGCTGCCACTGCCAAGCCCTGGCCCTGCCTGGGGCTGGGTTTGGAGCTGCTGGCAGCTCCAGGGAGTCCTTTCTGCCCCAACAACCCTGCAACGGGCTCCTTCCATCCTAGTGTGCGGGTCACTGCAGGCACGAGGTCCCCCTGGCCCTGCTCCTGAGTGGAAGGCAGAGCCAAGGGAGTGCCTTGGGTGGCACCAATCACCCAGGTGCCCTCACTGCCACTCGGGCCTGAAGGAGAATCTTCAGCAGTGCCATTGGAGCTGTTGTGTCCTGCCTTTCTTTGCAGCTGAGCCTGTTGGTAAAGGTGATCTGGCTTCCCAGCCCACGTTCAGGATTGAGCCTCTGGGAGATGGTGAGGGTAGGTCAAGGCCTTTCCCCTGGGAGAGCTGCCAGCTCAGAGCCCAAAGCTCGGCCAGGAGGGCATCGCTGCAGGTGCCAGGACAGAGCCATGTACGTGTGCGGCCTTGCCCTGCACGATCCACTCACAGCTTCTGCTCAGCACTGGCAGCTGTATGGAGGAGGGTGGGCCCTGGCCCAGTGGAAAAAGCCTAGATGATTTGTTGAGTTTACCCGATTTTGCATAAGCATGACGTCCTGAAGATGCCATCAAAGTAATGGATAACTGTTCTATCTGTTAAGGTGTAATTTTTGTTTCTCCAGTGATGGGCCAAAAGGCAGGACAGAAGGAAGTGTTTCCCAACGAAGCAGAGGCCAATTGACAGCCCCTGCTGCAGGAAGGAAGGCCAAACCAAACACAGGCATGGGCATGGGCACAGGCTCAGATGGTAAATGCTGTGCCGGGCTCAGCAGGGCCCTGTGGCTGCAGCTCTTCCACTGGGGTGTGCCATTGCACGGCCTAACCGCAGCCAAAGCTGGAGGTGCCTCTGGAGCTCGTTCACAGCCCCGGGGAAAGGGGACTCGTGCACCAACCTCCCTCCCGCTGCAGCTGCTCTGGAGCTGGCCCTGAGTGCGCAGAGGCCCAAGGCACAGGAGCAGCCCCGAGTGGGAGCCCTGCCGTGAGCCCAGGGCCAGAGCCAGCCTTGGATCCCGACTGGGCAGGGCCTGCACTGGATCCTGCCAGGGCCTGACTCTGTACCCTGGGGCTGGGGGAGCTGTCACGTGGCAGGGAGGGCCAGGGCTGGCAGTGGCTGCTCAGGGATGGCTTTGGCCCATGTCCCTCCAAGCAGCTGCGCCGCCCCCGGGCTCTCCTCCTGGCCTGCTGGGCTTTGTTGGGTGGCACAGCCTGTGCCAAGGGGCAGCAAGGTGCCTGCAGGCCCCAGCTCTGGGGGAAACGGAGAACGTCCTGCCCGCATCCACCATGCTGCCAGCTCAGCAGTGCAGCACAGCATGGGCTGACGCTCCCCATTGCTCCCACAGCTGCAGCTGGAACCCCAGCACATGTTCCTGATGCCCAGAAGGGCCTTGGAAGGGGTTTCTGTCAGGGAACAGGCTTCTGGCTAGGGTTACTGGCAGGCCTGCTTGTCTTGGAGCTGATCTTCATCTATTGCTCTGTCCAAATTTGGACTTGCTGGAAGAGAAAAGGGTGAGGGTTTAGTTCACCTTTCCCTCAAACAGCTTCTTTTGAAAGTCTACTGTACATAGGAAACATTCCCAGTGAGGCTGCAGTGTAGGTGTGGCCAGTCCATGATTGTCCAGAGAACTCTGCTGAGGGTTCTGCTGCTGCCCAGAGCTTTCATTGGCCTCCTCCTTGCTGGGCCTTGTCCTGGGGGGCCTGCTGGGGCTGCAGCCAGTGCTGGCTCCCACTGAGGCTGCCTGGCCAAGAGCAGCCCCAGGGGCACAGGGCAGAGGCAAAGCACGGTGGGGAGGAGAAAGAGCAGGAACGAGATTGCCCTTGAAAGGCAGAGGCGCTCTGGGGCCCGCTCCTGCCCAGGGAGCCTGCCCAGAGCCGTGCCCTGCTGGCCGGGGCCTTGAGGGGCAGCTGTGCAGCTGGGCCAAGCTGTGCCAGCAGCTCCAGCCGTGCTGGGGAGCCTTGCCAGCTCTGGGCCCTGCTGTGCAGGAGGCTCCTTGTGTGCCACTGGCACCTGGGGCCTCAGCCACCTCCTCTTTCCACAGTTTCACCTCTGGACAGGAGTTGTAAGACAGTGGCTGCAGCTTACACCCAAACAGCAGGAGCAGCTCCTCCAGCAGTAAGAAAGTCCTGGGCATCCCTGTCAAGAGTTTTGAGCTGAAGACTCCAGAACAGCCATTGACAATGAAATCTCCTATTCGCCTGGAGATCGCACTGCCACCTCCTCTTCCCATGTATATCCCCAAGCTACTTGCATTTCTTTTTGGATCTTCCTCTGTGCCGTCCCGACTTCTTCTATAGACCCCAGCAGCAGCCCAGCACCCTCCAGCCCCTCCTGAGACTAACATGTCCCTTCCTCTGCCCCTGAGCCCCCTGGGCCTGCCCTCTAAAGAGCAATGAAGTTAACCCTGCTCTCTGCCAGGCTAGGTGATGGCCCTTTCTTTTGTTGCACTAAAGGGAAGGTGCCGTCACCCCAGTGTTTGGGTGGCAGCAGCAGCAAAGCCCAGCCGGCAGCAGCACTGGCTGAGCTCCATGGCCAGGAGCAGCCATGGATGCCCACAGTGTGGGCAGGCAGGAGCCAGGCAGGGGCTGCCGTGACCAGCAGTGGGGTCCTGAGGGCTGGGGAAGCCCAGGGGGCAGGCAGCAGCATGGGGCTCCTGAGAAAAAGCAACCCCATTTGCTTAATTTTTCACTTTTAAATTTTAGAAATTTGTAGAAATATTTCAAAATCGTTTTTCTGTAGAGAGACACCCCCAAATAATTCTTCCCAATTCCTATAGTAGTTTAAGATTTTGCTAAGTAGTTTTAGAATCCAAAAATTGACCTCATTTTGTCTTCACTTTGCATTTTTAGAAATATTTAGAAATATCTCTTGTAGAGAGAAATCCCCGTATGTTTCATTACTTTTTCCACAACACATCTGTATTTTCGAAACTGGTTTTAGAGGTCTGGAAAATATTTTCCCCTCATACAATAAAAATAAAATTGCATTTGAGTGGTAATCTTTATTCTAGGAAGAAATAAGACCCCTTCAGCCAGCCAGCCTGCTGCAGAGGCTCTTTTCCCGCAGGAGCTTTGTACCTGGTCACAACCAACATACATAAAACCTTTTCCCAGATATTTCCTGGGGTTTTTGACAAGCTCCCGTCTTAGTCTTCTCAGACAAACTTTGAGCACAGAGGGAATGCCTTCAAGTTGCCATCTTTGTTTGCTTCTGGTGCAACTCCCTCAGTTCTAGAGCAGGGCCTTCTCTCAGCTTCCTGCTGGCCCCGGGCTCTCCTCCCGGCCTGCTGGGCTTGGTTGGGTGGCACAGCCTGTGACGTTGCTCCCACGTATGACTGAGGGCACAGCTTAAGCAGAACCTATCCATCCTGTCTACAAAAACATTTTTCACTGAAAGACACCAGGTTTCTGAAATAATTTGGGGAAAGTCTTGGTCATGAAGCTTCCCCAACAAAGGTGGGCCTTTCCAGGTGATATCAGCACATTTTTCAGGGTGGGCAGGTGCCTTACTGTGCAGAGAACTGTCTCCCAACCCACTGGGCCTGAGGGGCATTTACTCTTCCACAATGCCAAGGTTTCGGCTGCAGCAGGAGGAGGAGCTGTGCTGAGTGAGAAGCTGAATCAGAAACTTCAGAGTCCTCAGAAAGTCCTCACAAATAGGTCCCTGTCAGTGGGGATGTGGATGATTCCTCTTGGGTTCAGGTGCAAACAGGGCATTTTGAGTAACATTTGCAGCCTGTACTGGCTCCCTCAGGCCTTACACTGCCCAAGGCAGCAAAGGAAACTTGGAAAAAAGCATTAATTCCATAAAAGTGGTGTTGGGAAAGCAGGAGATAGCAAAGCACTGCTGAAAGCACACAGTGTATATGATATAAATTATTCTTTCGTTGATATACTGCAAAATATTGTTCTAATGGTGGGAGGAAAAAGAAATAATGATCAGTTATCTCATTAATAATGTTCATTTTCTCTTCCAGTATTGCCAGCAGGTTGAGTTAATTTTTAAGCATGACAGTTGGGCTTTAATATCTCAGCTGTAGATTCCAGTCACAGCAGTCTGGTTTAATAATTGGGTTTCATTCTCCCTCATTTTGACTATAGCATACTTATAGCAATTATTAAAATTCATCATAGCACAAAAATAATCCATTTGAAACCTCACCAAAAATGACAGCACAACAGATCTTTGCTTAGCATTTAGTGGTTAATTCAGAACAGTTTCTTGGAAAACCAGGAATAGCTTCTCTGATAATTCAACAGCCACAATGTGACCGTGGACACTGAGTGAAAGCCAAGAGGGCTTCAGGTGAGCCAAGGCAGTGTTGAATAGGCTGCTGTCACTAAAAAAGCACATTCAAACTTCACAGGAAATTCCCTCTGAAATTGCAAATTCATATGTGGTTCTTTAGCTATAGGTAGTTTAGCCAAGCCATGGCAGTTTACCAGCACTGGCAGAAAGTTGTTTTAACACTGCATCATCAAACTGTTCTGGAGACTTCACGGTCTGCCTTGAATGGCTGTAGGTGCCAAGTGGACACAGCTTCTGCTGTGACAAACTTAAAATCCTCCTTACTGCTCTTCCAGACTCTTTAAAGACAAGGTTTATCTTCCAGCATGAGCACAGCTCTGCATAAGCTCATTGACCCCAAAACCTATAGGCATCAAGGCACCCAGCAGAAATCCTGCACATTCCCACCGTGCCAGAGAGAAATGGGGCTTATTCAAGGACTGACAAATAGGAAAAATTTTGAGGGGTGAGAGTGGAATGAAAGTAGAAAACTTGAGAAAAGCCTGGTGTTTATAGTTTTGGGAGAAAGGGCAACAGGACTGTAAGCTGCATGCTCACCATCTTCTCCTCCAGGTGCACACAGGGATGGAGCAGCCCCAGTGAGTGGTTTCAGGCATTGAAACCACTGTAGACTTGGAATCAATTCACAAGTGAAAATAAAGACAGAAGAATCACAGAATCCCAGACTGGTTTGGGCTGGAGGGACCTCCAAGCCCACCCAGTGCCACCCCTGCCATGGCAGGGACACCTCCCGCTGTCCCAGGCTGCTCCAAGCCCCAGTGTCCAGCCTGGCCCTGGGCACTGCCAGGGATCCAGGGGCAGCCACAGCTGCTCTGGGCACCCTGTGCCAGCGCCTGCCCACCCTCACAGGGAGGAATTTCTTCTTAACATCTGACCAAGTACCTGGTTACACAGACACCAGCAACTGTCTCACTCTGCAGCAGGCTGCAGTCAATGTCTGCTGAAATGTGACACACAGAATCCACCACAGGTTCCTCCTGCACGCATTGCCTGCACTCCTCTCAGGACACAGCTCTCACAACCAGTCCCAGAGTGCTCCTGCTGCCCAGGAGGAGATGGGAAAGGGCTGAGCCCTGGCTACAGCCTTGGCAAGAGCTCAGCAAGAGCCATTGGTGCCACTGCAGCCCGAGAGACAGAACAGGGAGAGAATTTCTATTTGCCCTTTGAAGCTGAGAAGGGACCAGTTTGTGTCTGAACAGCATTCCTTCACGCCTCCCCATATTATCTAAAAGTAGGAGACTTAGCAATTAAGCAACCTTCAGATGACTAATTGAGAGAAAACTAAAGACTGGAAAGATACCAAAGGCTTCCCTCACAGGACTGCAGAGTGATGCATTGCTTTGCAACTGCAGATAAACCAGGCCACAACCAACCTCATCCTCTGGCCACTATCTAAGAGCCAGGAGGAAAAGACTGGAAGAAAGAAAACACCAGTTTACTACAAGTTTTGCCCTGAAACTCCATTGGCACAGGAGCCCCAGGCTTTCCTGCACGAAGCTTTGTGATTCCCCGATGCTGTTACAGCCACGCTCAGCTGCTGCACAGCCCATGCCTCATTCACTTGAGCAGCCTGAGCCTGGGAACACCAGAGAGTATTATCAGAGCACAGGGAATGCTGCTCTAATTGTTGGTTTGCAATGTTATGTGGATAAATGATCATCTGGGGAAAGAAACATGGTGTATATACAGCAAATCTACTTAGAATTTGTTGTAAATAAATCATATTGAATATTAAAACTATTCCCTATTCTCACGTTAAAATAACTCCTCAGTATTTTCATCTGATCTTACCAGAAATGATGAAGCTGGACTTTGCTGTCCACCTCTCCCATTCTTACCTCTTGCACTGCCAGAAAAGTGCTAAATAGATGAATTGCCTGCTCCCTGCAGCAGAGAGCTGATCTTCTGGGCCCTGTGACACACAGATGAGGGAGTCAAACCACAGAGGTCTTTGGAGGCTAAAATCCAGTGTCTCTGTGGTGCTAACAGCAGCTGGTGCCAGGCAAGAGGTGAGCAGCTGCACAGGTTACCCGAGGGCTGTGGGGAGTTGGAAATCCCACATATTTTGTTCATGTGTCAAATCTGGGCTCTGTTTCCTATGCTCACCCCATAAACTCCATAGGTGACTCACTAAAAATGGCATCACAGAGATCCCTGCAGATCAGCTAAGTGCAGATACCAGGTCAAAGACTGGACTCATTTACCTTGGAGATCTTTTCCAGCTTTTGTGATGCCTGACTCTATAAACTGAAGCTGGTGTTTTGCTCATTCTGCATTTTTGTCATAGCTTCTGAATCAATCCCTTCAGAACATCAGCTGAACAAATATTGCTCTCCAGGCAGCTTCTCACACAGTAGAGGGATGGGCAATAGAAGCCACACAATTTTTTTTACAAAGGTGTGTTTGTTCTTTTCTAGGACAATTTTGGAATCAAGTGCTGTAGCACAAACATGTTTTTTCAGGTTTACAATAGCCTCTCACCTTTACTGGTTCTGCAAAGCAAATTGGGTGCTGAATACCACTCACACATGAATTAGTGGCCAGTTGGCCAAAACTCCTCTTTCCTGTCTCCAGCCCAGCTTTAGCCATGACTCTGCACATCAGAAATCACAGGGCAATGGAAGACTTGTCCTCTTAACAGCAATAATGCAAGATGACTGCAGATGAAATTTTACATTCTAATTAATACTTGGTCCCCAGTGATGCTCCTGAGTGTCCTGGCTGTTCAGAGGTGTCCCAGCTCCCTCAAACACAACTGCACCAGCCAGGACATTTCATTTCATGGCCCGTGGCAGCAGAAACGCACTGCTACAAGGCTCTGAGGCCAGTGGGCCGCACTACAGAGCAGGTAATCTCCAGCAGGGGTTGGAGGAAGAGTTCTGCTTTGATCTCACCTGAAGATGATCAATAGCTGCACCCACCAAATTTGTTTTGTTGTTGCCCATCAGAACTAAGGAAAAGAATTTCTCAGGAGCTCCTGCCAACCATTGCCGTGAGCTATTTGAACTCATGTCCTTGTCCCTTTCCCAGGTCTGCTGTGTGAGGAGCCACCTCCACAGTGCTGTCAGACACCCTGGGGCCACCAGCCCCTCGCTGGAAGGGTTCCAGCCAGGTACTGCCAGCTCTGCGTGTGCTGGGAATGTCACCTCCTGCACACACACCTCGTAAACGCCCTATAAACCCCCGGCACTGGAGTGGTGCGTGCGCATTACTATCAAGTTATGTCACTGCTTCCATAATGAAATTATTTCAGTGGGTTGTAAGTCATCTATAAAACTCTCTTTGGGCTAAAACTTGGCATGTGCACATATGCAAACACACTCACACAGCCTGATTTCTGGGAAGGGGAGACACTGTGCATTACTCCTGAATTCTGCACAGGGGCAGAGGGTATTCTCACGGGGAGAAGCTGCAGAGCACCCGCGAGGCCAGTGGGGGAAGGCAGAGACTGCTGGAAATGGGACGGCCACAAACCCACCCATCACTGCCATTGCAGCCTCCTTTCCATCCCCCAGCTCCGGGAAAGGGACGGCATCTTGCCTGCTCTTGGGGACGGTGAGCGGAGGGTTACCTGTTTTCCCAGCTCTGTCTGAAACTGGGAGGGTACAGGGACACTTCAGAGTCCCCCTGCATAGGCTGCTTCAAAGGAGGACTCCTTGGAAGCTCACCAGCACTAAACCCATCCTTTAAACAAGCTTTGCTTTGCAACAGTTTGGATGCTCCTTGACTGTTACTGCAAACTGCAGAGGGAAAACATGTTTGCAGTGCCAGGACAGTCCTGGGATGTTGTGTTGTTTCTGTAGAAGTTGGACTTTTCTGTTCTCCCTATCATGTAATGGTTCTGTGCTGGTTATCTTCTCCTTCCCTTGTGCTGCCAGTTATCCCAACTCCTTCTCAGTTGCCTTGGAGACTAATGTAATGTATGCTTTCTCAAATCCCTCCCCGGTGCCCTGTCCGTCACTCGACGCTCCCACCCTTCTCTCTAGAAACTTCCAGCCAGAGCGTTGAGTGATTGGTTCAGGGACCAGGGCCCCACCCTCAAGTTATCCCCATTGGGGTTCTCCCTAAGTCAATCTTTTGTATCCCGCTCCCCTCTAAAACTCTATTCGCCAGAGGGTCGACTCCTCCCCTGTCTCCCTCCCTCCTTAGAAGCTGTTGCAAGCATGTGCCCCCTCCCTGTCCGGCTGTCGGTTCCCCTGGGACCCAGTGAACCTGGATTCCCCGCAGCTGGAGAGCGCTCTCTTTTTTCTGCTGGCTGCAGCCATAAGCCGTGCCACGTCCCACCGCAAGGTGTGGCTGCTGTCACAGCACAGGGCGTTTGCCTCAGGCGCTGTCCCGAGCCACGGAGATGGGGACAGTGCTGCCCTGCTGCTAGCGGTGCTGGATAGCTGGCCGGGCCGTCCGAGAAGGACAATCCTTGCCCAGCCTGACCGCTTCATTGGGACATGGCTGCTGTTAAAGAGTGTAAATCCCACTGCTCACAGAGGTCCCTCCTGCGCGGCCCTGCGAGCTTGGCACTATCACAGCAAGAAGAAATCTCCCGCTGGAAGCTGCATCCAACAGTGCCTGCACAGTTAGTGGGAAGAGGGGAGGGATTTTTAAGAAGCATAAAGAAAAGGGGAGCATAGAGAAAAAGGGAGCCTCCTGCTGTCTCTTGAAATCTCCCCCAGCCTGAACAAGCTCTCTTTGGGGCAAGAGACTCCCAGAAGCAGAATGGGGCAGTGCCTGCTGTAAACACAGCATCCTTCTGATGACTGCAGCTGCAGGTGTTCGTACACTTGATCTTTTGTGATAAATACTAAGGACATTTCCTTCATACTTACTTTGCAAGTCTTCTAGGAAACATACCAAACTCCAGGCAGTCATTTGCTGTGATGTTTTGTTCTCTGAATAACACAAAATTCCATCTTTATGTCAGTGTTCCTCTGGTTTGCTGGGTCAAAATCCACGTCTGGCCTGAGGGAGATGAGTCATTTGCCCAGGTGCTTCTACTCCTGCCCTGAGATGGTCCACATATAGAAAGAAGAAATATAGGGAAATAACTATAACAACGTATTATCATGTAATCAGGTGGTAAAAAAGGGGAGTGTAATTGAAAGTAAGGGTATTTTTCTTTAATTTCATGCAATTATATTTAGTGATATTAGTGGTTTGAGCATTGCTGTACATCCTCCTGTTATGTTTGCCTAATTATCCCATCATTAAAAAAAACCAAACAATATTAAAAGCAGTAACACTTTTGATTGAATAATTAAAATGAAAAATATAAAATTGGATACAATATAATTCAATTAAAATAAGGGATAATTTGGTTCCAATAATAGCGCATAAGCGAGAGATACCACGGTGTATGGAGTGCAGGGTTCAGTGACCCTTGCCACTTCACGTACAAGCTTGCCAAGTGAAAATCACCCCTTATATGCCATGTGTCAATGCCGTCTCCTCCTATTTTTGGTTCGTCACTTTTCTGTCTCCGCCTTTATTACCACCCTTATCACGCATGCACTACTACTCGGTTTGGTGGTCGCACACGTCTTTGGGGGTCGTCACTGATGAAGGCCCTGTAGTCTTCTTCGTTGTCCTTTAGTTCACCTTTGGGTTACACATGCGCACCAAGCCAGTACAATGTAAGCCAAGACTAACGTATCACTGCATCTGCATATCAAAGCAATAAGTCCCTTATAATTAGCATTTTCTTGGACCCAGCCAGGTTCTTAGTCATTTTTAGCAACTGTATCTTCAGCTTCTTTTCTGTGGTCCTTGAGAACATCTGCTGGGAAAAGGGGAATGGAGCCCCTCCTCTCCCTCTCCTCTTTGGCATTCCTATTTTTAACTTATTTTATTATTTCCAGATATTAGTTACTGTATCAATATTGATTACTGTTTCAATTTTTATCAGCACGAATCATACCTATTTACCACACTCCAAACTAGAAATTATCTGGTTCCACCATGTGGACTCAGGAGAATATAACAGCTCCATCTTTTCAGGGAGGAGGCAGCACTAGGACCACAGTGATTGTTTCACACAGTAGACCCGAGCACACAATTTGCTCCAGCTCGGAGCATGGGCTCATCCCAGCCTAAGAACTCCTGAAGGCTAAATGATTAGAAATAGCATTACCACAGGATCTATGATGGCTATCATGAGATAATCATCACATATCTGGATTTTTAGACACAGAGCATAGTCTGGTGCTTTCCAGTCCCTGGTGACATGACCTAATAGCAACACGCGCCTGGAGCTGCGCTAGTGCAGCACTCTGTGCTGGGGGAAGGAGGCACTGCTGGCCTGGGAGAGCACACAATTGGCAGCCCATGGCTGTGATTTACACAAAGGTGTTTGTGTCTTGTAAATAGATTCCTTTTCCTTCAGTGGTAGGGAGCCAGGAGATGCGTTGGTCAGCAGCAGAACAGAGAACATCTTGGTGCAGAGCCAGGAGCCAGGGAAGGACAAGCCTTCCAGCACAGGGTACTCACATGGCTTTTGAAATGAAGAGCTGCAGCAAATGTGGAAGGGTAAATAAGGCCAGGAAATCTTTTGCTGTATGAATGAACTCCCTGCTATTTATGATGCAGAGTTTCCAGGGATGTTGCTGTGGAGCTGGGCTCCTGCTGGGCAAATGATTCTTCCCAAACTGAGGTGGGTGCCATGTTATCATTCTCTGGCTCTACCTGTCCCTGTCTGGCTGCTCCTCAAAGCTCTGGCTTCAGCCCAATCTTCTGCCTTCTGAGCAGCAAGGTTTGAATGGTCCTTATCTTTCAAATGACTTGACTTCAAATTGAAATTATTTGATTATTTTAACAACTGATTAAATCAGCTCCCTCTGATCTAATGGTGTTGGTGTCTGGGAACAGTGCAGCCAGGACTGAGATGCTCAGTACAGGCTGCAAAACCTGCTGGAAATGCACAACAGTATTTAGGTTGTTTATGACACTCCCCTGCCATTTCCTCATGCTGTTCCTGCACCTGTACTGGGTGGGCAAGGCTGTGCATGCCCTTTGAGCAGAGATGAACTTTTGGGGTCAGTTGTCTAATGGCCAGGAGGTGCCAAACTGTTTGGGTCACTGGTGTCCTCTGCCTGCCCTGCAATTCATTGCCACCATTTCTCTCACCTCTTATTTCTTCTCCCTGGTACCTCTGCCACTACTTCAGCTTCTCAAACCTTTTTTTCTGTTTCTCCTCCCCTCTGGAAGTTGCCGGATCTTCTCTTCTCTTCCCAAGGAAGTGATGTGGGCTCATTTTCCTTCTCCAGTCTTCACACCTGATTTGTTTCTTTCATGTGCTGGAAGATGCATTGGCACATGGATGTGGAGAAAACATCAGAGAGTGAACCAAATCATGTACACCAAGAGAGATTAGATTATGTTATCACTGGGTTGTTTTAGAATCGTGGAATCAGAGAATCCTTAAAGTTGGGAAAGACCTTCAGAATAATCAATTCCAACCATCAAGCACCACCATCACTATGTTCACCACTAAACCACATCCCAAGTCCCACATCAACATGTCTTCTGAGCTCTTCCAGGGATGGTGATTCTACCAGTGCCCTGGGCAACCTGTTCCAATGCTTTACAACCTTTCCCAAGAAGAAATGTTCCCTAATTTCCAATCTAAACCTCTCCTGGTGCAAGTTGAGACCTTTTCCTCTTGTCCTGTCCCTGTTCCCATGGGAGCAGAGCCGCACCTGGCTCCAACCTCCTGTCAGGGACTTGTGGAGAGTCACGAGGCTCCCCCTGAGCCTCCTTTTCTCCAGGCTAAAACCTGGAGAAACTGAAACTCACAGTTTCAGTTGATTCAGAGGAACCAACAAATATGTTTTAGGTACTGTTAAAAGATGCTGGCTGTTCTTAGTAGTACAAACCAGGAAACAAATGAGATATGCCCAGCAGCACAGTGTGGTGAGTTGTGCTAGGAATGAGCCCACTCCAGACTCCAATGGCACAAGCATCAGCACCAGATTCTGCCTGGGATAACCTCTGTGAATTCCTCCCTCACTTAGGCAGCTGAAATAATAACTGATCCACATGAACCAAATCTTCACAGTGGGTACATTTTTCCCCTACTGTTTCCAAACAAAAATCAAACATAAACAGTGAGAAAATATTTCATCTCTACTAATGAATGGCAGCATGAGAACTCAGCAATATGTTAAGAGAAAATCTCCCTGGTACACTGAATTACACTTTTCCTGGAGTGAAGCAAGAACCCTTGTGATTGAAAAACTCCCTTTCCAGACTCAGACTTTTTTTTCCATACAGTATTAAAAAAAAGTATAATGTTGCAAAACTCAGCCATGAAAGCAGCTGTAATAATTCTTCCCTAATGCCTCTGAAGTTAGGCTGCACTTAGCCTGAATATTTTCAATCTGGAGTGTATGTATACACAATATTGCTAACATATCGCTGCAGCAGATGTGTGCAGTGTGTGCTGCAGTGCCCAGCTGCTGGCTCTGTCACCCCATAAACTGCTGCTCCATCCCCACGGGCTGCAGGCTCCCATGGGCAGGGCTGGGACGTGGGGGCTGCTCCCCTGCATGGACTGCCCTGGATCCCTTCCCGCTGTTCTGGGCACGGCATGTCCAGATGCACCCACCATTCCCTTTGAGCAGTTCTCTCACAATGTGCTTCAGGATGTATTTTGGCTCATGGGTTTTGTGGTGTCCTGTGGCTTTGTTTTTTCCGCTCAGAGAACCTTAACAGAAAGTAATTCTGTTGCTCGAGACCCTCAATATGAGTGTTCAGCAAGCTCCGTTTATTGAAGAGAACATCAGACACTTATACAGCAAATAATAAGCTTATGAATATTCTTTAAGCCAAGCGATCTATTGGTTAAACTGTACCATCAACTCTTCCTCATTCCTTTGGGCCTACATTTCTTATTTCCCACATCTCTCTGTCCACTTGTCATCATACCCAGCTAGGCCCAAGGACACGCTGTCTTGCAGGTGCAAGACTTGGAATTAGCCACGGCCTTGTACTTTTCCAGTCTCTAGTCAGCTAAAATCCCAACATTTTCCCCATTTTCTTTTGGAACATGCAAAGTTCTATGGGCAAACTGCGTCACACTCTTTGCAATACAAGAATAGGCAATTCTAATAACTATTACATTACAAGCAGTGTTCTCAGCTAGCAAGGTTTCTCTCTTATAAGGGATCTAAGCCAGGGTGACAAACCAAAAAGGCTATCACTATTTATAGGATATGCTATATGACGGATACAAAAAGGATTCTATGCTGCTACAAGGCTCAAACAAAACTCAGATGTGCCAGTACAACCTACAAAAATAAGCTAAAGGAGCAACATGTGCGCAGGTTTCATCTGCGTGGATTGTCTGGTAAGTTTGCTTTCCATTCTCACAGCAGATATACTTCAAATAGGAATGGCTCTACTCACAAATGCTTCTGATTGTCTCTTTTAACTAGAGTTTCTCTGATGTTCACGACAACACCTTGCACACAAGTCATAAAATAAACACCTAGCATAAAAGCATAAATCTGTCTAACATCACTTAAAATTAATAGCACTTAGACTTAAAATACTTAAACTAAAAACATTTAAACTTAACAGAACTTAACATCACTTAAACTTATCTTTACATAAACTTAACAGAACTTTAACTTAGCAGAACTTAAGTTTAACAGACCTTAACCTTATCAAAACTTAACCTTAACAGAACCTAAACTTAACAAATTTTCAAATCAACAGAACTTACATGTAAAATCACATGTAAACTTAACACATTTTCAAATCAACAGAACTTACATGTAAAATCACTTAAATTTAACAGAACTTAACTTTAACAGAACTCAACCGACTTTAAATTCTATATAACTTAAACCTAATATAATTTAAATGTAACAGAATCTAACGTCACCTAAACTTAATAACACTTACACTTAACAGAAATTAAACCGAACAGCACTTAAACCTAAGAGGACATAAACTTAACAAAAATTAACCTTTGCAGTATTTAACATATAATGGCACTTAATACATAATTTAACTTAAACTACTTAGCAATGAATTGAATTTATTATAGAAATAGAATAGAATATAAAATTTACTATAACTTACTTACAGGTTTAACTCTAAAATACTAAGCTAAAACAACTTTCTTCGTGTTTTTGCTACAGTATTTTTACACTTGAATGCACCTAAACATAAGGAGTTTGTTCAAGGTATACCTGTGGAAAAATTCTTTTGAATTCAGTGCTTGCTTTTACATCTACCACATCCAAGCAAGGCCCAAAGAATAGAAAAAACCATATTCATTACATCTTACTTACAGAATCGCTTTAACACATCTTTAACATTTTTAAATTTTTCAAAATACAATTTCAGAGTTTGATGTTCCACCGACTGAGTTATCTGGGCTTCTGATGTTTAAAGTCTATGTTAATACAGGTGATTTTAAGACAGCATAATGGGTTGTAAGCTAAACCGGCCAAAATTTATCTCAATGTATTCGCCACACTGATTTCTCTTTCACAGTCTCTACCAGGAAGAACAAAAAGTCTTATTAACTTAGGTGAGGAGCATCCTTCTAGTAATGCTCTTTGGTGTTGCTTATTTTTTATCACTGGTCTCTTAATTGCAGTAGGGATATTTTCTTTTGTTGACAAGAGTCTCATTTATTACGGCTATTCGGTCTAAAACTGAAGCTTTTCCCGGCCACGGGGCGGAGGTGGGAAAGCAGTCGCGCTTGGAAGGCCCTGGGATCGGGCCGCTGCTGCTCGTGTCGCTGTGGTGCGGTGGGGTAACGGAGCTGCTGCTGGACGCATTTCGGCAGCACGAGTCGCGGCCCCGCGGCGGGGGCCCCCCCACCACACTGCGCCCTCGATGCGCCGTCACTGCCGCCACTTCAGGCTGCCAGCAGGGCACAGCGGGCCCCGCCACAGGCTGCCTGCCCGCCACTGAGTTCCACGCACCCAGCCTGGCCGGTGCACACCGCACCGCACCGCGGGCACGGCACCGCCCGCCTCGCTCGGGCTCCGTGGCTGCTCGTATTGTTGCTCGCCGAGCTCCGGCCGGCCGCACCGAGTTTTGTGCGCAGGAGACACTGTCCATGGCAGCACCAGCTGAGCCACGCAGCTATGCTTGGAGTCTGTTAAGGTGCAGTTTGTTTAGGTTGCTAAGTCGAAACTAAGGCCCCTGCCGGCCGCGGGGTGGAGGGAGAAGCGCTCGCGCTGGAAAAGCGCTCTGGTCTTGCACCGCTTGTGTCGGAGCGGGCGGCCCCACTGTGCTGTGCTTCTTGTTTCGTGAGACGCGCTGTAGGCTGAATCTTTGCGTGTGCCGGACCCAGCGCTGCATCCGTGGCAGCGCGGATCGCTCCCCCTGCCGCGGGGCTCCGCTCCCCCCGTGGCTGCCTCCGCTACTGCCGCTGCAGCGCAGCATCTCAGGTGAGCCGCCCGCCGCGGCTGCTCCCCATGGCGCAGCGCCCATGCTGAGTTCGGAGCGGCTCAGCCCCGCAGGCGCCCCGAGCCGCGGCTGCTAGCGCCATTGCAGTAGGGTCACTGACCCACTGTGCGTATACTTGCAGTGCCAGAACCACAACGCACGTTTTTGCAAGTCTATATGCAGCAATCTCAGGAATTCTCTTCCCAAGTCAACAGCCTATAGTCCCCGCTTTTCTAAAAAGCATTTAAAAGGAATTATATGACGCTTTTCCCTGTATTACCTTTTAACTTGTCATTCATTCAGCACGCTGCAGCCTTTCCAGGACGTCCGCGGCATTCAGTCAGCTGGACTCTCCTGTGAGGTCACCAGGGCACCGAAGCCCACCCTTTCACCTTTTTCCAGGACTCCCCTATAGGGTCGCCTGAAGGCAGTGCCCGCTTTTTGTGTCTCCCGAGCTGCGTCAGGACTGACACCCAAATACTGCACCGACCGTGGTTTGCAGACCCAAATCTTCTGTTAAGTCTGTAGGGTCTGTAGAGTCTGTAGGGTCGCTTTTTGGGCACCGTTTGTTGCAGAATGACGCCTTTGTCAGGGATGAGCCATTTGCTGGGTGCAGGGAAAACTCGGGGCTCAATATGAGTCAACAGCAAGTTCCGTTTATTGAAGAGAGCATCAGACACTTATACAGCAAGTAATAAGCTTATGAATATTCTGTAAGCCAAGTGATCTATTGGTTAAACTATACCATCAACTCTTCCTCATTCCTTTGGGCCTACATTCTCTATTTCCCACATCTCTCTGTCTACTTGTTATCATACCCAGCTAGGCCCAAGGACATGCTATCTTGCAGGTGCAGGACTTGGATTTAGCCACAACCTTGTACTTTTCCAGTCTCTAGTCAGCTAAATTCCCAACAGCACAGAACGTAATATCCAGCAGAAACAGAACAGACGACTGGGGATACAAGCATCATAACATCACTCTAGGACACGGCTTTCTGTGCTTTCATCAGAACCAGAGTGTATTTGGGGCTGAGTTCAGGACCCTCAGGCACTGAGAGGAGGCTGAAGAAGCTGCTCAAGGAGTCAGGAGCAAAACTCAAAGTCCCTTGGAGCATCACTGGGCCCCACTGAGGGCAAGGAGGGCCAAAGGCTCCCCAGGGGCTGCTGAGAGCAGGTCCTTGAGGCCAGGATTGCAGGGAGCCAAAGGCTCTGAGAAGGGAACTGCAATGCTGAGCAAGGCCTGGGCTGGTTGGGGGAAGCAGAAAGGCCAAGCCCTGAGCCCAGCCTGGGACAGCAGAGCCTGTCCCTCACGGGTGGCTCAGGGCTGTTTGTGGGGCAGTGCGATGTGAGGGGCAGCAAGGACAAATGTCATAAACCTGTGTGACACTGCAGATCCTCATGGAACCAAGGGGCCAGTGGGACACTGTGGGAAGTTGTGGAACCAAGGGGATCATTGTGGCACTGTTGGGGCCCATGGAACCAAGGGGCCAGTGGGACACTGTGGTGCCTCATGGAAACAAGAGGCCATTGTGAGCCTGCAGGGCTGGAACACTCCACAACACTGAAATGCTGGGGATAACCAAAGGTTCCTTCCCTTGAGTTTGGTGCATAGGAGAAACACCAACCAGATATTCTCAACACAGAAAGATGCTAAAGAATATTCTTGGTTGCAAGGGACCCAGAAGGATCATCAAGTCCAACTCTTAAATGAACAGCCCACACAGGGATTGAACCCACAGTCTGAGTGATACCAGCACCATGCTCTGACCAACTGAGCTAAGAGGTCAAAATTACACAAAATTTTACTTGCAAAATATAGACAATCAAGGAATTTGGGCTAAGCATTTAATACAACATCCACTTCAACATAAAATTCTTATCAAAGCATTAACTTTATTAACTTAGACTATTAACCTAAAAACCTTTACCCTTAAGTTGTTAAGCTACCCAAAAATGTTCCAGGTAAGTAGGATTAGAAGGTAAAGAAACAGAGAACAACAGAAAGACAGAAGATCTATAGAAGGACACGTACATAGGTAACAACTGCATAGGTTCCAGCCTCAATAACAAAGGAGCCCCAGGAGAAGGCAGGACCCAGACCCTGGGCTGGCCTCGTGCTCTGGCTTTTAATGCTCTCGGCGTTCATGGGCCCATTCCTGAGGTGGAACCGCCAGTTGCTTGTCCAATCAGAATCAGGGTAGCACCAGCTGATACTGTGTGATTGATTGACAGCTGGGCCAATCAGAGGTGGGTCAGGATAGCCCCTGCTGTGTGATTGACAGCTCTGCCAGGCCAGGGTCTCTGTTCCACCACAAACCAAGGCCTGACCCAGCCCTGGCCCCACACAGGCATTCCGAGCATCCCAAGGTGTCTCGGGACATTGATCTCATCCAGCCTCTGACAGGGACCATGGTGAAACCACAGAAGCTCATGGAATCAAGTGTCAGTTGTGACAATGGAGGTCCAAGGAGACTATGGTGTGAGTATGGAATCTCATATGGAATCAAGGAGACATTGTGCAACTCAGGGGCCCTATAGAAGCAAGGGTCAATGATTAAACAGTGGGGCCCATGTAAAAAAGGAGCCATTGTGACACGGAGGGGCCACGCGAAGACAAAGGACCCTTGTGACTCTGTTGGGGCTCATGAAACCAAGAAGCCATTGTGATATTGCAAGACCTCATGGAATCAGAGAACACTGTGTCTGTGTGGGAACGCATGAAATCAATGGAACATGGAACAGGTCTGCCTAGTTTGGACTCCTGAGAGCTGTCAGGTCCCACTGAACCTGACATGTCAAGGGCCACTTCCCATCTGATTGTAAAGCACTGGGGCTCCAGACTTTTCTTCCTATGGGAAAGAACTTTCTTGGGTCTATCTTGGGTAGGCACCCATGGCCAAAATTGAGATACTGCATCTAAAATTCTCTATATCCAAGAGTTACTCCCAGACAAAATCTGTCCATACAGTCAAGTCTGGCTAGACTTGGCCTCTGGTGACTGCCTCTCATCTGCCCCTGCACCACTGGGGCTCACTTGTTTCCTTCCTATGGACACTATTGTGACACTGTGGAGCATTGTGGAACCAATGGGCCATGGTGACACTGCAGGCCCTTGCGGAACCTGTTCCACTGTAGGAACTTGTGGAACCAAGGGGAACATTGTGACCCTGCAGGGTACCATGGATCCAATAGGCCACTGTGACACTGTGGGGCCTTGTGGAACCAAGAACATAATTGTGGCTCTGTTGAGCTGCATTGTCCCAAGGGGCCAGTGTGAAGCAGCAGGGCTTTGTGGAACCAAGAGGCCTTTGCTGCATTTCAGGGCCTTGTGGAGCCAAAGGGCCATTGTGATCCTGCAGGGCACTGTGGATCCATGGAGAGCATTGTGGCATTGAAAGACCCCATGGAATCATGGACACCATTGTGACACTGTGGGGCCTCATGGAAGGAAGAGGCCATTGTGACACTATGGGAACTTGTGGAACCAAGGGAATCATTGTTGCACTACTGGGCCCCAATGGAACCAAGGCGCCATTGGACACAGAGGAGCTTCATGGAACCAATAGATC
This sequence comes from Zonotrichia albicollis, assembly GCF_047830755.1. Classification (NCBI taxonomy): domain Eukaryota; kingdom Metazoa; phylum Chordata; class Aves; order Passeriformes; family Passerellidae; genus Zonotrichia; species Zonotrichia albicollis. Next base: position 42,119,621 of record NC_133826.1, read on the forward strand.
ATTATGGCACTGCGGGGCCTTGTGGAACCATGGAGACCATTAGGATCCTTGTGGACTTCTGTAACCAAGGTGCCATTATGACACCTGAGGGCATCATGGAAGCAATAGAACCACTGTGGCACTGCAAGGCCTCATGGAAGCAAGGAGCCATTGTGACACTGCAGGGCCCTGTGGAAGCACGGGAACATGAAATAGGTGTGGCTGCCTTTGTCTCCAAGGGGCCACCTGACAGGTCTGGCTGACCTTGGAATGTGGAAGGCCACTCCCGTCTGCCCCTGAAACACTGAGGCTCTGGGTTTCCTTTGTATAGAAAAGAACTGTCCATCTTTTCCAGGAATCCATGGCCAAAGTTTGGATTCCACTGAAGCCCTAAAGCAGATAGCCTTCCAGAAGTAATGGGTTAAAACATGGAATGAGAAGCATGTAAAGAAGGGCCTAGCACTAGAACACACGGAGAAAGCACAGCACTAGGAAAACAGAGCAATAAATTAGATAAAAGGTAGAGCATCATGACAGGGGAAGAGATAGGTATAGGAGAAACTAATAAGCTAAGCAGGTTTAGAGCCAGCAATGTCAAAACGACCCTAAGGGTTTTGCCAAGCCACGGGATCTAAGCCAAATACACCGGGAATTGACCAAATTAGGAAAAGAGTTCAAAAGTTTAAAGAGGAAGACTCATCGGAAAGACCCCGTCTATGATGAAGGCAACAGGAACGACCACCTGAAAATTCCCCAAAAGAGATGTCTCCACCTACGCTCCGCCCACGCTCCGCCTACACCACGCCCCATATGAATATGCATGATTATGTATCTGATCTGATGTAATCCTATACCCAAAATTGTATATAAGGCTTGCTTTTGCTATGTGAACTCAGAAATCCATTTTGTGATTTCTCCGACGCGTCGCTAATAAAAATACCTCCTGCTTAATTGACTTAAGCTGAGTCTGATTAGGCAGTCACTCTGCCTGTTTGGGGCAAATTTGGCATCACCACCTCCAAATTTCTGTGTATCGAAGGATTGCTGCCAGACAAAAGCTGCCAGGACAGACAAGTCTGGCTGGTCTTTAACTCCTGAGGGGCACCACTCACCTGTTGACCAAACATTGGAAAGTACTCTGTGCTTTGGTTTACTTAGAAAAAATCATCCTTCTCCAGGCACAAATGTCTGAAATTAGGACTCCATTTTCATAATTTCAAATATCCAAGGGTTGCTCCAAGCAAACCTGCCAGGACAGACAGGTCAGGCTTGCCTTGGCCTCTGCTGGTTGCTGTTCATCAGCTCCTGAAACATGGGGCTCTGTGGTTTCATTCCTATGGGGACCAATGGGACATTTGTGAGCCTTGTGAAATGAAGGGGCCATTGTGAAATTGCAGAGCACCATGGATCCAAGGGACCATTGTGACCCTCTAGAGCCTTGTGGAATCAAGGACATCATTATGTCTCTCTCTGGCCACATGTTCCCAAGGGGCCAGAGCAAAGCAGCACTGTAGGAGATAGCCCAGCTGTAACTCAGAGTCAGCCAGATTTTACCCCAAAAGAATTGGGCATGAGTTTCAAGCCTTGGGAAATCATCTGTTTAACTTAGGGTGAGCTTGAGAGTTCCCCCATAAGCCTTTAGTGTTGTTATGCTAAGTTGTCCAAGTTCTCCTCCCCTACTGGTTTCTTGTTTCCCCTATATGGTTATTGTTCTAGAGTGTTCTACCCCCAAGTGTCTATGTTGTTGCTTCCCCTTTGACTCAGGTCATTGGATCCTGCCCCTCATACTGTTCTCGACTTCTCCATGTTTATTGTTTTTCACCCTGTTATTAAAGTTCCTTTTTGTGGTGGTTTGACCAGGAAGAAGTGGGAATTCTGGGAAGCTGTGGTCAAACCAATGAAAGTTTTGGGTTTGAGACTGGCACCTAGTGTAGCCAGTGGGGTTTGGACACACCTCCGAGAATACACAGGGGTTAAAAGCAGGGCACTGCCCTTGGCACTCTCTCTTGGGACGTCGCGGCAAAGAGGTCAGATCTCTCCCCCGTCCAGCCCAGCCGCTGCTGCTGGGCGGGGGAGGGGCAGCCATGCGGTAGGCCCGGGGCCTGGACAGAGATGGGGGTGAGAAAGCTCTCAAGGATGGAAGGGTGGTGGAGCCCCAAGAGACATCGGGCAGCCATTCCCCCCCCCAGGAGGGAGAGAGAGGAGAGCCGGCGTCTGAATGTGATAGCAGCCGCCCAGGAGGAGAAAGGGGAGGGAAGAGTGCAGCCTGGCCGGCGGAGCAGCAGCACCTGTGGGAGTACCAGCATTCTACCAGCATTCTGAGATAGACAGAGACTGAAAACTTTTAACCCTTTCTTTCATGATTGGGGCCTTGCAAAAATGCTAATCCTCCTCGAAGCTGAATAAGAAGGGAGATAAGAGATGAGATGAGACAAGGACCTGGCCCGAAGAACGTGGAGATGATTGGATGGGGAGAGATGATTTGGAGTGGCCTTTTGGCTGGACTTTTCTTGTGGCCATGGACTCAGTTGTTCCTGTGACACAGACTGCATTTAGGGGGAGGCAGTGCCTCAAAACCAGGAGGGTTCATTCGTGAGGATCCCCCGGCCCCAGGGGGTTGGAAAAATATGGGGGGGACAGATGTCCCAAAGCAGAGACTGTGCCTTTTTGGAGTGAGACAAGGCATCCTTGAAAGACAACCCTAAAAGCAGCTCTGGCCATGTCTCAGTGGTGAGAGCACTGGGCATGGAAGGAAGATGTCACAAGCGGCAAAAGGACTTTTTTCCGGGCGGTGCCGAAGTGACAGGGAAGCACACGAGGTTTCAGTGTGTTTCCAGGGGAAGCCTATGGAACAAGAAGGACTCCTTTCCTCTTCATGAACTGCAGTTTGAGTATACTAAAGTGTGGGGCCAAGGCTGGGCAGTTGGTGATTTGGGAGAATGTATCGGATTGGGAAAGTCAGGGAGTGGGGAGGAGGAAAGTTTTTTGTAAGGTTTTCAATTTTTTTTCTTTTCCTTATAGTCTTTCCCTATTTCCCTGTAGTTTAGGTAATAAAGTGTTTTTTTATGTTTAAGTTGGAGCCTGTTTTGCTTATTCCTGGTTACATCTCACAGCAGACACCAGGGTGGGGCATTTTCATGGGGGGCACTGGCTCTGTGCCAGGCTCAAACCATGACACTTTTAAACAACTTCATTCATCCTGCCCCTTTTCATTTTCGCCACTCTCGCCCTGAAGTCAAGGAACCAGAGAGGTTTGTTGCAGCCACCCTCATTGGGACATTTGGTGCCTGAACAGGGACCATGACATTCAGGGCTCCCTGTGTCAGTCACATCAGCTGGCATTAGCTGATGGAGAAGCCAGTGCTCCCCAGGATTTTGGATTGTGCTTGGCCCATTGGATTCATTGTTACTTCAAGGGACCTTGCCCAGGATCGCCGGGGACCACAAGGGTTTCACCTGTATAGGATTGTAGGTGGGTTTGTGGAAATGCAAGACATGTATTGCCCTTTTTGCCACTGTGTTCTTACAATAGGCACCCACATCCCATAATTGATTTGGGGTGTTCTGGTGACTCTTCCACATAAGGCACAGACAGAGAAAAATGGGCAGCCAGATGTCCAAAGTAGAAAGGAGCATATATGGATGCTTTAATTTTCATTGATCATGACATAATATTTTCAAAGGATGAATTAAAATCAATCATGGGGTGGATCGTTAAAAATTTTCCAGATGCCTCTGCTGACAAAATCCACACCACTGAATTTTGGGACTCATTAGGAGTTAAACTGTACAACCTTTCGATCAAAAAGGGATGCCACTGCACACCGCATGCTTCCCATCTTCTGTACCATCCTTGAGACCCAGCCAGAAGTGTGTTGAAACCTCAATCTGTTGGTCACTCCTAACTCGGGACCTCCCTTCAAACCTGCCTTTCTCAGACCTTCCACGATGGTCCAAGGTGGTGATGGCCAGGCTATCTTAGAGTATCATGCCTTGGAGAGTCAAGATGGAAGGAGCCTGAATATGGCTCAGGAGCCTGAGCATCCTCCCTCCGTCTTGGCTCCTCCACTTTCTGCTACCACAACCTTCTCTTCTGCCCTGAATGAACCTCCAGACTCCACCCCAAAAACTGTGGGTCATGCCCCAACTGTCAATCATCCTTTACACTCTGGGCCATGCCTCCAGTTAAGGAAGGAGACTGGCAAATAACCTTGAAACTCCTCATTGCCCTGGTATGTTATGAAAGAAGAGGGCAGAATCCCAGGTATCAGCCTTTGGTTTATGGGGAAATCAAGGATCTGTGTAGGAACGCTAAAGACCATAGGAAAGACTTACCTTGTTTTAATGGCCTAATGAGGGCGATGTTTACAGCACATCTTAACTTCCTATGATTTAAAATATATTATGACCATGTTGTTTTCACCTAAAGAATACATCCTGTGGAAAGGGGGATGGAAGTGTTTGCTAAATCAATTAATAGCAGACTATGCTAATAATGAGGCAAGGGTGGAATTGACAATCAACCATCTAGCTGGAGAAGGACAACAGAGCCGACCAGATTATCAAGCAGCAGGTATCCCCAGAGAACTATCAGATGATATCAAAGAGGTGGCTTTGCAAGCTTTAATCCAGGTATCAGATGGTAGCACCCTCAACTTGGACTGTCTTGGGTAGCTGCAGCTAAAGCTTTAGGACAATTAGACCATCTTGGGTGCCTGTTAAGTAGGCAAACCAATGCTACCTCCCTTGCGTTGAGTGGCCTGCTCTCAGACATAGAGACCATCAAACATGCCACCTTGCAGAACAGCGATAGAGGTTTTACTCTGGGCACATGGGCATGGCTGTGTAGACTCTGAGGGATGTGTTGCATGAACCTCTCCATCCACAGCAAGTCAATCCACAAGAGCATTCAGGTACTGAAGGAAGGGTTCTAGAAGCTTCAAGTGGAAAACAAAGACTGGGTCAATAAACTTCTCGAATCCAAGGGACTAAAGGGTTGGATGATATCTAGCTAAAAGAAAACTATTAATTCTCTTAGTGGTTGTTGTTGCATTGTGAATTGTCCCATGTTTGTTTGGATGCTTTTAGAAAGTCTTTTAAAATTCTTTCAGTTCCATCTTTGTTGTAAAACAGAAAGGAGGAAGATACCCAACACAGGCTCCTCATGGACACCTTGGAAGAAAGAATTGGAAGCCAGGATGACACAAAAAACTCTCAGTGACTCAGGAAAATCCTTAAAAGTACTAAAAGTATTCTTAAATCCATAAAGTACCTTAAAAACTGGAGTATCTCAAGGCATTAATGAGCCCCACTGAGTGTCAAAACAAAGCTCTCAAGGGACTTGTTAAAGCAGATAACTGGGGCCATGATTGAACAAACGTCTCACAAAGTCTGAATCAAAAGGGAAACACCAAGTACCTTCAAATAACTGAAGTACCTTGAAGCGTTAATGAGCCCCACTGAATGTTGTTACTGACAAAGCCTCTCCAGGGACTAATTACAGCAGATAATTGGAGGCCATGATTGCACAAACCTCTCAGAGACTCCAAGGCAAAAGCCAAATCCAAAGTCCTTTGAAAAACCTGCAGTCCCTGCAGGGAGCATGAAGGAGCCCCCAGGGCCACTGCTGAGCAAGGCTCCCCAGGGACTCCTTCCAGCAGATCCTTGAGGCCACTGGGATGTGGGCTGGGGGGGATGCTGAGGGCAGGACAAGGGGCTGACACTGCCCAGCCAGGCTGGGGCTGTGCCAGGAGGCCCCAGTGCCTCAGAACAAGGTGTCTCCTCCCAGCCTTGGTGGCACAGATCCTGCTGCTGTGCCCCAGGGCACCAAGACTTGGCTTCTCTTTTTCCCCACCTGTCATCCCTGCCTCCAGTTCTGTGCTCTGCCTCGGGCCTGGGGACACTTTCTCAGTCGTGTCCCTCACTGGGACCCATTAAAAGTCCAACAAACTTTGGAGTTGGATTCTGCCTTGGAGTTCTGAAGAAGTTTCTTTAGCTGCCTCTCAGGGACTGATGTTCAAGGCCTGAGCACAAAGCCCCAGAGGCTCATTAACGTCCTTGTGCTGTGTCTGTGCTGCTGAGCTGGGTGGGCTCTTGGCACAGAGGCAGCTCCTGGTAACCAAGAAGAGCTTCAAAAGCACATTTCTCTTGATGAGCAGCTCTTCTGCCAGCCCAGCAGGGCTGGGGCACTGCCTGCAGCCACCCTGAGCACAGCACAGAGGCACAGAGAGCTTCAATCCGTCAGGGCTGGGAAGGTGCTGAGAAGTGCCTGGGGCAGAATCACTGCCAGCCCTTTGTTGTGGTGTGTTGCAATATCCTGTTTTACCTTCTCCCTTCCCCCTCGCCCCTCGCTGAGTGTGCCCTGTCAATCAGGCTAACATACCAGCAAGGCGTCGTGTGATAGGTGACCCTAGTACCTGGAGACCCTGCCCCTTCACCTGGTTGGTGACTCACCTGTCCCCTCCCCTTCCCCTGTCCTGAGCTTAAAATGTGAATGAGACCATGCGGCCTCCATTCTGTTAGCAGCAGTGGCCCAGTGCAGACGTATCTGTGCTCATGGAATAAACATCTGGCTACCTTCTAGCAGAATCCGCTCCCTTCTTTTCTTCACCATCGCCAGAAGCTCTCCCCTGAGGAGAACGGAGTCCTGTCTTGTGCCCCGCTGCACTCTGCCGCCAGCCAAGGTATCTTTGAGGTATAACACCGCAGAGCTGCCTGTGGCCCAGCAGCGAAGGTCAGAACTGGCCTGGGCACCATCTAACTGGTTATATTGGGATACATATTCCAATATATTGGCGTCCCTGTGGGTGGGCAAGCGACCCTGAGCCCAAAAACGGACTCGCAGTTCCTCAGAGAAGCTTCTGCCAGCCGTGCATCCAGCTGAAAGGAGCCTGGCTTCAAGACTCCCAGCTAGAGACTTTGGGAATACTCCCAGAAAAAGTTTCGTGGACTGTTCGGTGCCTTTGGAAAGCCCTGCTTCATTGTGGTGAACAGATTTTCCAGAGAAAGAAAAGGGTAGCTTCTCTTACACCCAGAGAGAAGTCCTTTTCCGGTGGAGACCTGCCTGTACCCAGCCTACAGCTTCCATTTCATGTGAGTATCTCTGCTTTCGGTAGAGCAGAAGCTCAAAAACAGACTCTGCCGCGAGTTCTGTTCCTTTTTGCCTTTGCATTTTGGCTGCGCAGCCCCACAGACGAGAATTCATAGCGTTCTAGTGTTAGCTTTCCTGCTGCGTGTTTCACTGTTTTTTAGAATTCGCGCCGGAGCGGGATCGCTCTCTGCCCTTCCCCCCCCGGCTCAGCAGCGTGTTCAGACACGTGTTAGGAGATTTTCTTTCTCTTTCTCTTTGCGGGAGAGGGGGGGGCTCTCTTTCCACGTGGCCGGGGGACTTGAGGGGTCGGGAGTGCTCTGCACACGCGGCGGCGGGCGGGGGGGCGTCCCGGTTTCGGCTTGCCACGTGGAGTGGCTGCTGTCTCTGCTCCGCGGGGGGGCTGCATTCCACCGCGGGGGAGGCTTTGTTTCTGCCTCGGTTCGGCAGGGCGTGCCCGGCTGCCGCTGCCCAGGAATTTTAAAAGTAGTATATACAGCTGCATTGTGAAGCTTTTGTCTGCTCGTTATCGCTTTCTATCTGTGGTTTTTTTAGAAATTGGTAGCTGAATTAAGCTTTGTTTTTGGTCAGGCGGGATTAAGTACTTTGCTTTTTAACATGGGTTCCAAACTTAGCATTGTACAAAGGGGAGTGTATTATAATATTGTTAGCATTTTAATCAAGAGTAATGTGAAATTCTCTAAAGGAAAATTGAAACAGTTTATAAGATGGCTTTTTCTGCAGTTCCCAAACATTTCCCCTGAAGAAATCCACAATATTCAATTCTGGGATAAAGTTGGGAATGAATTGATAACCTTAGGACAATCTGGCAAATTACCCTCAGCTAAATTTGTGTTCTGGAGTTTACAAATTCGAACAGCATTGCTCAAACAAAAGGAAATGGAGAAAAAGTCAAATGTAAAGCCATGTGCCTCTGCTCTCCCTGTTCCTCCCTCTCCCTCTAAAACCCCTAAACCTCTTTCCCCAAAAAAATCCCGAGCACGTGTTAGCTTTTCGGAGAGCAGTGATGTCCAAAATGGCCCCCAGTCCCTAGGGGGTGCACAAGATGGTGGGTGCCACGTGGCATCTTCCCAAACCGGGTCTTCTTCTTCCCAAAATCCTCTTAAGCATTCCAAAATTCCATCCCCATCCCCCTCTCCTCCTGTTCCTCGTGACACCTTCCCCCCTCCCCCCGCCTTTCCTGCAGTACCCTCAGCTCCGCCCCTCTACTCCTCCCAGGGAGCGGCTGCTGACGTGATGTCACCAGGTGACCCCGCCCTCTGTTCCCACGGTATCCCCGCCCCCTGCCAGCCCCTTGACCCCGGCCCTTGTTCCCACGGTTTCCCCGCCCCTTGCCGGCTCCCTGTCCCCGCCCCCTCCCCGGGTTCCCACGGTGGGGACACACCCACTGCCTGTCCCCAAACCTGTACCTGTGATCCCAATGCTTCTGATTCAAGGGATACAGAGCAGGGGACAGCAGACCCAATGCATGGTGCCATGTTGTCACTGGCCCCTGTTACGTTTCAGCCTGCAGCTCAAGCAGGAGCAGCCCCAACTGCTAATTGGAGTTCTTTTGGACGACAATTGATTAAAGAGATCTGTAAATCTCATAAAGAATATGGTCCACACAGTCCATATTTCCGTGGCCTTTTAAATTCTGAATTAAGTAGGACTGTTGTAGTTCCACATGATTTAAAACAACTGTTTTCATGTCTCATGACATCCACGGAATTCAAATTATGGGAATCAGCATTGAAACAACTGCTAAAAGATGCTCTCCCAAGCTTACAGGCTGATCCAAACACAGCAAAAGACAACAATGGTAACCCCATTACTATTGACCACCTCTGTGGTGAGGGTCAATGGTCTTCTCCCTCAGTCCAAGCTGCTGCAATTCCTGCAGAAACACTTGAGAAAGTAAAGGAAGCAGCTGAAAAAGCATTCTTTTCCCTCCAACCTGAGGGGCCTTTTGAGCCCTATAGTAAAATCAAACAACTACCATCAGAGCCTTTTGTGAAATTTGTAGAAAGGCTAACTAGAGCCATTGAAATACAAGTTAAAAAGGAAAATGCAAGGGAAGCAATTTTAGAAGAAATAGCGTTTACAAATGCAAATGAACAGTGTCGAGCAGCAATCCTGAGCCTTCCTATGGAACCTTCCCCTACATTAAAAGATATGCTTCAAGTCTGTAACAGGAAAGTGCCTCTGATGAGTGTTGCTGAAGACTCCAGACCAAGGCTGCTGCCAAGACCACCTCAGCGTGTTGCTGTTGCCAGCCCTGCACCTTCTCTTTCAGCACAGCAGTACCCTGGGCAGCAGCGGAGACCGGCAATGGTTGAGCCCACTAAACCATGCCTGCTTTGTAATAAGCTAGGACACTGGAGTAACCAGTGCCCCCTGAAAAGGGAATTTGATGAATTTAAAAATAGCAGGGGAGGAGAACTGCAAGCCCTCCCTGGGGGTAAACAACAAAAAAACGAAGAATAAAGCGCCAGCCTGCCAGGCGTGCAGACATAAAAAGAGCAGGCCAAGAGAATAAGGGTAGCAAAATAAATCAAGCGCGCAATAATATTAACATTTGTGTAAGTGAAGCAGGTGCTTCAAAGACCAAGTCTGCTAGTCCACTGTTGAAAGTGAAACAAAATAACCTTTGTTGTGACTTAAGTGATTCTGTATTAACCGCATCTTCTGTCAATGAGCCTTACAGGTTGCAGCTGACAGAGTCACTCCACCTGAAGGACACTGACTGGCATTTTGTTTCTGTAAATCCTGAACAGAAAGGTACTTGGAACCAAATTCGTTGTAAGTACATCATCACTGGGGACAAAAACACACCACAAGAGATCGAAATTGCTCCGGGAATAACAACATCAGATCCCAAGCAATTTGTTCTCAGCCTGCACTGTTTCCACCCACCCCTGTTTCTTCCCAAGGGACAAATTGTTGCTCAAGCTATCCCTGTGCCATCTTTACCTGAAAATGTCGATAAACAAGGGCCCACAGTCGCCCGGGTCCAAGTTATTGGGACAGATAAACCCAAATTGTGGTGCAATGTCAGTGGGGGTGGGGAGTCTAAATGCATTGAGATGCTTGTAGACACAGGTGCAGACTGCACAGTGATTCCAGTACAAGACTGGCCAGCACACTGGCCTTTACAAAATGTTGCTGGTCACCTTCGAGGTGTAGGAGGTCTGCAATTGGCAAGGCAATCCAAAAGCATTATTCAATTCGAGGGTCCAAACTGACAATTGGCAAATATCCGTCCATTTGTGTTAGATTATTCAGAACCTTTGTTAGGGAGAGATTTAATGGCCCAGTGGGGTGTCACAATTAATATTCCAGACTCTCCACAGCATTTTTGTGCAGCAGTCATTAAACAACAGCGCCCCATCCAAAAACTTAAGTGGAAAACAGACGAACCAGTTGATGTGAAACCGTGGCCACTCAGTAAACAAAAAATAAAGGTGCTTGAGTATTGGAATAAGTATCCCAATATAACCAGTTAGATGGTGCCTAGGCCAATTCTGACCTTCGCTGCTGGGCCACAGGCAGCTCTGCGGTGTTATACCTCAAAGATACCTTGGCTGGCGGCAGAGTGCAGCGGGGCACAAGACAGGACTCCGTTCTCCTCAGGGGAGAGCTTCTGGCGATGGTGAAGAAAAGAAGGGAGCGGATTCTGCTAGAAGGTAGCCAGATGTTTATTCCATGAGCACAGATACGTCTGCACTGGGCTACTGCTGATAACAGAATGGCGCCGCATGGTCTCATTAACATTTCTAGCTCAGGACAGGGGAAGGGGAGGGGACAGGTGAGTCACCAACCAGGTGAAGGGGCAGGGTCTCCAGGTACTAGGGTCACCTATCACACGACGCCTTGCTGGTATGTTAGCCTGATTGACAGGGCACACTCAGCGAGGGGCGAGGGGGAAGGGAGAAGGTAAAACAGGATATTGCAACACACCACAACATCTCCCCCTAGTTTTGTTTAAAAAGAAGAGGACTGTGTTTATGGTGCAGAATGATTCTACTGAGGCTTCTAGGTCATCCACTGGAGCACTGAGGGCTTCCAAATGGTAGACCTCAGGAGGGGGAGATGAGCTTGAGATTAACTTGAGAACCATGCGTCTGATTACTCCAAAAACAATGCTAAAAACTACAATAACTACAACTAAAACAAACAGCACTAAAATTACAGTTTTCAGAATAGATCCCAACCAGCCCGAGAGTCCCCAGCCATTGAAAAGTCCATTCAGCTCGTTGTCAGTTTCTCTGTTGATGTCTGAGAACTTTTATCGATGTAGTCCATATGTGGTTTGGGCTGCGGTACTATGTAGGAGATTGCAGGTGGGATGATCACGAGTAGGACGAGAAGCAGGCTCGGTCTCATGACGTCTCGAGGCTACACACGAACAGTGGGATCTAAACTGGTACAAAAACTTGAGACAAACATATATTACAAACTATTCCAGATAGGAGGCTTAAATGGAATTTCCTCCAGAGAACATGCGCGGCGTTTTCTTCTCCAGGCAGCGTGAGCAACCTGGGGTGCTTCTGCAGATTTCTCTGAGACTTTGGAAACATAGGGCTTTACCCATTTGGAAGGAACCCACCTTAAACCAGAGGGGGTGGATACACAGGCGTATCCACGTCCCCAAGTAACCAATTTGTAAGGTCCCACCATTTTCCAAGTCTCAGGGTCCTTTACTAAAACTGGAGGTTTTTCTTTCATCAACCTGTGACTGTTCCCCCCAAAGTGGCGTAGGATGGGTGGGTTCAGGCTGTCAAAAGAACAATTCAGAAAATTGATTGTGAATAGCGCCCTGGATAACCGGATGTGGGGAGGTTCTACCTTCAGAACCTGTTGTTGCTGGTCCAGGACCCTTTTAATATCACGGTGAGTTCTTTCTACAGTGGCTTGACCTGTAGGGGAGTAGGGGATGCCAGTTTTGTGCTCTACTCCCCATTGCTGCAGGAAGCTCCCGAATTCCTTGGATTTATAAGCAGGCCCATTATCAGTTTTCAGCTCCTTGGGGATGCCCATGAAAGAAAAAGCCTGTAAGAGGTGCTTAATAGCATCAATAGATGATTATCCTGTGTGGGCAGAAGCATAGACCGCTCCAGAAAAGGTATCTACACTAACATGAACATATTTCTGCCGTCCAAAAACCTGTATGTGTGTTACATCTGTTTGCCACAGTTCACAACTGTTCAGTCCCCTTGGGTTTGCTCCCGTACTCACTGTAGGGAGTGCATGTTGTTGGCAATTTGGGCACGTGGCCACAATCGCTTTGGCCTGTTCTCGAGTGATGTTAAACTGGCGAACCAGGCCAGGTGCATTTTGGTGGAAAAGCTGGTGGCTGATTTTTGCCTGTTCAAAAACATTTGGGAGAGTGGCCATCACTGCAGGTGCAGCAAGAGCATCTGCCCTTCTGTTGCCTTCAGCGATAAACCCTGGCAAGTCAGTGTGTGACCTGACATGCATCACATAAAAGGGTTGCTCTCGGTGAGTGACTAACTTTACCAGTTTTGAGAGCAATTCAAAAAGTGCAATGTTAGATACATCTTGCAGTATTGCTTGATCTGCTCTGGATACTACTCTTGCCACATATGCAGAGTCTGTAATCAGATTAAATGGTTCTGAGAACCTTTCAAAAGCCCTAACAACTGCAGCCAATTCAGCAACCTGAGGTGAACCTTCCACCTCAGCAATGTCCGTCTCCCACTGCTGGGTTTGAGGATCTTTCCAAGTCATAACGGACTTGTGGGACCTCCCGGACGCATCTGTAAAGACAGTCAGAGCCCTTTTTAAAGGTCTCCTACTTAGAGCAGTTCTTAATTTTAAAGTAAATTGAACATCTTGTTCAAACAATTTGCAAGCGGGCCGTGCTACCGAAAATTGTCCTGAGTAGGAATCCAGAGCAAACTGCAACACTTCATTTTCTTGAAACAATTGTTCCAGTATTTTCATAGTATTTTGACCTGATTTTAACTCAACTGGAATGTGAATGCACTTAAAATCACATCCTGCTAACTCCCTGATCCGGGTCCTTGCTTTCCGGATCAGTTCTGCTATCAGCTCCTGAGGCTTTGTCAGTCTCTTGGACCTTTTGTGACTGAGGAAAACCCATTCTATGATCAAGAGAGAGTCCCTCTGGTCCCGGTCCTTTTTTGGTGTGTCCTTTGCTTTAGGTGTTTGTTTTTCCTCCCACTGGAAAATAATTCCATGGAGGTGTGGCAACTTACCTAGGATGATAAATTTGAATGGCAGATCAGGCCGGCATCGGTGGGCCTGTCTTGTGGACATTGCAATCTGAACCTTTTCTAGAGCTTTCCGTGCCTCTGGGGTAATAGACCTAGGAGCACCTGGGTCCTCTCCCCCTTTCAGTAAATTGAAAAGAGGGGCAAGGTCTTCATTAGTCAGACCAAGCCATGGTCTTACCCAATTCAAAGACCCACACAACTTGTGGACATCCGCAAGGGTCTTGATCCTTGGATTGATTTCTAGTTTTTGAGGAACAATGGTCCTATTTCCAATTTCTAAGCCCAAATACTTCCAAGGTGGCATCTTTTGAATTTTCTGTTCCTGGAGCTCGAACCCTGCAACAATCAATGCATCGATCGTTAGGTCAAGCGCATGTGTGAGTAAATCATCATTGGGGGCACACACAAGGATATCATCCATATAATGGTAGATGATGGCCTTCTCTGCGGCTGCACGAACTGGGGAAAGCAGGGAAGAGACATACCACTGGCAGATAGCTGGAGATACCTTTAGGCCCTGAGGAAGAACGGTCCAATGGTACCTTTTCATAGGAGCTTCTGAATTGATAGAAGGGACAGAGAATGCCAAACGCGATGCATCATCAGGGTGCAATGGGATTTGGAAAAAACAATCTTTAATATCAATAACAGCTAATTTCCAATCTTGGGGAAGCATTGTTGGGGATGGCATACCAGGCTGGGGAGAACCCATATCTTCAATTACATTATTAATTTGTCGGAGGTCACAGAGGAGTCTCCACCTCTTTTTGTCAGCTTTTTGGATGACAAACACTGGAGAGTTCCATGGGGACATGGTCTCCACAATGTGGCCCTTTTTTAGTTGCTCTTCTACTAGTTCCTCAAGCACCTTTATTTTTTGTTTACTGAGTGGCCACTGTTTCACATCAACTGGTTCGTCTGTTTTCCACTTAAGTTTTTGGATGGGGCGCTGTTGTTTAATGACTGCTGCACAAAAATGCTGTGGAGAGTCTGGAATATTAATTGTGACACCCCACTGGGCCATTAAATCTCTCCCTAACAAAGGTTCTGAATAATCTAACACAAATGGACGGATATTTGCCAATTGTCCGTTTGGACCCTCGAATTGAATAATGCTTTTGGATTGCCTTGCCAATTGCAGACCTCCTACACCTCGAAGGTGACCAGCAACATTTTGTAAAGGCCAGTGTGCTGGCCAGTCTTGTACTGGAATCACTGTGCAGTCTGCACCTGTGTCTACAAGCATCTCAATGCGTTTAGACTCCCCACCCCCACTGACATTGCACCACAATTTGGGTTTATCTGTCCCAATAACTTGGACCCGGGCGACTGTGGGCCCTTGTTTATCAACATTTTCAGGTAAAGATGGCACAGGGATAGCTTGAGCAACAATTTGTCCCTTAGGAAGAAACAGGGGTGGGTGGAAACAGTGCAGGCTGAGAACAAATTGCTTGGGATCTGATGTTGTCAGTCCCGGAGCAATTTCGATCTCTTGTGGTGTGTTTTTGTCCCCAGTGATGATGTACTTACAACGAATTTGGTTCCAAGTACCTTTCTGTTCAGGATTTACAGAGACAAAATGCCAGTCAGTGTCCTTCAGGTGGAGTGACTCTGTCAGCTGCAACCTGTAAGGCTCATTGACAGAAGATGCGGTTAATACAGAATCACTTAAATCACAACAAAGGTTATTTTGTTTCACTTTCAACAGTGGACTAGCAGACTTGGTCTTTGAAGCACTTGCTTCACTTATACAAATATTAATATTATTGCGCGCTTGATTTATTTTGCTACTCTTATTCTCTTGGCCTGCTCTTTTTATGTCTGCACGCCTGGCAGGCTGGCGCTTTATTCTTCGTTTTTTTGTTGTTGACCCCCAGGGAGGGCTTGCAGTTCTCCTCCCCTGCTATTTTTAAATTCATCAAATTCCCTTTTCAGGGGGCACTGGTTACTCCAGTGCCCTAGCTTATTACAAAGCAGGCATGGTTTAGTGGGCTCAACCATTGCTGGTCTCCGCTGCTGCCCAGGGTACTGCTGTGCTGAAGGAAAAGGTGCAGGGCTGGCAACAGCAACACGCTGAGGTGGTCTTGGCAGCAGCCTTGGTCTGGTGTCTTCAGCAACACTCATCAGAGGCACTTTCCTGTTACAGACTAGAAGCATATCTTTTAATGTAGGGGAAGGTTCCATAGGAAGGCTCAGGATTGCTGCTCGACACTGTTCATTTGCATTTGTAAACGCTATTTCTTCTAAAATTGCTTCCCTTGCATTTTCCTTTTTAACTTGTATTTCAATGGCTCTAGTTAGCCTTTCTACAAATTTCACAAAAGGCTCTGATGGTAGTTGTTTGATTTTACTATAGGGCTCAAAAGGCCCCTCAGGTTGGAGGGAAAAGAATGCCTTTTCAGCTGCTTCCTTTACTTTCTCGAGTGTTTCTGCAGGAATTGCAGCAGCTTGGACTGAGGGAGAAGACCATTGACCCTCACCACAGAGGTGGTCAATAGTAATGGGGTTACCATTGTTGTCTTTTGCTGTGTTTGGATCAGCCTGTAAGCTTGGGAGAGCATCTTTTAGCAGTTGTTTCAATGCTGATTCCCATAATTTGAATTCCGTGGATGTCATGAGACATGAAAAAATTTGTTTTAAATCATGTGGAACCACAACAGTTCTACTTAATTCAGAATTTAAAAGGCCACGGAAATATGGACTGTGTGGACCATATTCCTTATGAGATTTACAGATCTCTTTAATCAATTGTCGTCCAAAAGAACTCCAATTAGCAGTTGGGGCTGCTCCAGCTTGAGCTGTAGGCTGAAATATAACAGGAGCTAGCGACAACATGGCACCATGCATTGGGTCTGCTGTCCCCTGCTCTGTATCCCTTGAATCAGAAGCATTGGGATCACAGCTACAGGTTTGGGGACAGGCAGTGGGTGTGTCCCCACCGTGGGAACCCGGGGAGGGGGCGGGGAAAGGGAGCCGGCAAGGGGCGGGGAAACCGTGGGAACAGGGGGCGGTGTCAAGGGGCTGGCAGGGGGCGGGGATACCGTGGGAACAGGGGGCGGGGTCACCTGGTGACATCACGTCAGCAGCCGCCCCCTGGGAGGAGTAGAGAGGCGGAGCTGAGGGTATTGCAGGAAAGGCGGGGGGAGGGGGAAAGGTGTCACGAGGAACAGGAGGAGAGGGGGATGGGGATGGAATTTTGGAATGCTTAAGAGGATTTTGGGAAGAAGAAGACCAGGTTTGGGAAGATGCCACGTGGCATCCACCATCTTGTGGACCCCCTAGGGACTGGGGGCCATTTTGGACATCACTGCTCTCCGAAAAACTAACACGTGCTCGGGATTTTTTTGGGGAAAGAGGTTTAGGGGTTTTAGAGGGAGAGGGAGGAACAGGGAGAGCAGAGGCACATGGCTTTACATTTGGCTTTTTCTCCATTTCCTTTTGTTTGAGCAATGCTGTTCGAATTTGCAAACTCCAGAACACAAATTTAGCTGAGGGTAATTTGCCAGATTGTCCTAAGGTTATCAATTCATTCCCAACTTTATCCCAGAATTGAATATTGTGGATTTCTTCAGGGGAAATGTTTGGGAACTGCAGAAAAAGCCATCTTATAAACTGTTTCAATTTTCCTTTAGAGAATTTCACATTACTCTTGATTAAAATGCTAACAATATCATAATACACTCCCCTTTGTACAATGCTAAGTTTGGAACCCATGTTAAAAAGCAAAGTACTTAATCCCGCCTGACCAAAAACAAAGCTAAAATCAGCTACCAATTTCTAAAAAAAACCACAGATAGAAAGCGATAACGAGCAGACAAAAGCTTCACAATGCAGCTGTATATACTGCTTTTAAAATTCCTGGGCAGCAGCAGCAGGGAGCTGGGACACGCCCTGCCGAGCCGAGGCAGAAACAAAGCCTCCCCCGCGGTGGAATGCAGCAGCCACTCCCGCGGAGCAGAGACAGCAACTACTCCACGTGGCAGCCGAAACCGGGACGCCCCCCCCCCCCCCGCCGCCGCGTGTGCAGAGCACTCCCGACCCCCGCAGGTCCCCCGGCCACGTGGAAAGAGAGCCCCCCCCTCTCCCGCAAAGAGAAAGAGAAAGAAAATCTCCTAACACGTGTCTGAACACGCTGCTGAGCCGGGGGGGGAAGGGCAGAGAGCGATCCCGCTCCGGCGCGAATTCTAAAAAACAGTGAAACACGCAGCAGGAAAGCTAACACTAGAACGCTATGAATTCTTGTCTGTGGGGCTGCGCAGCCAAAATGCAAAGGCAAAAAGGAACAGAACTCGCGGCAGAGTCTGTTTTTGAGCTTCTGCTCTACCGAAAGCAGAGATACTCACGTGAAATGGAAGCTGTAGGCTGGGTACAGGCAGGCAGGTCTCCACCGGAAAAGGACCTCTCTCTGGGTGCAAGAGAGGCTGCCCTTTTCTTCCTCTGGAAAATCTGTTCACCACAATGAAGCAGGGCTTTCCAAAGGCGCCGAACAGTCCACGAAACTTTTTCTGGGAGTATTCCCAAAGTCTCTAGCTGGGAGTCTTGAAGCCAGGCTCCTTTCAGCTGGATGCACGGCTGCCAGAGCTTCTCTGAGGAACTGCGAGTCCGTTTTCCGGCTCAGGGTCGAGCCCACCCAGGGACGCCAATATATTGGAATAAGTATCCCAATATAACCAGTTAGATGGTGCCTAGGCCAATTCTGACCTTCGCTGCTGGGCCACAGGCAGCTCTGCGGTGTTATACCTCAAAGATACCTTGGCTGGCGGCAGAGTGCAGCGGGGCACAAGACAGGACTCCGTTCTCCTCAGGGGAGAGCTTCTGGCGATGGTGAAGAAAAGAAGGGAGCGGATTCTGCTAGAAGGTAGCCAGATGTTTATTCCATGAGCACAGATATGTCTGCACTGGGCTACTGCTGATAACAGAATAAAGGCCGCATGGTCTCATTCACATTTTAAGCTCAGGACAGGGGAAGGGGAGGGGACAGGTGAGTCACCAACCAGGTGAAGGGGCAGGGTCTCCAGGTACTAGGGTCACCTATCACACGACGCCTTGCTGGTATGTTAGCCTGATTGACAGGGCACACTCAGCGAGGGGCGAGGGGGAAGGGAGAAGGTAAAACAGGATATTGCAACACACCACAACACTTGAGGAACTAGTACAAGAGCAACTAAGAAAGGGCCACATTGTGGAGACCATGTCCCCATGGAACTCTCCAGTGTTTGTCATCCAAAAAGCTGACAAAAAGAGGTGGAGACTCCTCTGTGACCTCCGACAAATTAATAATGTAATTGAAGATATGGGTTCTCCCCAACCTGGTATGCCATCCCCAACAATGCTTCCCCAAGATTGGAAATTAGCTGTTATTGATATTAAAGATTGTTTCTTCCAAATCCCATTGCACCCTGATGATGCACCGCGTTTGGCATTCTCTGTCCCTTCTATCAATTCAGAAGCTCCTATGAAAAGGTACCATTGGACCGTTCTTCCTCAGGGCCTAAAGGTATCTCCAGCTATCTGCCAGTGGTATGTCTCTTCCCTGCTTTCCCCAGTGCGTGCAGCCGCAGAGAAGGCCATCATCTACCATTATATGGATGATATCCTTGTGTGTGCCCCCAATGATGATTTACTAACACATGCGCTTGACCTAACGATCGATGCATTGATTGTTGCAGGGTTCGAGCTCCAGGAACAGAAAATTCAAAAGATGCCACCTTGGAAGTATTTGGGCTTAGAAATTGGAAATAGGACCATTGTTCCTCAAAAACTAGAAATCAATCCAAGGATCAAGACCCTTGCGGATGTCCACAAGTTGTGTGGGTCTTTGAATTGGGTAAGACCATGGCTTGGTCTGACTAATGAAGACCTTGCCCCTCTTTTCAATTTACTGAAAGGGGGAGAGGACCCAGGTGCTCCTAGGTCTATTACCCCAGAGGCACGGAAAGCTCTAGAAAAGGTTCAGATTGCAATGTCCACAAGACAGGCCCACCGATGCCGGCCTGATCTGCCATTCAAATTTATCATCCTAGGTAAGTTGCCACACCTCCATGGAATTATTTTCCAGTGGGAGGAAAAACAAACACCTAAGGCAAAGGACACACCAAAAAAGGACCGGGACCAGAGGGACTCTCTCTTGATCATAGAATGGGTTTTCCTCAGTCACAAAAGGTCCAAGAGGCTGACAAAGCCTCAGGAGCTGATAGCAGAACTGATCCGGAAAGCAAGGACCCGGATCAGGGAGTTAGCAGGATGTGATTTTAAGTGCATTCACATTCCAGTTGAGTTAAAATCAGGTCAAAATACTATGAAAATACTGGAACAATTGTTTCAAGAAAATGAAGTGTTGCAGTTTGCTCTGGATTCCTACTCAGGACAATTTTCGGTAGCACGGCCCGCTTGCAAATTGTTTGAACAAGATGTTCAATTTACTTTAAAATTAAGAACTGCTCTAAGTAGGAGACCTTTAAAAAGGGCTCTGACTGTCTTTACAGATGCGTCCGGGAGGTCCCACAAGTCTGTTATGACTTGGAAAGATCCTCAAACCCAGCAGTGGGAGACGGACATTGCTGAGGTGGAAGGTTCACCTCAGGTTGCTGAATTGGCTGCGGTTGTTAGGGCTTTTGAAAGGTTCTCAGAACCATTTAATCTGATTACAGACTCTGCATACGTGGCAGGAGTAGTATCCAGAGCAGATCAAGCAATACTGCAAGATGTATCTAACATTGCACTTTTTGAATTGCTTTCCAAACTGGTAAAGTTAGTCACTCACCGAGAGCAACCCTTTTATGTGATGCATGTCAGGTCACACACTGACTTGCCAGGGTTTATCGCTGAAGGCAACAGAAGGGCAGATGCTCTTGCTGCACCTGCAGTGATGGCCACTCTCCCAAATGTTTTTGAACAGGCAAAAATCAGCCACCAGCTTTTCCACCAAAATGCACCTGGCCTGGTTCGCCAGTTTAACATCACTCGAGAACAGGCCAAAGCGATTGTGGCCACGTGCCCAAATTGCCAACAACATGCACTCCCTACAGTGAGTACGGGAGCAAACCCAAGGGGACTGAACAGTTGTGAACTGTGGCAAACAGATGTAACACACATACAGGTTTTTGGACGGCAGAAATATGTTCATGTTAGTGTAGATACCTTTTCTGGAGCGGTCTATGCTTCTGCCCACACAGGAGAGTCATCTATTGATGCTATTAAGCACCTCTTACAGGCCTTTTCTTTCATGGGCATCCCCAAGGAGCTGAAAACTGATAATGGGCCTGCTTATAAATCCAAGGAATTCGGGAGCTTCCTGCAGCAATGGGGAGTAGAGCACAAAACTGGCATCCCCTACTCCCCTACAGGTCAAGCCATTGTAGAAAGAACTCACCGTGATATTAAAAGGGTCCTGGACCAGCAACAACAGGTTCTGAAGGTAGAACCTCCCCACATCCGGTTATCCAGGGCACTATTCACAATCAATTTTCTGAATTGTTCTTTTGACAGCCTGAACCCACCCATCCTACGCCACTTTGGGGGGAGCAGTCACAGGTTGATGAAAGAAAAACCTCCGGTTTTAGTAAAGGATCCTGAGACTTGGAAAATGGTGGGACCTTACAAATTGGTTACTTGGGGACGTGGATACGCCTGTGTGTCCACCCCCTCTGGTTTAAGGTGGGTTCCTTCCAAATGGGTAAAGCCCTATGTTCCCAAAGTCTCAGAGAAATCTGCAGAAGCACCCCAGGTTGCTCACGCTGCCTGGAGAAGAAAACGCCGTACGCGTTCTCTGGAGGAAATTCCATTTAAGCCTCCTATCTGGAATAGTTTGTAATATATGTTTGTCTCAAGTTTTTGTACCAGTTTAGATCCCACTGTTCGTGTGTAGCCTCGAGACGTCATGAGACCGAGCCTGCTTCTCGTCCTACTCGTGATCATCCCACCTGCAATCTCCTACATAGTACTGCAGCCCAAACCACATATGGACTACCTCGATAAAGGTTCTCAGACATCAACAGAGAAACTGACAACGAGCTGAATGGACTTTTCAATGGCTAAAGACTCTCGGGCTGGTTGGGATCTATTCTGAAAACTGTAATTTTTGTGCTGTTTATTTTAGTTGTAGTTATTGTAGTTTTTAGCATTGTTTTTGGAGTAATCAGACGCATGGTTCTCAAGTTAATCTCAAGCTCATCTCCCCCTCCTGAGGTCTACCATTTGGAAGCCCTCAGTGCTCCAGTGGATGACCTAGAAGCCTCAGTAGAATCATTCTGCACCATAAACACAGTCCTCTTCTTTTTAAACAAAACTAGGGGGAGATGTTGTGGTGTGTTGCAATATCCTGTTTTACCTTCTCCCTTCCCCCTCGCCCCTCGCTGAGTGTGCCCTGTCAATCAGGCTAACATACCAGCAAGGCGTCGTGTGATAGGTGACCCTAGTACCTGGAGACCCTGCCCCTTCACCTGGTTGGTGACTCACCTGTCCCCTCCCCTTCCCCTGTCCTGAGCTTAAAATGTGAATGAGACCATGCGGCCTTTATTCTGTTATCAGCAGTAGCCCAGTGCAGACATATCTGTGCTCATGGAATAAACATCTGGCTACCTTCTAGCAGAATCCGCTCCCTTCTTTTCTTCACCATCGCCAGAAGCTCTCCCCTGAGGAGAACGGAGTCCTGTCTTGTGCCCCGCTGCACTCTGCCGCCAGCCAAGGTATCTTTGAGGTAAAACACCGCAGAGCTGCCTGTGGCCCAGCAGCGAAGGTCAGAACTGGCCTGGGCACCATCTAACTGGTTATATTGGGATACATATTCCAATAGCCCTTGGCACAGGAACCTCTGGCTGCAGGACAATGCAGCTGCAGCTCCTGGAGCCATCTCCTGAAGCTGGAACATCCCAATGCCTACAGACCCTGTGAGTACATTCTCTGATTGTCTCTTGTGCAGAGCAGTCAGGGGTGCCCAGGGCTGTCGCGCAGAGCAGGGTCCTGCAGCCCAGGGCGCTGTGCTGGGGCAGGGACTCTGCTGCCTGCCAGGGACAGCTCTCAGCCAGCCCTGGCAGCTGCTCCCAGCGCTGGAGGACAAGATCTGGGTGGGAGGAGACAGCTGGTAAGGCTTGGAAGTGTTCACCTTGTGTGGAGAGGATGCTGCATTGTTGAGGAGTGCTCCCAGCATGGCATTTACCTGCAGAACATTTCCAAGCAGATTATACAGGGAGCACAGGAAGGCAGGGGCTGCAGAAAAGGGGAAATCTTGCTGTTTTAATCTACTGCTCTGGGTTGCCTTGATGGGAAATTGCACATCAATATTTATCTCTCAGTTCAGGGTGAGTAATTTTCTTTTTCCTCAAATCTTATGAGACCAGGCAATGACAGAAATCACCACAGTACCCCTCAGAGGCAGCAGAGGTGTCACTTTTCCAGCCTCCTCAGGGTTGCTCTGATGTTGCCATCAGAGCCTGCAGAGCCAGAGCTGCCCCTGGGCAGTGCCAGAGCTGGGAGGGGTCTGCAGGGCAGAGCTGAGCCCCCAGGGCTGGGCTGGGCTCTGGCAGCACTGGCAGGGCCCAGCCCTGGGCACAGGGAAGCAGCTGCTGGCAGGGACAGCTCCGGGCAGCAGAGCTCTGTGCAGGCAGAGGGGGGAAAGTGCCCCCAGGCTGTGCTGGGATATTTCAAGTCCTCTCCAAACCCAACTATTCCATGATTGCTTTTCTTACAGATCCCCATGCCAAGGCACAGCAAATGTCCAACAGCAGCTCCATCGGGCACTTCCTCCTGCTGCCATTGGCAGACACGCGGCAGCTGCAGCTCCTGCACTTCTGCCTCTTGCTGGGCATCTCCCTGGCTGCTCTCCTGGGCAACGGCCTCATCATCAGCGCCGTAGCCTGCGGCCACCACCTGCACATGCCCATGTTCTTCTTCCTGCTCAACCTGGCCCTCAGCGACCTGGGCTCCATCTGCACCACTGTCCCCAAAGCCATGCACAATTCCCTCTGGGACACCAGGAACATCTCCTACACAGGATGTGCTGCTCAGCTCTTTTTCTTTGTGTTCTTCATCTCAGCAGAGCTTTCCATCCTGACCATCATGAGCTACAACCGCTATGTGTCCATCTGCAAACCCCTGCACTATGGGACCCTCCTGGGCAGCAGAGCTTGTGCCCACATGGCAGCAGCTGCCTGGGCCAGTGCTTTTCTCTATTCACTTCTGCACACAGCCAATGCATTTTCTCTGCCCCTGTGCCATGGCAATGTCCTGGGCCAGTTCTTCTGCGAAATTCCCCCGATCCTCAAACTCTCCTGCTCAAATTCCTACCTGAGGGAACTTAAGGTTATTGTTTTTTCCATCTCTTTAGCACTTGGTTGTTTTGTGTTCATTGTTTTCTCCTATGTGCAGATCTTCAGGGCTGTGCTGAGGATCCCCTCTGAGCAGCGACGGCACAAAGCTTTTTCCACCTGCCTCCCTCACCTGGCTGTGGTCTCTCTGTTCCTCAGCACTGCCGTATTTTACTACCTGAAACCCCCCTCCATGTCCTCCCCATCCCTGGATCTGGCCCTGTCAGTTCTGTACTCGGTGGTGCCTCCAGCCCTGAACCCCCTCATCTACAGCCTGAGGAACCAGGAACTCAAGGCTGCAGTGCAGAGACTGATGTCTGGATGGTTTAGGAAATGTTAAACTTCTGGCCAATTTCTGCCAATCACTTGTAAGAAAAGTCATTTTTGATACTTCTTATTGGTTTCATTTTGGAGGTTCTTTGTCTTTGTTTTATTTTTTTAATCTTGTTTGATATTTTTGGATTGGACATGGCCTACGCACACCTGATTTGGGCCAAAGAAGAAAAGGTTTTTATATTGCGTGTTCTCTAGTTTATATACTTTAAACAAAGCATCATCTTAAGTCATTAATTACATCACAATAACTTCTTATATTCATTGGAGTAAAGCTATTAGTATCAATATAATTGGCAAAAGTTTTACAGAAATTTAATAAGGTACATATACACATTTAAGTATGAACCTATTCTAGCTTAAAAAAAAATTACATTTATCTTTTCTAATCTATTCCCATGTTGATGCCTTGTCTTCTTCCTTGCTATGGATAAGCAAGGAAGTGCTCATATAATCAATTTTTATTTCATCTATTAATTTAGCTTTCCTTGTAAGCTAGCTGTCAAGCCCCACTATATTGTTCACAGATAAATGTCATTATTGATGCCATTTCTCATTTTGGTTCTCTCCAATTTCCCTGTGGCCGCAGACTGTGTCAATGAGGGGCTGCAATCTCAGTGGCATTAAATGAATTAAAGGATGTCCCAGCAGAGTTTTCTGCAGAGATGCCCTTTTGTTGCCTTCTCTGGAGCTGCAGCAGCACTGTCTGTGTGCAGAGCTAGGGCAGATCAGGGCTGGCACAGCAGCTGTGCCCAGCAGCAGCAGCACTTGGTGTTGCCAGTGCTGCTGCCGTGGCCCTGCCCCGCTGCCCTGGTGGCCCTGGTGTTGCTGCAGGGCCTGAGTGCTCTGGGGGCCGGGCACAGCCCTGGGGGTGGCAGTGCCAGGGCTGCAGCAGGGACAGGCCATGGGCACTGCTGGGGCAGCACTCACGCCTCAGCCCAGGGCCTGGGGGCTCCAGGCTCCTTGCCCAGGCTCTCTCAAGAACACACCCAGGCCAATGCTCAGCACAGAAACTGCCGTGAGCAGCCCCAGGCTGGCCGTGGGCAGGCTGGGGGCAAACAGCATGGCTGGGGCTCTGCAAGGGCCCTGGGGCAGACGGGAAGGAGCAGCAGAGCAGGGGCTGATCCATCCCCAGTGCACTGGACAGCCCAGGGCAGCGTCCCAGAGCGTCCTCATGGAGCTGCCAACAACATCCCCCCTCTGCAGCCCTGGCCTCTCCCCCAGCTCACACAGGTGCCCCATCCTTGCAGGCACAGACACGGCAGCACTGGCTCAGCAGCCCCTGTTTGCATTGCACACAGCAGGGGGGAGCACCCCCATGCTGTTGGTGTGGGGACATGAACCTGAGGGAGCACAAATGCCATCAGCCCCTCGGGCCAGCAAGGGCTGGGGGACACCAGGGAAACCACTCAGCTTTGTCCTGGCCTCTGCAGTCAGCCAGAAAGTTTGTTCCCATCAGCTGGGAGTTTCCTGTGCCACTGCAGACGCTGTTGCTCAGAGCCAGGGCTGCGTGGCAGCCACCCCCAAACTGCCCTCAGCATTTCCTCTGCTTCACCTTTGCTTTCTTTATTCTTCCTTTGTAATAATTTCTTCCTATTGCCCACCCCTGTTCTCTCCCCTGCAAACAGCCCATCCCTGTTTGCTCTTTCCTCTCTGGCCCCACTCCCCATTGCAGTTCCTGACTTGGCCCCATGGGAACGTCCCTTGGGCAGCAGGATCATCCTACAAGTGCTGCAGGAATTGTCTGCAGGCTCCTGCAGTGCCTGGTGCTGCTCCCTTGCCAGAGGCACCCCAGGCCAGGGGGGCACATCTGGGCTGCTGTGTCTGCCTCTGGGGCTCCCTGTTGTGGGCAGCGAGGAGGAGCTGCAGAGGCTCAGCAGGACTGACAGGATGGGCTTTGGGGCTGGCAGGAGAAGCTGAGGGACCTGGGCTGCTGGAGCTGCTGAAGAGGAGGCCCAGGGCACATCCTGTGACTGCTTCAAGGGTGGTTTCAGAGAATCACAGAATCAGCAAGGTTGGAACAGGCCTTGGAGATCATCAAGTCCAGCCTGTGCCCTGACACTGCCTTGTCTCTCCTGAGCCTCCTCTTCTCCAGGATGATCAGCCTCAGCTTCCTCAGCCACTCCTCACAGCACTTGTGCTCCAGACTCATCCCCAGCCTTGTTGCCCTTCTCTGGACACGCTCCAGCCCCTCCACATCCTGCCTAAATTGCGGGGCCCAGAACTGGACACAGCACTTGAGGTGCTGCCCAAGCAGTGCCGAGCACAGGGGAAGAAGCAGTGCCCTGTTCCTGCTGGCCACACCATTCCTGATCCAGTCCAGGAGCCTTTGGCCCTCTTGGCCACCTGGGCACGCTGCTGGCTCATGTCCAGCCTTCTGTCCATCAGTCCCTGCAGGTCCCTTTCTGCCTGGCTGCTGTCCAGCCACTCTGTTCCCAGCCTGTAGAGCTGCAGGGGGGTTGTTGTGACCAAAGTGCAGGACCCGGCACTTGGACTTGTTAAACCTCAGCTTGCTGGATTTGGGCCCTGGATCCAGCTTGTCCAGGGCCCTCTGCAGAGCCCTCCTACCCTCCTGCACATCCACACTCACACCCAGCTTGGTGTCATCTGCAAATTTGTTGATGCTGGACTCAATCCCCTCTTGCAGATCATCAGTGCAAACATTGAAATCCATGCTGGCTGGCTCTGATCCCTCGGCCATCCTGTGGGTGCCCTGTGATGGCACTCAAGGTGATCTGTTCCATAACCTTGCTGGGCACCCAGGTCAGGCTGACAGGCCTGGAGTTGCCCAGCTCCTCCTTCCAGCCCTTCTTGGGGATGGGCTCACATTGGCACCTCCAGTGCTCTGGGACCTCCCTGCTGAGCCAGCGCTGATGGTAAATGATGGAGAGCAGCTTGGGGAGCTCATCCACAGCTCCCTCATTCCCCTAGCATGGATCCCATCTAATCCCACACACCTGTGAGCATCTGAGTGGCTCAGCAAGTCACCAAGCGCTTCTTCCTGGATTACAGTGGGCTGTTCTGATCCTTGTCCCCATTTATCAGCTCAGGTGGGCACTTGTCCTGAGGACAAACTGTCTTCTTTTTGAAAATTGAGACAAACAAGGTGTAAATTAGCTTAGTTTTTTCCTTCTCTGTAGTTACTTTAGTTCTCTGTGTAGGAGCTGAGCTTGTGACCCCTTTAGTTAAATTCTCCACTGCATCCAATAAAGAATAGAGATTCTCCTTTTCCCTGTTTTTGCTTTAATTTTTTTTATAAAAACACTTTTTGTCTTTTACAGAAGCAGCCAGTTAAGTTCTAATAAAGCTTTCACCTCTCTAATTTTCTTTCTGCATAGCCTAACAATATCCTTAAACACTTCCTGTGTTGCCAGTCCTTTATTCTTCTAGTTCCCACAAAAGCTGCATGAGCAGCCAGGACATTTTCCTCATTAGCTCGTGTTTTGGCATGCTGGGACTGGCTGCTCCTTCCCCGTTAAGATTACTTTCTGGAAATGTGTTCGTCCTTCCTAGACTACTTCCTTTTTAAGGGGTCCCTTAAAAAAATCAGTACCTGATTTGGTACTCCCCAAATCAGCATCCTAAATAGGCCAAAGTCTGCCCTTCCTAATTCCAGTGCAGAATTTTTGTTGCTGCCCCTCCTTCTTTCACAGAACATTGAAAACTTGATTATTTCATCGTCACTGTGCCCCAGGCAGCCTCCAAACCCCACATCTGCCACCAGCCCTTCTATGTGTGTGAACAGCAGCAGACAGAGCTTTCCTTTGCAGTGGGAGTGTTACCAAAAATTCAGTAAAACAGAAAACTCCTTAACTCCACTGTAGCATTAAGAAGCAGCATTCTTTATTCAGCTGGATGCACAGGGGATAGCTCCTCCCAAAGCCATGCATGCTGAGTACAGGAGAGTTTCTGTTTATATTCTCTATTTTGCACACATATTCATTGATTGTCCTGGACTAAACACACATATGATAATCATTTCCCCAAAATCACTAACACATTTCCTTTCCCCATTTGCATGCGTTCTTCTGTCCTGGGGGTCTCTCTGATGCTCCCTGGTGCTCATGGACTCCAGTGTTCCCATGGGACTGGCTGAGCTGGCAGGACACTGAGGCTGCTGAACTTCCAGTTCCCTTCTCACACAATGGGCACTATGTGGTTTCCACAGGCCTGGGGTTGAGAACAACAAGCTCCAGGTGTCAGCTCAGCTGGTGGAGACAATTTATCATCTGGTAACAAGAGGTCACAGAGTGGGTTATGACATCACAGAGTGCCAGAGTGAGGTCATTGAGTGCCACAGAGTGCATTATGTGAGGTCATTGAGCAGCTATGACACATGAACAGCCTCTGTGACATCACAAAGCCAGCTATGACATCACAGGGCAGCAGTCTGATATCACAGAGAAGATTATGAAATCACAGAGCAGACTATGACATCACAGAGTGGGTTGTGTGAGGTCATCAAGCAGCTATGGCATAATAGACTGCCTCTGTGACATCACAGAGCCAGCTGTGACATCACAGTTCCAAGTCTGACATCATAGAGCATACTGTGATGTCACAGAGCTGGCAGTGACATCAGAGACCATCTGTGTGACATTGGAGAATATGCTATGACCTCACAGAGCAGACTGTGACATCACAGGACAGACCTCCGACATCAAAGATCAGACTACGACATCACAGATTTTCCCGTGACATCACAGATTTTGCTGTGACATTACAGGATGGCAATGTGACATCACAGAGGGGATTGTGGCATCAGAGAGCAGATCTGTGACATTAGGGAATGGGCTGTGACATCAGAGAGCAGGCTGTGACATCACAGAGTTGGCTGTAACCAGCTGTGACCAACCAGCAGAGACCAGCTGTGTGACATTAGAGATTGGGCTGTGACCTCACAGAGCAGGCTGTGACATCCCAGAGGGGCTGTGTGACATCCCAGAGGGGCTGTGTCAGGTCACTGGGTTGGTCACTCTGCCCCAGCTTCCCCTCACAGTTTCTCCCAACAAGTCCAATGCTGTTCATGCCCAGCAGGGTCCCTGTCCCCAGGGATCCCCCCAGCCCACCTGGAGCCACAGCCTCCACCAAAGGATGTTCCACAGGATCCACCCCAGAGCCTGACAGGGGACAAGGGGGCAGGGCTGTGTGACCAGGACATCAAGGACGGGGATTATCCAGGTCACTGTGGCCTGGGTTGAGTTGCCCAGGGCAGGAAAGATGTCTGGCAGCTGGAGCAGGCTCTGGGAAGGGCCTCCAAGGTGGGGCTGGAGCCCTTGGGCTGTGGGCAGAGGCTGAGGGAGCTGGGCTGGTCCAGCCTGGAGCAGGGAAGGCTGAGGGGCTCCTCATGCCAGCCTGGCAGTGCCAGCCAGGAGGGGATGGAGAACACAGAGCCAGGCTCTTCACCAGGGGGATGGTGGGAGACAAAAGCCAATGAGAAGATGGGGAAAGAGGGGAGATCAGCCAGGACAGGAGGAGTTGAAATGAGTCAGGCTGCCTTCAGCATTTCTTCAGCATCAAAAGAACCTGACCGCCCTTTTCCACCCACCACTGACAGCTTTGCAAATCAGGAACTGTTGGAGCTCTTTTGCCCCTACTTCAGGACGAGCATCCTGATACAAGAACTTAATTGTGTTTATATCTATCACAGAACCACATTTGTCTGACATTAATTTTAGTATGGAAATCACCTGTGGATGGTGTCCTCACCAGATACTTCTGGGATGTTGCACATAGCTCAGGGAACAGCGTGATTGTTATTAAATTGTGTCCTTTTCAACCATGGTCTGTTGGCCATGAAGAGAAACTTTCTGTGCCTCTGAGTCTCATCTCACCAGTTCCTGACCCCCAAAGGACACAAACCTGATGAGTTGTGGTTCCCACTCCAGTGGTGGCACCTGCACCTCCCTCTATTTCCAGAGCAGAGCTCCCTTGTCCCAGAAAGTCTCTGACAATGCAGAGATGAAGGAAACAGGACAGGCCTTTTGGATCAGGGGCAGAGCACAGCCAGGGATTTGGGGTGGTTGTGAGCCCAGGGCAGGACCCGGCCCTTGGCCTTGGTGAACCTCATCCCATTGTCCATGGCCCATGGATGGCTCCAGCCTGTCCAGATCCCTCTGCAGAGCTTCCTGCCCCTCCAGCACAGCCACACTGCCACCCAGCTTGGGCTCACCTGGGAACGGACTGAGGGTGCCCTCGATGGCCTCATCCAGATCAGCAATAAAGAGATTGAACTGACCGGGCCCCAGCCCTGAGCCCTGGGGACACCCTGGATGTGACTCCATTCCTCAGAGGCTCTGAGTGCCAGGGATCGAATGAGGGAAATGGTGGTGTGATAAATGAATATGATTCATGCTAACAACTGTAACTATATCGATATTTTAGAAAAAAGTAATAGAGGAAAAGAATATGTAATTAGTGTCACAAAACAGATGTTTTCAGATGTTCATGAGATTATAGGATCCAGGATGTAGATTGTAATAAGTAACATCCCAAAACAGAGTAGGCCTTGGGATAATTAGAGAATCAACCTTGAAATAAACAGAATTGAAATGATTCCAGGTGCCTATGAAATAAAAAGGCTTTATTTTGGAATATAATGCTGGCTTCTATAACACACGACTTGGGGCGCATCTGCAACATGTGGGGTTGTTCAAAGAATAGTGACGATGAGGAGGAGCCTCCATTGGATTGACCATCAAAGAGCCAAAAGACCCCTTAGCAACAGTGGGAGCATGAACTGTGCAGTACAGTGACATAGATTACAAGAATCAAAAACAGGAAGAGATTTATGGGAAAATATTGATGAATCTGTATTAGCATACAGTATATAAATATGTGTTTGGATTCCTGTGCTTTTTGTACAGGAGGGTGAGAGAAACCCTCCCCATATCCTGATTGATCAGTTTTGCTTATGCTTTATCAGAACCACTGAGAAATTTTTTTGTATCTGTTTGACTTTATTTGATTGTAGTATTTTACAAAAAATTGCTGCTCAATTAAAATTGCTACTAATATCAACATGGTTGTTTATTGAATTAGAATGTAGAAATTCTTTTGTAACAGTGGGAAAGAGGAAGGGACAAAGATTTATTGATAGCAATAAAAGGTGTGTATTTTCATATCTATTCTGACAGCATTAGAAGGTGCTTGGGGTCAGTATAAACTGGACATTGCTGATACCAATCTATAAAGAGGAAAAGATAACAAGATAAAACGATTCTCTCCTAATTGTTTTCACTACAGTATATTCACTTTGCATACACTTCAGAAGTCTGTCTAATTAAGCACAAAAGAATTTAGAACTTAAATTATTCTCAGGGGCTTTTCTTGTTTGGGCATTTTGAACAAATGTTTATGAGCCTTTGTCATTGTGAATTCCTGAACTGAAGAGCTCCAGAAAGAAGAGGCCTCTGGAGTAAAAAAATTCATCAGCAACGTCCAAGTGGCTGAGGATCCATCCCCATCAGAGCAGCAATGAACAGAAATGGGCACAGCTTGGTGACTGCCCCAGCTTTGGCATGGGCCTTGGGCGTGGAGCAGGAGCAGCTCTTCAGGGCCCCAAGGCTGGGGCTCTTATGCTACCCTGGGCAGATGGGATGGCAGCAGGGGCTGCAGAGCTCTCAGCACCTCAGCCCGACAGGGAGCAGGGCAGCCAGGGAGCCTCCTTTGGCCTTGGCCAAGCACCTTCCCCCATGGTTGGGGCTGAGTCCTGTGGCAGCTGTAGCTGCTGCTGTGCCAGGGGCTGAGGCCGTGGAGCAGGGCCCAGAGCAGCCTGGCCTGAGCAGAGCTGTGGGGTCAGAGCCAGCTGGGCTGGGCTGGGGAGAGGCCCTTGGTGCTGCCCAGAGCTCAGGGCAGCTGGCAGAGCTTGCAGGGAGCTGGGCTGGGCTCAGAGAGCCTGGCCCAGAAACTATCAGTGTCCATCTCAGCCTGGCTGAGCGTGCAGGGGCAGGACTCAGGCCAAGCCTTTGTGGGGCAGGGCCAAGCCTGTGCAAGGCATTGCAAACAGGCAAGTGGCCCAGAGAGGAGGCTGCTCTGTGCCCTTGGTGGCATGGACAGAGCAGGGAGGGGGCCCAGGACATTGTCAGTGCCAGCCTCTGTCCACATGTGTTGGCAGCCCTGGCTGCTGAGCCCAGCTTTGGCCTGGGCTGAGTTTGGCTGTGGCCCAGCTCCATCCTCCTGCGGGGCTCAGGGCCTGTTCCCGGCCACGGCCAGCCCTGGCTGCCTCTCTGCTGGCCCAGAGGCCGGCAGAGCCCGGGGCAGGGCTGTCTGTGCAGCCCCACAGGTGCCAGGGGCTCTGCAGGAGCTGGCAGAGGCTGCCCAGCAGGGAGGCCATGGGGCACAGAGCCCCAAGGCTGCTGTGGGTACCACGGCACAGGGGCCGTTCCCAGCTGCAATGCTCCTGGCCTGGGCTGGGCCTGCACAGGGGCTGGGCCTGCACAGGGCCACGAAGGGGCCACGCAGCCACTGCCGGGGCTGACAGCAAGGCCAGGCACACACAAGCAATTGCTGAGCATGGCCTGCGCTGGCCAGGCCTGACTGTGCCAAAGGCAGAGCTCAGCTGCCCTTGGGGGCTGCAGCAACAGTGCAGAGCCCAAAGAGCCTCCATTGCTGTGCTGGAGACCAAGGCTGCAGGAGGGAAATGCAGGGCTGCTGTGGAATGGGGAGGGCATTGAATTCCAGCACACACCGCAGCTCTCTGATGATCCCAGCACCATGCTGGGCCCTGTTTCAGACTGGAACAGAGCAGATGTTGGTGGGACATGAGCCCTGCAGGGCTGTCAGGGACCTGCAGCTCTAAAGGTGCTCTGCTCTTCCTCAGGTGCTCTCGAAGAGATCCAACTCCAGCTGGGCACCTCAGGGCACAACTGGCACAACCTGTTCACGGGCACACAACTGATGTCTGCTTGGAAAGTGGCACAGGTGGTAATACCTGTTAGTTTCACAGAATCACAGAATCACAGAATTTCTAGGCTGGAAGAGACCTTTAAGATCATCGAGTCCAACCCATGTTCTAACACCTCAACTAGATCATGGCACCAAGTGCCACATCCAGTCTTCCCTTAAACACATCGAGGGATGGTGGCTCCATCAGCTCCCTGAGTAGATGATTCCAGTATTTGACCACTCTTTCTGTGAAAAACTTCCTCCCTAATTCTAGCCTATATCTCCCTTGGCGCAGCTTGAGACTGTGTCCTCTTGTTCTGTCTGTTCTTGCCTAGAGAAAGAGACTGACCCCCAGCTCACCACAGCCATCCTTCAGGAAGTTGAAGAGGGTGATAAGGTCACCTCTGAATCTCCTTTTCTCCAGGCTGAACAACCCCAGCTCCCTCAGTCTTTCTTCATATGGCTTGTGTTCCAAGCCCCTCACCAGCCTCGTTGCTCTCCTTTGGACACGCTCAAGCATCTCAACGTCCCTCCTAAACTGAGGGGCCCAGAACTGGGCGCAATACTCAAGATGTGGCCTCACCAGTGCCATGTACAGGGGAAGAACGACCTCCCTGCTCCTGCCGGCCACACTATTCCTGATGCTGGCCAGGATGCCTTTGGCCTTCCTGGCCACCTGGGCACTCTGCTGGCTCATGTTCAGCCGACAGTCAACCAGCAACCCCAGGTCCCTTCCCACCTGAGCACTGTCCAGCCACACGGTCCCCAGCCTTTAATGTTGCAGGGCATTATTGTGGCCAAAGTGCAGGACTTGGCACTTGGACTTATTGAACCTCATCCCATTAGATTCTGCCCATCCATCCAACCATTCCAAGTCCCTCTGCAAAGCCCTTCGTCCTTTTAACAGATCGACACACTTTCCCAGCTTAGTGTCATCTGCAAATTTGCTAACGAAAGACTCTAATTTCATGACATACAAACAAATCTTTATTATCTGGGTCATATGAGTACTTTTAAGAATTGGCAGAGTTTTCCCACCAGGAACAGGAATTTCCTCAAGGTGTACTGATGGCAGGAGGAAAAATACTGATCTTCCTTTCTACGGGTGTCACCAATATTCTGTTTATTACTTCATCTCCCTTTTCCTTCAGGTGTTTTCAGCTCTTCTGTTGAAATGGCCATGTCTAAGGACATCTCTTCTTTTACAGCAGGTGGATCTATGTACTTCTACTGCTCTCTGATTTCCTCCTCTAGATGCTCTCTGGTCAGTCAGGTGCCTCTCAACAGACTGGCTTCATGCTTTGAGCTGGAAGAAATTGCCCAATAATTCTGAAGTTCAAATAAATATATAATAAATATCATTTTAATTGTGTTTTTATCTATCACAGAATTACCTTATGCCTTGTTTAAAACTGTTGCTGTACAGAAATCCCTTGGGGATGGGGGACATGTCAGAGTCTGCAGAGACATCACAGAGAGCTGTGATGATTATTAAACTGTTCAAATGTCCAGCTTGTGTTTGTTGGCAAGAAACCTTTCTGTGCCTCTGAGTGTCACCAGCACCTGACCCGAAAGGACACAAACCTGATGAGTTGTGGTTCCCACTGCAGGGGCTGCACTTGGACCTTGGCTCTGCACAGGAAAGCTCTTCATCCCCTTTCTCTCTTTTCGTCCATCTGGGAATGTAGAGGGCCCCTGACTTCAGTGTGTGACTCGTGTGTGCAAAGAGCAAATCTGGGCAGAATCGGGGCAGGGAGGGTTTGCAGGGATATTGGGATCTGTGCTGGGCACAGAAGGTGTTTTCCATTGCTCTGAGACTGTCTGCTGTGGAAAGTGGATTTAATATCCAGCAGAGGAATGACTTTTGCCTTTGATGGTGCTAAGCCTTCCCTTGGCTTTGTTGGCTGACAAGAAGTGAGCATCCCTCTGTGTCTTGGGCAGCTCCTTCTCCAAGGAAAGCAGGTGGGAGTTGGAGCCAAGGAGCTGAAAGCTGCAGGTGCAGCCTGGGCTGGAGCTCAGATTTGCACAAGGCTGCTCTGAGTGCCACGGCTTGGATGGGGAAAATGGTGGGGTGGGGGTAGGGACAGAGTCTGATTGAAGTCATGAAGGGTCTTGATTTTTATATCTATTCAAACTGCATGAGGAGGTGCCTGGATTCAGTGTCAATTGGAGATTGCTATTTACAGAGGAAACAAGAAAAACCTAAACAGGACCTAAAAAATCTTTTCTCACTGTCTTTTAAAATAGATCATATTCAGTTGAATGCACTTCTGAAATCTCTCTTATTAACCACACAAGATTTAGAAACTGAAGTCAAATTATCCCCAGAGGCTTGGCTTGTTTAGCTGTTCTGAATGTTAATGAGCCCTGGGACACTGAATTCCTGCACTGAAGAGCTGAAGGCTGAACAAGCTTCTGGAGCAGGAAAATTCAGCAGCAGCCTCCAAGGTGCTGAGGATGTCAGCAGCCCCCACTGAGGCCATCCCTGCCCAGAGACCGTGGGGGAATGGGCATACAAGGAGAGCGTCCCTGGGGCTGGGGCAGCACAACTCAGAGGCACCAGCGGCTCCAGCTGGACAATGGAGTGTGGAATGTGGCTGGGAAAGCCCTGCCTGGGCTGGGCCAAGCAGGACACACAAGCCCTGCTCCCATTCCCCAAACAATTCTCTCAAACCAGGTGCCCTTGATGCCTCAGGCTCTCCCTGGCACAGCTCCCAGCACGGCACTCTGCCCTTGTGCCCGAGCCCTTCCCTGTGCTGGGGCTAGCCTGGGGCTTTTCCTGCAGCGGGACCTGCCCTGCTCATGGCACAGGAAAGGCAGTTCCTGCTGGAGCAGGAGGCTCTGCCTGCAATGGGCTCCAACAACCCCAGCAAGGCCCTGTTTGCAAAGCCCCCAGTGGGAAATGAAGGAGGGGTGTCACACTGCTTTTGGGGTGAATCATGCTGAAACCAGCCTGACTCCTCCATCCCAAATTTCAGATTCCTCAGAGGGAATTGAAGCGGTGGCAGAGGTGGAAAAATCCCCAGAGAAAGGAACAACCAAGTGACACCACTGAGAGCTTCTGCAGAGCTGCTGAGCTGGCCCAGCCTGGGCACATCTGACTGACAGGGCAGAACCTCAGACTGGAAAAGCCACATCCCAAATATTAATGGCAGCATCTCCTGACATTTCCCTTCTTGGGGGAGGTGGGGATTCCTCCCTGCAGTGGGGACACCCCTCAAGGTCACTGCTCCTGGCTGAGCCAAAGGGACTTGCCCACAGTCAATGGTCTGCAGGAGTGACATCAATCTCTGATTAATTACAGATTTTGCTTTAATACAGTTGCTTTGAAATAATTTCTTAGTGCTCTATATAATATATTATACATCTCTTACATCATGGTTAAATATTTCTGATTTAGACTATTTTCTCTAATAATTACCATAATAGATAATACATATTTACATAAATATATCTGGTTTGCCATCCCTAATCCTGTGGGACAAATTCTACAAAGGTTTGTTTCCCGCTTTATAATTCTTTACACAAAAATTCTTGAAAAGTCTGCAGCTGGGATTGGAAACAGCTGCTCCCGTGTGGCTCTCCCAGAAGGAGTTTAGAAAGCCTGGACATCCCTGGGGGTATTTGGGGCTGATTTCTGCACCTCGTGACCCAACAGAAACTTCTGTAATAAACTTTGACTGAAGCTACCACTGTGCCCATGACAGGAACCCCTGTGAGTGTCTGGGACATCCCTGCTCTTTGGCAGCCTGGGGACTCCTGGGATGTCATCATGGAGCCCCCGTGAGTGCCTGTGACAGATCGGTGCCTTTGCAGCCCAAGGTCCCCCTGGGATGTCACCATGGAATGGCTGTGACTGCCTCTGACCACAGGGCTCTTTAACATCCCGAGAAAGCCCTGGGAGGTGTCCATGGAGCCCCTGTCTGTGTCTGTGACATTCCAGCTCTGGAACAGCCTGGAGACTCCTGGAAAGTTCCCATGGAACCCCTCTGAGGGCCTGTGACAAATCTGATCCTTAGCAGGCAACCATCACCAGCCTCCTGTTGTTCTGTTCAGTTTCCACAGCAACCATTACCAGGACCCTGTTGCTATGGTCAGTTTCCATGGCAACCATCCCCAGCCCCCTCTTGCTATGGTCAGTCCCTCAGCAGCTCCATGGAGATCCCATGCCAGGGGTGGTTGCCATGGACACCAGCTCAGGCCTGCAGCCAGAGCCCGTTGCCATGGCAACCATTGGCAGCCCCATCTCCAGGCTCATGGGATCCCAGAACCACAGAATTGGCTGAGCTGGGAGGGACCCATCAGGATCCTCCAGTCCAACTGCTGGCCCTGCACAGGACACCCCAACAATGCCAGCCTGGGCCTGGCAGCGCTGTCCAAACGCTGCTGCAGCTCAGAGAGCCCTGGAGCTGGGACCCTTCCCTGGGGAGCCTGGGCAGGACCCCAGCAGCCTCTGGGCAAAAACCTTTTCCTGACATCCAACCTGAGCCTGCCCTGACTCAGCTGCAGCCGTTCCCTCCACTCCTGTCCCTGGGCACCAGAGGGAAGAGGTTCCCACAGCCGCAGCCAGGGACCCGCTCCCAAGGCTGTTGCCATGGCCACCAGGGCTGGGACCAGCTGGGATGCTCGGTTTCCACAGGCTTGGTTTCAGGAATGGCATTCCCCATATTCCTGCCCCCGCTAAAACTGCACTGCCCTCGCTGCCCTCTCGCCTCCCATGGAAAGCACAAAAGGCAAAGATCCCAGGCTGGAATAAGAACAATTTATTTGGAACAGCAATGAGATAAGGAACAAACAGAAACAGAAATAATATTGATAACAGAAGGGATAAGAAAAACTGTTTACAGGGAAAACTAATATATCAACAACAGGCTCTTCCTGGCCATGCATTTCCCCTGCCTGGAAAGGACACCCTTCTCCTCAGAGGGAGAGAGAGAGAGTCCCTTTCCTGCCCCTAACAATGACCTGATGTGGGAGTGAATGTAATGACACGGCCATGGCCAGACCCTCATGTTGTTCCATCCCACATCATGTCTTTGGCAAGGGCAGGTAAAGGGACAGGTGTCTTCCCAGATGGATCACAGGGAAAATGGATCACCAGGGCTGTTCCAAATGTGGGCCCTCCAATGGGGGATGGAGCTGGAGTGGTCCCTGAAGCTGTTCCTGCATTTGTGGCATTTGCAGGGCTTCCCTTACCGGTGCCTCCGTTGGTGTCTGGTCAAGGCAGAGCTGGTGGTGAAGCTCTTCCCACACTGGGGACACTCGAAGGGCCTCTCCCCAGTGTGGATGCGCCGGTGGGTGATGAGGGTGGAGTTGTGCTTGAAGCCCTTCCCACAGTCAGGTCAGCGGAAGGGCCTCCCCTCTGTGTGAATCCGCTCATGCACGCGGAGATTTGAGCTGGAATGACACCTCTTCCCACATGTGGGGCACTCGTAAGGCCTCTCCCCAGTGTGGATGCGTCGGTGGGTGACGAGGGCGGAGCTGCAGCTGAAGCCCTTCCCACATTCCCCACATTTGTAGGGCCATTCCCCAGTGTGGGTCATCTGGTGGCTGATCAGGGTGCTGCTCTGTCTGAAGCTCTTCCCACACTCCAAGCACTTGTGGGGCTTCTCCTTATCATGAAGCTGCTCCTGGGCCCTCAGCTCCAAGATCTGGCTGAAGCTCTGTCCACCTTCCTGGCTCTGGGTAAGTATTTCCTTCTCAGAGCACTCTGGGCTGGTTTTGGAGCCCTTCTTCCTGCAGGATCTCTGGGGATTTTCCTCCCCATTAGAATTCTGCACTGTGGAGTCAATCAAAACAGCCTCTTCCATGAGGTTCTGCCAAGGAGATTTTTCCTCCCTGGTCTCCATCATCAACTTTTTGTCTTGGGAAGGAAGGAGAAGGAGAAGATGGGATTTGCCTCCATTCCAAAAGGAAGGGGAAGGAGATCCCCCCAGTGCATCCCCGGCAGGACGGTCTTGGCAGCAGGGTTGTCCTGCAGCCAGGGGCTGTGCTGGGCTGGGAGATGGAGCAGGAGAGAGGGGGAAAGGGGCACTGACTTCCTCCTCACCTGCCTGGGTATCCCAGGGCTCCTTCCTCTTCCTCGCAGCCTCCTCCTCCATCCAATCAAGGTTTGGGAATGGGAAATCCTGTTCTGGGAAGAAAACAACGGGTGCGCACATTGTCTTTTGTTCCGGGATCTGTTTTGGGCTGGGAGATGGAGCAGGAGAGAGGGGAAAATAGGAACTGACTTCCTCCTCACCTGCCTGGGTGTCCCAGGGCTCCTTCCTCTTCCTCGCAGCCTCCTCCTCCATCCAGTCAAGGTTTGGGAATGGGAAATCCTGTTCTGGCAAGAAAACAAAGGGTGTGCACATTCTCTTTTGTTCCAGGATCTGTGCTGGGCTGGGAGATGGAGCAGGAGAGAGGGGGAAAGGAGCACTGACTTCCTCCTCACCTGCCTGGGTGTCCTGGGGCTCCTTCCTCTTCCTCGCAGCCTCCTCCTCCATCCAATCAAGGTTTGGGAATGGGAAATCCTGTTCTGGGAAGAAAACAAAGGGTGCGCACATTGTCTTTTGTTCTGGTTTGAAGGCAAACCTGGGGGAGAGTCTAAGTCAGAATTACAATTTAATAAGAAAATGAAGGTCAAGGCAATGATACAGAAACACTGCCTTAAACTGACAGAGTCAGGATATAACCTGACACCCTGTTGGTCAGGGTGGTGGCTGCCGTCCCATTAAATGGTGGCTGCAGTCCTGTTAGAGTGATGAATGTGATTCTGTCAGAGCACTGATCCTGTAGAAGGGTCTGGTCTTCCTCTGAAGGTCCAGTGGTGGTTATGGAGCTCTTGTCCTCTGGTAATCCAGTAGGCAAGATGCTCCTGGTTGTAGCAAGGCTCAGCTTATATCCAGGTAGGAATGCTTGGTTCCCCCCCCTGGGCGGAGCACCCCACAATGGGATGATGGAATTTTATCAGTCCTGCAGTGACACTCAATGGCCCATTAGCAGAAGATATCTCCCCTGGAGGGCGTTATCAGGGC
This sequence comes from Zonotrichia albicollis, assembly GCF_047830755.1. Taxonomy (NCBI): domain Eukaryota; kingdom Metazoa; phylum Chordata; class Aves; order Passeriformes; family Passerellidae; genus Zonotrichia; species Zonotrichia albicollis. The sequence goes on from NC_133826.1 coordinate 42,159,486, forward strand.
TGAGTCATGGAAGAGATAAAGAACCCTGCCCCACCTGTTTATAGCAGTTGATGAAGATGGGGATTGAAAACATGCATATGGTTACATCTTTCATGGCAACCTGAAACAGTGGGGTAATCCCTGCTCAGGGGGTGAACACCACCCCCCTTACCCAAACTGGCTCAGGTGTAAAACCCCCACCCTGGGAAGGGCACACACACAGGGACAATGTCACACTTGCTCTGCTCCAGGGGAGGTCTCGGTCCCTTGTTGCTCATCTTTTCTCTTTCTCTCCATCTCTCTCTCTACCTCAGATTTACTGTTCAATAAAATTCATTTTGGATTTGGTCGCGTTAGCACCTTAACTGGGGCAGAGGCATCTCTCTGACAATTTTCCTAACCATATTGCCATATTATTTTGGCGCAGTGAGTTCAGGGCACTGTTCTCTGACCCCAAGTGCCTTTGACAACAGCATGGTTCCCTTCACTGAGGAGGTTGTGGTTCTTGCTGGAAGAACTCTTGGAAACTTGGACACAGTCTCTCCTTCCTCCTGCGGAACTTATGGGAGAAATTATGAGGAAAATGGCTTTTATGGGTGGCCAGTGTAAAGAAAATAATTTGTTGTGTTTCTTTATAAAATTGTTAAAATCACTGGAGGAAAGGGAGAAAATGTTACCAGCGAGACTGACAAGGTTCATTCATCCCACGGTGAGGAACAAAAGGCGGCTAAAAGTCCCACAAGAAGCCCAGCTCAAGTAGATAAATTTCCGAATAAGTCCTGAATTCCCAGGCTTGGGGGCTTTACCAAATGTGACAATCATTTTTCTCTTTATCCCTGTCATCTTTGTGACTGCTACACAGAGCTTTCCATTCCTTTTAATAATCTGTATTGGGCCAAATTTCCACTTTCCTGTTATTGGAACTGGCCAGCAGCTGAGCTGGAGCTGTGCAGGAAGCAATGAGTATTGGAATTGCCACATCACTGCTTGGAATGTTGGTTTATTCATATTTGGGATTTGTTTGCGCTTTCATCCCAAGTTACTTGTGGGAAGAGCAAATATTCTTCAAAGTGATTTTGCAGAGTCAAGTTTTATTTCTATCAAGTTTATTTTGTCCAGTGCACAGAGGATGCTTAAGGGGTCCCTGTGCCTCTCGCCCTGGGGGATGCTTGGGAGGGGTTTGGGGGGGTTTTTCCTGTCCCTGTCACCCCAGGCCGTTCCCCAGGGGTGTCCCTGTCCCTGTCACCCCAGGCCATTCCCCAGGGGGTCTCCATCATTCTCACCCCAGGAAATGCCTGGGGGGTCTCCCTCCCTCTCACCCCTGTGCCAGGGGGTGAGAGGGGCAGTCTCTGTCCCTCTCAGCCCAGGGGATGCTCGGGGGTCTCTGTCTCCTCACCCTGGGGGACACTCGGGGGGTCTCCATCCCTCTGGCCTCAGGCAACGCCTGTGCAGGACTGGGGACCAGGGGCTCTGTGTCCCTCTCACCGCTGAGGGTGCTCGGGGCTGGGGGGGCTCTCTGACCTTCTCACACCTGGGGAGGCCGGGGGGGTCTCTGTCCCTCTCAGCCCTGCTGTGACCCCACCCAAACATCATCGGGGTCAGAGGGACAGAGACACCCCCAAACCCCCAGAAGGGCTGAACCTGGGATTTGGTTTGGGGCTGAGGATTTAGGAAGGGGCTGGAATTGGGGCTGGGCTTGGAGTTGGGGATGAGATTGGATTAGAGCTGGGATTGGGGTTAGGGCTAGACATGGGATTGACTTTCGGGCTGGGGTTGGGATAGATGAGCTTGGGACTGGGATGAGAATAATACAGACCTGAGTGTGTCTAAACATGGAGTGAGACTGAGACCAGAATTGGGGTCAGGTTTGGGATTGAGCTCACCCAGAGTAGGACAGGGGGGATGTCACATCGGGAAGGTTTGGGGAAAATCCTGGTTGGGGGAAAAACAAGGTGTTAATGCCTTGGGTTGGGGATTCCTCCCACCCAAGTCTATCTCTAGAAGTCACCTGCTGTGCATAAAAACCTCCAAAAATCAAGAGTGAATGAAAAAAAAACCACAAGGAGTTTCCCATTTCCAGTCTCATCCCTCTGGGGTTCTGGTGGTCCCCTCTCTCAGGGCTGCTGGGGATCCCATGGGTCCTGTGGATTCCCCCCATCCAGGGTCCTGCTTTTGGATTCTATGAGGTTCTGAGGTCCCAAGGTCCCCCTCTCCAGCCTCCCCTCAATCCAGGCACTCAGGGTTCCCCATTCTTTCCACCACCCTGTCCTGGTTTAGGGCAAATTTGGTTGAAACCCTCCAAAAGCAGTTTCCTCTAGAATGCCGATTCAGCAGCCCCACCCTCAGCCAGTCCGGGAAAATATTTCCGGGGAGAAAATTCTAAAAAAACTTTATTTTACAGGCAAAGCATTCACCAGCACAAAAATTGAACAATATTAAGCAATAAAACCTCCTGCTGCTCAAAAATAGATGACAAACTCCGAAAGTCGCTCCTTTGGTTGTAGCTAGGCCCACTCAGTGTCTTATCAGTGTCTTATCAGTGTCTTATCAGTCACTTATCAGTCTATTATCAGTCCGTCCAGCACTGGAAATGCCTCGGCCCAGGTCCATCTCAGTGGGCCTCAGGCGGGACCTGCCGGTGGTGTTCTGGTTGTTCAGTCCAGAGCAGGTTTAAACAGCTCCAAAGAAAAAGAAAAATCAAAGTCCAGGAAACTTCTTTGCCTCAGAGACCTAAAAACTGACTAAAAGCAAAGGAGAGCTCTGTCCTGCTGTCTGTCCATCCAGGAGCTGGAATGTAGAGGAGTGAGTGCAGTTTCTGAAAACAAACTGCAGCTTCTTCCTCCTCCTCTTCACTCTCAGAACCAGCCTTAAAGGTGCAGAACTCATTTCTGGGATAAACGGACCGATGGGGGTACGAACATCATGAAGTCACCCCAGGACACACCTGTCAGGGTCAGGGGGTCCCGTCCCCGCCTCATCTCCGGGCTGCCGGGGGTGCCCCAGCTCCGGTATTGACCCTTCGCCTCTCCCCGCCCCGGGGGTCCCCCATTCCACAGCTCCGGCTCCCGTCGGTACCGGGCCATCCCCACGTGGACCCCCCGGGACCCTCCCGAGGGGCGATCGCGGCTCCTCTCCCCCCGAAAAAGCTCCTCTTAGGGAGCCCGGAGATATCCGGGGCTCGAGTCCGGGATCTGTCGGCTCCGAACACTATCCAAAAAATCCTCCCGGAGACCCCTGGCCGGAGCCGGGGCGAGCTCGGCCTCCGCCCTCCCCTGCGGCTCGGGGCTGGGGGCGATGCTCCCGGGGCAGGGGGTGCTCCAGGCTCGGCGTGCGGGCGCTGCGAGCGCCGCGATTCTCCCGCTGCTGCTCCTCCTGTCCCTCCTCTTCCTCCCGCATTTCCTCCGCTCCCAGCCCGGGCCCCCCTTTCCCACCGCTCTGCCCCGCGGCCCCGCAGCACAGGCTGCTGGGTGGGGGAGCCCCCGATCGGCCCCAGGGCTGGGCAGGGGGCTCGGGGGGCTCGGGGACCCCCCCTGGGCGGATCCGTCCCCCCGGCCGGAGCCCCACATTCCGCTCCGGGACAGCCGGGCTCTGCGGGTCCGCCTGGCAACCGGTGAGTCATCGGCGAGAAAAGCTCTGCTTGGCTGGAAATTGGTTAGCGCCTCTTCTGATTGGCTGGAATTGTGAAAGGCGCTGCGCCCTGCCGGTGTCCGTGGGAGCTGCGGAGTCCAGGCGGGAGCCTTTTCCTGTTTCTTTCTGTTCTCTCAGACCTCTTCCCGATTTCTTTCTCTCCCTTTCTCCTCCCCATTTCTTGTTCCGTTCAGTCCACGCTCAATAATCGTCGGTTGCGTTCCCACGCTCTCATTCGCTCCTTCACTGGGGCAGAGGCGTCTCTCCCTCGCGGGGTCGTAATCCATGGGCAGGGTCCCTTCCCATCCCAGTCCTTCCAGGACTCGCTTCTATTTCCTCCCTCCCTCTGCTTCCAGAGGGGAAGGTGCTGGAAAATGTCCATCAAAGCCACCTTTGCTGTGTGCTCTGGGAGCCCACAGAGCTGCTGGATCTTCTTCCCTTGGGAGAGAAGCTCCTTGGGAGGCACGGCAGGAGCAGCACCCTGGGAGCCTTGGGAATGCCCCTCTGGGATCCACGGCACACACTGCCAGGGTCTGGAATTCCATTTCTCAGCTATGAAAAGATGTTCCTGCCCTTGAGGGCAAAGCTGTCAAGAAGGAGCCAAAAGCCAAGTGGAGCAAGATCTTACAGTGGCATTTCACTGCCAGCCTTCCTAACTTCACCCATGGCTGCTGTAGCTCCTGAAATGGGAATTAAATCCGGGCACGGTCTTTGGTGTGAGCTGCCCTGGGTCAAGGGAGACACTGACAGAGAAACAGAGCAGGGGAAGAGAGGCAGGAGAGAAAGGAGGGCACAAACACAATCAGCTGAGAAGGTGGCACTCTGAAGACAGACCAGAACTGACTGAAAAGGAATATAACAGAAAGGAATAATTTTGCATCTTTTAGTTACTATCAAAATACAATTTCTTCCCCTTCTCACAAACCTCTTGCTTGTGTCATTCAGCAGGGCTGTCAAAAAGTCCTTAACTCTGGGTGGATGTTCCAGGCTGCAGCCACAAGGAAAGAGGGAATGGGGATTTTCCTGCTCCTGGGGAGTTTGACATCCTCTGCTGAGGAAAGGAGGAGGCACCAGAAGAAAAGGGCAGCTGGGCTTCACCCTTCCACAGGAAAAACGGGATGGGGGAATCTCTCATCCTGTCTGCTGCTGCTCCCACAGGGATGTGAGGGCTGATCCCAGAGCCCCAGTGGTCACAGTCAGGGCTGCCCTCAGGGAATGCTCACCTGGTATGGAGGGGCAGCGTGGGAGCACCTGGATCTTGGAGCACCCAGCTGCCCCCCATGTTTGGAGGTGCCTGAGGAGGGCTGGGATGATGCCAGGGACATCCTGCAGTGACATCCCCTCTGTCCCGCTCTGGGTGAGCTCAGTCCCAAACCTGACCCTGACCCTGGTCTCAGTCTCACTCCATGTTTAGACACACTCACAGTTCTGTATTTAATCACATTCCAATTCCAAACTTGTCTAGCCCCAGACCTAAATCCAACCCCAGCCCGAAAGCCAATCCCATGTCTCGCCTTAACCCCCATCCAAGCTCTAATCCAAATCTCAGCCCCAACTCCAATCCCAGCCCCAATTCCAGCCCCTTCCTAAATCCTCAGCCCCAAACCAAATCCCAGGTTCGGCTCTTCTGGGGGTTTGGGGGTGTCTCTGTCCCTCTGACCCCGATGATGTTTGGGTGGGGTCACAGCAGGGCTGAGAGGGACAGAGACCCCCCCGGCCTCCCCAGATGTGAGAAGGTGGGAGAGCCCCCCCAGCCCCTCCCAAGCATCCCCCAGGGTGAGAGGCACAGAGACCCCTTGAGCATCCCCTGGGCACTGGACAAAATAAACTTGGCAGAAATCAAACTTTATCCTCCATAAAATACCTTAATGAATATTTGATATCCCATAAGTCACATATGATGAAAAAACAAAAATCCCAAACACGAATAAACTGACAATAGAAGCAATTCTGTTGCAATTCCAAGTTACATTGGTTCCTGAATAGCTACAGCTCAGCTGCTGGCGGGTTCCAATAAAAGCAAAGTGCAAATTTGGCCCAATATAAATATTATTAAAAGGAAGGGGCAACTCAGTGTAGCTGTCAAAAAGATGACAGGAATGAAGAGAATAATGATTCTCACATTTGATAAAGCCCCCAAGCCTGTGAATTCTGGAGTTATTTGGGAATTTATCTACTTGAGCTGGGCTTCTTGTGGGACTTTCAGCAGCCCCTTATGTTCTTCACCTTGGAGTGAATGAACCTTGTCAGTCTCGCTGGTAACATTTTCTCCCTTTCCTCCAGTGATTTTAACAAACTTTTCAAGGAAGGACAAGAAAATATTTTCTTTTTCACTGGCCACTCACAACAGCCATTTTCCTCATCATTTCTCCCATAAGTTCCCCGGGAAGAAGGAGGGACTGTGTCCAAGTTTCCAAGAGTTCTTCCAGAAAGAACCACAACCTCCTCAGAGAAGGGAACCATGCTGTTGTCAAAGGCACTTGGAGTCAGACAACAGTGCCCTGAATTCACTGTGCCAAAATAATGTCACAGTCTGGTTACTCAAATTTTTATAGAGATTCCTCTGCCCAATTAAGGTGCTAATGAGGCCACATCCAAAGTGTATTTTATTGAACAGTAAATGTGAGGTAGAGAGAGAGATGGAAAGAAAGAGAAAAGAGGAGAGAGGAAGGGAGTGACAGAGACAGAGACCTCCCCTGGAGCAGGGCAAGTGTGTCATTGTCCCTGTGTGTGTGCCCTTCCCAGGGAGGGGGTTTTACACCTGAGCCAGTTTGGGTAAGGGGGGTGGTGTTCACCCCCTGAGCAGGGATTACCCCACTGTTTCAGGTTGCCATGCAAGATGTAACCACATGCATGTTTTCAATCACCATCTCCATAAACTGCTATAAACAGGTGGGGCAGTGTTCTTTATCTCTTCCATGACTCACCCCTGATAATGCCCTCCAGGGGAGATATCTTCTGTGAATGGGTCATTGAGTGTCACTGCAGGACTGATAAAATTCCATCATCCCATTGTGGGATGCTGTGCCCAGGGGGAGGATCCAAGCATTTCTGCCTGGATATAAGCTGAGCCTTGCTACAACCAGGAGCATCTTGCCTACTGGATTCCCAGAGGATAAGAGCTCCATAACCACCACTGGACTTTCAGAGGAAGACCAGACCCTTCTACAGGATTCCTGCTCTGACAGAATCACGTTCATCACTCCAACAGGACTACAGCCACCATTTAATGGGACGGCAGCCACCACCCTGACCAACAGGGTGTCAGGTTATATCCTGACTCTGTCAGTTTAAGGCAGGGTTTCTTTATCATTGCCTTGATCTTCATTTTGGTATTTAATTGCAATTCTGGTTTAGATGTTCCCCATGCTTGCATTTAAACCAGTACAAATCTCAATGTGCTCATCTCTTGTTATTCTGCCAAAACAGGATTTCCCATCCCCAAACCATTGCCAGATGGAAAAGGAGGCTGTGAGGAACAGGAAGGATGCCCAGGACACCCAGGATGGTGAGGAGAAAGTCAGTGCCCCTTTCCCCCTCTCTCCTGCTCCATCTCCCAGCACAGCATGGCCGCTGGCTGCAGGACAACCCCGCTGCCAACACCATCCTATCGGGGATGCACTGGTGGGATCTCCTTCCCCTTCCCTGTGGCACGGGGGCAAATCCCATCCTTTCCTTGTCCTTCCTTCCCCAGGGAAGGAGCTGAGGATGGAGACCAGGGAGGAAAAATCTGCATGGCAGAACCTTGTGAAAGAGGCCGGTTTGAGTGATTCTAGTGCACAGGTATTGGAATATGAATCCCAATATAACCAGTTAGATGGTGCCTGGGCCAGTTCTGACCCTCGCCGCTGGGCCAAAGGCGGCACTGTGGTGCTTTACCCCAGAGATACCTTGGCTGCTGGAGAGAGCTGCGGGGCACAGACGCAAGTCCAGGCTTGTCAGGACTCCGTTTACCTCAGGAGAGAGCTTCTGGCGATGGTGAAGAGAAGGAAGGAGTGGATTCTGCTGGAGGGTTATATCCAGATGTTTATTCCACGGGTACAGAGGTCTGAGCCGGGGCAATTCCTCCAACAGAATGAAGGCCGCATGGTCTGATTAGCTTTTTAAGCTCCGGGCAGGGGAAGGGGAGGGGACAGGTGAGCCACCAACCAGGTGAAGGGGCAGGGTCTCAAGGGACTAGGGACACCTATACGGGCCAACGTCCCCCAGGCCTGAGGGACCAATCACACGACACCTTGTTGGAATACTCAGCAAGGGGGCGAGGGGGAAGGGAGAGGGTAAACAGGACATTGCAACACACCACAACACACAGGAATCCAACAGGGAAGAAAAACCTCAGACATCCCCCATGAGGAGGGGCTCCAAACCCAGCCCAGGGTGCGCTGAGGAGGAAAGACCCACCCTGAGCCAGGAGGGTGGGCAGAGCTTCAACCAGAGTTCTGAGCTGGTGGCCCATGAGCAGCTTCATGATGGGGAGAAGCCCCACAAGTGCTTGCAGTGTGGGAAGAGCTTCAGCCAGCGCAGCACCCTGATCAGCCACCAACGCATCTACACTGGGGAATGGCCCTACAAATGTGGGGAATGTGGGAAGGGCTTCAGCTACAGGTCAGAACTCACCAGGCACCAGCGCATCCACACTGGGGAGAGGCCCTACCAGTGCCCCACATGTAGGAAGAGGTTTCAGACCAGCTCAAATCTCCGTCTGCATGAGCGGATTCACAGAGTGGAGAGGCTCTTCCGCTGCCCTGAATGCAGGATGGCCTTCAAGAAAAAGTCCCACTTCATCACCCACCGGCGCATCCACACTGGGGAGAGGCCCTACGAGTGTCCCCAGTGTGGGAAGAGCTTCACACAGAGCTCTCACTTGACCCTACACCAATGGAGGCACCGGTAAGGGAAGCCCTGCAAATGCCACAAATGCAGGAACAGCTTCATGCACCACTCCAGCTTCATCCCTCATTGGAGAGCCCACATTGGGAAGAGCCATGGGGATCCATTTTCCCTGTGATCCATCTGGGAAGACACCTGTCCCTTTACCTGCCCTTGCCAAAGACATGATGTGGGATGGAAGAACATGAGGGTCTGGCCATGGCCGTGTCATTACATTTACTCCCACCTCAGGTCATTGTTAGGGGCAGGAAAGGGACTCTCTCTCTCTCTCCCTCTGAGGAGAAGGATGTCCTTTCCAGGCATGGCCAGGAAGAGCCTGTTGTTGATGTATTAGTTTTCCCTGTAAACAGTTTTTCTTATCCCTTCTGTTATCAATATTATTTCTGTTTCTGTTTGTTCCCTATCTCATTGCTGTTCCCAATAAATTGTTTTTATCCCAACCTGGGATCTTTGCCTTTTGTGCTTTCCATGGGAGGCAGAAGGGCAGCGAGGGCAGTGCGGTTTTAGCAGGAGCAGGAAATTAGGGAAACCCATTCCTGAATCCCAGCCCGTGGAAACCGAGCATCCCAGCCGGTCCCAGCCCTGGTGGCCATGGCAACAGCCTTGGGAGCGGGTCCCTGGCTGGGGCTGTGGGAACCTCTTCCCTCTGGTGCCCAGGGACAGGAGTGGAGGGAACGGCTGCAGCTGAATCGGCACAGGCTCAGGTTGGATGTCAGGAAAAGGTTTTTGCCCAGAGGCTGCTGGGGCCCTGCCCAGGCTCCCCAGGGAAGGGTCCCAGCTCCAGGGCTCTCTGAGCTGCAGCAGCGTTTGGACAGCGCTTCCAGGCCCAGGCTGGCATTGTTGGGGTGTCCTGTGCAGGGCCAGCAGTTGGACTGGAGGATCCTGATGGGTCCCTCCCAGCTCAGCCAATTCTGTGGTTCTGGGATCCCATGAGCCTGGGGATGGGGCTGCCAATGGTTGCCATTGCAACTGGGTCTGGCTGCAGGCCTGAGCTGGTGTCCATGGCAACCACCATGGGGTCTCAATGCAGCTGCCAAAGGACTGACCATAGCAACAGGGGGCTGGGGATGGTTGCTATGGAAACTGACCATAGCAACAGGGGGGCTGGTAATGGTCACTGTGGAAACTGAACAGAACAACAGGAGGCTGGTGATGGTTGCCTGCTAAGGATCAGATTTGTCACAGGCCTTCAGAGGTGTTCCATGGGAACTTTCCAAGAGTCTCTATCCTGCTCCAGAGCTGGAATGTCACAGGCACAGACAGGGGCTCCATGGACACCTCCCAGGGCTTTCTGGGGATGGTAAAGAGCCCTGTGGTCAGAGGCAGTCACAGCCATTCCGTGGTGACATCCCAGGGAACCTTGGGCTGCAAAGGCACCGATCTGTCACAGGCACTCACGGGGGCTCCACGGTGACATCCCAGGAGTCCCCAGGCTGCCAAAGAGCCGGGATGTCCCAGACACTCACAGGGGTTCCTGTCATGGGCACAGTGGAAGCTTCAGTCAAAGTTTATTACAGAAGTTCCTGTTGGGTCACGAGGTGCAGAAAGGAGCCCCAATAGCCCCCACAGATCCCCAAATACCCCCAAGGATGTCCAGGCTTTCTAAACTCCTTCTGGGAGAGCCACATTGGAGCAGCTGTTTCCAATCCCAGGTGCAGACTTTTCAAGAGTTTGTGTGTAAAGAATTATAAAGTGGGAAATAAACCTTTGTAGAATTTGTCCCACAGGATTAGGGATGGCAAACCAGATATATTTATGTAAATATGTATTATCTATTATGGTAATTATTAGAGAAAATAGTCTAAATCAGAAATATTTAACCATGATGTAAGAGATGTATAATATATTATATAGAGCACTAAGAAATTATTTCAAAGCAACTGTATTAAAGCAAAATCTGTAATTAATCAGAGATTGATGTCACTCCTGCAGACCATTGACTGTGGGCAAGTCCCTTTGGCTCAGCCAGGAGCAGTGACCTTGAGGGGTGTCCCCACTGCAGGGAGGAATCCCCACCTCCCCCAAGAAGGGAAATGTCAGGAGATGCTGCCATTAATATTTGGGATGTGGCTTTTCCAGTCTGAGGTGCTGCCCTGTCAGTCAGATGTGCCCAGGCTGAGCCAGCTCAGCAGCTCTGCAGAAGCTCTCAGTGGTGTCACTTGGTTGTTCCTTTCTCTGGGGATTTTTCCACCTCTGCCACAGCTTCAATTCCCTCTGAGGAAACTGAAATTTGGGATGGAGGAGTCAGGCTGGTTTCAGCATGATTCACCCCAAAAGCAGCGTGATCCCCTCCTTCATTTCCCACTGGGGGCTTTGCAAACAGGGCCTTGCTGGAGCTGTTGGAGCCCATTGCAGGCACAGCCTCCTGCTCCAGCAGGAACTGCCTTTCCTGTGCAATGAGCAGGGCAGGTCCCACTGCAGGAAAAGCCCCAGGCCAGCCCCAGCACAGGGAAGGGCTCGGGCACAAGGGCAGAGTGCCGTGTTGGGAGCTGTGCCAGGGAGAGCCTGAGGCATCAAGGGCGCCTTGTTTGAGAGAATTGTTTCGAGGATGGGAGTCAGGGCTTGTGTGTCCTGCTTGGCCCAGCCCAGGCAGGGCTTTCCCAGCCACATTCCACACTCCATTGCCCAGCTGGAGCCGCTGGTGCCTCTGAGTTGTGCTGCCCCAGCCCCAGGGACGCTCTCCTTGTCTGCCCATTCCCCCATGGTCTCTGGGCAGGGATGGCCTCAGTGGGGGCTGCTGACATCCTCAGCACCTTGGAGGCTGCTGCTGAATTTTCCTGCTCCAGAAGCTTGTTCAGCCTTCAGCTCTTCAGTGCAGGAATTCAGTGTCCCAGGGCTCATTAACATTCAGAACACCTTAACAAGCCAAGCCTCTGGGATATAATTTGATTTTAATTTTCAAGTCTCTTGTGGTTAATTGGACAGATCTCAGTAGTACATCTAAAGTGAATGCAATATATTTAAAAAGACAGTCACAACACATTTTTTTTAGGTCCTCCTTAGTTTTTTTTTTCCTGTTAATTCATTGATATGTGCAATCTCCAATTGACACTGAATCTAAGTACGGCTCCAGAGGCTTGTTCAGCCTTCAGCACTTCAGTGCAGGAATTCAGTGCCCCCAGGGCTCATTAACATCCAGAACAGCTTAACAAGCGAAGCCTCTGGGGATAATTTGACTTCAGTTTCTAAATCTTGTGTGGTTAATAAGAGAGATTTCAGAAGTGCATTCAACTGAATATGATCTATTTTAAAAGACAGTGAGAAAAGATTTTTTAGGTCCTGTTTAGGTTTTTCTTGTTTCCTCTGTAAATAGCAATCTCCAATTGACACTGAATCCAGGCACCTCCTCATGCAGTTTGAATAGATATAAAAATCAAGACCCTTCATGACTTCAATCAGACTCTGTCCCTACCCCCACCCCACCATTTTCCCCATCCAAGCCCTGGCACTCAGAGCAGCCTTGTGCAAATCTGAGCTCCCTCCAGCCCAGGCTGCACCTGCAGCTTTCAGCTCCTTGGCTTCAACTCCCACCTGCTTTCCTTGGAGAAGGAGCTGCTCGAGACACAGAGGGATGCTCATTTCTTGTCAGCCAACAAAGCCAAGGGAAGGCTCAGCACCATCAAAGGCAAAAGTTACTCCTCTGCTGGATATTGAATCCAGTTTCCACAGCCGACACTCTCAGAGCAATGGAAAACACCTTCTGTGCCCAGCACAGATCCCAAGGTCCCCCAAACCCTTCCTGCCCCAGTTCTGCCCAGATTTGCTCTTTGCACACACGAGTCACAGGCTGAAGTCAGGAGCTCCCTCCATGCCCAGTGGGAGGAAAAGAGAGAAAGGAGATGAAGAGCTCTCCTGTGCAGAGCCAAGGTCCAAGTGCAGCCCCTGCAGTGGGAGCCACAACTCATCAGGTTTGTGTTCTTTGGCTCAGGGACTGGTGACACTCAGAGGCACAGAAAGGTTTCTTGCCAACAAACACAAGTCAGACATTTGAACAGTTTAATAACCATCACAGCTCTCTGTGATGTCCCTGCAGCCTCTGACATGTCCCCCATCCCCAAGGGATTTCTGTACAGCAACAGTTTTAAACAAGGCATAAGGTAATTCTGTGATAGATAAAAACACAATTAAGATGATATTTATTATATATTTATTTGAACTTCAGAAATATTGGGCAATTTCTTCCAGCTCAAAGCATGAAGCCAGTCAGTTGAGAGGCCCTTGAATGACCAGAGAGCATCTAGAGGATGAAATCAGAGAGCAGTAGAAGTACATAGATCCACCTGCTGTAAAAGAAGAGATGTCCTTAGACATGGCCATTTCAACAGAAGAGCTGAAAACACCTGAAGGAAAAGGGAGATGAAGTAATAAACCAAATATTGGTGACACCCGGAGAAGGGAAGATCAGTATTTTTCCTCCTGCCATCAGTACACCTTGAGGAAATTCCTGTTCCTGGTGGGAAAACTCTGCCAATTTTTAAAGTACTCATATGACCCAGATAATAAAGATTTGTTTGTATGTCATGAAATTAGAGTCTTTCGTTAGCAAATTTGCAGATGACACTAAGCTGGGAAAGTGTGTCGATCTGTTAAAAGGACGAAGGGCTTTGCAGAGGGACTTGGAACTGGACTGGTGCCCACAGCAGCCTTGGGATTCTGTGCCCCAGGGCCTCCCTGCTGGGCAGCCTCTGCCAGCTCCTGCAGAGCCCGTGGCACCTGTGGGGCTGCACAGACAGCCCTGCCCCGGGCTCTGCCGGCCTCTGGGCCAGCAGAGAGGCAGCCAGGGCTGGCCATGGCCGGGAACAGGCCCTGAGCCCCGCAGGACGATGGAGCTGGGCCACAGCCAAACTCAGCCCAGGCCAAAGCTGGCCTCAGCAGCCAGGGCTGCCTAGAGCTGGGCACAGAGGCTGGCACTGACAAATGTCCTGGGCCCCCTCCCTGCTCTGTCCATGCCTCCAAGGTCACAGAGCAGCCTCCTCTCTGGGCCACTTGCCTGTTTGCAATGCCTTGCACAGACGCTGGCCCTGCCCCACAAGGCCTGGTCTGAGTCCTGCCCCTGCACACTCAGCCAGGCTAAGATGGACACTGATGGTTTCTGGGCCAGGCTCTCTGAGCCCAGCCCAGCTCCCTGCAAGCTCTGCCAGCTGCCCTGAGCTCTGGGCAGCACCAAGGGCCTCTCCCCAGCCCAGCCCAGCTGGCTCTGGCCCCACAGCTCTGCTGAGGCCAGGCTGCTCTGGGCACTGCCCCACGGCCTCAGCCCCTGGCAAGGGCACAGCAGCAGCTGCAGCTGCCACAGGACTCAGCCCCAGCCATGGGGGAAGGTGCTTGGCCAAGGCCAAAGGAGGCTCCCTGGCTGCCCTGCTCCCCTCTGCCTGCGGTGCAGAGAGCTCTGCAGCCCCTGCTGCCATCCCATCTGCCCAGGGCAACGCAAGAGCCCCGGCCTTGGGGCCCTCAAGAGCTGCTCCTGCTCCAGGCCCAGGGCCCATGCCAAAGCTGGGGCAGCCACAAAACTCTGCCCATTTCTCTTCATTCCTACTGTGATAAGAATAGTATAAATTTTTTTACAAAGTGGTTGCATATTCATTTATTTCACCTAGATACAATGTGAGACTCTCTTCTTACACAATTTGTCTGGGTCACACAAGCAGGAGGGATAATTAAATTGAAGGGGGTGGATAAGAGCATTTCTTTTATTATAACAGAATCAGAAGCAAAAAGCAATTCAAAATATACTTAAGGGCAGACTTGGCTTCTCATGATATGCACTGAGAGCTGCTGACAGAGGAAAGCAGGCCTTCTGTGGCTTGTTCTGGTGGGTTACCTCTTCTGAATCCATGTGCCTACCAAGCCACTCTAGCACTCCCCTCCTTGGCTGCACAGGGGAGAGAAAATGTTATGGGAGACAAATTGTGGACTGAGATAAGGCAGTTTTCTATAGGAAAAGGGGAAGTTTTTACAGGCACCAGCAATGAGGAAAACCCCAATAATTTTATTCTCTTCTTCTGTCAGCAAGTGATGTTCAGCCACTTCCCAGGATGCAGAACTTCAGCAGGTGGAGTGGTTTATCAAGAAGACAAACACTGTGAATAGGAAATGCCCTTTATTCTTCCTCCTTCCTTAGCTTTTATACCAGAACTGGTGCCATACAGTCTGGAATATCCCTTTGGTTAATTTGGGTCTCTGGCCTGCTGTCCCTTCCCAGGACCTGACCCACTTGAAGCCCCTTGAGGGAAAGAGAATTCTGAGAGATGGCAGGAGCCAAAGCAGGGGTGTGTTTCCAGCTCCTTTGTGGCTCCCAATGCAAAGCACTGTGAGGGCTCTTATGGGACAATGAAAAGGCTGAAAAGCAGCCAGTCACAGCTTTCCTGAGAGATTCCTTGAGTTGCTGGTTCCTCAGGCTGTAGATGAGGGGGTTCAAGGCTGGAGGCACCACTGAGTACAGAAATGACACTGCCAGATCCAGGGATGGGGAAGAGATGGAGGGGGGCTTCAGGTGAGCAAATGTGTCAGTGCTGAGGAACAGGGAGACCACGGCCAGGTGAGGGAGGCAGGTGGAAAAGGCTTTGTGCCGTCCCTGCTCAGAGGGAATCCTCAGCACAGCCCTGAAGATCTGCACATAGGAAAAAACCATGAACACAAAACAACCAAAACCTAAACAAAAAGTGACCACAAGAAGCCCAACTTCTCTTAAGCTGGAATGTGAGCAGGAGAGTTTGAGGATCTGGGGAACTTCACAGAAGAACTGGCCTAGGGCATTGCCATGGCACAGGGGCAGGGAAAATGTATTGGCTGTGTGCAGCAGAGCAAAGAGAAAGCCACTGGCCCAGGCAGCTGCTGCCATGTGGGCACAAGCTCTGCTGCCCAGGAGGGTCCCATAGTGCAGGGGTTTGCAGATGGACATGTAGCGGTCGTAGCACATGATGGTGAGAAATGCAAATTCTGATGCAATGAAAAAGACAAAGAAAAATACCTGTGCAGCACATCCTGAGTAGGAGATGTTCCTGGTGTGCCAGAGGGAATTGTGCATGGCTTTGGGGACAGTGGTGCAGATCATGCCCAGGTCGCTGAGGGCCAGGTTGAGCAGGAAGAAGAACATGGGCGTGTGCAGGTGGTGGCTGCAGGCTACGGCGCTGATGATGAGGCCGTTGCCCAGGAGGGCAGCCAGGGAGATGCCCAGCAAGAGGCAGAAGTGCAGGAGCTGCAGCTGCCGCGTGTCTGCCAATGCCAGCAGGAGGAAGTGCCTGATGGAGGTGCTGTTGGACATTTCTTCACTCTGGGCATCATGGGCTGTTGAAAGAAGACACTGATAAGCTGAGAAAGAATGAATTGTGTTATACTTATCCTTTTTTATTATGAATCCCCTCAAAATTACTTCCTTTATTTGGGAACTTTGCTGAACATTTTTATCTCTGAGCTCAGGTTTAGACTGCTGGCTCATCTTCAGCATTGCTCTCTGCCAGAGCACCAGGGAACCAAGAGGGAAACCAGGGCTCCCTGTGCCCCAGTGAAATCAGACCTACTCATCCCACACAGGTGCCCTTTGCTCATTTCACCTCTCTCTGTTTTAGGGTGATTGCACTTATAACTGGATTGAACAATATTGTGCAATTTTTGAACACTCCAGTTTAAAAATAATTATCTCCAAATCCTTCTCTCTTTCCCTGTGCACCTGAAAAGGAAGGGATACCAAGGGTTGGTCTGGCTCTCTGCTGCCTGGAGTTATGCCTAGTGGGAGCTGTTTCTCTCTATCCAAACTTTGTCCCTGCCAGTGCTGCCCGATCCCAGCCCAGCCCTGGGGGCTCAGCTCTGCCCTGCAGACCCCTCCCAGCACAGGGCACTGCCCAGGGGCATCTCCCTGGCACCAGGGCCTTAAGGCAGGGCAGACAAACAGAGATGCTTCAAACCAAGGTGCTGCTGCTGCTGTCTGTAGGGAGGGGAGGCTGAGGAGGCACTTTCTGAGGGAGATCTAAAGCATATCTGCTGATGCCCAGGGTGACAGTGCAGGAGTCTGTGACACAGCCAAAGCTGACAGCCCCTTTCCCTTCCCTTCAGGAGAAAGCTGAGAGCAGCCCTGGCCATGCAGCACCATCTCCACAGCAGGAGGAATCTGCCCTGATGGGAGTGGCTCCTTCCACCTCCAACTTCTCCCCTGCAGCATCCATGGGGAGCTGCCAGGCAGGCTGAGAGCTGCCCCTGGCAGGTGGCACATGCCCTGGGCTGGCCAAGAGCCCTGAGGGCTGCAGGAGCTGCTCTGCAGGACAGCCCTGCGCAGCCCTGGCTGCAGCCCCAGCTTCAGCCCCTGCAGCCGTCCCTGGCAGAAGGAGCCGTCCTTCCCTGTCCTTCAGACGGTGCCCAAGGCAGCCCCGCTCTGCAGCACATCCTCCTCCTCCTCCTGTGCCACAGCGAAACTGGGAGAGTCCTCCTGACACATCCCCCAGGCTGTGGGGTGTGCTGGCTTCAGGAGATCCCTCCAGGAGCACAGGGGACATTGCCCTGCACCCACACACTCACCATCCACAGGGCTGTGAAGATCTTGCCCCAGGTGAAGTCTCAGCTCAATGTCTTCCCAATCCTGATTGCCTTCAGCCTGTCTCTGCCTGGCTGCTGTCCCCTCAGTGCCTGCAGGCAGAGCCCTCACCCCTGCTGGGCTGGGAGAGAGCTGTTCCTGGGAAGAGCTGTTCCTTTAAAGCTCAGCAGCACAGACACAGCACAAGGACTGTAATGAGCCTCTAGGGGATTTGGTGTTGTTTACATCAGACTCAGCCCCTGGGAATGTCTTCAAAAAACTTCTCAAGAACTCAAAATTAAATTTAAACTCTGAAGTTTCTAAAAGTTTTAATGGGTCCCACTGAGGAATGCAACTGGGAAAGTGTCCCCAGGTTGCAGTTAGAGCAGAACACTGGAGGCAGTGATGACAGCTGGGGACAAACAAGGCCAACGTGCTTCTGGTGCTGAGCACACCTGGATGTGTTTGTGGAATGCAAAGGGCCAAGGCCTGAGCCCCAGCCCCTGGCCAGGCAGATCCTGTCCCTCCCTCCTTGCTCAGGGCTCTTCCCAGGATGGGCACTGGCATGTGGGGATGTGCAATGGCAAGGGCAAGAGCATGGGGCGGCCCCTGCCAGGCTGCTGAGCAGGGACATGGAGGCAATGAGGCCCCAGGCCTGCAAGGCTCACTTGTCCCCTCGTGGGCTCAGGCCCAGGCCTACCAGCCGTGGCCAAAGTGCTGCCCAAGTTGGCTCTGGCAGGGCTGTCTTGCAGCTGCTGCCCATCCCTGCGCCCTGTGCAGCCCAGGCTGTCCCACGGTGTCCCTGCCCTGCACTGGTGTCCCTGCAGGCTGTCGACATCCCCCGGCTGTCCCACCTGGCTGGGCCCTTCCTTTGCTGCCAGCTCTGCCTCCTGCCTGCCTCTGCCTGCCCACACAAAGCCTTGGGCTGCTCCAGGCTCCTGCTGGGGACATGCTGCACCACAGCCCTGCCCTGCCAGGGAAATTCCTTTCTCCTGGTGCCAGTCTGGGCCTTTCCTGTTCCCCTTTGCATTAATTCTTCCTCTCTCTGGCTGTTTTCCATCATATCAAAAGGATCCACCATCCCTGCAGTTGCTCTTTAAACACTCTCATGGCTCTGCTCCACTGTCCTCAGTCTCCAACCCACTGAGCACAGGGCTCCATTGTCCCTATACAGTGCTCATGTGCCCAAGGCCTCCAAACCCCTCCTTGGGACACCTCTGGGCCCTCTCCAAGGTGTTTCCAAATGAAGACATTCAGCTCATAGTCTAAGAAAATCACCAGAGGACAAGGCCAGCCTGACCTGTCCTGGCTATTTTGTCTGGGAGCAATCCTTGGATATATGGAATTTGGGAGGCCAAATTGTAATTTTGGCCATGGTCACTGGACAAGAAGGCTGTTTTTTTTTTCCATAGGAATGAAGGAACAGAGCCCCTCTGTTTCAGGGGCAGATGAGAGGTGACCACCAGAGGCCAAGGCCAGCCAGGGCTGGCAGGTTTTGTTTTGCAAGATACCCTTGCATACAGGAAATTTTTTAGGGAGAATACCAATTTTGGCAATGGGCATCTGAAAAGTGAGATAGTTCTTTTCCGTAGCAAGGAAAGCATGGAGCCTCAGTGCTCCAGGAGCTGATGAGAGGCAGCCCTTGACTTCCCAAGGTCAGCCAGAGCTCTCAGGTGGCCCCTGGCCAAGCCAGCCAGAGGTGTTCCATGTTCCCTGGGTTCCATGGTGCCCCACAGTGTCCCAACGGTCCCTTGCTTCCAGGTGGCCCTTGGGTATTAGAATAAGAATCCCAATATAACCAGTTAGATGGTGCCTGGGCCAGTTCTGACCCTCGCTGCTGGGCCAAAGGCAGCACTGCGGTGTTTTACCCCAGAGATACCTTGGCTGCTGGAAAGTGCAGCGGGGCAAATCCAGGCTGTCAGGACTCCGTTTCCTCAGGAGAGAGCGCTTCTGGCGAAGGTGGAGAGAAAGGGAGTGGATTCTGCTAGAAGGTTGCCAGATGTTTATTCCATGAGCACAGATATGTCTGCACTGGGCCACTGCTGCTAACAGAATGGAGGCCGCATGGTCTCATTAACATTTTAAGCTCAAGACAGGGGAAGGGGAGGGGACAGGTGAGCCACCAACCAGGTGAAGGGGCAGGGTCTCAAGGGACTAGGGACACCTATCACACGACGCCTTGCTGGTATGTTAGCCTGATTGACAGGGCACACTCAGCGAGGGGCGAGGGGGAAGGGAGAAGGTAAAACAGGACATTGCAACACACCGCAACATCCCCCCCTAGTTTTGTTTAAAAAGAAGAGGACTGTGTTTATGGTGCAGAATGATTCTACTGAGGCTTCCAGGTCATCTACTGGAGCACTGAGGGCTTCCAAATGGTAGACCTCAGGAGAGGGAGATGAGCTTGAGATTAACTTGAGAACCATGCGTCTGATTACTCCAAAAACAATGCTAAAAACTACAATAACTACAACTAAAATAAACAGCACAAAAATTACAGTTTTCAGAATAGATCCCAACCAGCCCGAGAGTCCCCAGCCATTGAAAAGTCCATTCAGCCCGTTGTCAGTTTCTTGGTTGATGTCTGAGAGCCTTTGTCAAGGTAGTCCATACGTGGTTTGGGCTGCGGTACTATGTAGGAGATCGCAGGTGGGATGATCACGAGTAGGACGAGAAACAGGCTCGGTCTCATGGCATCTCGAGGCTTCACACGAACAGTGGGATCTAAACTGGTACAAGGAACTTGAGACAGACATATATTACACGCTATTCCAGATAGGAGGCTTAAATGGAATTTCCTCCAGAGAACGCGTGCGGCGTTTTCTTCTCCAGGCAGCGTGAGCAACCTGGGGTGCTTCTGCAGATTTCTCTGAGACATTGGGAACATAGGGCTTTACCCATTTGGAAGGAACCCACCTTAAACCAGAGGGGGTGGACACACAGGCGTATCCACGTCCCCAAGTAACTAATTTGTAAGGTCCCACCATTTTCCAAGTCTCAGGGTCCTTTACTAAAACCAGAGGTTTTTCTTTTATCAACTTGTGACTGCTCCCCCCAAAGTGGCGTAGGATGGGTGGGTTCAGGGTGTCAAAAGAACGTTTCAGAAAATTGATTGTGAATAGTGCCCTGGATAACCGGATGTGGGGAGGTTCTACCTTCAGAACCTGTTGTTGCTGGTCCAGGACCCTTTTAATATCATGGTGAGTTCTTTCTACAATGGCTTGACCTGTAGGGGAGTAGGGGATGCCAGTTTTATGCTCTACTCCCCATTGCTGCAGGAAGCTCCCGAATTCCTTGGATTTATAAGCGGGCCCATTATCAGTTTTCAGCTCCTGGGGGATGCCCATGAAAGAAAAAGCCTGTAAGAGGTGCTTAATAGCCTCAATAGATGATTCTCCTGTGTGGGCAGAAGCATAGACTGCTCCAGAAAAGGTATCTACACTAACATGAACATATTTCTGCTGTCCAAAAGCTTGTATGTGTGTTACATCTGTTTGCCACAGTTCACAACTGTTCAGTCCCCTTGGGTTTGCTCCCGTACTCACTGTAGGGAGTGCATGTTGTTGGCAATTTGGGCACGTGGCCACAATAGCTTTGGCCTGTTCTCGAGTGATGTTAAACTGGCGAACCAGGCCAGGTGCATTTTGGTGGAAAAGCTGGTGGCTGACTTTTGCCTGTTCAAAAACATTTGGGAGAGTGTCCATCACTGCAGGCGCAGCAAGAGCATCTGCCCTTCTGTTGCCTTCAGCGATAAACCCTGGCAAGTCAGTGTGTGACCTGACATGCATCACATAAAAGGGTTGCTCTCGGTGAGTGACTAACTTTACCAGTTTTGAGAGCAATTCAAAAAGTGCAATGTTAGATACATCTTGCAGTATTGCTTGATCTGCTCTGGATACTACTCCTGCCACGTATGCAGAGTCTGTAATCAGATTAAATGGTTCTGAGAACCTTTCAAAAGCCCTAACAACCGCAGCCAATTCAGCAACCTGAGGTGAACCTTCCACCTCAGCAATGTCCGTCTCCCACTGCTGGGTTTGAGGATCCTTCCAAGTTATAACGGACTTGTGGGACCTCCCGGACGCATCTGTAAAGACAGTTAGAGCCCTTTTTAAAGGTCTCCTACTTAGAGCAGTTCTTAATTTTAAAGTAAATTGAACATCTTGTTCAAACAATTTGCAAGCGGGCCGTGCTACCGAAAATTGTCCTGAGTAGGAATCCAGAGCAAACTGCAACACTTCATTTTCTTGAAACAATTGTTCCAGTATTTTCATAGTATTTTGACCTGATTTTAACTCAACTGGAATGTGAATGCACTTAAAATCACATCCTGCTAACTCCCTGATCCGGGTCCTTGCTTTCCGGATCAGTTCTGCTCCCAGTTCCTGAGGCTTTGTCAGTCTCTTGGACCTTTTGTGACTGAGGAAAACCCATTCTATGATCAAGAGAGAGTCCCTCTGGTCCCGGTCCTTTTTTGGTGTGTCCTTTGCCTTAGGTGTTTGTTTTTCCTCCCACTGGAAAATAATTCCATGGAGGTGTGGCAACTTATCTAGGATGATGAATTTGAATGGCAGGTCAGGCCGGCATCGGTGGGCCTGTCTTGTGGACATTGCAATCTGAACCTTTTCTAGAGCTTTCCGTGCCTCTGGGGTAATAGACCTAGGAGCACCTGGGTCCTCTCCCCCTTTCAATAAATTGAAAAGAGGGGCAAGGTCTTCATTAGTCAGACCAAGCCATGGTCTTACCCAATTCAAAGACCCACACAACTTGTGGACATCCGCAAGGGTCTTGATCCTTGGATTGATTTCTAGTTTTTGAGGAACAATGGTCCTATTTCCAATTTCTAAGCCCAAATACTTCCAAGGTGGCATCTTTTGAATTTTCTTTTCCTGGAGCTCGAACCCTGCAACAATCAATGCATCGATCGTTAGGTCAAGCGCATGTGTGAGTAAATCATCATTGGGGGCACACACAAGGATATCATCCATATAATGATAGATGATGGCCTTCTCTGCAGCTGCACGAACTGAGGAAAGCAGGGAAGAGACATACCACTGGCAGATAGCTGGAGATACCTTCAGGCCCTGAGGAAGAACAGTCCAATGGTACCTTTTCATAGGAGCTTCTGAATTGATAGAAGGGACAGAGAATGCCAAACGCGGTGCATCGTCAGGGTGCAATGGGATTTGGAAAAAACAATCTTTAATATCAATAACAGCTAATTTCCAATCTTGAGGAAGCATTGTTGGGGATGGCATACCAGGTTGGGGAGAACCCATATCTTCAATTACATTATTAATTTGTCAGAGGTCACAGAGGAGTCGCCACCTCTTTTTGTCAGCTTTTTGGATGACAAACACTGGAGAGTTCCATGGGGACATGGTCTCCACAATGTGGCCCTTTTTTAGTTGCTCTTCTACTAGTTCTTCAAGCACCTTTATTTTTTGTTTACTGAGTGGCCACTGTTTCACATCAACTGGTTTGTCTGTTTTCCACTTAAGTTTTTGGGTGGGGCGCTGTTGTCCAATGACTGCTGCACAAAAATGCTGTGGAGAGTCTGGAATATTAATTGTGACACCCCACTGGGCCATTAAATCTCTCCCTAACAAAGGTTCTGAATAATCTAACACAAATGGACGGATATTTGCCAATTGTCCATTTGGACCCTCGAATTGAATAATGCTTTTGGATTGCCTTGCCAATTGCAGACCTCCTACACCTCGAAGGTGACCAGCAACATTTTGTAAAGGCCAGTGTGCTGGCCAGTCTTGTACTGGAATCACTGTGCAGTCTGCACCTGTGTCTACAAGCATCTCAATGCGTTTAGACTCCCCACCCCCACTGACATTGCACCACAATTTGGGTTTATCTGTCCCAATAACTTGGACCCGGGCGACTGTGGGCCCTTGTTTATCGACATTTTCAGGTAAAGATGGCACAGGGATAGCTTGAGCAACAATTTGTCCCTTGGGAAGAAACAGGGGTGGGTGGAAACAGTGCAGGCTGAGAACAAATTGCTTGGGATCTGATGTTGTCAATCCCGGAGCAATTTCGATCTCTTGTGGTGTGTTTTTGTCCCCAATGACGATGTACTTACAACGAATTTGGTTCCAAGTACCCTTCTGTTCAGGATTTACAGAGACAATATGCCAGTCAGTGTCCTTCAGGTGGAGTGACTCTGTCAGCTGCAACCTGTAAGGCTCATTGACAGAAGATGCGGTTAATACAGAATCACTTAAGTCACAACAAAGGTTATTTTGTTTCACTTTCAACAGTGGACTAGCAGACTTGGTCTTTGAAGCACCTGCTTCACTTACACAAATGTCAATATTATCGCGTGCTTGATTTGTTTTGCTACCCTTATTCTCTTGGCCTGCTCTTTTTATGTCTGCACGCCTGGCAGGCTGGCGCTTTATTCTTCGTTTTTTTGTTGTTGACCCCCAGGGAGGGCTTGTAGTTCTCCTCCCCTGCTATTTTTAAAATCATCAAATTCCTTTTTCAGAGGGCACTGGTTACTCCAGTGTCCTAGCTTATTACAAAGCAGGCATGGTTTAGTGGGCTCAACCATTGCCGGTCTCCGCTGCTGCCCAGGGTACTGCTGTGCTGAAAGAGAAGGTGCAGGGCTGGCAACAGCAACACGCTGAAGTGGTCTTGGCAGCAGCCTTGGTCTGGTGTCTTCAGCCACACTCATCAGAGGCACTTTCCTGTTACAGATTAGAAGCATATCTTTTAGTGTAGGGGAAGGTTCCATAGGAAGGCTCAGGATTGCCGCTCGACACTGTTCATTTGCATTTGTAAATGCTATTTCTTCTAAAATTGCTTCCCTAGCATTTTCTTTTTTAACCTGTATTTCAATAGCTCTAGTTAGCCTTTCTACAAATTTCACAAAAGGCTCTGATGGTAGTTGTTTGATTTTACTATAGGGCTCAAAAGGCCCCTCAGGTTGGAGGGAAAAGAATGCTTTTTCAGCTGCTTCTTTTACTATCTCAAGTGTTTCTGTGGGAATTGCAGCAGCTTGGACTGAGGGAGAAGACCATTGGCCTTCACCACAGAGGTGCTCCATGGTGATAGGGTTACCATTGTTGTCTTTTGCTGTGTTTGGATCAGCCTGTAAGCCTGGGAGAACGTCTTTTAGCAGTTGTTTCAATGCTGATTCCCATAATTTGAATTCCGTGGATGTCATGAGACATAAAAAAATTTGTTTTAAATCATGTGGAACCACAACAGTCTTACTTAATTCAGAATTTAAAAGGCCACGGAAATATGGACTGTGTGGACCATATTCCTTATGAGATTTACAGATCTCTTTAATCAATTGTCGTCCAAAAGAACTCCAATTAGCAGTTGGGGCTGCTCCAGCTTGAGCTGCAGGCTGAAACATAACAGGAGCTAGCGACAACATGGGACTATGCATTGGGTCTGCTGTTCCCTGCTCTTTATCCCTTGAATCAGAAGCATTGGGATCACAGCTACAGGTTAGGGGACAGGCAGTGGGTGTGTCCCCACCGTGGGAACCCGGGGAGGGGGCGGGGAAAGGGAGCCAGCAAGGGGCGGGGATACCGTGGGAACAGGGGGCGGGGTCACCTGGTGACATCACGTCAGCAGACGCCCCCTGGGAGGAGTAGAGGGGCGGAGCTGAGGGTACTGCAGGAAAGGCGGGGGGAGGGGGGAAGGTGTCATGAGGAACAGGAGGAGACGGGGATGGGGCAAGAATTTTGGGATGCTTAAGAGGATTTTGGGAAGAAGAATACCAGGTTTGGGAAGATGCCACGTGGCACCCACCATCTTGTGCACCCCCTGGGGACTGGGGGCCATTTTGGACATCACTGCTCTCCGGAAAGCTAACACGTGCTCTGGGATTTAGAGGAGGGGATACAGGGGGTTGGGAAAGACACGCAGCTTGGCCAGGGCTTTGTGAACAAAACAACTCAGGTATTCTTGCACACTCTGGGAGCCGACTTCCCAATGAGTTTGCACTCTTTAAAATACCAAGTTTTGGGGAAAGAGGTTTAGGGGTTTTAGGGCAGGGAGGAACAGGGAGAGCAGAGGTACATGGCTTTACATTTGGCTTTTTCTCCATTTCCTTTTGTTTGAGCAATGCTGTTCGAATTTGTAAACTCCAGAACACAAATTTAGCTGAGGGTAATTTGCCAGATTGTCCTAAGGTTATCAATTCATTCCCAACTTTATCCCAGAATTGAATATTGTGGATTTCTTCAGGGGAAATGTTTGGGAACTGCAGAAAAAGCCATCTTATAAACTGTTTCAATTTTCCTTTAGAGAATTTCACATTACTCTTGATTAAAATGCTAACAATATTATAATACACTCCCCTTTGTATAATGCTAAGTTTGGAACCCATGTTAGATGTAAAAAGCAAAGTACTTAATCCCGCCTGACCAAAAGCAAAGCTAAAATCAGCTACCAATTTCTAAAAAAACCACAGATAGAAAGCGATAACGAGCAGACAAAAGCTTCACAATGCAGCTGTATACACCGCTTTTAAAATTCCCGGGCAGCAGCAGCAGGGCACGCCCTGCCGAGCCGAGGCAGACACAAAGCCTCCCCCGCCATGGAATGCAGCCCCCCCGCGGAGCAGAGACAGCAGCCACTCCACGTGGCAACCGAAACCGGGCCCCCCCCCCGCCGCCGCGTGTGCAGAGCACTCCCGACCCCGCAGGTCCCCCGGCCACGTGGAAAGAGAGCTCCCCCCTCCCCCGCAAAGAGAAAGAGAAAGAGAGTCTCGTAACACGTCTGAGCACGCTGCTGAGCCGGGGGGGAAGGGCAGCGAGCGATCCCGCTCCGGCGCGAATTCTAAAAAACAGTGAAACACGCGGCAGAAAATAAAGCTAGAATGCTATGAATTCTTGTCTGTGGGGCTGCGCAGCCAAAAATGCAAAGGCAAAAAGGAACAGAACTCGCGGCAGAGTCTGTTTTTGAGCTTCTGCTCTACCGAAAGCAGAGATACTCACGTGAAATGGAAGCTGTAGGCTGGGTACAGGCAGGCAGGTCTCCACCAGAAAAGGACCTCTCTCTGGGTGTAAGAGAGGCTCCCCTTTTCTTCCTCTGGAAAATCTGCTCACCACAATGAAGCTGGGCTTTCCAGAAGGCACCGAACAGTCCACGAAACTTTTTCTGGGAATATTCCCAAAGTCTCTAGCTGGGAGTCTTGAAGCCAGGCTCCTTTCAGCTGGATGCACAGCTGCCAGAGCTTCTCTGAGGAACTGCGAGTCCGTTTTCGGGCTGCAGAGTTGAGCCCACCCACAGGGACGCCAATATATGGAATATGTATCCCAATATAACCAGTTAGATGGTGCCTAGGCCAGTTCTGACCTTCGCTGCTTGGCCAAAGGCAGCACTGTGGTGTTTTACCCCAGAGATAGGGGTAAAACTTGGCTGGCAGCAGAGTGCAGCGGGGCACAAGACAGGACTCCGTTCTCCTCAGGAGAGAGCGCTTCTGGCGATAGTGGAGAGAAAGGGAATGGATCGTGCTAGAAGGTTGCCAGATGTTTATTCCCTTGGTACAGAGGTGTCTGCACTGGGCCACTGCTGCTAACAGAATGGAGGCCGCATGGTCTCATTAACATTTTAAGCTCAGGACAGGGGAAGGGGAGGGGACAGGTGAGTCACAAACCAGGTGAAGGGGCAGGGTCTCAAGGGACTAGGGACACCTATCACACGACGCCTTGCTGGTATGTTAGCCTGATTGACAGGGCACACTCAGCGAGGGGCGAGGGGGAAGGGAGAAGGTAAAACAGGATATTGCAACACACCACAACACATCCCCATCCCTGGAACTGGCAGTGTCAGTTGTATACTCGGTGGTGCCTCCAGCCCTGAACCCCCTCATCTACAGCCTGAGGAACCAGGAGCTCAAGGCTGCAGTGTGGAGACTGATGACTGGATGGTTTCAGTAGGATTAAACTGGTTGCCAAATTCTGCAAATTACTTTTAATAGACGTCATCTTTGATACTTCTTGTGGTTTCATTGTTTTATCTTTTTTAATATGGGCCCTAAACAAAAGCCATTGATCCTGACATGTCTTGTTTTGTTCCTCCACATCTTCCCTGTAACCCATAGACTCTATCAATGAGGAGCGATGCTCTTAGTGGGTTTAAATGACCTTTAAGTTTCCAAGCAGACTTTTCACAGAAGATTCCCCTTTTGTTCCTTTTCTGGAGCTGCAGCAGCAATATCTGTGTGCAGAGCTGGGGCAGATCAGTGCTGGCCCAGCAGCTGTGCCCAGCAGCAGCAGCACTTTGTGTTGCCAGTGCTGCTGCCGTGGCCCTGCCCCACTGCCCTGGTGGCCCTGGTGTTGCTGCAAGGCCTGAGTGCTCTCGGGGCCGGGCACAGCCCTGGGAGTGGCAGTGCCAGGGCTGCAGCAGGGACAGGCCATGGGCACTGCTGGGGCAGCGCTGACGCCTCAGCCCAGGGCCTGGGGGCTCCAGGCTCCTTGCCCAGGCTCTCTCAAGAACATGCCCAGGCCAATGCTCAGCCCAGAAAAGCCCCAGAAGCAGGCCCAGGCTGGCCATGGGCAGGCTGGTGGCAAACAGCATGGCTGGGGCACTGCAAGGAGCATGGGGCAGATGGGAAGGAGCAGCAGAGCAGGGGCTGATCCATCCCCAGTGTGCTGGACAGCCCAGGGCAGCGTCCCAGAGCGTCCTCATGGAGCTGCCAACAACATCCCCCCTCTGCAGCCCTGGCCTTTCCCCCAGCTCACACAGGTGCCCCATCCTTGCAGGCACAGACACAGCAGCACTGGCTCAGCAGCCCCTGTTTGCATTGCACAGAGCAGGGGGAGCACCCCCATGCTGTTGGTGTGGGGACATGAACCTGAAGGAGCACAAATGCCATCTGCCCCTGGGGCCAGCAAGGGCTGGGGGACACCAGGGAAACCACTCAGCTTTGTCCTGGCCTCTGCAGTCAGCCAGAAAGTTTTTTCCCATCAGCTGGGAGTTTCCTGTCCCACTGCAGACACTGTTGCTCAGAGCCAGGGCTGTCTGGCAGCCACCCCCAAACTGCCCTCAGCATTTCCTTGGCTTCACCTTTGCTCTCCTTACTCTCCCTGCCTCAAATTTCTTTCCATTGCCCACCCCTGTTCCCTCCCCTGCAAACAGCCCATACATATTTGCCCTTTCCTCTCTGGCCCCACTCCCCATTGCAGTTCCTGACTTGGCCCCATGGGAACGTCCCTTGGGCAGCAGGATCATCCTACAAGTGCTGCAGGAATTGTCTGCAGGCTCCTGCAGTGCCTGGTGCTGCTCCCTTGCCAGAGGCACTGCAGGCCAGGGGGCACATCTGGGCTGCTGTGTCTGGCTCTGGGGCTCCCTGTTCTGGGCAGTGAGGAGGAGCTGCAGAGGCTCAGCAGGACTGACAGGATGGGCTTTGGGGCTGGCAGGAGAAGCTGAGGGACCTGGGCTGCTGGAGCTGCTGAAGAGGAGGCCCAGGGCTCATCCTGCAACTGCTCCAAGGGTGGTTTCAGAGAATCCCAGAATCAGCAAGGTTGGAAAAGACCTTGGAGATCATCAAGTCCAACCTGTGCCCTGACACTTCCTTGTCTCCCCAGAGCCTCCTCTTCTCCAGGATAAACAACCAAAGCTCCCTCAGCCACTCCTCACAATATATGTGTTCCAGACCCCTCCCCAGCCTTGTTGCCCTTCTCTGGACACACACGTCAGCCCCTCCATGTCCTTCTTAAATGGGGCGGCCCAGAACAGGACACAACACTCGAGGTGCTGCCGAACCAGTATCCAGCACAGGGGAAGAATCCCTGTCCTGGTCTCCTGGTCCTGCTGGCCACACCATTCCTGATCCAGGCCAGGATCCATTGGCCTTCTTGCCCACCTGGGCAGACATCTGACTCATGTCCAGCCTGCTGTCCATCAGTCCCTGCAGGTCCCTCTCTTCCTGGCTGCTCTCCAGCCTCTCTGTCCCCAGCCTGTAGTGCTGCAGGGGTTGTTGTGGCCAACATGCAGGGCCCGGCACTTGGACTTGTTAAATCTCACCTTGTTGGGTTTGGGCCCTGGATCCAGCCTGTCCAGGGCCCTCTGCAGAGCCCTGCAACCCTCCAGCAGATCCACACTCCCAGACAATTTGGTGTCACCACGGTTCCATGTGGCCTCCCAGTGTCACAATGTTCCATTGGTTGCATGGGACCCCTTGGTGTCACAAAGTCCCTTGGATCCTTGAGCTCTGCAGTGTCACAATGTCTCTTGGTCCCCCAAGGCCATGCATTGTCAGAATGGACCCTTGGTTTCATGAGATTTGGCAGTGCAGCAATGTCAGAGTGATATTTTCGGAAAATTCCCTTCGCCAGGATTTCTTCTCCTGGGAAGATGAGAAGCCTCAGCTTCTTCGTGTTTTGCTTCTCTGGAATGTGGTCTGGAGATTGTTTATCCAAACATGTGAATTGTTTTAACTAATGACCAATCACCATCAACTGTATTGAACTCCATATTATCATTCTTGTTAAGCCTTCTGTCTGTATTCTTCTTTTTCTAAAGTATAGTTTTTTAAAAGCATAATATAATATAATATAATATAATATAATATAATATAATATAATATAATATAATATAATATAATATAATATAATATAATATAATATGATATAAATCAGCTTTCTGAGAACATGGAGTCAGATTCTCATCTCTCACCTTGTCCTGAGCACCTCACAAACACCACACAGCAATGCTCTTCTTGGTTCCACGTGTCATGATGGCCCCTTGGCTCTGTGCTGCCATGTTGTACACAGTGTCACCACGGTCCACTTAGTGCCACCAGGCCCTGCAATGTCACAATGGGCCCTTGCTTCCCCAGGGCCCTGCAGTGTTACAATCATCAGAGAATCAACCAGACTGGAAAACACCTTGGAGAGCAACAAGTCCAACCCAACACCACCTTGTCACCCAGACCATGGCAGTGAGCGCCACATCCAGTCTTTCCTTAAACACTTCCAGGGACAGTGACTCACCCATCTCCCTGGGCAGCCTGTGACCTAACACTGTGCTGGCCAACCAGTGCCAAGAACAGATGGAAGATCACTGTTCTGGTCCTCCCGGCCACACCGTACCTGATCCATAGGAGTGCCAGGGGTTGGATAAAGGAAATGGTGGGCAGAGGGTGAGGGCAAAGTGTTATTGATTGTCAGCCATGAAGAATCTTGATTTTCCTATCTATTCAGACTGCATTAGAAGGTGCTGGAGATCAATACCAACTGGACACAGCCGATAACAATTTATATTCAAGAAATGAACACTAAACAGGAAAAAAAGAGTTCTCTCTGCATTTTTTTCAACATACTATATATTCACTTTGAATACACTTCTGAAATCTATCTAATTAACCACAGAAGAATTGAAAACTTAAATTATTCCCAGGGGCTTTTCTTTTTCAAGAGTTTTGCATAAATATTTATGAGCCTTTCTCACTAAATTCCTGAAGTGAAGAGCTCAAGAAAGAGGCCTCTAGAGGAGTAAAATTCAACAGCAACCTCCAAGTGGCTGAGGATCCATCCCCATCAGAGCAGCAATGAACAGAAATGGGCACAGCTTTGTGGCTGCCCCAGCTTTGGGATGGACCCTAGGCCTGGAGCAGGAGCAGCTCTTGAGGCCCCAAGGCCAGGGCTCTTGTGCTGCCCTGGGCAGATGGAATGGCAGCAGGGGCTGCAGAGCTCTCAGCACCTCAGCCCGAGGGGAGCAGGGCAGCAAGGGAGCCTCCTTTGGCCTTGGCCAAGCACCTTCCCCCATGGCTGGGGCTGAGTCCTGTGGCAGCTGCAGCTGCTGCTGTGCCCTTGCCAGGGGCTGAGGCCATGGGGCAGTGCCCAGAGCAGCCTGGCCTGAGCAGAGCTGTGGGGCCAGAGCTGGCTGGGCTGGGGAGAGGCCCTTGGTGCTGCCCAGAGCTCAGGGCAGCTGGCAGAGCTTGCAGGGAGCTGGGCTGGGCTCAGAGAGCCTGGCCCAGAAACCATCAGTGTCCATCTCAGCCTGGCTGAGCGTGCAGGGGCGGGACTCAGGCCAGGCCTTGTGAGGCAGGGCCAAGCCTGTGCAAGGCATTGCAAACAGGCAAGTGGCCCAGAGAGGAGGCTGCTCTGTGCCCTTGGTGGCATGGACAGACCAGGGAGGGGGCCCAGGACATTTGTCAGCGCCAGCCTCTGTGCCCAGCCCTTGGCAGTCCTGGCTGCTGAACCCTGCTTTGGCCTGGGCTGAGTTTGGCTGTGGCCCAGCTCCATCGTCCTGCGGTGCTCAGGGCCTGTTCCCGGCCATGGCCAGCCCTGGCTGCCTCTCTGCTGGCCCAGAGGCCGGCAGAGCCCAGGGCAGGGCTGTCTGTGCAGCCCCACAGGTGCCAGGGGCTCTGCAGGAGCTGGCAGAGGCTGCCCAGCAGGGAGGCCATGGGGCACAGAGCCCCAAGGCTGCCGTGGGCACCACGGCACAGGGGCCGTTCCAGCCGCAATGCTCCTGGCCTGGGCTGGGCCTGCACAGGGGCTGGGCCACCATGGCTGGGCCAGCACAGGGCCACAAAGGGGCCACGCAGCCGCTGCCGGGGCTGACAGCAAGGCCAGGCAGACACAAGCAATTGCTGGGCATAGCCTGCACTGGCCAGGCCTGACTGTGCCAAAGGCAGAGCTCAGCTGCCCTTGGGGGCTGCAGGAACAGTCCAGAGCCCAAAGAGCCTCCATGGCTGTGCTGGAGACCAAGGTTGCAGGAGGGAAATGCAGGGATGTGGAGGGTTGGGACGGGATGGAATTCCAGCTGACTCATCAGCTTGCAAGGGGCCAATCTCAGCTTGGCACCTCAGGTTACTGTGGCCCTACAAGTAGAACTGCCTGGATGAACAGAGCATCAGAACAACTGATATCTGCCTGAAAATGAGCACAGGTTTTATTACCTGTTGTGTCCTCTGAGTTGGATGTACTGGAGAAATACCAACAAGACATTCTCAGGAGCTCAAAACAACCAAACAGCCTTTACTGGGAACTTTAGAAAATCTCAGAAAGTTTGGCAAATGGTTTAAAATGACAGTCAATCAACAAAACACACTTCTCAAAGCATTAACTTGGCCCATTCAACTTCAGGAACCCAAGCCTTTGTAATTTTAAATTAATCAAAATTTGCAAGGGAAAAGAAATTGAAGTAGACACAGAAAGAGAGAAAGAAAAATAAAATACAGAGAAACACCCACGCCCGGATTCCAGTGTTGTTCAGATGGAAATTCCATGAGGAGGTAGGGTCAAAATGTGTGCTTGCCTTGTGGTCAGCCTTCAATACTCCTTGGTCTTCCTGGGCCCTTCCCCCCACTGGGCCTTGGGTTCATTTGGTCCCTCAGGAGCTGGGCTGGGGCTGCAGAGGTGGCTGTGGAGCATTGTCTGTGCTGTGCCAGGGACTGGCAGACACTGCTGGGCTGGGATAGAGGCTGTGGGGGGATTGGGGTTCCAGGGCAGGGCAAGGCTGGACCTGCCGCTTCTCTCCCCACACATGAAATGATTCAAGCCAACAATCTCCTCCAGTTTTTCACAATAGGCAGTGTTGGAGATGGAACCCAAATTTGGCCATGGGCATCTGGCCAGGAAGGACAGTTCCTTTCCATAGGAAGGAAAGCACGGAGCCTTCCCCAGAGTTTTGGGGCCAGATGAAAGATGACCCTTGTGAAACCACTGCCAGACAGACTTGTCCAGGCAAAATTGCTGAGGGAACAATGCCTGGATATAAGGAAATTTGGTGGTGAAATCCCAGTTCTGGCCATGGGCGTCTGGAGCAGAAGGAGAGTTCTTTCCAATAAGAAGGAAAGTACAGAGCCCCAGTGTAGTAAACCCCTCAAGTTTAGCCAGGGCCCCTTAGAGAACAGAATGCTGACACTGCGGCAAAGAAGTTTCCTGTCTCCAGGGACATCCACCTTGTACCTTATCCCTATAGCCATGTAAGGCAATATGTCATTAACCCTACTATTGGTCACTTACGGTCACTCTAACACCTTTGCCATTAGTCAGGATTAGATCTGAGCCAAGAGTATAAAAGTAGCATACTGTACCCCTAGTAACTCGGAAGAAGAAGAGCTGAGACCCTTCACAGACCCTCCAATAAAGCCATACTCGTAAAACAGCCAGCGTCTTCTGCTTCTCCTCTCTCTACTCTCTGCTAGAGCCTTAAGCCAAGAGAAAAGCTACCTAGCAAGCAAAGCTGAAATCACAAGAGCTGCCTAATCACTAAGAGCTGAACTTTCCCTGCTTGCTAGGGGCTGACCCGCAGCCTTAGTCTGAGAGCGAGCTGGCTTCTAGCACCCAGTCCCCTTGGGGACTGAGCTCTAGAGCTGTAACAATTTGCATAAGATAAGACCAAGCTAAGCTCATTTACCCCAGT
The DNA here is from genome assembly GCF_047830755.1 of Zonotrichia albicollis. Lineage (NCBI taxonomy): Eukaryota > Metazoa > Chordata > Aves > Passeriformes > Passerellidae > Zonotrichia > Zonotrichia albicollis. The sequence goes on from NC_133826.1 coordinate 42,192,838, forward strand.
GTTTCAGCAGCACATGAGAAGAGACCCTCAACATGCCAAGGTCAGCTGGACCAGTCAGGTGGCCCCCGGGAGGCCAAACCAGCCAGACCTGTTCTGTGTTCCCTGGGTTTTGTGCCCTGAGGTGTCACAAGGGTGTCTTAGTTCCATGGGGTCCCACAGTGTCACAATCATCCCTTGGTCTCACAAGGCCCCACAGTGTCACAATTGTCTCCTTGGTTCCATGGTGCCCCTCAGTGTCACAATGGCTCCCTGGTTCCATGAATCTGTGAAGTAAGTTAATGGTCTTTCCATGGTTCCATGAGGCCTTGCAATGGCACACTGGACCTTTGGTTCCATGGAATCTCACAGTGTCACAATGGCCCCTTGGTTCCATGACACCTCAAAGTGCCATAATATTCTCCAGAGTTCCGTGAGGCCCAGCAATGTCACAAGGGCCCCTTGGTTTGATGAGGCCTTTCAGTGTCACAATGACCCCTACATTCCATGGAGTCACACAGCATCAGTACAGTCCCCTAGGTTCCATGAGGCCCAGCAATGTCACAGTGCTCTCCATGATTCCATGAGGCCCCAGAGTGTCACAATTGTCCCATGGTGTCACAGGGACTCAAAGGGTCACAATGGTCCCTTGGTCTCACAGGGCCCCACAGTGTCACAATGGTCCCTTGGTCTCACAAGGCCACACAGAGTCACAATGGTCCCTTGGTTCTACAGGCCCTGTGCTGCTGCATTCCCCCCTCCCCTTCTCAGGCTGCCCTGCCAGCTGAGAAATGCTCCTTGGGGCTCGGCCTTGGCCAACAGCCCCTGGGCTCAGCTCCTCTGCAGCTCATCACAAACACTGTCTGCTCCAGCCACTGCTGCTGCCCAACCAGCTCCTGGTTCCTGGAGGAGCAGCCCTGGGAACTGTTTTTGTTCCCTCCGTAGCACAACATCCCTGTTCTCACACTGCCAAAGAAAGCTGCTGATGCCAAGTGCGGCCAGGATGAGCCATTGCTGGGCCTGAATCCCCTCTCTTGGGGCCCTGCAAACAGCGCTCCAAAAGGAGCCCTTGGAGCTCTCCTGGGCCAGCGACTCCCTCTGAGTGGGGCCTCTCCCAGCCAGGAACTCTCCCGTTTGCTGCACTCGGGGATCCTGAACAACGACGGAGCCTGGGCCGATCCCCCCACTCCTCCAGGCTCAGCCCTTTGCCCTTTGCTGGGGAATTGCCAACGGTAGGGACGAACAGAGATGAGATCTCTTTGAAGCCAAGTCATATAACTTGTAGTTTATTACAAAGAGCGTGGATGCAGGG